>NW_026138059.1:0-1200000 GCF_025592945.1 Manacus candei
TTCCTCCTCGGGAGAAATCTGGAGAACATATCTTGAAAAAAGACAAATTTTAATGATAAAAAACAATAGAAAATTATAGAAATACAGCTCTGTGTCTGTACATTACATGAATAGTGTTTTTAAAAGCTTAAGAATGAAGACACACAAACTAATATTGGTTAGCTGATTTTTGGATACTGGAAAAATATTTCCTGTAGATATACTTGTTCAACACGGATTTCAGTGTAAACCTCAAAGGGAGTTACACTGGTAAAAAATAACTTCTGGACCACTACAGGCTTTTCAGATTTTCCCTGCTGGTCACAACAAAGCATTTGTGTCCCAGAGAAAAGCTTTAAGATGTGATTCACCACCATATAATATTGTGCTTTCACACCACTGTCACCTCTAGGAAGAGCAGTTTTTATCCTGACAAATGAGCTGGAATTGTACAGAGGTATCTGACTTAACACTCCCAAGGACTGTTGCCCAGCTTTAACTGTGCCCTTGTGAATGGTGGTATGTTCATCTGAAATATTATTATAGAATAAGGCATTTATATCCTTTCATATTGTCTGCTCTATTTTCTTTCTCTTTTATGTGTGTGGTTGGTTAGGTTTTTGTACCTCTAATGTGAACCCACACTCTTCTGCATGTCTCAAAAGCTACTGGAAATATAATGTGAACAGTAGTTTGTAAATTAATTATGCTTAAGTAGCAGAAAACTGCAGTAACTAAGGGTGATATATGGACTTGGAAGACTAAATCTAACTTTGTGGATTCAATTATAATTACAGCTGTATGAGCTGGCGCACTGGCAAGATGAACCTGCCAAGACTGGCTTACTAGAAACTGAAGGAAGACTGACCACATCATCAAAGAATAGCTCTCTGATGACATAGTACCTGTAGCTCTCCAGCTGATGGCCCACAGGTCCAACTGAAGACATTAGCTGGTTTTTTTGGGAGACATTGAACAGAAAGGATGATAGTTTGCTGTCAGGGTCAGAGGGATATTTCCCCTTAGCAATTTTAGGGAGAAAACCGAACTCTCTAGAACAAAGAAGGGGAAATTACAAAAATATATTGGATTTTGGAGGTATACGGATAGCTGAGGTGTGTCAGAGCCAGGTTATAGTTACTTATTAGGGAGAAAAGGTTTAGAAATGCAGTGTTTAACACTCTCTCAAGCTCTGCTAAACTATTTATGAATAGCTAGCTATAATTAGAAATCCAAATTTAAAAAATAGTAAACCAAAAAATTTACTTTAAAAAGTGGGCAGATGGCCAACTATTTTTACTGAGCAGCACTGGAATGTTAATGTGGAACATACGCAAAGCTGTTATGAAAAAGAAAATACACCTCTTTAATGCTGATACCCAAATAGAATGAATGATAATTGTATTAGGCACGAATTGGGAGACAGCATAAGTCCCTGAGAACTGGAAATCCACTATACATTACAGGATAAATTGGTACAGACAGAACGAGTTTGACAAAATTTTTTTACAGGAAAAAAAATATGAAAGTTAGGAGAAAACACAATTTGTCTTGCAGAGTGAATGAAACTGTTTTGTCAGTTAGTAGGAACCAGTAAAATACCTGTCTAATTTTACTTTTTTTAAAACGCCTTTGATCTGAAATGCATGTGAAGTGTAAAGCCTCCTATCAAATAATGGAATTTGTGAATAATCTGCATAACTGCTTTCCCAACCTGGTTCATCCATTTGGGTAAGGCTGAAGAAAATAATCACCTAAGTCATCAACCTTATTTTGTCCCTCAACACATACCCACATGGAGTCATAGGGAGAATTTATGGTGGGTGGAATGTAATTATCTGACCTGGAACTTACCCAGAACATGAGGTTAATAATGCAAAGCTTTCCAGGCACGTATTTCACTTACCAATCACTGTTTCTCTATGGTGTTCCAGATGGTGGGTAAGCCAAAATCACTGGGGTGAGAATTAATGTAAAATATTTCAAAACATGAATGCAAAGCTTACTGCTGTATTTTGGCAATAGCCACATCAGAGAGGCTATACTGAATCAGGCTTCTTGGGCAGTAGTTTCTCCTGAGCGAAGCGGATCCCATTACAAAGAGTTGTGGCACAAAGCCCAGAGAGAAAAGCTTTGCTGGATTTGTGTTACTTCTCTCCAGAATCAGCCTGAGAATCTCTGCATCCTGCTTCTAGAAAGGACAACTAATGTGAACGACTCTGGCTGGAGTCAATCGGGTCCCACCAATGCTTTTAGCTCTGTCTCGGTGTTGTTATTAGAGCTATAAGTTAAGCTGGTTACGGCCAGGACAAAGAGGTTCTGTATGCATGGAAGAAAAGGAGAAAATAGAGAGAATGTGGTTTTCAGGTGAGTCAGGAGAACATCAAAAGCTAAAGGAAGAGGGGCATCAAACTACAATGTATTTAAAATGAATTTGTGACCCTCCAGATAAAACACTAATCTTTGGCATGTCACTGCAAAAATGTACCATGCATTCACATCTTGAATTTAGGTCTGATCTAGCATCCACCAAAATCCACGGGAAAACTAAGGTAAATACAAAGGAAAGCAACAGAAGTGATCAGAGATATGGAATCATGTAATGAAGCAGAGAACTTAGAAAAAAAAACCAGCTGAGAGAGGACATAAAATCACATTTTGTGTGAAATTCAAGTGCATAAAATGATGTGTTCATTAGAAGAGGAATTATTTTCATTTGTATTTAAAAAAATAGAAGTATCAGATGAAACTGTCAGGTAGGATATTCAAGACAAATTTTTTTTCTGTACCACTCACAATACAACAGTGGAACTCACTGTCGTACAATGTCTACGTCTTCTGCAGAATTGGAGATGTCCGGCTAGTTAAGGCTACCCACCATAGTGAAATCCCAGGCAGATGTGTAGGCCCTGCTTCCCCTCCCAGTCTACCTAGAAAAAGCTTTCTGGCAGAAGAAGGAAGAAATGTCCAGAGAACCCAGCCTTAGGGTAGGCCTAGGTGTTATAATGTACTTAAAATGGATTAGTGAGCAAAAGTCAAAAGGAGGTGGTGATCTCCACCCACCTCTTTCTATGCCACATAGAAAAGTTATGGTACATGCTACTAAATCCATGCCCTTACAAGAAAATTACAGTGTGTAGTACACAAACAACATTGCAAACTGAATGATTGGTTTATTCATATCTCTTCCATGCCAGAAAAAGAAAATATAAGCTGCTTTATCCTGGACAACTTTAACACTTTTACTTGAATCTTCATGTTGTCTGTTTAAATAGTCAGAATTTTTGGAAGTAAGATGTAACAATCTGAAAAAAATCTTGCATCCATCAAAAGGGAATTACCTGGCTCTCATCTTGACATAAACAAAGCAAGTCATTGTAGAGGTGAAATCTTATAATTGCCTTGAAGCAAATATTCATTATTTCTTTCATTTGAATGTGGCTACAAACTAGTGTTTCAGGAGAGCTAACATTACAAAATTGACAAGAATGAGGAATTTAAATCACCCATAGAAAACAATGTTCAAAAAAGAAGAGATAATCAGGAAGTACTTAAAAAGTTTTCTCTCTTATCACAGATTCACAACCCTAAAATTATGAGAAGTTAATGGTGATAAAGAAAAAAAATCTAATAGGGAGAAGAAATTGTGACAAATATGAAAATTAAAATTCATCTTGAAGGAAGAGAAATAGAGTGAAAACCAGCAGCAAAGTACACTATTAGACGAGGAACTGTGACAAAAATTATGAAAGAAGTCAAAGACTGCAAGGAGGAATATTTTGCCAAATGAGAGAAGTGTAATGGCACCAAGGAAAACCTGTGAGTGTCCATGCCATTAGGTAGTGGTAGTTGGAAATATTATTCCAGCTACTACTAATGACACAAAGGAAGCAGTGCTCAATGGATATTCCATCTTTTTATTCAATAGAGAGCTGGAGGACAAATTCTTATCAAAGGGCAGTGCTGAAAATATTTCCAGTTCTACAGCAAAGTAGGAAGCTGATAAATCACTAGGTGAGGATGCCCACATCTGCAATCGGGAAAGAGAAAACACATGAGCTGTTTCAAACACTGAAGAAACCTTAGAGGTGTAAAAGAAGGCTACACTGTGAAAGTTTAACCACAAGAATGTCAGCTTTGGCATTAGTCCCTGGCAGAATAATGAAATACATTTATAATTTCATTAATAAAGTATTAAAGAATGACATGAATATCAGAATGAAAAATTAATGAAAACACATGTTGTTTGGTGTTTTGGGTTTTTTTTTCATATTATGTCTGTACTTTCATATCTTTGATGAAATTAAACTTTCAGGAATAATAATGTTGATACAGATTTTTGTAGGATATCTGACTTGGCATTTTCTTTTGCTTTGACCAAGAAATGTATATGTGGTGGATTCAGAGTATTGCTCCATTAAATGAAGCACTGGTTAAGGACCTATACCGAATTTTGAACAAGGAATCACTTGTGAGACATCTTTGATAAAGTCCTACAAGCTTTAATTCATGGTCATCCACCACTTAATGTTTTTATTGATTAACTGGAGGAAAACACAGAATTGTCATATATCTTATTTAGAGATTACATAGATAGGAAAGAATGCTTAATAACGAGCAGTTAATTTGAATAATTTGCTTTCTGTGGTCAGCTGCAGGCAACTGAAATGGTTTTCAGTAGAAACAGACTATTTACAGACAAGGGAAGAAGTACTTCTGCAAATGGCTTATGAGTTGTAAAGGATAAAGAACTGAACTCAAATCTCCAGTATAGCACTGAAACAAAAAGGATAATACTGTTCTTGTATGTGTGAGGAGAGGAATCTGGAGGAAGCTGGAGGATGTTACCTTAGCTCTGGTTGTGGTGATGGGAACCACTACTGGGATGTTGTGCTTTGAGTTGAAATTAAGTTGTGTTAATTGTATTAATTGTGGAGGTAGAAAGAAGTTTGACAGAAAATTCTAGGATGTTGAAAGATATTTTACAGCTTAGTCTTGGGGACTCTGGTCCATCTATATTACCTGTGAATGAGACTGTTGGCAAGAATCAAGTTTGATGTGAGTGGATGAACAGATACTTAATAGCAAAGGCTTCTTGTCTTATCAGAAGTGGTGACTCAAAATAAATACAATTAAATTCAGCCTTGAAACAAAGTGGAAATTTTAGTCTTTTTTGAGCTAATTGATCACTGAAATTACTTATAGAGTTTGACTTGTGTTTCCTCTGTCCCTGGAAAGCATTACATTTTGCTAAGGTTTTTCTAGTTGAAATAAAAGTAATCTGAGGAAGATTTATTTTATATTTGTTGAGTCATTGTAGCTAATTATACCATAACATCTCATACCATGGTGTCTAAAACTAATAGTTCTACTTTATTAACTTTTTTTCTGAGATATGTTCCCAATCATTTTCTCCATGGTGTTCACGCCCAGTTTTGAGGCTGGTTTATACTTATTTGGGACAATATTTTGCTCCAGAATGTTTGCAGACAATGCAAACCCAAAGTGATAGATGCGTCAATGGACAATCAACTGAAACAAATCTGTACTGTGATGTAAACTTGCCCATTTCTTCTTCTCTGGAGATATTCAAACATGACCAGGGCATCACCCTGTGCAACCTGCTCTGGGTAAACTTGCTTTAACAGGGAGGTCGGACTAGATGGTCTCCAGAGACTCCTTCCAACCCCAGACATTCTGTAATTCTGTGATTCTTGATTCAGTGAGCACACTGAGTTCTTGTTAGTGCAATAGCAAATTTAGAATGACCAATACAGGCATCTGTCACCAAGTTTCCTCCTATTTCCTCATGGGGACTCCCCATAGGTCCTCCTAGTGCTTACCAACAGCAGAACTGAACTAATTACCTGTGAGCTGGAAATGTTATCCCTTGTTACTTGAAAGAAAAGTCGCATTAGAGTAAGATACTTTTGACAGTTTAGGATTTTTATGCAATTCTGAGCTCCTTTAAAGACTCTATGAAATCTATCCTTTCTGAGTACCAAAGAGAAGTCAGGGAAACTCTCTGAAGCTGTCTGTAGGTCACCTCTCAGAGTTTCCTGGACCTGTCTACAATTAGTGAGGGAGGGAGACCATCAGGTAAAGATCCTTTGGGAGGGCAGAGCTTTCTGGCTCCAAACTGGTGCAGACAGGGAAGAAAATGAAACAGAGGGACCTTCTGATTTCTTGTGTATGGAAATCAGTATGGGAAAAGAAAGCAGAAGAAAGACAGGTGCACTAGAAGCAGCATATAATAGAAAGTGTAAACAAACCAGAATCTCCAGGGACAGACAGTGTTCAGGGATGTCTTTGTCCAGGTGCTTCTAGAAGCTACCAGGGCAGCTGAAAGGACTGAATCATCCAGTGTAGCTCCTTAGTCTCTCAAATCAAGGTCAGCTTTACCCCAAAGTTATATCAGGTTCAATCCAGCTACAATTCCTTTAAGCCAAGATTTTCAACCTAAAACTTCTGGACTGTGACAGCTCATCCAGTTGTCTGCTCCCTCTCTGACCCTGGTACAAATTCCCTTTGTGCCAGTGCAGCTGCCTCTGTGACAATCCTCTCAAACAGGGAAGTTGCTTGGTTGCAGGGTGTAGCATGAATAAATACCTTTTTTTTTGTTCAAAATAAGTTAGTACACAGATGTGTATACAGTCACATAAATAGCAGCAATAGCAAAACAGCATAGCTGAACAAGTCCAGAGGAGCAGAAGAGGTGCATGGAGGAGACCAAGTAGAAACGATAGGAGGGAAATGCAAAGGGATCTTTAGTCCTAACTTTGCCATGAAAGGCTTCATAATGCGAGCTTATCTGCACTTCAATTGTTTCTTTCTTTCTCTCTCTCTGATATATAGATACATGTACACAAATACCCTTCTAAAAAATAGCCAACAAAGCCTTCCTCCAAGATATTTCAAATTCCTTAGTGGTCTTGGGTGTGCCTTTGTTTCAGCTCAAATACTGCTATCACATCATAAATGAGCCTGTTTCTATTATCTTAAATGAAGAGTGACGGTCACACCCAGCAGTTCCAACTAGATTTAACCCAGCCTATAACTGTATTAATCCTAGAGCACAGCCATAAACTTCTGCACATGTTTCAAATAAGGAAAACTAGCCTAAACCTAGCACAGTTTTACAAGATATTGTTCTAGTTCATGAGTGGATAAACTGCAGTTTCAAAAGCTATTTTAGCCTGAACAGGAAACCAAATTATAATAAAAATGACAGGCAAATCCTGTTTTCGCTGTAATACTTACAGTAATAAAAGAATAAATTGAGTTTATCAAAGTATCCTGCAGGTAGCCTCTTGATAACAATGTCAGCCCCCATCCCCATCCAGATCAGGTCCAGAATTTGAACAGTCCTTCAGCAGTCCTAAAATAGCCTTCTCTCAAAGGAGGAGCTTTCTTGGGAGGAGTGGACCTATAGTAACACCTATAACAGGTCCCTCGGATAAATAGAGTTGTGAACAGAGACTCTTCATTAGCCACTCTTCATTTTCTTTGTGGCTAAAATCAGTTATTGGGCAGTATCAGTAACTTATTGGGACTTTATGTGATTTTTTTTTTCCCACAGACTTTCTTTCCAGTGTACTTCAATTAAAACAGGGGAAGGGCTATATTTTACTTGTCTGTTTTCTACAGTATACACTATAAAAAACACAGAAATAAAGACAACAGGGCGCAGACATCAGAACACTTAAACCACATAAGCAGACAAAAATGTATGTTTCTACATTGCATAGATACTTTAGCAAATATTCCCTCTGATTTGGAATAAGGAAGCTTGTCTTTTTAATAAGCATTTAAACAACTGTTTGTATCCCTGAAAACAACAGACAAAACCTGAAAAAAAATGATACAAGCTAAAAAGTTTGCAACAATAACAGTTTGACATATCTTATATTTGTGTTTGGTTCAAATCTACTTGTTTTTACATCCTTGTTTAATTAAGATGACCAGAATCCAGTAAAAGCTACTCTTAGAAGCTTACACATACCTGAGAATGAGATGAAGTAGAATTTACAAAAAACTCTCAAAGAGTTGGGCAAGGTAAAGTGAGAACTCCATTTATTTCAGGTTTTTACCCTTCTTTAATACTGCCAATCAACTGATTCACAGTTTTATGGCAGTCTAGGGTTTAGTCATCTCATGCTTCTTTAGCTGAGATTGTTTGCTGGAGAATTTGAATTTTTCCCACCAGTCTTGGTCTTTGTTATTATGTTAAGGTATTGGTTTCAGTTTTCAGGCAGCAGGGAAGATGTAAAAGAAATGTACTGATGCAATGTTGATTTCCAGCATAGTTCCCTCACTTAGAATTTACTGGAAAACACGAGTGACAGTTAAGATGTCTACATTTTTTAACTATTTCATTGCTAGCTGATTTAGCAGGAAAGGTCTGTTAATGCTGTAATGCCACACTTCACACCATCATCCTGCTGATCCTTAGCAGCCCACACACATTCTCCCAAACCTTATTCCCACTTCAGTGATGAACTTGTGCTCTTATGAATTCAAAATAGTAAGCACATTCCACATGGAAATTGTAAGAACAGCATAAAATTACATTTAGTATCAGAATAAATAACACAAGGACTATATTACAGGCTACATCGTTCATTTTACATTTAGTCATGAAAACTTCCATTATTCAATTTAAGTGAATGTGTCACATAATTTCCAGCCTCCTGCTCCAGAGAACTGAAGAATCCAAGTGACTTATTTCAGAACTTAGGTCCAGCTTCCCTTTCAGCATTTGGGTCCTGGAGCACACAGAAGATTTTGGGCAGCTTGTTGATTCTGTGGTAGCAGACACAGCCAACCAAAAGGGTTTTTTTTCCTTCCTGCTGTGTTTGGCAAGAAGAGCAGAACCTTTCCTGTCACATGTGGTCCCTGCTCAAGTTATCCATACTTTTCTTACCACAAGGTTAGATTACTCTAATGCACTCCGTGTGAGGCTACATCTTGAGGCCATTTGGCAACTGAATGTAGTGTGCACAACTCAACCACCTGTTTATTAAGTGGAGCATCATGCAGAGAAGACATAAAAAAAACCCAGTCTCCAAAATCTGCAATGACTGCCAATAAATTTCTGGGCTGAGTTCAAGGTGTTGGTTTTAACCTATAAAGACCTGAGTGGTTTGGGAGTTGGTTATCTGAGAGACTGGCTTTCTTTCCCCATGAAGCAGTGCTTTTAAAGTTGATATGAAGGGAGGAATTTGAGTTGGTATCACTCAGGTGTAATAAGGATGCTGGCAAGACTTCTATGTGGAAGGTCCTCTGCAGTGAATTATTTTAGGTTTATCTATTGCGAAATACCTCTGATCATGGAAGAATTCAAAACTAACATGCCCAGTCTGGGTCCAAACCAGGGCAAGAAACACTCATGCTGAAGCACATTGTTATGCTCTGATCTTCCTGTTTTCTGACTACAGTTGCTAGCTACATTAAATGTGATTTGGTAACCTAAGTTAAACCTGATGTTAACAGCTGCTCACCCAGCTAAGGCTCGCACTGTGTGTTTAGCATCTCTCTCTGAGGTACCTGTCTGTCCTGACTGACTACATAGGATAGTGCAGTGCCTAAAGAACTTTCAAAATAGAGCAATATGCTACAGCAAACCAGGCATTTCCCTTGCCACTGTGTTAGAGCCAAGATGGATACTCCTGGCCTTCAGACCTGTGACTACATCTCTACTAGTAAATAAAATACCACAATGCCTGTTGTCCAGCATTTCAGTGTCTTGGTAAAGTTCATACCTCTAAGGTTGAATTCCCAAAGTGACTGGTCTCACTTATGCTGTTGAGAGCAACTTCTGGTTGATGAGATCACTCACAATATGCCTGGGCACTGGGAGGAAGAGCGCTCTTGAGTGTAGGCCAGAACCAGGGCAGGGATCATGCCAGCAGTTATGTGTATAGTCATGGAAAAATGCTTGTGTTCAAGCTCTCATGAGTTTAGATTACTAGTAGGGAAATAGCCTAGAAATCCTGAAGTCATCGGGCTAAAACAGCCTTCTTTATGATCGAAGAACCAGGTTCCCAAATAACAAAGAATCTCAAAGGTTGACACTCCTGACACTGTCCTGGACTGATGAACAATGGGAAGATTGAGTTTACGAGAGAGGGCAGTCTTGCAACTTTACTGGAAATTTGTTGGCAATGTGTCTATCTCCTTGAAGGTATTTCTCCTTCCTACTCTTCCTGGTGGAAGAGGGAAGTCATCATCATGGCTAGGCTTCATGAACGAAGATTTGGGAAGGCTCTATCCACATTTGTTACAGGCACGCTGGTGGCTTATGAGGCCAATACGAGACAGTACTGCTTCATTATATTACTGAGGAAATAAAATACTGCAGAGAGAGAGTCACCCAAAGTCATATTGAAAAGGGGATGGCTGAACCAGCAAATAAAATCTTGCCTCCGAAGTTCCAAACTTGGAACATGATCTGTATTGGTCCTTCCAATAAAATACAGGTCAGAAAAGAATAGGATATGTCAATAGAAGCAAAAAATTACCTGTCTTGGTGTTTGTGAGGTTGTGAAGTTTCGATTGCTGCAGATCTTAGAGAATATCATAGATATAGGCGACTCTTCTTTGGGCAGAGGTATGCTTTAGGCTGCTACCTGAAGTGTCTTTGAGGTGTGTGATTCTATAGTCATGTTTTGTTTGTATTGTATCAAAAGTTGTTTGCACACTGGGGTGAAGGCTGAGATAGAACCTCAGTCTTCAAGTCCAAGAACAATAAAGTTATTCTGAGGAGAAGACAGAGTTTTCTGGGAAATTTAATCAGACTGGACCTTTGTCTGCACCCTTTGATCCAATTAAACTTTTCTAAAGACAATAACTAATATTAATCTCATTAAGAATAAGAGATACTACCAGTGTGTTTCACACTTTCTCTGCATGACCAAAACTCATTATGCATTTCTGAAATCTCTTGCAGTTTGTTTTCAAGACTCCACCGTCATGAAAATATCTCCTTATCTGGATTAACATGAGAGATCGAAAGCATCTATATGAGACTAGGTGGAAAATTTTCCACCTTGCCAGTTTTGTTCTGCTGGAAAATATTGATTTATTAAAATGAAAATTTGTGTCCATAAAAATAGCCATTTTCCAGAAAATTTCTTTTAAGATTTTTTCATATTAAGGAATTTCTTATCCTTAGGAACGCAACTATTTATCTGAAGTAAATAGCTCTCTCATGAGGACCCTGAAGGTTATGGGCTAATTCATGTTCCACCTGATTCACATAGGAAATTTTAGTCTATGAGAAACTGGAGTAAAATCATCTCAATTACTTAAAATTTAAGAGTTTGTCTACATACGGGAGAATGCAGCAAAAGTTCTGATATGTTTAATTTTTTCCTGTCTGATAGAATAAGCTACTTTCCTGATCTGTACCAAACTCATCAGCATTTCTTGGTGAGGTTTATAGAAGATTCAGCCACTGATTTCCTTTTAATCAACATTTAATGAATTTTTAAAGCCAAACTCTGACAGTTACACTTTCGTTTGCATTATTCAAGGTCCTTTTCTCACCTGCCTCTATGAGAAAACTTTGTAAGTGCTCTCAACTGTAATGTTCAACATGTCATGAACCACTGCTTTTCCCACTATGTCACATATGCTGTTTGAGCTAGCAAAATGTTGGAATTGCTTTGACTCTTAGCTGTTTTACTCTTGAGAATGGTGAGGTCTTGTGTTAAAAGACCTTTCAAGCATCACCACTTATCTCATGGTGAGTTCTATCAGCTGTATCAGAGAGGTTCATGGTTTGTGAAATGGAGATATTTTGGCAATAAGAAGGCTTACAAGTTCTGACAGCTGTACCAACAGAAAGAGTGATGCCTCTGAGCTACCCAAACAGGACATTCAAATGCAATGTACTTCAACCATTAATGATCCAAGTGGTGCACCAGGCGCACCAGTGCCAACAAACTTGAGTTCTCCGTTAAAGACTTACAAGCTTTAACGGCACACTCCACACTCCATTTCCATGAGACAACATGAGGCACAGATGGGACTCTTAATCGTCCTCACCACTGCTTTATGGAAAACAAGTACAGTAGATTTAACAGGAAGCAGCCCCTGCCTTTCCTTTATAATGTGTTTCCTCCAGCAGTATTCCTACAGCTACTTCTATTTTGGTGATGTGATTGGCTTGCAGATGCTGGCTTAACACTTTTGTTTTCTGCTTTGTGCTACAAATAATTGGAATTTAATTCATTCAGATTTTAAAAACTCTGACTGAAGCATGATACTTGGCTTCAGTCTTGTCTTTTCATTTACACAAAAATTGTGCCTTTCTTGCTATGCACCACTGAAGATTTCTGAGCAGAGGCAAAGTTCAGCTATCATCAAGCAGACAGGTAATACAGGAGTAGGACCTGTGCAGGAGTAGGACTTCAGTAAGAATTCGCTCAAGGTGAGTAGTGATTAATAGGCAGTTTGAAGTCATTTGCCTATATTTCCTCTTCATTTGTGCTGCTGGCATTTGTAGTTGGAACTGAGACTGGGTCAACAATTCCTTTTCAAGTGTTTTGGCCTTCAAGTTTTGTTTTTTCATTTTGTCAAAAGTGAAAGCTGTCAAGATACGATGGATAACAGAGAGGTCACCATACTATTCAAATGAAAAATACCTTTCTTTTAGCTTTGAAAGGTCTGTATCCTAGATTAAAATTTAAATTTCTCAAAATCTAAATATTATCTCAAAATAAAACAGTTAGTAGGGATTTTGATATATTTTGGAGGGGGTGAATAGACACAAAGAAAAAATTTTAAATATTTTGTGATGTTTTGTTACATGCTTTTTCAGCAGAGACTACTTTATTAAATTCATAATTACTTCAGAGAAAACTGTGGTCAGTTCTAAGTTGCATTTTTCAATCATTTTAATTAACTATTGTCTTAAGTTATTGTTATTATTATTACTACTATTACTGTTTGGACATTTTAGAATTAGAGGCTGGAGAACAGTGTTGAGGTAAGGAACCCCTGGGTCCTGGTCAATGTCATGTCCTGGGGGGCACCAGGCAAAGCATCACCAGCCGGTCAGGGGAGGGGGTTGTCCCGCTCTGCCCTGCTCACGTTGAATATTGTGACAGTTTTGGACACCACAATATAAGAAAGAAATTAAGCTATTAGAAAACATCCATGAGGATGGCGAAGGGCCTTGAGGGGCAGCTGTATGAGGAGCAGATGAAGTCATTTGTTCTGTTCAGTCTGGAGAAGAGCAGACTGAGGGAAGACCGCATTGCAGTTACAACTTCCTCGTGGGGGGAAGAGGAGGGGCAGATACTGATTTCTTCACTCTGGTCACCAGTGACTGGACTCAAAGAAACAGCATGAAACTGAGTCAGGGGTTGAAAATCAGGAAAATTTCTTTCACATAAAGGGTGGTTGAGCACTGGAACAGACTCCCCAGGGAAGTAGTCATTGCATGAATCCTGGCAGAGTACATGAAGTGTTGGACAACGCTGTCAGGCACATGGTGTGATTCCTGGGGTGTTCTGTACAGAGCCAGGAGTTGGACCTGATGGTCCTGATGGGTCCCTTCCAAATCAGTATATTCTATGATTCTATGATAGACCTCCTTCTACTCCTCAAGATTTTTTGTTATTGATCACTGAGATGTCAGCTCCCCTAATGAAATATTTCTAGCACTTTTCCCCCCAGACTGCCCAAACCTTGCTGAACAAAGTAAAGTGTATTGTCTGATTCTCTGGTCAATTGTATGTCTCTTTTTTTGCTATTATTCTACATACTTTTGTTTAGTCTGTAGATGATCACACTAACTCTGGCAGTACAGTAGCTTCTTGCATTTTCCTCTCCAATGGGCTGAGGGTTTGAGTTGTGAAAGACACATCCCCTCACAGTGCAGGGGATGTGCATTTCTCTTTCACAGAGCTCTCTTTCTCCCCTACTCTTCCTTCACACCTCTGTATAGTTTCCTCTCTAAATTGTTGTAGGCTATGTGAATGTACTTATTGAGCTACCCATACTCTCAGTGGAGGATTTGATACTGAGAAATAAAACAGTCTTATCACAAGTGACTGAACTGAGCATTTTTAAAGGACTCATCTGGAGTTCATTAGGTGAAAGGAACTTTATTGAGTAATTTTCTTTCTCTCAGAACTGAACCTGAGAAGTCTTATTTATTCCTTGATAGCAAGAATAAAGAACTAATTCATGTGTCTCAGATGAGAACATTGAGACAACCTCTAGTCAAGGTAAACTGTCTTTATCTTCCTCGTGATCATGACAGGAGGTAAAATTTTAAGCTATAGTCCAAACATTATTGAACCCTTCTATTTTTGTCAACAATAACTGAGGTCTAATAATGAGCCTTTTTTTTTTATTATTATTAAGTTAAATAAAGAACTTTGAAACATCTGTCTACCAGAATAAAGAACATGTGCATTACAGAGAAAAAAATAACGGGAGCAGGTGAGGCATTACAGACATTATGAACTTTGCCAATATTGCATATCCCTTGTGGAAGCATCAGAATAAGGTATTCTTCAAGGTGTTGTCAATCTCAAGAAAAAGACACCCCAGAGGATCCCATTGGTCCCTTCTGTCTAAACTTTCTAAATATCAGACAGGGTATAATAACTTTGCTCCAAATGTTCAAGGAACAAATAATTTCTTCTTCTTTGAATGTGGCTGCTGAGGTCAAAGGACTCTGGTGGGTAAGACTCTGACTGAAAGAAAGTAGATTACTCACTTCAGGTATTTAAGATAAAACATCAAGAATGTATGGCAGTAATCTTCAGTCATGCACTGCCCAGTAGTCAGCATTCTCTTAGGCTCTTACAAGGTTTGGAGTTTATGAAAAACATTTAAGTGTTTCTGTTACACATTTTGGTTGCCATGTTAACCTGGCTTCCATCGAACTGCAACAAACCCAAAACACCTCCTTACATACTTGCTTTATGACATTTCATTAGAATGCCAATATAACAGTTTTATAGTAAATGTAGGATATGGCAGGAGACTAAAATAACACCATATTCTCTGAACACTTTAATCTAGGTTTAATAATTTTAAGGTTTTTAGACGTTTGTAACTTAACCTGTGGGCATAATCTAGTAGTAACAGTGCTTGAGAGAAGTTATGAGCACTGCGCTCTGAGATTACAAGTGGCTCAAATAACATAGTGGTTCCAAGGGAAACTAAATCTTTTTAAAACCCCTCAAACATCAGTTTAAACTGTTAACTTTAATTTTATTTTAAATTCATGTTAGAGTAATTGCATCAAGCTGGGATTATGTGTGTTCTCTGATTCTGTCTTACAGCAATTCTGCCTCTTTTAACCATTTTCTGTATGGGTGATTCTTACTTGTTGTTTATTGATGGAGGTTTCCCCCTCACAGAGTGTATTCAGTTAAAACAATATCTTACCAGTGAAAGCTTTGCTGGAGCATTACTGGCAGCACATGTAATTTATGCATTATGAGGGGAAGCATGTAATGCTTAGTGTATGCGGGGATCAATTTTATTTTGCAGAGGATTTGTCAATTTAAACATAAGTGTTCCATATCAGAAAAATGGAAGATCAACTATTATTATGGAAATATACATTTTTCTTTTATATAGAAGATTGCTACTTTTTGGTGATTTGGATATATCTTTTCGAACACCCATCAGGAATGGCAAAAGCAGCAATTTTTACATGTTTTTCATGTCAATGTGTGTCCATATTTTGGTGCTTAACATGACACATCTCACAAGAGTCCAAGATGCAGAAATTGTTGGGCAAGCACCTCTGAAAATCACACATCCCTTTCAGCCAAAATATTTGTAGCTTGGGGGAACTAGAATTACTCTGTGAATTACTATAGACCTCAAAATAGTCTTAGGGAGGAAAAAACCCTAAACTTTATTACCTTTCTTTTACAGCAGGGAAACTAAAAGACAGAAAGGTTAAAGCCAAAAATGCCGCAGAAGGAATCAACAGAGAATGTGGCTTCTTGTTTGAACATTTTAAGCAAAACTCCTGTTTCAGGGAAGCTGAGGAGCCTACAGCGAGATAAACAAGAGAGCAAAGAACTTTATTTGTGTTAGCAGAATAGGAGAAACCCAACACCAGGAATATCTCCATCTCTGGAGAAGAAATTGGGCAAACAGTCAGCACCAATACCATGGTCCAGCACTGAGAATGCTGTTTGTATGTGAAGTACTTAGATCAAGTTGAATTAAATCTCTTTAGACCAGATGGAAAAACTGGACAAAAGCTTAACTCTCTGTGAGAAGAATTCATACATTAGACATGTCCTTCAAAACAACAATATAAAATACTGCTTAATGAAGAGCTGAGAAAACAGGCAGGTACCTGGAACAAATTTTTCAAAAATCAGTCCAGCTTTTAAAGGAGCCTGAATATGATCTGCACTTCCTTCAGTCCCAAAATCATGTACAATCTGTATACTTATGGATTCATTTAGTACCTTGCACATAGAAGTTTGATGCTTTAGATTCCTTGAGCTTTACAGCTTCTAAGTGTTTTCTTCAGCTGCTGAGCTAAGATAATAAAGGATATATCATAAAAGCAAATTCATTGATCTTCCATGAGTCGTGTGTCTCAGTACTGATGAATTTTGCTATTACTTAGGTTTTTACATATCCTAAGCAATATTTCTTCTAATTAATGTTGGATAACATGCACTGTATGACCTTAACCATAAGTAATTTGCTTTTCTGTGCAATCTTTAGCCCCAGAAAAAATACCTAGTGATGATACACACAAGTAAGTGACTAGAAAACACTATCTTTTGTTTATAATTGCCTAGACTAGTGAAAAAAAATCCAAGAAGATGTTGGTTTCTCCTTCCGTCCTTTCAGGAAATTACAGCCTCCCTCCATATCACAGCATCCATTTGAGACTTATCAGATGCTTGTTTCAAATGAGAGGAATCATTTCAAATACAAGAATGGGCTGCTTTTCTGAGGAAGGGGATAAAGGTAATTTCACACAAAACAGAGGGAAAATAAAAGCCCGATGGCTGGGCTCTGCCATAGAAAAAGTGGGTAGAGTGAACACTGCGTTTTTATCAGTTTTCAGTTTTCGGCTGCTGCCCTGCTCCATCTGTAGTTTGTCATCCTCTGGCTTTACAACTTTCTCCTGAAGTTGTGTCTTTCTCACAAGGAATAGCCCAATGGTCTTCTGATCTTTAGGGCAGAGATTAGACCAATTATTTGGTCATCATGTATTCTCCTCTTCCTGATTTATAACAGGAATCTGAATCACAGTATCTCATTCCAGGGAGGTGGCACCTTTGCTCTGTAGGTGAATGTGGACTGAGGCTCTCTCTCTAGCTTGCTTGATAAAAAGTTCTGGTTTGGGTTGTAACCTGTGTATTAACTTGAAAAATCTCTAGACTCTCCTCCAAAAATATTTATTAAAGAATGGCTGGGAGCTGTGTATGTGTGCAGAAGACACATTTTACTGGTAATGTATGTATGCAAGCACGTTGGAGTTACAGCTGTCTCTAACTGTTTTTCTGGATTATACATCACTTTTTTCTTTAAAGTTTCTCTTTGAACTTCCCTTCTTACTGGAAGATCAGTATGTTACAAATAAGCATATCCCCAGCAGCTGGAAGTAAGTTAAAAAATACTTACCCTGCAATATTTGAGGTCTTAATAAAGTCACTGACCCAAGAAAAAGAAGCCTATAAACTTCAGTGCTGGCAGGTGAAGAGCTTTTCACTGAACCTATCTTCTTAGATCATGGGGTTTGGCTATGCTGTGTTTATACACTCCTCAGTCATGATACAATGTGTATGGGTCACCCTCTATTCCAAGTCTTGTGCAACCAGGCTACAGGAGAAAAGTATCACAATTCGTCCCCTACACCCCTCAGCCCCGGAGGGTATGCTAACTTTTGTCCGTCATCATCATCATGGCTAGGCTTTGTGAACGAAGATTTGGGAAGGGCTCTCCCCACATTTGCTACAGGCACACTGATGGCTAAAGAGGCCAATGCGAGATAGACAAGATAGGTTGCAAAAGGCACAGCAGAAAGACTCCTTGGATGGTATCGGCAGGATATGATTCTTTCTGCGTTGTCTTTTCTCTTCAATGGTGATCCTGTGTGTGTTCTCAAAGGAAGCAGCAGTGTTATGGATAGTGTGTCTCCAGACCTCCCAGTTGGAGGCCAGGGTAGACCAGTGATGAAGATCAATGTGGCCAAGGCTGAGAATTTTTGTCCAAACAGCCCAAATACACAATACAAATACAAACCTCCCCCACTTTCTCTCTAGCACATGCACAGTTGTGTGGGGAGCAACTCCCCTACTTGATGGAGAGAATTCACCTTGTAAACCTTTTTACTGTCAAAACTTGGTTTTGAAATCTCTGCACAAACTCCCCTGTTAATTGTCTTTGACTCTGCTCCCACCACAGACCTCCTCAATATGTCCACATCTTCATTGCCTCTGCCAAAGATAGTCCACTGAAGGCAAATGCTGAGAAACAAAATAGTTGTTGTGAGATAGCAAGTGTGTAAATGCAAATAGCAAAGGAAGGGAACAAATAATAAAACTAACAGAAGTCTAAACAGTCTTAGACTTGAGGAGAGAAAAGCTTTTCCTCCTTGTTCCTGAAACAAGTGAAGACTGAGAGTCCGATAACTGTGTCTGCCTGAGCCTCATCTAAAGATTCTGGGTTTCATAGAATGATTTCAGCTTTCCTAATTCCAAAAAGCAGGTAAAACAATGTTTTCGCTTCAGAGTACTTCTGTAGGTAACCAAGACATACACAGTATCTTAAATAGGACTACTGAGCATTGAGTCCAGCCTATAGACGTAATACCTAGATCATGAAATGTAGATAATCTGAGCATACTTATGCTTGACGCGGTCACTTTTCTTCAAAAATAGATGGGAACTAGGCAAACATCTTTTATTATATTTCTTGTACCTGAGACACTGCTTCAGATCCACCCCAGCCTGAAGATGTTTGAACTTTCTGCTCCCACCCTATGTGAAAGTACCCGAAATATTAGACTGACAGTGAAAGAAGACAATGTGTGTTACTCTTCTGTGCACTCACACATATACATATATGCAAACACACACACATGCCAACACCCAAAGGTACCTCTGTGCATCCACAAATGGTGCTTGATTATGAAACTAGATATTGGAACCATTTTCTGAGAACTGTGGAAATCCCTCCTTTTGGTCCTCCTTTTCTAACATTTGTAAGAAATGTTATACTTCGACCTTAAATGGGAGTAAACTCAGACCCTAAATGAATGGTATGGTAATGGTATATGGTGACTCATATGCTGGGAGATGTATACATTGAATGCTGGGCTAGTGAAAGCAGTGTAGCCCGAGGCTCAGCTCCAAACCTCAGTCATGGCTACAGTCTATACATTCAGGTTGTTCTCACCTGACATGAATGCAGTATGAGATTCTCCCTCCTTCTGACACCTTGTTTCCTTTCCTGTGATGTGGTGGTAGCAAAACTCATGTTCCCACTGCTTTTGTAATGTGAGAAACACCTATTCCAGAAGGGAATAGGAGATAGGAATTAATGTCTCCTATCAAGAAAGCCTCTAAATCCATCCCTCCAGGAAGTCTCTACCTGCTTAAAAGACAACTGCATAATCAATGAACAGATGGCACAGGAAGGAAATTGAACTTGCACAATTTTTCTTTTTGGTTATGAGGCCTGGCAAAGAAGGTTGACCAGAGCCATTCATTCTGCCATCCCCAACACATAACCCTTTCAAGAATGAATTCTACACATTCTGCCCTTACACTGATTAGTTCTGTTTTCATGATGAATGAATGGTGGTGGTGGTGATCCTTTCAAAAAGAAAACCCCTTCAAATCATTAATCTTTAATAACACTTAAAAGGCTCAAGCATGTTCATACATTATTTGGAAAAATATGGTTAACAGAAGTCATCGAGTCATAACGTCACCCTCACTAAACTAAACATGAATCAACAGATTTGGTGGGTTCAGGTCAAGTCTTACCAGATAGGACTGTGCATTGCAAAGGCTACACTCTACCCTCTGGTATTACCTGGCAAAGCTTGCTGGAAGCATCGACTGAGGAGTTATAGATCAAATGAGGAAAGGATAGGTCTATGCTTTTTACTATCTTGTATCCTGAGGCCCAAAGGCCACAAGCAATGTGAGAAAGTGACTCTGTGCCAAATATAGCAGGAGTGTATTCCTGTGTAGCAGATGCTAAAAGAATGGGGTTTAAAACTGCTTAGATGAATAACACTCTGTGATTGCCTGCTTCTTCTCACTGATTCTAAGGCAGCTTACTCCAGAGGCAAACTCCTACATTGCAGATTTTTAAAACTGGATAAGATAGTGCTCTTCCCTGTTGCTTTTCACACTTTCTCCTCAGAAAATAGAATTATTTTTCTTATAATTACTGGTGATTACCAGGGATGACTCTCTTGGTACTCAACTCAAGAAAGAAAACAACCAAATAAATATAAATGGGGGGAAAAAAATCTTTTAGCTAATTTCCCTGTATCATCTATTTTTTTAGATCATACTAAATCCTATACATAGATCAGAGTGGGAAATGCTCACTGTGTATCTACAGACTCCATTACACATGTAATTTAAGTCCAGTGTAATACAGTGATGACTACCCTTATAAAGTTGTAGAGACAGAAGGAAAACTCCACCGTAGAAGATTGCTTTGTAGTGAACCTTCAGCCTGACAGTCAAAATCAGGCTGTGCAAGTAATGTAAAAATAATATCTGAGAAGAAGCATTTAGCTAAGGATTCTTATTCATTTTTTATGTTATATTCTGTAAGAATGTTTTAGAGATTGAGATTCTGTTTACATGGAAATCTGGGGAAAGTAGGGGTCCTATAAAAATGTCTACAGCTTACATGCCCATGCTGAGAGCTCTAACACAATGTATTGAGTCAAAGTAGAACAATAATATATGATCAGAAAGTTAATGAACATGTGAAAACACAAAGCAGTCTCCACTGCAAACAGCTTGTGTGCAATTCATTGCCAGATGAAAAACTTAATATGCCATCCATCAAATAATTTAAAATAAAGTCAGATTAGGAAGAGCTTCCATTCAAAATCCACATGTAAACTGTCATGAAGTGCGAGATATAAGAGTTTCATCTGATCTGAAAAGTTAAGCTCAGTCAATTATTCCCAAGCATCTCCTTTAGCAATACAGTAGTTCCACTAAATCTAGAATCAGTTGACTTAAACACTGGCTTTAAAAGTATAAAGTACTAAGTAAAACAAAACAAAAAAAGCACAGATGCAGTCTTTATTTTAAAAAAAAGATATATAATGGGAAGATCTTTGACAATGACAACAAAGGCAAAAAGGATACTATAGTCCTGTAAGACAGGAAGTCAGGATTGTATGGTCACTGCAATGCAATACCGTTAGTTCCTGTGAGAAGTAGATGGAAAACATCTAAACTCAACCACAGCTACAAACATCTGGATGATCAGCTGCCCTGTTGGATGAGAGGAAGCAGGTGCAGTTGTCCTCTTGGTTTGAATTAGCGTTACAGTGTCCATGGCAAACATTACTGGAAGAGGCTAATGGCCCCCAGATGGAAACATGACCAGTCCCAATACATGGATGGGACTGTCTGGATTTCAACGGAAGAAAAGGAGCTTAGGTACAGTCAACCACAATAAGGATCTCATATTTGAAAATTATAACCTTTTCCCTATTCTCTTTCCTTGGTAAACCCTCTCCCTTGAGCCAAGAGAGAGATGAGAGAGCTTCAAGAAGATCTCTGTTGAGAGGAAAGACACTCAGCTGGCCTGTGCACAAGCTGGCAAGGCTACAAGTACCGAGGTGTGCACTGACAGGATGTATCTGTTCAGAAAGCAGATTTGTAACCAACATTGTTCAGGTCAACAGAATTGGAAAAGTAGCTAAGTTGTACAACTGTCTGATTTGTGAATAGCACAGTCTTACTTCAAAGGGCACTATATTTCAGATGATACATGTTAACCAAGCCTATTTGTATGGATAAATGTGACCATATATGCATACCCGTATATCCTGTGTACCAATACCTTTGGCACTTATATTGCTGTAGAAGTTGCCATTAAGACCACAAATTTAAAATGAGGGAGTCCAGAGAAAGTTCACCAAAAGGAAGTTGGACATGGAGCACCCATCTTTCTGAACAGAGTTTGTTTACCTTGGAATACAAAAGCCAAGAAAGAGGAATATCAATGAAGATAAACAGTTTAAATTAGCACAGACCATACAAGTACAATAAACTGCCCATAAGATGTAAGATGTGGGATGTTAGAATCTGAAGTGGTTTTCTAATTGGGATAAAAACATGAAAAAAACCCCACAACAATTCTCAACAACTTTACAATTATGCATAAGAAATCCACCAGAAGGCAATTGATCTGGTTTTGACTGGGATAGGGTTAATTCTCCTCATAGAAGCTATCATGGGTCTTTAGATTTGGGTGTTTTAGATTTGTGCTGGAAGCACTGTTGATAATGCAGAGATGTTTTTGTTATTGTAGAGCAATAGTTGCCCAGAGCCAAGGCATTTTCTGCTCCTCACCCCATCCTACTAGCAAGGAGGCTGTGGGTGCAAAAGGAGTTGGGAATGGACATAGCTGTGACAGTTGACCCCCGGAGACCCAAGGGATGTCCCATACCATATGGCATCATGCTCTGAATATAAAGTGAAGAAGGGCAGTATATATAAAGGGGAAGAAGAAGGGGATGTGATGGCGTTCAGAGTGATGGCGTTTTATCTTCCTAATCACTATTACGTGTGATGGAGCCCAACTTTCTCAGGGATGGCTGACCACCTGCCTGCCCATTGAATTGGGGAATTAATTCCTTGTTTTACTTTTCTTGTGCACTTGTTATTTTTGAGGCTTTTACTTTACCTATTACACTTACTACCTGTGTTTATCTCATCCTATGAGTTTTTTCACTTTTACCCTTCCAATTCTCTCCCTCATTCTACTGGCAAGGAGTGAGCAAGCTGCTATGGGGGTCTGAGTTGCTGACGGAGACTAAATCATAACAAAGATACAAAACTGTCCAGAGAGCAGAGGACCAAACTGACTTGACTCAGGAAAACCACTCAAGTTCAGTTTCTAGCCTCAGTTCATTCCTTTTACTATAGGTCTCAATTGTACCTTTAAGTTATTTTCCTTCTGTAAGGATAATGTTGAGTCGTTATTCAAAAGGCAGCCTCCACAACCACTAAAGAGCATCAAGAAATTTAAGTATTTACCTGTCTTGGATAACTATCCACAGGTGTAGTTATTATCTGGTTCCAGCTTTGCCTTTCTTCTTTGGGAGAGGGTAGTAATCATAACAGGGTAGTAACCAGTCAGAAGTAGTCATGATGTCTGACCAGAGAAGAGCTGTTAGTGAAGAGGTAAGATTCAATTTTGAGGCTCCACTCCCATCTCCAAGACATATGTCCTCAACTGAGTGTTTTCCGTCAGATTTAGAAAGAGTAGAGAAATTTATTCATCTTATTCTGACAGAATTTATCTAAAACATTCTTGGCCAACCACAAATGTTGTAGCACCTATATTACTGTTTATTCTTGGATTTCTTTCTCTGGCATTTGAATGTAGATGGGATGAAGATATGGATAAGTTACCTCCAGGATATGAGCAAACAGCAGCTGTTGCCTCTGCTGTTTTGTAGCTCTGCTTCAGTGTGCTCTTCTTGTGCTCTATGACATAGATGGGTATTCTGCAAGCAAAAGCATGAAAGTCAGAAATCAAAGTCAAGTTTTTCCTATGCAGAAAATTAAAGCATGTATACAGTTGCTACAGAGCAACTGTTCAAAAGACAACAGCCGAATTTGTGCCAGAGTAACTGATTTCTGTGTTCTATCTTCTCATCCAAACCCTGAAACACTTTAATTCAGGACCCTGATGGAGTTTGTTCAAATGTGGAAGGACGTAAAAGTCATAGCCAGCTATCACTGTCAACCATCCCTGTTCTCTGGGCACCACTGCCACCTGCTCAAAAGGCAGATTGCTATATTGAGCTTGACATGAGACCTCTGCTTTTCTTCAGTTCTTTTCCCTCATTTATTTATGCTTAAACTCAGAAACCCATGACTCTGGTCCTACCGTAAATCTGCCCCCAAAGAGATGCTAGTAGTTTAGAAGCTTACCACTGCTTTATGTGAGCAAGGTTCTTTGAAAACATTCACAATTTAGGAAGTAATTTTGGCAAGCTGACAGTTCCAAACAATAGCTCCCCAAATGGCTTAAAAATTGCATTGTGACTAAACCAGGACAAAATATAACAGTAGCTGAGACAAGGCCAAGTTGAAGAAAATACAGGCTGCCAGCAGCTATTTTCCCCTCTGTGAAACATGATATCGAATATTTTTCTTTACATAATCCCTGCCAATTAGGTGAGCATTTTTAGCCCTCTTTTGCAGATGGATATGCCAGAGCAGAGAAGTGATCAAGTGCTTTGAACAAAGCTATAGATAAGTTTGGTAGAAGCAGTTGACCTAATTCCACCCCTCTTCGTTCATAGATGCTTTTGTCTCTTTTGCCCCTTTCTTCAGTAGAAAAGCATGGTTTTAGCGTTCACGTTCACCATTACACTGGTAATGTAACTGTCTTTAGTTTCTTCCATTGCATTTGTTTATTCTGCTGCTGCTTTCTGATCATCCTTATTACCACACACTGAGCAGAAATTGTTATTTTGGAGATCACCTTTTTATTAGACTACTTTCCCATTGTTTTCTAAATGAATTCAGAGGAACCTCTTTCAATTCTTTTGGCTCTTGTAGCCAATATTCCTATTTTGGCTTCTCAGTATAATGTTTAGATTTTGTTATATACATTTTTTTTAACTCTTCCAATATTCCTGCTTCCTACAATTTTTTTGAACTTCAATACTTTTGTCATTTTTGTGATGTAGAGTGTTGAATTGAAATTTAAATGTAATGTAAATTGGAAGTAATGGGGTTTAAGTCTCACCTGTTTCTCTATTGCTCTCTTCCATTTTGGAGAGCTATCCATGTTTTTCTTTCCTTCTCCACTTTGTTGGCTGTATTGATAGATGAATTCCTATACCTTGCTACATGTCAGCCTCACACTGAGTGCTACCTCCTTTCCTGGGACACTTGGTCACCAACTCTGGATGAAGCCAGCCTTCACTGCTTTCTCCCTTGCTGGATCTAGAACCTGCTGGCTGTGAATATTTTTTGGTTTTACTGTGACTTGTGCATTCACAACTCCCATCAAGAAATTGTAAACCCAATGTTAGCTCTGAAGAATGTTCACATTGTGTTTTGGGTTATTGTCTAATGATCTACCCAAAGTAGATTGGAATCAATGGAAACTGTTATCTAGTTTATCTGACTGTAGGGCAGGGAGTAAGGAAAAAAGGAGACATTATATACTTGACTTATACAACTGACAAAAAAAATCTATTATCTCTACTAAACAGTCTAGTGTTGCTTACAAAAATGTCAGCATAAAACAAAGGTAAGTCATAAGACGGGGAGCTTTAGCATTGAGAGGTGTTCCCTTCCCCATTACAGGAATGAGAACTATTTCTAGTGAGAGGTCAAAATCTCCAGTTACTGTTTAGTAACAGTAAATAAAAGTAGTAACAGCAAATAAAAGACTCTGTGGCAACACAAATATCATAAAAGAAACCACAAAGATTCCTGATGTACTCATAAGGGAAAGAAAGAGGATATATACATTTTAAAATAGCATTTAAAAAAACTCACTCATACAAAAACATTTCAGCCCCAAGAGATTATTATTCATGCTGAAACACTTGATTAGTGTTATTTTCAAACATCGGTGCAAAAAAGTGTCACATAGACATGAAAATTAATTTCTGCTTCAAGGTAGAAAGTCACAAAATCAAGGCTTTAACTGATGAGAGCATGAACTGTGGATGATTTCAGCTGCTGTGAACTGGTAAATAATGACTTTAGCAAATGCTGGTTGGAGAAGGACAGCACGAGGAGGGGTTCGGCCAGCAGGTGGCGAGTTTTCTTCAGGATTGCGCTTCCAAGAAGAGATTTTTATGGTCCTGTCTCTTCGGTGTATTATCCCTACAGTTTTACATAAAAAAGCTTGTCTCAAAATAACCTTAAAGTTCGGACCTCAAATCACAAATAGCAGGAAGTTCTCGGTTAGGATGGAAACTCTGTCACTACTTAATATTGCCCTTGGACCAAGGTATTGCAGCTTATTTGGTCTTTAGGATTGCCTGATGGCACAAAGCTCCCCCTGTTAGACGACCTTTATCTATAGCACTTCAACATGACTGTGTATGACAGAAAATTGTCTTTCTGACTTGACTCTTAACTTCCCTTGCTTTTGTGACTTTTAGTTGATCTCAGCTTTATTTCTATGTAGTTTCAAAGGCAATTTATACCCTTTTTGAAAGTTAAAGCTAAAAAGAAATGCCATTTTTTTCTATAGTGCTACTATATATTTAGAAACTGATAACAGCAAAGCTATTGTGAGTGATTATGCAACTAAAATTCTGGTTTCTTTTATGTTATCCTAAATAAACCATTTTAGGGTTGTTCTAAATAATAAAATTCTCACCAAATCAGTATTCCTACATATTTTAGCCAGAAACCAATTCTGTACTATTAAAACCAATACTTTGTTAAAATAACACCTTTCCACTGAGTACAAGCCAAGAAATTGAATCTGCAGTGACACAGTACTGCAGTTGTTAGATATTAATATCACCTAAGTCAGTCATAAAAAGTCACGTAGTTTTCTGTGGGAGAAAGAATACTGGAACTCCATGGCTGCTTCAGCATCACAAAGTCATGTCAGCAGAATACATGTGGCTAGGGACAAACTGGCCTCTGGCAATCCCCCTGATATAGAAGAGAGGTGGCACAGATGTGGTTTAGAGGACCAAGGGCTGAAGTAATTGAATTAAAAATGTCCTTGTTCCCTGTGGGGAGCTGGCCATTGCGCCTGCCAGTAGTGTTGGCAGATGAGCTGCAGAGCTGCAGCCAAGGGAGTGGGCAGTGGAGTGGGGATCAGCAGCTTTGGACAACATATTTGTTTGTAGTGTGGAAGGTGACCCCAGCCCATGTGCCTCTCAGTGGATTCCCACCACTATACACAAGCTGAAATAGAGGCAGTTCCAAATATTTGCTGAAACAGTGAATGACCCAAACCTGTTTTTAAAATTGACTCCCATTGGCTACTGGGCCAGGTTCTGCCCTTCTTGGATGGCTTTCCAAGGCCCTGGCCCAGGATATTTAAAATACCACCCATGTTTCTGAGATATAGGCTGTGACTCCTTAGGCCTGACCCAACAGAGCTGCCCCAGGAGCCTGTCCAAGTCTGCAGAGTGTGTTTGCACAGGAGCTAACCATCTTCAGCACCTCTTCTCCCTGTTTGCTGTGCTGGACACTTGTGGCAGCTGATGTATCAAAGGCATGGAAAGGTCACAGTGCTGAGAAGATCATCAGAGTTCTGTGGCACAAATGCTGGTTGAATCTCCCTTCATGCTACTGTACATGGATTGAATGTGTCTTTGGGCTCCAGTGTCCAGACTGTTAGGGTGAGGGAATACAAGTATTGGCAACTGACTGAACTTACAGCATTGTTTCCCAGTGGACAAAGGCAGAACAATAATTAGGATATAAAGCCTGGAGTCCTGTCCTGTTTGTATTGCTATCTTCAGTTCTGCTAATCGTAAAGGAGACGCTGAACTGTTGCCATGAAACATTGTTGATTAAGTGATTAAGTCTTAGGAAAAGCTTTTCCAACCACTTCTTGCACAGAAAAGGTTTAGGGGCTTTTTTAATTGTAATAAGATTCTTGTTGCATAGGTGTAAGATCCATCGACTGCTGCAGGTATGTACTTTATTAACTGCTGAAGATGAAGATTGATAAAAATATAGAAATAGAAAATACTTATACCAATCCACTAGCCTTCAGAAGATGCCTAAAATAGGGACCATTGGCTCTGTGTATGTGCCAGCATATGATCAATCAAAAGAAAATGAAGATTTCTCTGAAATGTGAATCAGATCTCGACAGGGGTTGGTTTTACCTTCACTATCTGAAGAATCTGGAAGCTAACACTCCTAAATCAGGTGCAACACTTTAATTAGAAGAGTAACACATCTGGACTAAGTTACAGGTATAAGTGACGTCAGAGAATGAGTTTCCCCTGGTTTCAGGAAGTGCTGAATCCACTGGAGGTTACTAGCCCAATGTCACTGTGATGAAATCACTCAAGGGAAGACAAATCTTGTAGAATCCTGTCATGTGATTGACAGACCATGGCAAGTAAATGTTGCCTTTATTCACTGAAAGTTATGGAGTCCTCCTTTAACTGTTAACTATAGTAAATACAAGCTGTATAAAATTACATGTTATTTAAAAAATTTCAAAATATAAAGTTGACTGACATCCCTTGAATACATGTCCCCCTACTTCTATTGGGCATACTGTAAGGTTGTCTGTGTTAATCTATCTCTATATCTACATGTACATACAAAGGTTATTTCCTTTTCTAGTGTGCATGTATACTTCTGCATATATATGTAACTCTAAATCTTTACATACCTTCCGTTACCACCTAGAAGTAACTCTTTCACCTCTATGAGATATTGATCTTGGTGATCCTTTTTCCTGGCCAAACCAGAGCTGGATGAGTTGGAGGATACCCCTACTGAGTTTCCAGGCTTGCAGAAATGTATATTTTATAGCAGTAGAGAAAAGATTTCTCTTTAAAACATGTGGCATAGGCATAATCCACAGCAAAATGATGTGATGTCCAGGCTTCACTGGCATTCTACTTCAGTGTCCCAATTCACACAGGTCTTTGTCTCATAGGCCTCTTTGGAATTCATGTCACCAAAGCCTTCAGTTCCTGTGGGATCATTAAATCCTTACTCAATTTCCAGCAGATATGGGAATTGGATGTGAGTGAATGTAATGTACACAAATCATTCCAACCACCCTTGTATTAAATGAACTTTTTTTAAGAAGCTGGTTTTGACCTGATAGAATATAATGGTTTCAAGGGAACCATATAGCCATTACAATCCATCATATAAATGAATACTTAGGGACACCTAAATCCAAAGATTATTTGACTGTTATACATATACTTGTTCAAAGGGGGCTGGAGGATAGACCCCTCAAATCTGCAGTGAAAACATCTGTACTTTCAAGAATTTTTCCTTAAAAATGATCCCATACAGAAACTGTCTCAGATTTCCAAAACGATTGGTTCATTTTAAATTAAAGTGACCCCTAGCATCAAATTACATTTTGGATGTATTACTAGCAAATTATCAGTTTAGAAAAGCAAAGGATTTCACAATGATAAAGAGTATTTTATACAACCAGTTCTGATTGTGGACTCTGGTTTCTCTATAACCTGCTGGTTGTTCATGTGTTATTAATTATTATGTACCGTACTCCTTTAACATCTATGGTAGATAACTGTAAAGCTGAGGAAAAGCAAGAAATATGAAATATAAAAATGTTCTGTGAACCTTGCTTTTGCTTCCCTTTGTTGCTCTCTTGCAA
The DNA here is from genome assembly GCF_025592945.1 of Manacus candei. Taxonomy (NCBI): domain Eukaryota; kingdom Metazoa; phylum Chordata; class Aves; order Passeriformes; family Pipridae; genus Manacus; species Manacus candei. Next base: position 29,527 of record NW_026138059.1, read on the forward strand.
TGTAAAAACAGATAAATGGTTTCCTCTTTCAAATACAACAAAAAGAAATGACTCCTGGGAGAAGCCCTGGGATGCCAAGTTAGAGCCTGGATTGAATTTTTATGACCACTGTAAAAACTCCTGAAAATAGGAAATTATAATGGAAATGCTGACTCTCACTGCACCGGTGTAAGCAGCACCACCACGGCATTATTAGTGATCTAAAGAGGCTGGAAGTTAAAGTGGAATCATTTACACAACCGACTTCACACCACTTTGCAAACAAGGGGTGTGTGGGCCGGGGGGCTGGGGGTGGGGGGAGATCTTGCACTTAATTAGTTTCTTGCAAAATCCATTGTGATTCTTGAAGAAGACAAATCCCCTATCGGTCTATTCCGTGCTCTGGATTTTCTTTCCTACTCCGCAGAAGTTGCTGGCACAGGGCTGTCCCCGCCGGCTGCGCGGGGCGCGGGGGGACAGGGACGCCGGAGGGTCAGCTGGGACTTAGGGGCCCGCGGGCCTCTCCCCAGCAGCAGTAGCTCTCTAGACAAGAGCAACAATATGTTAAAGCGCTGAGTCACATCTCAGCATCGCAATCAAGCAAAAACGATTTCCCCCTTGCTAACAAAATGGAGATGTTCCCAAGTTTGTTTTATATTTTCAGGGAACCCTAGAAGTTTGGGGGGGGGGGGGGGGAGGGAAAGGAGAACTCAAAAGTTGGCAAAAGAACGTTATATCCATCTCTGCTCCGATTTTCTTTTGGGGGGATGGAGGCGGGAGTTGCTATTTGAAGAGCGTTTACTCTCACCGCGGGAGCAGTTTCCACCCGCGTTGTTCTTCCCTTTCTTGTCATTAGCAGCTATTAAAATAACAAGGCTACATGGGACCTGAAGAGCGAAGAAGGGTCGTGAGAGACGGGAGGATCAGTTTGGGAAAGGGTGTGCCGGAGCACCCACGCTGCCTCCGGGCCCGGCCCAGCGCCCGCCGCCAGCCGCAGTCCTAGGATACGCTCGGCACTCGGTCCCGCGGGATCGTGCCCCTTCCTGCCCCTCTCTGACTCTACCTTTTCATATCAGTCCGGGCCATTCTACCGGGGGCAGAGCCCGCACACTCTAATCCTTCACCATGGTCGTCACCAAAACCAAAGGAAGAGGAAAAATCAGGCAAAGAGAAGAAAAGCAGAAAAGATACATATATATATATCTCCCCACATATATATATGTGTATATCCCCCAGGTGCCACTGATAGCTAACTGGGGGCCTGTGTCGGGGGGGACACCTTGCCCGGGGAGGCGTGAGGACAAGGAGGGGGACGCTGCAGTGCATTTGTGCCTGCTCTCCGCTGCGTGTCTGCCGCCTGGGCTGCTCCATCCTCCCGGTGAAGCTCCGGGAGTGAAGAGGCTTTGGAACCGCTGCCGAGCTCTGCCGGCTGCTCTGTCCTGCTCCCGCTTCATTTCCCCGGCAGCGTTGGTAGCTGCAGGGCTGCCGAGCGGAGACAGCTTTGACCAGCCACCCCCCCCCCCCATCGCTGTTGCGTTCGCCGGACTCCGGGGGCGATGCAGCCCCTGGACTCGCCGAACACACCAAGCTCCCTCTTGCCCCAGCGCACACGCTACTCCCGCAGTCTCAACGAGGCTCCTGCGGCTGATGCTTCGGGAGTGGCATGGTTGTTTCTGCTCCGTAAAAGAATTTTTAAGGGACAAGAGCAGTTCCCCGGCGGGGAGAAAGTCCCATGGAAGCAAAAGGGAGTTTTATCCTCTCCGTGGCTACGGGATGGGGCCGGGAATCGTTATTCTTGCAAAGGTTAAGTGGGTGCCGAAGGTGAAGGAGGGCACCCCAGCTGCGGAAGGGAAGAGGAACAGCAGTCAGGTTGTGCAGCCCTCTCCCAACAAGCGTATAGGTACATCCAGGGATGCCCCGCATCTACAGGAGCGTAAACCAGAGGAGGCGCGATCCCCAGTAATACCCGCGCTGCGTAGGGTTAGCCCTTGAACCCAGAACTCGTTAGAGAGCAGGCGACAAGCGCAGCGGGCTCCCGGGGGGGGGGGGGGGGGAGGGAAATGCTCTCAGATGTTCTCCCTGGACCCTCTGAGTCTGCTCCGCAGTGGTCGCGAAGTCACTCACCCCTGTACCGGCACCGGCACCGACGGCACCGGGACGGGGCGGCAGCGCCCGGCGGCGGCCCCGGCTCTGCGGGCGAGCACCGGGCAGGCTGTCCCCGTGTGGTGGACGCCTGGTGCTGTCCGGGATGCTGTTCCCCGAAAAAAAGGGGACATAGCTCAGGGTGGCCTTCGACTTGCAAATACGTAGGACAGGATAGGGACGGGGATGGTTTTGGGAAGAGGATACAGGTGGGAAATAGGGATGGGGGCTCCGGTGTCCCCAGCCACGACACACTTTTCCCTTGAAACCAATTGGTTTTCGCTGTCACGTTTAAATCCTAAAAACGTGGTTAGCTTTGGGAGCAGATGCCTTCACTTTTTACGACTCTCTTGAAGTTGTAACATTCCTAATTGACAGCAGATCTCCACTGTGGAAAAGCGCAGTCTATTCCCTGCGTGTCAGTGCTAATAGTTGTTTTGTATCGCATTCCCGGTATTAGGTTGCCCACCGTCTCAAGTTGACATAATGCAAATTAACAAGGGACATCATACAAATCCATCCGAGGATAAAGGTTTTGGAACAACATACCCTTCGTAACTTAAACACCACATATTTGAAACAAATGTACTTAACAAGACAGTTAACCCGAAACTTCAATTCTATCGCCAGTGGGTTGACAAGTCCAAATATTTTTGTTTTTTAACAAATACTTAAATATCAGACGACAGGTTATCTAGGCAACTTTCAGCTACAGCTTTCAGGAATACTCTGAAATAGAATAATATCTCAACAACCTGCTTTAATTATAAAGTATTTTCACATGGGAACTTTTTTCTCTGTCTCCTTATCCCATAGACAATGAGATCATTTACTGCCCTTTATTTCGATGTTTAAGTATTTATTTCGGAATGATGGGTTTGTAACTAGAAGTGTATGTTTTTTATTTTGTTTACTTAAAGGCAGCACGTGCAGGTATCATTGCTGTTGTTGTGTTTACCGTCTCAACTAATCTGCTACTTCTTTGCAGAGAATTGCGATTTTTGTTTTATTAATGCACTCACCCCTGGCTATACCAAGATTCTTCCTATAGGAAAAGAGAAATGTCCAGTTTGAAGAGCATATCTGCGGTCTGTGTCTTGGTCTGGGGACACCTGAGAATCCGACATTCGTGTTCTGACAACGGCACTTAAAACTGTATCTGAAAATGCAAACTTATTCGAAGATGTCAACTTGCAGCATCGAGCACATGATCACATTCTCGATCGGAATGAAAATGCGAGGTTTGGGGTTTGGTTGGGTTTTTTGTTTGTTGTTTTGTTTTGTTTTGGGGGGAGGGGGATAATGAGAAAGAAAGAGGGAAAGAAAATAAGATCATGAAATGCGAGAGAACTGAAGAAGCCTGGATGAGAAAACGTTTTTGCTTCGCCTCTGCCTCATAAAAATGCCACTTGTTTACAAAAAGAGGGAACGAAAATCTCTTCGCCTGCCTAGAACAGTGAGCAGTTCTGGACCCCAAACTCTCCGCAGAAGTAGAGAGGATTTGGGGATGAAATGGCAGTGCTAGAGCTTACTTCACCACGCTACCATCGTGTTCATGAACGTAGGGTTTTCTAGTTACTGTTTGTCGATTTTGGTTTATTTGTTTGCTTGTTTTTCCTTTGGAGATGGTAAAAAATCAGTGTAACAACGGGAGTGACATGAACAATAAAAAAACATATGCGTGTCCCTGAGCACGGTACCGTGTTATCCTGACGGATCTGTCTTCGCTCGCGTATTATATTACCCTGGCTCCTCGGGACAGTGTAATACACCCAAGCAATTTTTCCCCCTTCACAGCTCTAAAGGAGTGTGAATGGATGGATGAATAGAAAAACAAATAACCGAGGAGATTATGGCCTCAGGATTAATTATAAAGCACGTTTAACCTTTTTCTTTCGAGGGTTATTTTGCTTTGCCTGTGCCGCCCGGGTAGTCGCTCCCGGACCTAAGCAAGGTTCTGCGGCTCTCGAGCTGCGGGGAATCCGCGGGGTTTCGCTCGCCGTGAAACCCCTCCAGGGTGCGGAGAGAGACCGTCCCCGTCCGTGGGAGGAGGGACAGGAGGAAAGCACCGAGGTCAGGGGCGCTGGGGTGAAAAGTGGGGACCAGGAGGGATGATGGGGCGTGGGGAGGAAGCGACTCTAAACCAGGGGTGGACCCCTCACAGGTAAGCGGCTCCCGGAATCCTCTCGGAGGATCTCAGAGAGACAGAACAACTTGCGATCCTCAAAATTCATTCAGCGGGAGCAGATCCCTCCCCTCATCCTCTCCCCACTTTTTTTTTTCTTTCTCTCAGCCTTTCTCCCCGTCCTGCTCCCAGGGCAGGTCCCGGTGAGTCCTATCCCGCGGCTCGGCTCGGCGGGGAGGGGGCGCAGCGAGGCCGGCCGGGAGCGATGGGCTGTGGAGCCGTGCGGTGCGGAGCGGTGCAGGACGGAGCGGTGCAGAGCGGCGGGGCCGGGGGAGCGTCCCCTCCACCGCGGAGCTGCACGGGGAACACTCCTGCAACCCCAGGAAGACGCTCCGCCACGGGGACCCGCGCTTAGCGGGCCCTGGGGAGATGCTCCGGGGGAGGCTGCGGGAGCAGGGTGGGGGGCGAGGTGAGAGGTTTGCGGGCTGCGAGCCCCGGGCTGCTGCGCCTCCGGGAGAAGCGGGTTGAAAAGTTGGTTCTTCCCAGCCAGAAGTTTTCTCTCCGCGTGCGCATGCCCGGAGTGCGGTGGGAGGTTGAGGGGGGAGCTGGAAGGGGGGGGTTGAAATAAGGAGGAGGCAGGAGGGAAGGGATCGGTTCAGTCTGAGCGCGACTGCTCCCGGACGCGTTCGCACTCCAGCGCACGCAGCCGGCGCCGGGAGCAGGAGCAGGGAGAGCACCTCCAGCTCCGCCGGCCGGAGCACCTGGACACCTGGCCCCGCTCGGATCTGTCCGTACCCGTCGGAGGAGCAGTGGGGTGGGTGGGGAGAGCTGTGCCCCGCAGGGCAGGGCAGACACTGACCTAGCCCAACTTTTTTTTTTTTTCCCCCTATTTTTTTCCCCATTATTTTATTTTACCAGCTCCAATTTAACCCAGGATCTTTTAACTGCTGCCAGCGGTGGAGCACAGATCGGGAATAGGTAAATAAAAAGAACAACTCATTCTGTTTGGTTTTTTGTTTTGCCAGGACTCGGGGGTTGGGGATACCGATCCAAACACTTCCTTTACCTCCTTTATTTCTTGGCCCCCATCCGCTCCCACCATCTCCTGGATGGTGCAGAAGCGTGGAAATTGTGGTTCACGTGAGGAGGACCGCTCTCCTCGGGGCGGGTGGAGGGTTGGGGTAAGCATTCACATGGATCTCGGATATTTTGATGCTATTTAAAGATTTGTCCTCCCCTTTCCTAGTTGTTTCTCCCCCCTCGCGGAGGAGCTGTGTTTTTAACCCGAGCTAAAAATGACATACGAGCTGCAAAACAGAAGCCTGCACGTCCTTTACGGACTTGAACTTCCAGCTTTTCTCCTTTCTATTATCGGCTTTTCTTTCCTTTTCTTTCTCTTCCTTTTTTATTTATGATACGTTCCTTCTTTTTTCTTTTTTTTTCCCTTTTCTCTTCTTACAACTCCATTTTCAGTGTTTCAGGATCCCAAAAGCTTTCTCTGTTTCCTCCTAAGGCCATAACAGAAATGAACCTGATGTTTATATTTGTCTGAATGGATCGAAACAAGTTCAGCGCAGGGAGAGACTAAGCTTCTCTCGAGGCCGAGACTATAAAGTGTCAGTGCAAAGCCGAGGATTAGGGTACGGTTGTTATAGTTGGCTTTTGGGAGGGAACCTATAAAAGTCTAGCATTTTTGAGATTATCGTAGCGCCGCGGGAATTGTTCGATAAATCGCGAGCCGGGCGGGACTATGAGGGCCGAGTCTCAGACAGGTGCACAGTCGGTCCAGTTCAGTAAGTCCGAGGTCAGCTGAGAAACAGACTCCTGAGCCAGCGTCGGGCTCGGGGCCCCAGGGCTGCGGCAGCTCCGCGGCGGAGCCCGGCTGCGGGCGGCCGGGCCCGCGGATGCGCCGCCGTACGCTGCCTGTCCCCGGGGCTGTCACCGCAAAGGTTTGACTCCCACCCGCAGCCGTGCGTGATGTGACCGTGGGAAGAGAGGAGTACAGAGAGGAGAAATCCTCCCTGTCTCCGGGAGAGAGAGAGGAAGGACGATTTGCTCTTGCGCACAGGACGTTTCTCTGTGCCTCCACTGCACGTTTCTCTAGGGAGAAAGCGAGGGTGAATCCTGTGCTAGGGACCTTTCCACATCCGAGGGGGGTTACAAAGACACATATCCAATACCCCCAAAACTACCGAAAAACTTGTGCAGGGAGAAGGTGGAGGAGCTTGGCCCCCGCGGCCCGTGGCCTCGTAACCCGCTGTCCCTCCAGGGGCTGGACCCGGGGATTTTTGCTATTGTTTTGGATAAAGGCTGCCCCGGGCAGTGTAGCGATCGCTGGTGCAGTCAGATCCCGGTTATTAATTATAATTATTATTTGCGAGACTAAAATCCACCGCATTCACCCGCGCTCGCAATGGTGGTCTGGGGGGACTTGTCAACACCGATTTCGTGATAAAATGTGAATGATGATTTTATAAGGATTGAGCGGAGATATCCAAGGCACATGCTGACTGAATCCTTCCAGTCCTCATTAATGTTAGCAATTAACTCTTTCACGCTCAATTAGCCCCGAATAAACCTGCTTTAATAGATTTTGCACACTTCATTAATACTTTGAATAAATCGGTACTGAACAATGCACTTTATTCCTCAAGAGCACCACGCTCGAATAATGCTGAGCGAAAGGGCAGTTTTATTCCCTTTCCAATTAGTTTCCCAAACAGAGATAAATTGTAAGCTCTATTTCCTCGCTCTAACTTTAGGAAGGGAAAGTTTCCTTCCCTCAAAGGGGACAAAATAAATAGCCGACCTATTGGCAAAATGCTGCACCAGACTTCAAAAGATGCAGGCAAAACTGGGGGACTTTTTTGACAGATGAACCTGATTGCTGTAGTTTGAGGCTCTCGCAAGAATGCATCATTTTATGTCCGCTACTTTGTCATGTTTGTAAAAATAAGCAGAGTTTTCAGGGTAATTTACCTCCTCCATTCTTCCATGTGGAACTAATTAGAAAACCTCATTATTTATGAGTCAGGTATTTAATGTAACAAATATCCCTTTCAAAGGACACATCGGAAATTGATAATTCAATGTAAAAAGGAAAAATACCTACTACCCACAAGATTACTTAAAAATCCATTTAATTTCGCCCCTTGCTATGCTACCAATGGAAAGCTGCGTTGATTTTTTTTATTTTTTTTTTTTTTAGGCATATAGAGTAGGTAGAATTTAATCTAGAAGGCTAAGATTACAACGGTCTTAAAACAATGGCAACTGGACAATAGCATTACCGTATCTTCAAACAGGACAAAGGGTAAGAAAGCTGGAGACAGATGTAGTCTTTCAAGTTTATGATCCTATTTTGCAGAGTAAATTTATCTTGGCATGAGTGGGTTTTGTTTCAGTCAGAACACAAGTGATTTGTTCTTAATTACTCACCGAACTACTTTGTGTTAAAAAAGAAAAACCCGCACGGTTTTTTGCTACAGGAGAATTCAAATAGAGAGCTCTCGGGGTCTTTTTCTGCTTTTTTTTCTTTTTTTTTTTTTTTTAAAAAAAAAACCCACCTGATAACGATCTGTTTACATGAAGCAGAATTAAAGGTGGAGGTGACACCGAAATCAAAGAAACATCGATCTCTCTGCGGGCAAGCGGGAGACCAGAGAGTTACTGTGCTGTGAAACACGTTTGCTTTGATGTCCCGGAGTGAGGGGGCTTCTTTATAAAATACCCTGCTCTTCATCTGTATTTTTGACTATCCCGGTTGTACAGCGCAGAAGTGTAGTTTACATTTCTGGAAAAGTGCCAAGAAACTTGTAGTAACGTGAAAATTCTGCTCCCACCTCATCCTTTCCTTTTTCTTTTCTTCTCTCTTTTTTATTTTTTTGCCTTGTTCTCTTTCTTTTTATTTTTCATCTTTTTTTTTCCCTCTTGATTTAACAGAACTTCTCTAGCAAAAAAAACAACAAAAAAAAGGTAGCAAACAAAAAAATTCCGTGAGTGCAATGGATGTTATTATGACCAATTATATTTCTCCTTGATTTGTGCCCCACTCTTCGTTTGGGGAATTGATTGAAAGAGAATTTTTAAAATGTTATTGATCAAGAATTTGCCCACATTGACATAGCAGATTTTTTGCTTATATGCTTATACATCCTATATTAAATAATTTCTCAGGATATGAAGAAAGAAAGAATTATAAACCCAGAACTTTACTTCATTCGCAATAGCCTATTTCATGCTTGAGATCTAGAGCTACCTAGATAGGAAAATAGACACGGAGCCGCTGTGATGGACAGAAACAGACATTTTCAGGTACCCAGACAAGAGAGTTTTCTGTGCACTTTGTTCTTGGGGTCATTGACTGAGGCATTTGTGCTGTGATGTGGACACACTTAGCACATAGGCAGCACTAACTAAGTAGAAGTATATCTCCTGTAGAAAAACAAAACAGTCTGGTTGGTTCATCAGACTTAAATCGTTTATTAAAAAAAAAAAAAGGAAAAAGAAAGAGAAAAAGGAGAATTGAGAATATAATGTATGCATTTTTCAATCAGTCACTATCCAAAATGCATCCAATTGAAAAAGGAAAAATGACAAAATCTCTTATTCTGGGTCATTGCAATGGAATTCCTCTAAGGTTTGAACCTCTTTTCCTGCTGCTGATTTATGTAAAGCAGTGTGAAAGGTGGACCCAGAGTACAGAGCTGTTCAGAGTAAGCTTCTCGTCTCACACCCTCCCAACCCCAGCTCCTCTGTCCAGGCAATAGCCTACATATAAATCAGATTTGTTTCCCTGCTCTTTAGACCTCTTCCACCACCACTTTCCACTCCCCACCCCCCCCACTTCTAGCCCAGAGGGACAATTGCTGCTCTGCAGTACTTTGTTGGCTCCATTTCTCCAAAGGGGTATTAGTCTTCATATGGGCATGAACTCTAGTCTGAGTACTGTGCGGACCCCGACAGGATCTTGCGGGGAACCTACGGTGACTCAGCAGGAAGCCTATAGGGATCTTAGGAAGACCCTGTGTGGATCCTGCAGAAATCCTGCAGCAAACCTGTGAGGATCTTGTGAACATCCTGTGGGGACTTCATGGGGATTCTGCCAGAAAACAGCCCCATTGAAGGCAAATTCCAGAGTTCCTCAGGGCACAAAGTGAGTATAACCTGAGGGCTGTGGAGTGAGGAGGAGGCTCCCTGGGCTGCAGAGAAGGGATGTCTCCAAAAGCCATGGGTGCTCTCTCTCAGCCTCAAAGAGAGGAAGCTACATCCCCACCAATAACCCTCAGGAGGCATCTACTACCAAACAGTTGACAGCAGCAGGGGCTGAATTTTCAGGCAGGGCCAGATATGACTCGCTGCTGCTGCCTTGTAGCATTTTCCCCTCTGCCTTATGGGGTGGGACGGGTAGAGATCTGGCCCAGAGGAGAGGTTGGGGTCTTGGCAGGACCCTGAAACACAGAGCAAAGGGGTGGCACCCAGCCCAGTGAAAGGGTTGTGGCCCTGCAGCTGCTGGGCTGGATGTCCCATGGGAAGGGTCTCTGGAGCCCTTACCTTTTTGCCTTTTGAAGGCTTCTAATTAAGCGATTGCCTAGATTAGGATGTGGGCTTGAAGCCAAGCACTTCCCCTGGGGAGAGCAAATGGCACTTCAGATCCATCACCCAAACTCAGCATTTTCCAATTTCTTTATGCAGTACACAAGAGGGAATGTTGTTGGCTGGTATTTTCCCCATAATGTTTTTTTCCCTAAAATTATTTTCTTTTTTTGAATGAAGAAAGATATGCAGTTCCAAGCACCCAATTGCCTCCATTGCCTCAGAGGCTTGGCTGAGGCCAGACTGCAAGGAGCCAAACAACCCAGGGGCAGCAAACTCTGCACCCCCTCCCAACATCACCTCAAGAGTCAGGGTTAAAGGCAGTTTTTGTGGAGAGACATAGTGGGCAGTATCCCACTATTTTCTAAAGGCTGAGGTGACCCAGGAAGAGATTTTAAATCACATGGGTGAAGCCCAGGCTTTGTGGGCCAAAATGGCATCTCTTGGTGGTCCCATGCAGAGGATCATTGGAGTCTGCATAGCAAGGGATGCTGTTGAGGGGTGAATGATTGTGGACGGAGTACAACTTTTGTGCATGAGAGAGAGATTGGGACAGAGAGAACTTGGGGATACGCTTGTAGCCAAGAGCTGGTCAGGCCTCTGTAAGTCCCAGGCAGCCCCCTCCTGTGACTTTGGAAAAGGATGTTAATGAAGAGTAAGTCAGAAATTTCCTCTGCATTTATCTTCATATAAATCTACCTTTCCCTCTTCCCCCTTCCTTCTTTATTTTGCAGATATTTTCCTCCCCTGTTCCCAAGATCCTCCTCCTGAGCGGTCACCATGGGAAGTAAAACCCTTCCAGCCCCCGTGCCTATCCATCCTTCCCTCCAGCTTACCAACTACTCCTTCCTACAAGCATTCAATGGGCTGCCCGCTGTGCCCTCCGACCACCTCTCCAACCTCTACGGCTTCAGTGCCCTGCACGCTGTGCACCTGCACCAGTGGACTCTGGGGTACCCAGCCATGCACCTGCCCCGCTCCTCCTTCTCCAAAGTGCCCAGTGTCTCGAGCCTGGTGGATGCACGATTCCAGCTGCCAACCTTCCCACTCTTTCCACATGTCATCCAGCCCAAGCAAGAGGCTACCAATGTGACCCTCAAAGCCAAACCCCGCTTTGACTTTGCCAACTTAGCAGTGGCTGCCACACAAGAGGACCACTCTAAACTGGGACAGGCAGACAGTCAGGGCTCACCTGCAGGGCTGGGGTCTTTGCTTGAGGTGACTAAACTCTCTCCAGAGAAGAAACCCACGCGGGGAAGGTTACCGTCCAAAACCAAGAAGGAGTTTGTGTGTAAATTCTGTGGCAGACACTTCACCAAGTCCTACAACCTTTTGATCCATGAAAGAACCCACACAGATGAACGACCCTACACATGTGACATTTGTCACAAGGCCTTCCGAAGACAGGATCACCTGAGGGATCACAGGTAACTATTTTATTTCTCCTTTCCTTTTTTCCTTGTGTGTTTGTACTCTCCCAGTTACCCATCTACATACTACAGTGTTCCCTCTAAGTTTTCCTCTGCCCACTGCTGGTGGAGGAGCTTAGGTAACTCACTTTGGAAGACATACCTCACTCACTCCACAAAACCAACTCTCACAACCTCCTTCTTAGCTTCCACAGAGGTTTTCATGCTCCATTTGCATCTTGTGTCCTCTGCCTTTGGGTTCATCCAGAAGTGTCAGGAAGACACACAACCTGAGGATCCCAAAGTAAGAGAGAAACTTTTTATCCCTAAGAAAGGTGCCCTAAAAGCCTCTGACACCCTCCTCTCCTCTTGCATACACACAGACAGACAATTACCCAAGCGCGGCACGCCAACACTCTCTGTCTCAGCAGTAGGTGTAAAACATCTCCAGCATGTTCTTCCTTGGGTAACTCATTGCTGAGTGTGGCCGGCTATTTCTGATGTCTCAATTGTTTTTCTCTCTCTAGATATATCCATTCTAAAGAAAAGCCTTTTAAGTGTCAAGAATGTGGGAAAGGATTTTGCCAGTCCAGAACACTAGCGGTCCACAAGACACTGCACACGCAAGTAAAGGAACTGAAACCTGCCAAACTTAAGTGTTGAATATCCAACTTCTATGAACTTTTCTTCCCCTTCAGACTTTACACCAAAACCAGAGCAGAAACAAAACTTTCAGGATGGAAGCACTGGACTTTGTGCTTTGTTGTTGTTTGTACTTTAAAAAGGGCAAAATCCGCACCCCTGCAATCCCCCATCCAAGCAATTAACTTCCTAAGTCGTGGGTAAAAAGATTATTTTGAATTTAAAATATACATGAATGATACAGAGAGTGCTAGCTGACTTATGTGGCTTTGATAAACTTTATGCCAAAAGGTGGTGCTCATGTGTTGGACAGGAATCTCTCTCAAGCCAAACGAAACCCCACAAGACACCTCTTCCTAATCCCCCTCCCCCCAAAAAACCCCAAAATCATAGCTTCCAAAAGTATTACTTAAAAAAATCCAACCTCTTATTTTATACTTTTTTTTGACTGTATAAAGCTTCTTATTTTTACACTTCAGGAAATACAGAGAATTCCAGAAGAAAATTAAGAACTGAAATGGTGGTTTCTCGTCACAGCACCATTAGGACAAGGAGAAGGGCAACTTGCAAATCTCTTTTGCTGGTTTGTTTTCAGAAAAGGAGAAGGAAGATTAATGTTTGGAAATGACCTAATTCTCTCAAGTGGGGAATCCTATCGTGCAGTAGAAAATGCAGACCCACAGGTCCCTGGTGTTCGTGACAGATCAATGTTGATGGGATATGGAGACCTTTTCAATTACTTTGTGGTCTAGTGCGCTGTGAGGAAGTTTGTAACTTGTGGACTTATTTAAAAAAAAAAAACAGAAGAAAGAAGGAAAGATGGCAGTACATCAGACTGACGGTATGCACAACGTGGTTTTAGTGGTACTTTAAAGTCTTCGTGTGTCCTGGTGTGAGAGAACAAATCTCAACTTGAGAGCATATTTTTTTAAATGCTGGCTTTCTGAACAGTGTATTCAAATTAAGAGACATTCCAATAAGTTTTGTTTATTAAAGAAAAAAAAAGTTGTATGGCTGTTTGGCACTTTATGCTGATTATTGGTAATTGACATTTATCACTGGATTGTGTGTGGTTTTTAAGTATTAAAATAAATTGTTATTTTACAGGCAAATCTTCATGGACTACATATGTGTTCATTTGGTTTCTGGTCTCTTCTGTGGCAAACCCTCTCCTTCAATATTAAGAACCTATTTCTTTTTCATTTTTTTTTTTTTTAGTTAAGTTTCAGTACTTGTTTCTGCCAGTCTTGGAAAGTCTGGATCTTTTCTTTATGCATTAGCTTTACCCCTCCTAATTTTCTTTTCTTTTCCTTTTTTTTTTTTTTTTAGGCTGACAAAAGTAAACAGATCTGCAGAGAGTCAAATAATTTTGCTCCTAGTGAGGAAAAAAAAATCGTCTTGGGTAACTAAATCTTGGGTATTAGCTGATAAGATTAGGTGTCAGAAGTGTTATAAAACAAATCAGATGAGTAATGGGTGAACTGGTGCTGCTCTCAGAGTCTGGAGGCGCTGAGGGGAGAGCCGCCTTCGCACCCCCTTCCCGGCGCTTGTCAGGAGCGGGCATTTTTCAGTCACATCTTCAGCCGGTTCAGCGCTGACTGGGGCGGCCTTTGATTCCCGGCAGCTGTCTTAGATCAGAGATGTTTATTCCACTGCGAAACCTCTTTGGATCGAGACGAGGGAAAGAGTGCTCAGTGTTGGGGGATCCGCCTGAGCCTTTGAAGCGCCTCTTGCCGTCCTTTCTCGTCCCCTCGGCAAACCCTAAACCTTTTTCCTCCTGCCTCAAGTCAGTGCCTCCCCGCGATAAGAAAGCCTCCTTCTTTACAAAATTCGCAAATTAGGGCGGCGACGAGGCCAGAGTGACGCCGGAGCTGCCTGGCTGCTCCTGTGTGGCCGGGGCGCGAATGTTCTGCCGCCAGCAGCTCGGTCCAGTGCGGGTCTTTTCCCCTTTTCCCCTTGCCGCTTTTAGAAATTCTTTCTTTATTTGGTCAAAGAATTCTATCAACGACAGGAGAAAAAGTTGCAATTGTAATTCATTTAATGTAAGGGGAGGGAGGGGAGAAACTTCTCTCCCCTCTTATTTGTTGGACACTCATTCAAGCGCATCGTAACTAACGTAGAGGCACTTGCAGGACGGGCTGCAGACCCACCTCTAACGTGGAAAGGCCCTCGGGGAGCGCAGGATACGAGGTTCTGCCTGTACCCACATCCAGCTCCGGAGGCTGGGAGTATGGGTAGCGTTTGAAGCCGGCTTGCTTTGGCTTTGCTTCCCACCCCGCCACTCACTTCCCAAACCGCGAGAATGCGTTTGGTTTTGCATCTGAAAAAAGGCATCTGAAAAGCAACAAGCGAGGAGTGCAGGGTGAAGTCCGCAATAATCTGCAGGTAGAACGGCCTGGCCCAGCGCGGGAATAGCGCAGGAGGACGCGGAGTCCTGCGCGCCGCTCCGCCGGCGCCTCCTGCAGGGAGCCCCCCTGGAACGAGGAGCATCCCTTCGCGGCGCTAGCTCCGCGCGGCCCACCAGGGCCGGGATGCGCTTGCTCGGCAGCGTTTCTCGGAGGAGATTTGAAGGTGTCGTCCTCCTCACCTCCCCGCTCCTCCACTGGGGGGTTTAGAGGCGTCGCCTTGCCCTCCGTGGAACACGCCGAACGCCCCCGGCCGCGCGGCGGGAGGGAGACCCTCGGCTGCCCCCGGCGTGCCCCGCTACCGGGCCAGGGGCACCGCATCCCGCATCCCTCCCCTCGCCGAGGGGGACCCGCAGACCCGATCACTGACACGGCGTTATCGGGCAGCCCAAGGGCTGGATGGTTCATGCTCCACGATGCACTTCTAAAGGGAGATTCAGAGGGAATATCCTCGATGAACTTCCTCGTCCCTCTTGTGTCGCTCCTGGCACCAAATAAAGGAACGGGGATGCTTCCGAGGTTCTGTCGCGGAGAGAGAAAGCTCTGTCGCTTGGAATTAGTAGGTTTTCAGAGGTCGTAACTACGAGGCAGAAATCCGAGTCGGGTCCACGGGGAGGGAGGAAGGGACTCCGGGAGAGTCACTCCACCGAGGCTTTCCCACGGTCGCTCCACCGTCTCCTTAACATCGAAAAACTGAAACACCCGTGGCGAGGTAAGAAACCGTGTCAGTTACTGGTTCCTGGGAACCTTTATAACTGCGAGGTCGCGAGGGTGGACAAACCACTTTTCCCAGCTGGACATGAGAAGCATTTTATTTGTAAGGCTGAAACCTGGCGATCTGACTGCAAAGAATTTCTTTGGACCTGCATTTTTATGTGCAGTTAAAAAGAAAAAAAAAGCACCAGAATTTACATAATTGGAAATACAGATGTATTAAAACTACGTGGGCATACGGAGCACAGGATGCACACACAACCTCTTAATGCCATTTGTACTACACTAATACGTGTGTGTATTTCCTCCTCCCAGAAGGCCACTTTCGCTCTGGTGCAAACAAAGGCTATCTATCTGGTCACGCTCTCAGCTGCACTGGGGAACAGTTCGCCTGTTCTCTCCACTGTTTTGAAATTTGCTAGGCAGTATCAATCCAGGGATTCCAAGGAAAGCAAAGTAGAGATGAAATCATGACAGTCAAAAGAGATAACTCGTACTAACCCCCAAAATAAATGAAAGGAATTAGATGGGAAATGTGCCTTTTGAATCAGGATCACAAATAATTTAAATGATTAATTACCTTCCCTTTCTTTTTTTTTTTTTTGTTCTTTTCTATCTTTGCATGTGTTTTAATCTGACATTTGTACAGTGAATAAAACTTACTTATGCCTCTGTCTGCCAACTGAGAACTGATTCTGTTTTCACAGTTGCTTTAAATTTTGCATTTTCATCATAAAAACATTACTGAATGGGAACTTGCAAGAGTCAAAAATTGGACACCTGACTCTAGTTGCCTCTTCCTGTAAGATTTATGAGGGAAATGCAGATTTTTTTTAAATTATTTTTTTAATTATTCTTTTTAACCATTTCCAGTTCAGAAGGAAAATGTAAAGATGTGTTGGCACATCTCTCTCTCTTTCCTGCCTTTTGCATTCCAGTCATTCTTTTTCTGCCCATAAACTGTTACTACTCCACGAGAACCTGATTCTGCACAGCCTACTCAGCCTATTTTTTTGTTGGATGCAGGAAGAAATCCTGTCAGATGGGGTCTTCAGTGTACACTCATGAAACAGAGCAAAAGCGTCTCTGAGAATGTGCACTGGAACAGCAAATAGTTACTTTTCAGCTGTGGATTGCATGTGCCTCTGAAAAGGGGACCACAAATCATTAGGTTTTTAAAAGTTTTGTATGAGTTGTATATTAATCCCAGTTTCCCGAGGGATGGATTAATCCCAGCTTCCCAGTTGTGTGGCTACAGACAATATGGATGGGTTTAGGGGCAGGGGAAAAGGGAGATGGGTAAAGGAGGGGGAAATTAAAAAGATATATCACAGGAATACATGGCCTGAGTGGTGAGGAGCCGTAAGTACTTAAGTTTCAATACCTTCTCTACCTCTGTCACCACATGTGATCTGAAGCAAATCACTTCAGCTCCCTGTTCTGGTTTCTTCATCTGTAAATTGGGGGTAATTCTGCTGATTTTGCTCCCAAAAGACCAGGTACACTGATGTAGAAACTTCTGCTCAACTCTCAGTAGTGAAAGGAGAAACTCTAATTCGTACCTGGGCAGCTGAAAGCAGGGGCTGATCTGGGAGATCTAATGGAGTGTGCAAGACAAATTTATATTCACGTGTAATTCTTTTCCAGCCCTGGCAGTTTTGCTGAGAGATGGAGTCCTAGAGTCCAGTATGCTTTTCTTCTCTACATTCCTATCCAGTGACTACACAGGAGGAATGGCATGGGCCAAATTCATCCCTGGTGGGACTCCAATGACATCAGTCATCTTTATAGGAGTTTTTTGAATGAAGTCAATTGGGTTTTACAAGGACTGAGTTTGGCCACATATGTGTTTAACTGCTCAGAGAGCTGCAGTGAAGGAAGCTTCCCTTGACTTAGGAAGAATCACTTCTGATCTGAGTCTGGGAGACACAAGCAAAGCCATTGACTTGTTTTGCATAGTCAGGTTCACCTTATTTAAACTCAAGGAGCAGCAGAAGTATTCTCAGCATCCAGTAGAACTTCAGAAAACCAGCAACCTAGCTGCCTCAAAATGTTCATAGCTTTTGATGACACACTGTATTTGTCTGTGTGGCTCAATTCAGCATCGTGCCACGGATACCCAGAAGACATGTTTACATGACACAGGGCAGCACCCTGTGGGTATACTGGCAGGAGGCCTGTGAGCAGAACAGTGGCTTCAACACAATGCTCTACTGGGGCTGTTTGGCTCTGTCTTTTATCAGACCTAGCTGTTCCAGGGTCTCCATCATGCTCATATGTCTCTGCCACTTCCAGTCCACATTTCCCTCACCACTGCTCTCTGGGGCCGCAATGTTCCACTGCCAATTACACCTGATGAGAACATGATAAATCACTAAAGAGGTACATTCTGTTTTCCACCTGTGACTTAGCTGCTGATGCTGACTCCCCCTGCACCTTATGCTTGTGCTTTATTGGAGTCCGATATTACACCAAGCATATACAAAAGTTTATATTAGCATTATGGTTCCTGAGTCAGTGGCTATTGAAAAATAAAACAAATCAACAGACTGATCAGTGTCAGTGCTTATCAAGTTTGTCTACAGAGCTTGTCACCACTAATCAGTTAAATTATTTGCAACATCTATTCATTCTGTATTCTTATTGTATCTTCTAAGGAACAAGTTAACTTGAACAGCTAGAGAACTGTATTGCTAAGTCCGAGTAGCACAACGTGTGTTCTGCTCATATGAGGTACCTCAGCTATTTCACAAGGGATGAATGTCATGTCTCTTTTCCTGTTTTTTAACTTACCTTCTGTCTTTACTGGGTCTTTGGGTGATGGGACTTACATTTAATTTTTAGTATTTTTACGTTATATGTGTAGAATAATGAAATGTGAATTTATGGGCTTGTTCATCTCTTTTACAGCAACTTGACTTGGCTGAATCAAGTGGAGCTATTCTAGTTTTAAAGCAGAAGTTGTGAATTAGACCTAGTGATGGTTTTGCTGCAGCCACAAAATCCATGTTACTGAGATCCACTATCACATTTTGTCACTATTTAATTTTCCTAAGTTTAATTTTATCAATTTGTCTTCTGTCTCTATTTCATACTAAGGATAAACTGAGGAGAGAAAAAAAAAGAAATTGTTATGGACTTTTCAACAGCCTGTACTAGAGACCTGATACTCAGTTTTCCTCTTTTGTATTTTCTTCTTCAATCCCTATTTCTCAGGTAATGTTGTGTCCTTTTTTCCTCCCCCATCACATTTGTTAATACTCCTTCTCATCTTTTTGCTTCCTTAGTGTTGTTAGAGTTCTTGCCTGCCCATCTCATTTCTCAATTTGTGTTTCTGCCTCTTATTCATCTCTGTTTTAATCTGCCTACATGATGCTGCAACTGTTTTATTTGTCACATCAATGGACTTAATCATTCTATTTTAATCTGGACTTCTTTTTGCTACCCTTTGGCCTTCTGCATCAAGCTCAACTTAATGTCTTCCAGAATGAAACTCAACACAAACCTGTCTTTTTCCAAGTTTCTGAATTAATTAATCTCTTCACCCTCTTGCTTTCTTCGCTTGTTTCAAACAACCTCATAATTTCCACTCTTCTCTCATCACGACACCTCTTCTTTTTCTGGCCTTTTGGTTTCTAACTGGGGCTGCTCAAATCACATGTTATGGGTGAATGACTAGTCTATTTAACAACATTTTTTTCCATTGAAGAATTGTCCAGACACAACACGGCTTTCTTCCAAATGTATGTGAAAATATTTCAGTTTATATATGTCTTTTAAATTCTTTTGAGGCTTACTCTTTATCTATTCATTCTCCAGGAGTTCAGTACCAGTCTAAAAAACATGTCTCAGGTACATTTTCAGAGAACAGAGGAGAAACTTCCCATTAAGGAAATATTTAAGTAGGTAAAAGCAGATCTCATCTAAAGTTATATTAGATAGGAGAGGTCTGTATGCTTAATGCCACCCTTAGGGAGTAACTCCATACTGATGAGTGTGTTCATGATCCTGCTGTCCTTCCTCACCTGCCGCAGACCTTGAGGCTGGTCAGAGACACATCCAGAAGAAGGACTACACTGCACGCCAGAGAATGAGGAAGGATGGCAACAATAAACACCTATACAGGGCTGTAGGACTCTTCCTCTGCTCAGGAAAATTCTTTTTCAGGCTCTTCCATCCTTTATTATTTGAATTCTCAAACCTTAAGAATAACAGCTCTCCATGGTTCTTCTCAAAGTTACTCTTACCTGGTTGTCTCTGCTGTGTGCAGTGAGCACTGCAGCCTCATGCTGGTGCCTCTTCCAGTCTGGCATTCAGCTGGTCTCACTGGGGTATGTTCAGTGGTTAATGTGGTTGGCCATACTGTCATGAGGCTTTAAGGATACTTTTTTTTCCTGTGGGTAGAGTTTCATTTTAACTAAACATGGTGACAGGACAGCTAATTTTTATTTTAAATTTGCTTGATCTGAACTTTACCAACATTCCTTATTGTACACAAGATAATTTTTTTCCACTTCAAATGGGAAATTTTGCTTTATGAATGAAACTATATTGTCCATTGGCTTACAGGTTCTTCTGTCCCTCTGTTTCTTCGCACACATAGAACATGGCTGATGAAATTGTTCTTGAAAGGGACATGAAAAATAACATTGTCTGTGGCAGAAGGAGAAATCACAGACCATCGAGAATGTGCCACTTCCCACCACTTCCCTTCAAACTGTCAGTCAATTGTTTTGGTGCCTATTGTGTACTTCTTTTTGCCTTCTTCCTTAAAATGTACTTCTCTGGGAAAACAACTTTTCTAGCACTTTAGAAACATCTCTGTCTTTCACCGGCCCTCAAGTGCGTGGCTGGCTGTCCAGGGAGTTACTGGATACTACTGGTATGCCAAATTTACTCTGTGGTGAAGGTTGCCCTGAACAGCTCTGAGCACAGTGTTGGCTGCTGGTCTTAGCAACCAATAAATAATTAAGAAGCTGGATATTTGATAATCCTTAAAGAAGAAAGACTCATCCAACCCTCTACTGTTCATTTCTTCATTAGCACAGACATAGAGTCAGACCGAGGACTGGTTTTCTCTTGAGCTTTTATTTGGTGACCACTTGGACATGGTTTAGGAAACAGTGTCTCTGTAGAAGTTGGGAAATGTTTATTTTCAACTGTTTATTTCCCTCGGTGGATTAATAAGTTTATTTCAAAGTGCTGCAAAAATGAAACCTAGATTTTCAAAATGGGGAAGGAGGAACATTCATAGTGACACAGTGTTTTCATCAAACTCCCTTTTTCATGCACCCCAAAAGAAATGTTTAAATGAATGGCTTGGTTTCCTTAACTTTCCAATGTACTTAATCAAATATGCAAACTATATAAAAGATAATATTAGAAATTACCTCTGTTAGGGAAAATGGAAGGGGAAATCAGATAGAGTCAGTAATGTCCCAAAACAGAACCTTTCTACTGAGCTGGTATCAGCTTGATTATCGCATTATGGAAACAAAACTAAGTTCCTGCAAAGGCTTTACTCAGTATAAAAGAGTCAGCAAGGAAGACTCAGTGGTTTGGTGTCACTTGCTCAGAATCCTTGTGATCCACAAAGTCTCCCGCTCTTTTCCTCTGACACAGAGTTCAAGTTTTAAACTAGGTTTAAGACTCGTCTTGTTTAGTGAGGTCTTCTATTACCTTCCAGGTGGGGATTTTGTGTCTTCTGAGTTTGGGGAAAATATCTATTATACAGTTATCATGTCCTAGGTGGATGGAACATACTGGCCTGTTCTGGGATGCAGTAGGCAAGTTCCCCTCAGTAGCAATCTAGCAAAAGTAGAATGAACATGGATAAACTTGATCATGAGGATAAAACTGTCATTACTGCTGGCAGTCCTGTGAGAGCAATGAGATGCATCAGAAGGGACTGAACAGTGAACAAGAGAACAAGCCCCTCTGGTGGGCATGCCAGTGAGCATGCAATCCCATGGCCAAGCAAAGAGGCAGAAAAGCTGGATACAAGTCTGTCTGGCACTGGCATATTTCTCAGACCTATTTCTGCCACTGTAGAGAATATGCAAGACGAAAGACCAAGAGAGGCTTGGCTAAACCTGGATGTGTGAGCAGGGACTTGAAAGTCAGAATTCCAAAGTCAAACTTCTAAACTTAAGTAAGCACCAAACTCATGGTGTCTCAGTTTTCAGAGATACAAAGTGCCAGAAAGTCTCAACTGAAGTCTTTGTTGGTTGCAAGTGCTTAGCACTCACAGCATTGATTTTGGCACTTAAATTCAAGATTACTAGTTGACTTTAGTAGGGTACCCAGTTTATAAATCACTCCTTGCATTTGGCCCAGTGTTTGTAGATCTCCAGATGGAGAAGAGTGTGACCCAAAGGTGGATTTGGCAACTCCAATATGCTTTAGGTCAAACATCTGTAGAGAACATGTGTCTGATTTCCTTACAACTTCATTGTTTCAGTAGATGGTGTATTCAATGCAATGTTATATCTGCTACTGAAATAGCTGAATGCAAATACCAGGAACCTCTGGGAAATTTTAGTTAATAGGAAAATAATCTAAAACAAATTCATCCAGTTATACAGCCAGGAGAAAAGAAATGAAAATAAAAGGAATTACTGATCCAACCAAGTAGGCACAGAAATGAAACCCCTTTAGGATTTTCTTTTTAGTTTCTCCAACTTCCATTAGTTTAATGAGCAAACTAGGTCAGCAGCCCAGTCCGGTTTTGAATAAACAAATGCCATAGACTCACTAATGTTAAAGTGTCCAGGTATTCAGCATCATTTGCTGCTCTGCTGAGGGAGCTGTGGCACAGCAACTCTTTATTTGACTCTAATCCTAATTCAGACATTCAGCCCTATGAGTCAATGTAACACAACTGCTGTAATGAATCCTCAACTGTAGAGAAAGCAAGATGCAGTATTACAAAATGTCAATTAGCCCCATTTTCAAACTGGGTTAAGAGAAGTGATATAAACTGCATTTTGTTCCTACATTTGGATCTTATGCTGATAAAATACTGGGAGGTCAACCTGAGGCATAGAAAGTTTTGTATCTCACTGTCATTAAATATTGATATAGTTTCTTGTACATTTCAATAACTTCAATAGTGAAATGTTGTAGAATCAAAAGAAAGCTCTCAGATGCTGTTTCCCCCATATGCTGTCTCTTGTTTTGAGGAAGGAAAGTTTATTTATTGTTTTAACTGGTTATCAAAGATCTCAGTGGCCCACAAACTGATAGAAGTGCTTCATACAAATAGTATTTTTTTCTCACGTGGTGGGTGGAAATCTCCATGGGGAGATTTCACTCCCTAGCTCCCTCTTTTTTTTTTTTTTTTTTTTGTGTCAAGATACAAAGGAAGAAAAAATGCAAATAAACACATTTGACTTAGTATAGCCATAAATGCCTTGGGTTTAGATCTAATAAAGGCTGTTTTCCTGATCCGGAGTAAAGAATTTATTAGAGAACAACTTCTTGGAACACAGGTAAGACATTTTACATAACAGATTGAAAGGGAACAATTTACAAAAAGTTCAAGTATTAAAAAGTTTTCAGAAGAAAAATTTACATATTTATATACATGAAAATACATCACATAAATGAAAAAAATATGCAGAAATATAAATTTAGGGTGAAATTATTCACTTTATGGGGATATTTGAATAGTATTTAAAACAGTGTAGTATTTCTTCTGCCTGTGTTGTAGGTATACAAAGGAACTTTAAAACTTATCCTGAATTCATAACCTGTCTCTCTGCTTTTGATTAAAAAAAGTAATTATTGGGCACTGAAAAGTGGTTAAGACATGCTAAGTCTGGCTCCTGAATTCCAAAATATTGTGTATCCATCCTGTTTTGTTTTTTTTTTTTTTTTATGTTGTTGCTGTCAGAAGCAAGAGTTACCAAATTGTGTTGAGAATATGTGCCACTCTTGAAATTGGCACTGCTGAGGGCAGTAATTCCTGCCTGAATATGCATGTATGAATAGGTGCATGCATGGCTCCTTGGTTGCTGTCATGTACCATTTCATGACCTGTGGGGAACTTCTTGTCTAGATGGTGGTGCTTACAGTTTTTCTCAATTATTTAAGGTAGAGTTTTATGAGTTTTTGGATGTTGGGAAGGATTAATCCCTCAAAATGCTGACAAACTAATTGAGGGAAGTAATTTGAGGTTTAAACCTTCTACCTTTTCTGCTGATATGAAGGGAGGATTGATTTGCTGAAAGGAAATTTACTACAAAATGGGAATTGCCGTTAAGATAGTGAGTTGGTTGTACTGAAGACTTGACCACTTTCTGGTATAGGCTACTTCATAATATTTCAAATTGAGAACCTTTTCTTTTTTTCATTTCTTTTTAATCTCTTTGCCATGAAAAGAGTTCATGGTGACAATTTAACAGTCATATATCTGCCTACTTGAACTCATTTTTTTAGATAGCGTGTCTCTTGAAGAGACACCAAAATCAACAGCATTTGTGATCTAGGATTTGAATTAGAAAATTAATCAAAGCCCTTAAATCAAACCAACCACTGTTTTTACTTAGCACTGATGTTTCTATACGCACAGCATATCAAACCACACACTGTGTTGTTTGGTATTTAGGTCTGTAACTTAGATACACCAATCTGTAACCAAAGTTTGGCAAAAGTTGAGAAAATAAAAATATATTCAGAATATTTGTTTAAAGTATAATACAAAATTAGTCAAATTAATGAACAAATATTTGCTATATGAGAGTATTATAGTGTTTATGTTGTCCAGATGATCTTTGCTACGTAAATTGTTTATGGACAGACAATATTTATTTTTCAAACTATCATTGGCTGGACTGGTTGTCTGGCAGTGTTCCATTTTCCTGATTAGATGTGTGAGTAGTATTTCCAATTGATATTTTTGCAATTCTGGGTTCTACAAATACTCACATATCTATCCTTTAAATGTGGTGTCTGCATTTACTGTGCCAGTAAAATTCATGGAAATTGTGGCTTAAAGATATTAATTAATGAAAAAAACAAAGGAACATTTCTATTCAAAATGAATTGCAGTGTTTTCCCCAGACTAACGCACAGACATCCCTTCTCTGGTAATAGAGAACGCAGATACTTATAAAGAAATAAATATACATAAATAAAGCAATTGAATTTTATTTCCTGCTTGCAAACTGTGTGTGGGTGGCAGTTTATTCTCTTCTCTTATTCCAACTGGGTTAGATTCAAGTTGGACTTGAACATAGTTTGCATGTTGCCCTTTTCCTTGTGAAACTTGGGAGCCTGTGGAAAGGGGTCATTCGGCAGGAGGAAGTGTAGTGTTTAGAGTTAGACTTTGCAATAGTGGTGAAGCTTAACTTATTGTATTCATATGGTGGCTGGATGGTGCTTGGTTGCTCCTCTCATGTCAGCAAATCAGAAGCCAGATGCCTTACCTCTTTTTTCTTTATTTCCAGACATAGAGCAGTGAGTGTCTTGCAAGGGTCAAACAAATATCTGTGTATTCAGAAGCAAAAATCATGATCATGCTGAAGGGTTTACAGCCAAGCCAGAATGTTTCAGAATTTATTTTTGAGTCAATATCCACACCCAAGCTTTTGTTGCAAAAATCGGTTTTAAAATAAGGGATAAAATACTTTAAAATTGATGGAATTTTCAATATAAGTTTTTACTTAAATATATAGATATTTTCAAATGTTCATCTATATTATATGCAAATACAAAGAGTTTTACTTAATTTTTTATTGATATTCTGTAGACATAATGTCTGCATAGGCTGGCTAGAGTGTGAGTTATATGTTGCACGCATAAATTTCTTTCTTTTCCCTATAGCAAAGGTCAAATGATAGGTCTGGGCTCTAGAGACCCTACCTTCAATATCTTGTATTGGCTTAGGGTAACCTCCAAGTTGCTCATGACCAATAGACTGTTAGCTCTTTAGATAACGTGATTCTGGAGCTACGTTTGTGCCAGCATGTGAAGAGGGTCAAGGACTGGTCTCTGATTGAGACCAACAAGAACTTATGAATAAACAGTTAAAATTAACAATTAAATTTGCGTTTATAAAATAAAAATATCTTATGTGCTGTTAAAAAAACAGCAGTGTTAGGGATATGATTATTTCAACCTTTTGTGATATCTGCAGGACACTGTTTAAATCTGGGAAGTACGGGTGTTATATCATGAATATATCCTTAGAAAAATAAGCATCCTGACTTTTCCACCCTCATGCTAAAAGGAAGTCTGGTGAAAGTTTCATTTGGAGTCCTATCTGTGATGGTTTGGTGTGGTTGTGGAGCCAGGCTGATGCAGTATGCGATAGTGGAGGCTTCCAGAAGTGATGAGATAGAGGAAAACAAGGAAAGTATTTTTGGAATAGAGAACTTAAAACAAGCAACAGGTGTGAGATTTGCTCAATGAACAAATAACCCAGCAGTTAGATAATCACTGCACCTTATCTGGAAAAGGCTTTGCCTCACTCTGCTAGGTAGAGCTTCCTTTCCCTGCTCCCATTGACTAGAAGATTTGGATTAGGAAAACATCAACTCCTCATCCTCCCTAGGTAAATGCGTTGGCAGTATCTAACAGTATCTGCATCTAAGAGTAGATCCACTTGGACACTAATCTAAGCTCCCTGGCACTTCTGTATTTTTCTCCACTGATGTACTAGGTAGAATCTATTTATGCGTCTGAACACTTGTTTGAGAGCTTGTTTGGGGATTTTCTGGTTTCCTTGTAAGTGTGGTCCTAGCATTTGCACTCGCAAATGACATTTGAAGTTCCTTGCTTGATCAGAGCTGTATAATCACATGAACACTGAAGTCCATCTGAAACCTGGAGCTTTTGCTCTGTTCCCTGGGAGTCTGAGAGCACTACTATGAGACTAGATATGAGAGTAGTGGGAGAGGAATACCTTGTTTCTAGAGAGTCAGAAATAATCTTTTAATGATATTCCCCTACTCGTGCAGGCTGTTAAGACATGACTGAGCCTAGATTTAAAAACTTTTGCAAAATTTGTCATTAGCATGTTCACCTGGTGGGAGAGAGAAAAACCTCCTTCCTAGAAAGACATCATACACCACCATAATTGGCAACATGTGCATTAGATGCACAACTTAAAATCAAATTGGCATGTCTCAGAGATTCCATCTGCTGTCAGATATAACCTACCACAAAGTGAGCAGCAGATCTAGACTCACTCAGACGCTCTGTCTCTCCCCTAAAGCTTCAATGATATGATAAAGTAGGAGTCAAAGTACAGGATTTGTCACCATCATTCTGTTAAGTATTCTGAAGAAAGATGTGATCATCAACCTGAGTAACAATGGCCAAAAAAACTATGAGTCCACTCTGTCTTGTGTGATTTCTTACCACTTTTTACATCTTCTTCTGATACATCTCATGGCAATCATTGCTGAGGGAGGTTATTGGACAACTGAATCACCAGTTGACATGATTTTTCCATACTAATTTTTTCCTAGAAATGGACTTGACAACAAAATCAAATAAAAAAGGTTATTAATTAGTATTAAAAGGATGGCTGGCATCTAAAGGAATGTACAAATCTATAAAACAACAGCATGACTTCTAAACAAAATATGACAAAACATGGTTGATCCTGTAGAAGTCTGTTAAGTGCAGCAATTACAAACCAAAGAACCTCAGTGGCCTCAGTCATTCCTTCCTCATGGTTAAAATGTGTCATGGTAGTGGGCACTGTGTTGCAGGACTAAATCTTCATCTTGCTGTGTATTGTCAACAAGGTGAAATCCACATGCATAGAGATTAAAATATTGATTTTAAAGGGAACAGGAGCGGGCATTTGCAGTTCATCTGTCACTAACAGACAGAAAACATTTTCTTGACTTTGAAGATATTCATATTTAAAATATTTTTAGTTGTAATAGTAATCCTTAACTATTTAAAAAAACCCCACTGAACTAATTGGAAAGAACTATTTATCACAGCCCAGCATTCCCAGAAGAGGAATCAATTTATATAAACATGCTAAAACTGACCTATTTATGAAATGTTATGGAGAGCTGAGAAGAGAACCACAACAGATCTTTATCTTATGTTCACTGTTTTAAAAGATCAACGATTGCATGAAGGCTGAACATAGCTATGGTATATATTTTAGACATGAATGTCAAGGTCATCTAAAATCTGTTGCCAAAGTCACTGTGATTGCCAGCAAAATGTAAACAAATGTTCCAGGGCTCTCATTACACGCTTAATATGAATGTGCTTCCCTTTACACATAAATCACTATGAACACAGCAATCAGTTGCTCCTGTGAACGTCACTAAATACAAATGTAGATGAAAGAAACCATCATAAGTAGTAGATGTAGCCCTTAAGGAAAAAAAAAAAGACACAAGAAGGTTATAGTTGTAATTTAATATTTGATAATATGCTATTTAAAAAGTAATAGGCAATTTTTTGTTAATGCTCTTTAATCTAGTAGATTAATATACACATCAGAAAAATATCTGAAAAGACCAAATACAGTCTGCAAGTTCTATTTTGTCCATAAAATATCTGTCACCTTCAGAGAGCTTTCCGCAGACCTCATTTATCTTAACCAAAGAGGAAAATGCCCACACAGTTGAGATCAATTGCAAAGTTACCATAGAAGCAGAACGGCAGTTTCTTGCAGCCTTAATTTTACCAGGCAAGGATTTTTTAGAGTAAAGACTGCAATAGTTCTCTTTCATTCGGTGAGAGTTCACTATGCATGGTCAGGTACACTTAAGAAACACTGGGCAGCTCAAAAGAGCCTCCTTCTGTCAGGACTTTTGTGTATCAGGTTGACAAAGTCCAGTTACATCATTTGCTCCTCTCCGTTACACCCAGAGGCCTGAAGATGCAAGATCTGTGTTCTGAGTTCCTTGGGAGACTGGGCATGTACTGCAGAATGTGTTGTATTAGGAGTGGAGCTGCCTGAAGTATCATTCCGCAGCTCTGGTCTCTGCACTGATGTTCCTGATGTTGATACAGATGTTTCTTCTGAGCACCTAGTTACTATAGAAAGTTTTAAGTCATACCAAAGTACTTTACCATTGCTGGAGATTGCAGCGTTCAGTCTCAAATTCTAGTTTCCCTAAAATCAATGCAGAAGTGAGGCAAAGCCTTAAGCAACATTATTGCAAACTTACAAAATTAGAACACATGGAAATATAGACAAGAAGTAAAATGATTTTCCAAAGGAGAGAAACCCATAAAAGTTTTGGAAAGAGCAAGATAGAGATAGTCTGACAGTGCCCTGTAACAGTGTTTTATTTATGATATTGCCCAGTAGCATTGCTCTAAGCTAAGACAATCACCATGTAAACATGGATATTTCTTAGTGTTAGTTTTATTTGCTGAGGAATTGAGTGAGAGATAGAGGGAAGGCAGAC
This sequence comes from Manacus candei, assembly GCF_025592945.1. NCBI lineage: Eukaryota > Metazoa > Chordata > Aves > Passeriformes > Pipridae > Manacus > Manacus candei. The sequence goes on from NW_026138059.1 coordinate 57,932, forward strand.
ATAGCAAGGAGGAAAGGAGGGGAAAAGGCTGACAGAAAAAACAAGGAGAGTGCCAAAGCAAGGAAGATAGTGTTTGTGTTTAAAAGAAGAACTTGAAGCTGTGCCAAATCAGAATTTTCTTTAGGAACTTGAGAGCTGAAAAACTTCATGAGACTGCTCAGATCATGGGCAGAAGGAGACACTGCAAGTTCACTGTAATGTGCTGTTGCAAGGCTGGGGAGAGAAAATGGAGAAAAGAAATAAATGGCCACCACTGTAGAGAACTGCAGGAAGATAGAACATAAGCCTTAGCAATTCTTTCAGTAAGCCTAGCTCAGCAGATGGTGTTTAACAAAATCTAGTAGCGGGCAGGGGATTTCATACCCCTTCTATTCTAGGACCAATAAATAAATCAATAATACACACACATAAATAAATACAAAACCAGATGAAATTCAGCTGATGAATTTGGTTTAGCTCTGAGTTTGCAGGGGGAGGCTTCTGGAAGCTGAAACTCTGAAACTCAGGCCTATAAATGGCTGAACTAACAGGAACTTGGAGAAACTCTGTACAAGTTCATAAACTCTTGGAATGGCACAAATGCATTTTGATTGGAACTACACTGGAGCTGAGTTCAAAGGAGGGGTTCACAGTTTTCACTTCTGGTGCACTGAGATGAGACTTCAATGAGACAGTCTTGTTGGGAAAATACAGTTCATATGGAAGGTAATTTTGAAATTTTATTTCCAGCTCAACCTAGGTCAGGATAGTTTGTGTCTAGAGTGTAACTGTACCAACAAAGTTGCAAGAAGAAATTTGCTTTCACTGCCATAAAGTCCTGAAAATTTAGTATTTTTTAATGCAGACCTTAAAATATGGCATCACATCTGTGGCATTTGTAAGGTAGGTAAGATTTGTAAGGTAGGTAGTCAACCTCCATGGCATATCATGAATTATAGACTTTCATTTAGAAGCTGAAATGTTGAATTTGGACATAATCTAAAGCTCCCCTCCCCATGAAAGGAAATAATGAGATACAGGGCTGCAAGGTCTTCGTATAAAGGGTTTCAAATGTTTAATAAGGGATGTTAACTCATTAACTCATCAGTTAACGATGTTATTGCCATTGAAAATATTCAGTTCCTACAAAAAAAGGATAAAAGAGTTGAGCCATAGTTTCTCCCCATCATGTATTTCAATGTGAGGCAGTATGGTGCATTACAGTAAAAGAAACTTAATGGGTTGGAAAAGGTTTATAAAATCTTGTGAGGTAAGGAAAAAGGTAACAAGGAATGATGGTTCACTGTGCTCTCTCTGGTCGTCCATGGGCATTTTCCTACTGGACACTACTGGAGACCATATACTGGACCAGCTGGATGTTTTGTTGACTTAGTCCTGTGGTTGTTCTCATGTAGAAATCATCACTATTCGAAGTGCTGGATGGCATTGCTCTGCTCTGATACTTTCAGGGAACTGAGAAAAAAAAAGATCTTGACCAAAACACTGTTAGTTTCTTTAATGAAAACAAAGGTAGTGACATTTTCTCCAATATGCAACTAAACAAACTTTACAGACACCATTCTAAGATGGAAACTCAGAGCATCCCATTTCCTCCTCCAAGCACCAACACACTAACTGCTTACAGAATCACAGAGCTGGGTGTGATCTCAAGAAATCACCTACATTTCTCCTGACTTACAGTGCTGTATTTCTGTAATTTCTGACAGAAGTAGTTCTAATCTACTTTAGAGATCTTCTGTAAGGGAAAGTTTACAGTTTCCCCAGATACTTCACTTCTGTTTGAATGTGAGGCCCAACATGACTTTTTTATGTTTCAGTTTCTTCTTACTATTTTTTTTGTCTGTCCAGCCTCAGTAGAATGTATATTATTTTCATTTTCTTGGCTGCAGTCTTTTATATGTTATTATGTCCTTCTCCCAGAGTTTTATTTTGTAGACCGAGTCCTAGTTCACATTTGGGATCAGACCTTACCCTAGGCACTCCATTCTACTTTTAGTAAAAGAAAATGTATATCATGTAAGTGATGAAAAAATCTGTATTAAAAGTGATAACAACAGCAGAAACCTGTGTGTGTGCAGCACTTTATCCATGTAGACCACAGTTTTGGATTGGATTCGAGGACTCTGTGTAACCACAATGTTCAGGAACTTATGGAAGAGCACAGTGGCAGAAGTAGTCTTTACTATTCTACATTTTATTAAAATACTTTATCAAATATTTGGAAATATCATACTCACTTATACTCACTGACACTACAGCTGATCTGTTGCTGCATTCATGTTGCACCAAAAGAGAGAAATAAAGTAATAGATAAATAGTTCTTACTATTAAAGTCTACAGCCATTTTTTATATATATTATATATATATATTTAATATTTATATATTAACCTCCAAATGAAACTGTGTATCTCAGGCCTGATTAACTAAATGAGGAATTTGTATTAAAAGGACAGATTTTTCTTGGGTTTTCTTTTTGATGTATACAAATTTTAATACCAGTACTTACATATTTTCAGTGTTGTGATAAACTTGAACTGTGCAAGGGACTTTCATGCTCTCAAAATAATTCAGAGTTAAAGGTCTCTCTAGCTTGCTTCACTGGATATCTGTTTACTCTTAGGAATACTGAAGATTTAAAACAGTATGACTCTGTCCCTTGTCCCTGATTAGTAATTCAGTAGAAGTGTCATAAAAAAAAAATCAAAGAAATGAAAATAAGTGGCATGACACAGGAGACCCCATTTGAGCAATGTTTCAGCTCATGCTGGAAATGGAATCTCCAGTTTCATTTGTTTTGATGTACTGTATAAATATTTAAAGAATGCAAGAATTTTATCCAGCCTTTGCTGAATTTCAGTGTCATGTCTTGGTGGGGGTTTTAATGCTGATACTAATTACTCCTAGAATTGCTGGTTCAGCAGACCAATGGGGGATGCATGTAAGTCCATTTCTTCTCAGAAAAACAATTTGGAACAAGTTTGAGTTGAAGCAATGGTTCAAGTCTCATTGAAATGCCGTGGAAGATGGTGAGCCTTGTTTGTATGTTGTGGAATTCAATGCATGCACGATGAATCTCACCTAACCCTACTCTGCCCATAGGCCTTTATGTATCTAAGCGCTTTTTGGTGTAGAAAGGGTGCTTTCATATACAGTGAAGTAATTTACAAATGACTAATTTAAAATAGCCAAATGACTTCAAACAACAGCGTAATTAAATAATGCTTTGTGATACTTTTATTTACAGCATGCATATGTGTATGAAAATCTCCTAACATGGTTATTGAGAAATCAGGTCCTTGTAAGATTAGAGAGCCAGGACAAAGTCACAGACAAACAGTGGGGTAAAATCAGCAGTTGAAGATTAATATACTAATGTGACAGCTGTGATGCGGCTGATGCATTGTGGATTAAAATGAGGACCTCCAGAGCTAAAAATATGAAGTGAAGACCCTAGAATTTCTAGCACAGGTTAGCAATAGAATCACATCCACCAACAAAATATGTATTATGGAGACATGTAGTCTATCTTGGAGAATGAAAATCTGCCACTTAAAAATCTATCAGACTCACAGGGTGATTACTCTGAGCTGTGACATGAAAACTTGGGGGAAACCATAAAATACTGTCCGTCGTTTGGCTATCAATTTATCATACTTTCCAACTGTGTGTTTGCTGAAGAGTGTTCAGAGCATCTGAACAGAAGAAAACATGATATGGGAGGATACTCCTGCGGGATCAATCATTTAGCCACTATGACTACATCCATACTCTTAAACAAAATAAGCCAGGGTTGCTTGTCTGGCCCTGAAGTTAAGTGCCAGAGGATGATGCCTGTACAAAAATCCTCTTGAAGAGGGTGGCTCTGTCCAGGCTACTGGTTGAGAGTGTTGCTCGTTTTGTGCTTTTGCAAGCTGTGTTCATGCACTCTGAGTCATTGCATCCAAAGCTGTACCTTGGAGCACCTTAGGAATTCAATGATAGGGAAAAACACAGGACAGGACTTGCTCTTGTACCTAGCCCTGTTTTATCATGAGTGAACTTTTATCAGATGAAGTTCATGGACAAGGACTTCAAAGGACTTCAATCTATCCAGCCTATATACTGGTGGTGATACTGGTAAAGGAAAGACAGTGTGTACGACTAGGTGCTGGATGACTTATTATTGGCTCAGAGAATAAGGTCCAAAGCAGAGAAAGACTTGATTGGTTCTGAACTTCACTAGTGTGCATGGTTCATCAAAAACTTCCCAGACAAATATTTTCAAACCTTCAGTCTTTAAATGTAGCACTGTAAGAGAAAGTGTTGGCTTTCCCCATAAAATAATGGATTTTTGTTTAAATAATAGCCCAGGAAACAGAAAAAGATATTGTTAAATGTTACTGAGGTGTTTTTGGGAGTCTCGGGACTTTACTTTTCTTTGGAAGATAGATTACTCATGAAGGCATCATTTAAAAACTTGAAGACTTCCATACTGCAGCTCACTGAGCAGAAGAAATATGGGGCAGTACCAAAAAATGTAGCCTGGTTTTGGAGCCTGGGGAGGTGGAAGGCAGGTGGCATCAGAAATGCAGGTTTTTGATAGCCCCAAATAACTTCAGAGTCAATAGTTTCTAAAATTTTGTTTTGTTTCTGGAGTTAAAGAAATGTTTTTGATTCTTGGGGTTGTCCTGTGCAGGCCCAGGAGTTGAACTTCAGTGATCCTTGTGGGTGTCTTCCAACTCAGGATATTCTATGATTCTACTTAATTTTCTTGAAAAAAAAATAGATAAAAAATTTTTGTTTTCATTAACATTGTCCAAGAGAAATCCTCTCCCCAAAATATTTTCCTGTTCATTTCAGAGAGAACATATCTTGTATGATCTACTCCTTGAGAGATCGTTCCCATGTTTAAACATGCCTGTGCAAAAATATGGGCAGTATACTTATTTAAATTGCTTTATATATAGATGAATGTAACACTGACCTGAAGTTGTTAATCTCACTTCTAAGCAATGTTGTCTTTTCTCCACATGATAGAACTGTCCTTTCTGGAGCTTAAAAAAAAAGAGGTTGTTTTATGCTCTCGGTCTATCTGTCTTTAAGGCAAGGGAATAAATTACGGTCTCCTCATTTTGCTCCAAGAGATTTAGGTAATTCACAGTGCTGTGTAAATAGCTCTTGAAATTTGCCCCATGAGAGATATGCAATTCTAATAGTCTTCTGCCCTTGCTACCTCTGAACTGTGACTTCCTTCCTTCAAGGAGTCTTCTGTTTTCAAAGACAGGACTGCATTTTGGTTTTGGTGCAATGAAATTTTGCAAAGAAAGCACACAGTGTTCTCTCTTGTAGCCTTCACTGTTGGCTTTTCTAATTTTGCAACGTCTTGCTAAATTTTTCCATGCCTTGGAATTTTGATAAGAACACCAGGAGTAACCAAGAGAAAGTTCAAAGTGGACAAGAGGAGAAGAAGCTTCCTGATTAGCAAGAAAAATAAGTATTAAATGGCCAATATTATGACAGATCTGTAATACATGTCCAGTTAAAAAAGAACAGTTGGAAAAATGTATACAAAGGTATAACAGGTTCATAATTACATTTGCCCTAAACCAGTGTTTATGAGCCTATTCATAGAAGATAGTTTATGAACCTGCTCTGGGATCCTTCTGGTTGAAAGGCAGTGTATAAATATAAAATCGTTCTCATGCAACCATGGCTGCATTATGTGCTGTATGGTAGACAACTGGAGAAATTAAAAACATGATGGACTGTACGTAGAGTGTGCTGTGAAATACAAACTAATGAACAAATGTGCTAATAAGCAAATGATTAAATACATAAATTAGGAAGCATAATTTGCAGTAGAAAACATGATTGTTTGCAGATGACCTAGGTTTATTACCTTGAAAGAGAATCTCAAAGTAAAGCAAGTGCAGTTTCATTCTTTTCTTTGTATCCAGGTCAATTAATTTTTACTTTCCACAGTGTTGAGGGAGGAACCCAAGATTAGTTTTCGGAGTGTTACATGAATAAGTAAAATTGATGTGATATCTCTATCTGGAGAGTGCAGTTTTACATGCGAGGATAAATTACTTTTGTGTCACTTTCAAATCTTAAATAGCCTCTGTCAAGAGAATAAAATATCCATTAAAAAGATATTTTTAATGCTTATCAGACGTGTTTCTGTGCCAAATACACACTATTCTGTTAAGTACAGAATAGTGTTCTGGTTACTCCTTTGATCTCAATATCTTTCGTCCTGGTCTGCTGCCAAGGATCATTCACTCTCTGCACACATCAGTTGGGACAGAAAAAAATGAATGCAACTGAATTCACATCTCACTTCCCTATTTCTCTCTCTTACTGACTCTGATGTCTCCAGGGAAGCTATTCCTCCCTTATTCTGGTGTGAGTAACACCACCTACAGCTGTACTTCAACACAGACAGGTGATATTTTTCTTGCTTAGACAAATAACAAAGTACCCCTCTTTAAAGCTTGGAGCTGGCCATGTTATGATGACTTTTGTGAGGAAGGACAGCTTGTGGCACAAATACATTACAAAGTATAATGCAGAGCTACTGAGCTAACTTTGCCCATGTCAGGATGTGATCACCTCAGCATGGTACTGTTGGTTTAGGTGCCAGCAATATTAGTTCAGGTGCAGCAACGTGCTAACACTGCTCTGCTACTTCCAACATTCATGTAATTTTCCGTGCCAAGCCTTGCCATCCCTTGCTCAGCTTTGATCTGTGGTAGTACCAGGACTAAAAGAAGTCCCCTGTCTACCTGATGCCTCCTCTTAGATACCCCTATCTGCATTTACATCAATCTCTTTATTGGATTTAATCAAAATAAATAATTCTCCATTTATGTGGAAATATTTCTGTCTTCATTACGATAAATGGAGTTAAGATATGTGTCACAACCAGAGACAGAGGAGGACAAAGGCTTTCTTCACAGGTGTACCAACTACCTGACCACTGACCCATTCTCCTTCCTTAATTCAGAATCTGGGTTTTTGTTTCTGTCTTATGAAGTGGTGACCATAGCAGGGATTTCACTGTGGATGCAAATATGAATTTGGTCTCAATCACCTACTGACATCATCTCTCAAACATATCTACCTCTCAAACACTACACCTCTCCTATGAGGAAAGGCTAGGAGAATTGGAATTGTTCAACCTGGAAAAGAGAAGGCTTTGGGGTGACCTAGTTGTGACCTTCCAATACTTGAATGGAACCTTCAAGATGGAGAAAGACTATTCGCAAGAGCATGTAGTGGCAGGACTAGGGGGAATGGCTCCAAACTGAAAGAGTTTATATTAGATTAAATTAGAAATTTAAATTAGATTAAATTAGAAAAAATTCTTCTCTGTGAAGGTGGTGAGGTATTGGAAGAGGTTACCACTAGAAACTGAGGATGGTCCATCCCTGAAATGTTCAAGGCCAGGCTGGATGAAGCTTTGAGCAACCGGGTCTACGGGAAGGTGCCCCTGGCCACAACAGGAGAGTTGGAAATGGATGACCTTTAAGGTCCCTTCAAACACAGTCCATTCTGTGAATACAATGATCATCTAGTCCAACTTCCTGAGAACTACAGGACTGGCCAAAAATTCAAACGTTTTTAAGGGCATTGTCCAAATGCCTCTTAAACACTGACAGGCTTAGGGCATTGACCACCTCTCTAGGAAGCATATTCCTGTTTCTGTATTGAGTTTGATTTGGTGAAGCTGGGATTCTGTGTTGCCATCAAAGAAATAATAGCAATGGGCTCAATATAGTCAGTATATGCATAATTATTGGCAGCCTAAACTTTCATTTTTGCACTAAAGCACCATAAATGTTCCTTAGAGAGGGATTGATTAGGATTATTGGATTACTTATACCAATTTTAAAGGTATTTCTGTGCTGCAAGGGTGATAGAAGGGCCCTAATTGAATTAAAATAAGACCTTTCCAGTCAAAATTGCTTTGAATTGCTGTAATCATTTAATAATGGTAATATGCTCTCTTGATCCACTGCAAGTGTTCCATGTCTGCAAAACCTATGACACATCTTGCAGTGGTAACCCTTGCAGAGCCAGGTATAGTGGTGAATGCCAGAAATTCCTTCGGTAGTTTTCCAAAGGATATGTGTTTTTCTGTGTATGTGTCTATGTGTGTCCAACTCTGGTGTTGAAACAGACCTTGTGGCACACAACACCCACAGAGGTGGCTCCTATTCCTGTCTGTGAACAGTCAGAGCATCACCTCCTCTTGCAGTAACAGAGATTGCACAGGGTTACAGTCACGTGGTAGCTGCAGTTATCCTGAAACAGTATGCTTGTCCAAGTTACGCACTACAGACAGCAGATGGGAATGACCCATTACCTGCTTCTAGAAATTCCTCATGCACTGGAAATTTTTTAGTTTCCTTTTGAATTATTTGAACTTATTCCAAAAATCCTGTCTGTTTTGAATTTCTTTCATGATCATTCTCATTCTAACACTTGATGAATAAATTTTGAATACCTTTTCATTTACTTATTAATATCTGATCGGGGGAAGCACTTCTGATGCAATAAACCTTAAGAAAGTAATATAAGACAAATTTTCAGCTTCTGCACAAAATGGGTCTAGTTTTTCAGAGTCTTGCACCTCAAATTGGTGACCAGGCAAGTACAAAGCAAATGTAAATATATACCACTAAGGCAAGTGATAGAAGAGAGAGAGATTAATTACTTTAGTATGATTTTATACTACCTTGTTTATTAGAATGATGTTAAAAACCCTGTAATTTTAAGTCTTTACATTGCCATACAGTAAATAAGAGTGAAACCCCTGAGTTTTGAACTCATAGGGAACAGGTGTAAATGATTACTCCAAAGTTATGTGAATAGAGGCAGCACGTGCTGGCATTTGGGCATGAGTTGCTTGACATTTGCACATACATTTTCTCTGGGTGCAGTCTAAGAGCAGCAGCAGATTTTCTACTTTCCGTATCTGGAAGCCAGAATTTGATGAGACAAGGATGCTCAGGAGAGCCAGTGAGAATCAGATGTTAAAGTGGAGTACTTAAGGATAATTAAAAGGCTTTAGGAACCCATTCAAAAGGAAAGGATCTCAACAACATTTATCTTCCTTTGATTTCTAGAAGAACACAAGCTACAAAATTTTGGCTTGTACATGCACTTAAGACATTGGAAGTGTGAAGTAAGATGTATTCATTCAAATCTCTTTTACTGTATATGAAACATATGCATTTTATGTCACACTCACTGTTGGAGTTTAAAGAATCCGGTCATGCTCATGTTTTGGATGATGGGCCTCTGTGGTGTGGTGTACTGTGTATTGGAACCATGAAACTGCCTTCCACTAACAGTGACCTGCATTTTTAGGGATAATTTTAAATTCTGGTGGGAAAAAAATGAGTGAAAGCAGAACAAAAGAGAAAAAAATAGCCCAACTGACTGAAAACTCCTGGAATAGACCAAGTGAAAACTGATTCCTACATATGTGCTGTTTCATGACACATCTAAGCAAAATGTGGAACAAAACCTCTTTGAAGCTCTCTAAGTGTTCAGTGTTTGCTGAGGTGTGTTGCCCTGCACCTGTGTTTCTGAAATAAGATGTATCTTGAAGGGGGGCAGGGTTGATTTTGGAAGGTGAGATGGTTCACTTTGTTGTGAAAGTCAAGTGCAATGGCAGTACACCACAGATGTCTGCCACATGTTGCACACATTTTAATATTCAGTAGCAAACGTTCTTATTATATGAGAGCAAGAAGAATAAGGTTTGTTTCATGAAAGCAGGTGAAGTAAACCCCATTGAGATGTGTGTCATATGGAATGCATAATGGATGATGGTCCAGATGCATCCAAAAATGAAACGTGCTTTGCGTGCAGCTGAGATAGGGAAGCTTGTGGTAAATTCTGCCCTTTGTCTATGAGGCTTTGGCTCTGGACAGGGATTCTTGTCATGTGTTTCTGCCAAATATGTTAACATTTAACTCATATGTTTTACCATATATGGGTATCTACTTCAGCACTTTTGTGTTTACCATTTGCGTATTTTTTTTCCTTCTTATTCTTGCAGAACTGCTTAGTTAAAAATTCAGTGGGTCTAATGATTGTTGAGTTTTCATTAATTCAAGAGAAAACACACACTTTTACTTTGGAATAAGTAGAACACATGGAAGAAAACAAACCAACCAACCAACCAAACAAAAACTGAAACAAAAAATGAAGAAATGGAAATTCTCACCAAGAGAATATTACAAGCAAATTCTGCCCTCAAAAATATACTCAGCTACCAGAACCTCTATGTGGAAAGTTGCATTGGTAACTGCACAAGCTGGATATTCATCCAAGAGGACGTATGGTTCCATTTTACAATGACCATTCGGAAGATGAAACACCTAAATAGAATGTTGTCTATTAGTCCAAGTTTAACATTCCCCGGGATCTTAATCCAGTCTAATTGTCGTAATGGTGGTGATAGGAGTCAGTACACAGGTCCCTCCTATGAGATGGAGTTTGAATGCTTGATAAGTCTGACTGACTTCAAAAGGCAGGGGTCAGGAAACAAAACATAGGCTTTTACCAGAATGCTAATGTGTCAAATCAGGCTGCTTATTTAGGTGCCTAAATATGGATTTACTGCCTGACATTTGTGTTTTACATTAGATTTGCATGAGTAACATCTGAAACCTTACATTCTTGGCCTGAACAAATGAGTAATGTTTCTTTAAGGAAAAAATAAATAAAGCCAAACAGCTAAAAACCCCAGAGCCTTCATTAGTTTTTGTGCTAACCAACATTCTTATGTTTTATATTCAAACCAACATATTAACATGAAACAATCATTCCAGATGGAAGAAAATATCACTTCTAGGGTCAGGAAGGGGGTACATAAAATTCTGGCAAATTAGAAGGAAAAATCTACAGGGGCTAAAAAGCTCATTAATATATGCTTTAATCCCCTTGTGGATCGTTGTGGTTTGGACCTGCAAAAACTGAAATGAGAAAATGCTACCATAAGCTGACCAGCTTTAGTGCTGAAAGGCAATATCGAAAATGTTCCTCGGGCTTCCAGGGAATGAAAGGCCTTGAATGGATATTTCTGTATGTTCTACTGAACAGCTGACTGAGTAGACGCCTACCCTAAATTAACATGCCTCATGTTATAGTGTGAACTTCAACAGAGAGCATGCACCTAGCCAAAAGCTGGCATAATTTAGAAGGTATAACACTTTATAAGCAAGTTATTTTTAAAGTTCTTTTTTTTCGTTGAGGAAAACAACAACAAAAAACCCCCAGCCACTGAACATTTTAGTTTTGCCTTGGGGATAGAATTTCAAGAAACTACAGCTTATGCCATGCTTTAGCTAATCTACCTAAATACAGCATCTGTAACTCCTTTATATGGTATTTAGTATTTTGACAAGAAAATTTTACTCGTTTTCTGTCACAAAACATTACCAGACAATGCTAGTACCTACTCTAAATTTGAGTTTTAAAACTAGAATCAGATGCTTCTTCCTTTTAAATATTTTGCCTGATAATACCAGCAAACAAGACACATCTCCCTTTACTGTCTTTCTTCCAGCTATGGATTTGGTTCTTTGCAGCTGCAGGAGCCACGTCAAAGGGCACCAGCTCATAGAATGAGAGGCAACATTTTTAAACCATACTCAGCTGCAACACCTGACTCTTGGCACTTTTTGATGTGACCCAGATATTAATTGTCTCCAGGTTGAGAAGGTGAAACTCATTTTACGTGAATACTGATTGAATGTGACCAAAAAGCAAAAGTTGAAGTCTCAACATGAAGCTGCAAAGTCAGGCACGTGACAATAGTACTGCATGAATTTCACCAGCTGGCTGTATACTAGAGAACTCAGTGTCCCTGGCCAGGACCTGTGGGTATCTGAGGGTGCTATTTGAAATGTAGACCATCTGTTTCATACCTTCTGAAGCAAAATGTGATTTATAACTGGCTCAGTTATATCTCTTGGATACAAACATCTTCTTGGAGGAAATACTTACCCATAAACTACTACTGCTTTCCTTCCATTCCTTCTGTATCTCTCGTACCTAATACACAACATTTGCATGTGTGTTACTCATATAGTACATATAACTGTTTATTACTTCAAGACATTGGATCAACTGAAGCTCAGCAAAAAGTGAGGCAATTCTTTCAGCCAGGAGCCTGAAACATTTCTGAAATGTTTCCTAAACATTAGCATTAACAGGAACCAGGAGGTATTTTGATAGTCTTGTAAATTTAAACTCATTTATAAAAAATACTGAATTTACTGGTTTATTATGTGAGCAGGAATTACATATTGTATTATAAAATCAAAGGCCAGCATAGTTCAGATATCTTTAGCTATAATTAAGACTTCCATTTATTTTACAAGATTTGAGAGAGAGGAACACCATAAAATCTATAGAACTTATTCATTAAAAAATCTGTTTATGTAATCAATTCATGTTTTTCAATATGTTTTATGGCATCCTGGTATGTCTGCATTCAATATATATTGGACAATTTCAGCTAAATTTATAATGTTTATGGCTGTGGATGTACAAATAAATATGAGATAAGGCTGCTAAAAGGTAGGTCTGCTTTTATGCTTGTTATTATTTATTACGTATACCACAGTAGCACCCATTTTAATGTCACTCATGTCAATCCCCATTCTGGCAGCAAGATCTCTCCATGACTTGTAGCTGAGCATCCGCAGGATTGGTGCTCTGGTTTGCTTACAGTGGTGGGAGGAAGTCTGTGAAATAAGCCTGGTGTTTCTTAAACTGAGTTTGTTTTAGGACTAGCCTCAAAAGCAGCATAGCAGCAGCTCCTATTTGCCTGACTTCCAACCTTCATGTCTTTTTCATGCTCCCCAAAGGGCTCCAATCCCATGTCCCTAACCTGGCTGATCTTTCTGCCAAGCTCATTTAATGTTCTAGCCCACATATATTTCTACGTTTAGCTCTTTGCACTGATCATGACAAACTGCCCCAGGATCCTGAAGTCCTTTTGGTGGCCAGGCCAGTGCTGCCATCCCCGTTTCATGTCCCTTATCCTGCTACACACCTGTGCTCACACAGGTCTGAAAAGAGTAGTTCTTGCAGGCTGTAGAATGATGCATCAGTGCCAGCAGCCTAAGAGAGTCAGCTCCAGCTTTGTTTACGTGCCAAGGCAATGTCAGTCACAGCTCCTTACTCTGGCAGGGTTATACTTTCTCACAGGATCTGTGAGGCACTTATGTAAGATATTACACATGGGAAGAACTGTATGCTAACATTGGCAAAAAAAGTTTTAAAGCTTCACGTCTCATGATTGATGAACTTGTATGAATAATTTAGTTATAATTAGCATCATTACTGCTACTGAAGCGCATAGTTTCTGAGTTGCTGACCAAAATCCTAATTTTGCAAGATTTCTATGCCAGTAGCATCCCAAAATTGTCTGATACTCCCCTAACATGGATACCCATATATTTGGTAAAAAGGTATCAGGAATAGAAGAGGGGTAGGGATGCACACTCAGAAACCCTCTACCTCATATCCAGGCAAGCCTAGAGATATTCTAATGCATTATATCACTTAGTGGTTTTCTTGCTTTAAGCTGAGCAGTGTCATCTTCACAGTTTAAAGGGATCTGCTCAGTTGAGAGGGTGGCAGTGGCCTCCAGTCTTGCCTGGGAAGTGCCTGTAGATTTGCTGCTTGTATCTGTTATTAATTTATTCTGGAGGAATGTCTTAAAATAAACTTGTAGGCATTCCCACAGTAACTTGAAGTTGAAATACATGAAGGATTGGCAGGATCAGATTCATAATGATGCATTGTTCACATTTGTGATCAGTTTTTTGATGATGAATACTGCACTGTGCAGTTTTACTACAGTTTTTTCTCTAACAATCAGCCTTACTGCTAAAAATCTAAACCAGGATGATGTAAAGAACAAATTACTGCATAGTTCACTACAACAGGGGAAGATTTATTTGTCCAGAGAGATTTCAAGTGGACATTTAGATACCGCCACAGTGGCAGATGAATTAACATGAGAAAGTGCTGCTGATTCTACCTTCCAATAGATCTAGCACATTACCAGAATACCATGGGCTGGAAAAAATTATAATCTACAAATGGAAAATTGAAATATACTGAAATCTAACCAGGGAGTCGGAGGAACATGTCTCCTGGAATGGCTCCTGTGTTGGCAGAAGTGACTGGGCAGTGATCCCAGAGTGTATTAATCTCCAGTCATGAAGCTAGCACAGGAAGGTCATTTAGTTATTAGGAAAATAAAATAGGTTTTATAAACTGGAGTGTAGTGGTCATGAAAGGATTACACTTCTACCAGTTTTGCTCAGGACTGTCCACTGGCTATGGTTAGGGGAGCAGGACTGCCTACTACAGGGCTAGAGATTGTCTCCAACCTGGGACAACACAGCTTACAAACACACAGTTTGGCTTTCTGTCTTTGCCCAAACAAGGTAGTCCCCAAATGTTGCCAAGATTTATGTCTGAGAGTGGTATCTGGCAGGAGCTACAGCCATGACAGAGAGGGTGTTAACAGCTTAAGAGTACAGGCAACTGCTGTTCACTGCTTCAGCTAACACCTCCTCATTTTATTTGCTAATGCAAGCATTACCTGTGTATCTTTAACAGCTCTCTGCACAAGGTGTCTTCTGGATGTCCCTTTGCCTCCAGAAACATCCTAGGACATTATCACTAGAGAGGAAAGTTTGAATCTCAGCAGGTAAAAGAAAGGACAGGACACAAGACTGAGACAGTTCCCACCAAATTTTAGTGATTTATACATAGCTGGTTAAATAACTTATGTTATATTTATGGATGGAAAAAAAGAACTTTTACAGGAAAGCCATCTCAGGTCTAACTAGATGTCTGAGTTAGGTCAGAAGAATAACCCTTTAGAGCTGCTTGTTTCTCTCCACTAAGAAGAGAGCTTGCAATGAAACAGGCTCAACATGTCTAAATTCCAGATTATGGGATAATTTGGATCAGACAGTGTGTATCAGGTGTGGTCGATATGCTGGAGGAAAGGGATGCCATCTAGAGGGACCTTGACAGTCTTGAAAGGTGGGTCCATGCCAACCTCATGAAGTTCAAGAAGGAGAAATGCAAGGTCCTGCACCTGATTCAGGGCAATTCCAATCACAAATACAGGCTGAGTGGAGAATGTGAGAGGTATGAGAGCAGCCTGAGGAGAAGCACTTGGGATGTTGGTTAACCAGAAACTCAACATGACCCGGTAATGTACATTAACTGCATCCTGGGCTACATCAAAAGAAGTGTGGCCAGTAGGTCAAGGAAGGTGATTCTTCCCCTTTGCTCTTATGAGGCCCCCCCTGGAGTATTGAGTTCAGCAAAAGAAGGACATGGACCTATCAGAGCAAGTCAAGAGGAGAACAGGAAGACTATCTGAAGGATGGATGGAACATCTCTGCTGTGAAGATAGGCTGAAGGAGTTGGGGATGTTCAGCCTTGAGAAGAGGAGGCTCTGGGAAGACCTTATATCACCTTCCACTACCTACAAGGGGCTTACAAGAAGGGACTTTTTACAAGGGCATGCAGTGATCGGACAAGGGGAAATGACTTCCTACTGAAAAAGGGCAGGTTTAGTAAAGATATTAAGAAGAAATTCTTTATTGGTGGCAAAGCCCTGGCACAGGTTGCCCAGAGAAGTTGTGACTGCCCCATCCCTGGAAGTGTTCAAGGCCAGGTTGGATGGGGCTCTTAGTAACCTGGTCTAGTGAAAGGTGTCCCTACCCACGGCAGGGGAGTTGAAACTGGGTGATCTTTAAGGTCCCTTCCAAATCACTACGACAGGACTCAAACCCTCCAAGAATGGAGACTGCACAATTTGTCTGGGCAACTTGTTCCAAAGCCTAGCTGATCTAGAAGTTTTTGGCACATGCTAATATGTGAACTGTTCCTGGACATCTGACAGCAGACCTCCTGCACCCAAATCTCCTCATTGGCCTTATTCATTTATCAGTGTAGACACAAGCCCTCAGATTGCCAAGTGGGACCCCAAAAGGTCCCACTTGGTAGGGGCCATCGTTGAACCAAAGAATGCTGCCTCTCCCCTCCATCCTTGCCTTAGACTCACACATCAGAGAGAGTTAAAAAAAGAGATCAGAAAGAAAAAAATATTGTTTTCACTAGATCTATGTTTTCATTTGCTTCATATTTTAGGAGCCATCAGACAAAAGGGTAGGAAAGGAAGCTACAAATCCTTTTCAAAAGGCAGGGAAAAGAAACGAGCAGCAACAACAAGAAGAAAAAAAACCAAAAGGTAATTTTTGAAATAAATCCTTAACTTCTAAGCTGTAAAGCCAGGCCTTGGATATTGTTAATGAACCATTAGCCCTGCCTTAATCACAACATCTCTTTCTTTTGTTCTCACACCCCACTGCTTTTTCGCAGCCGGACACACTTGGGTTTTCAGAAGTGACGGTGCTCCTCATGAGCATAGTTCATGCTGATTATAATGGACACATCTGTGCTTACAATGTTTGTCCGTCATATCCACTGTTTGCTTTTAGCAGCACGATGAGGAGAGTGTGGCAGCCTGTATGTGTGTGCATGTGTGGGAGCAGCAGTGAGAATGCAGGGACTACTTAAAACCCTGCTAAGCTGTTCTGTTTCTCAATATTGTATTTATTGCAACTCACTTTGTAGTCAGATGAATGGAGTATTTTTTTTAAGGAATTTTACTCCCAATTGTTTTTACTACAACATAAATTTGCTGACTCTTTATTAGACAGTAAGAACTCGGGCAACCCTTTGTGAGACTTGATCTTCTATTGAAATGTGTTCAGCTTTGCCCTGGAGATTGGCCTTTCAGCTGAATAACAAAAACTCACAGACAAAGTTCCCCATACAGTCACAGGATTGGTTTTCTCTGCACAAGCCTTCCTCCAACAGTCCTCCTCAAATGAATTCCCTGTGGCAGTGTAAGTACTGGTGAGTGAAACATTGCCAAGGCATGCTGCTAAATTTTGAGCATGGTCCCTGGCACATTTTTGGGCATAGTTTTGGCCCTGGCCAGCAAGGAGCTCCGGCACAGTGCCTGGCAAGGTCTGAGGAGCTGCCTGAGCAATCTGGCTGCAGCAATGCTGATGTGGTGAGGGTGTGAGTCATGCCACGTCCTTTTGGCCCCCTGCCAGAGACGGGGTCCTGGCCTCTGTTATTTACTTGAGGAGGTGCAATCACACTATCTACCTTCTGCCTTTTTTTCCCTTTATCTTTTTTTTCTTTTTTTTTTTTTCCTTCTTTCTTTTTATTTCTTCTTTGTTTTTTTTATTCGTCCTCCCTCCCCCCCTCCCACCCAGGAACACCTCAGATTACTATTGTTTTAGGCTCTGATTCTGTAAAGAAGATTGCACGAGTACCTCTTTCTGCAACTTTGGATTTTTTATTGTCTGTGTGAGATTCTATTTTTACCCTACAGCAAGGGGGAGTGGGTTGACTCTCTTGGTTAGAGCACAGTGCTACTACTGCCAAGGTTGTGCGTTCAACCCTCAAATGGGCAGTTGACTTAAGAGCAGATCTTTGTGGGTCCCTTCCAACTCAGAATATTCTGTGAATTCCACTGACTCTTTGCTAACACTGAGATAGGTGAAGGAAAACCCTATAGTACTCTTCATGAGTTTCTCCAAGTTGTTGTCCTTGGAGCTATAAAAAGAACACCAACGTCATTCTCATTGAGGGGGGGGATAAAAAACCCCGTTCTTTTTGCTCTTCTTGGTAATGATGTTTTGCTTCTGTATTTCTTAAAATAGTTTTTCTTTTCTCATACTTTGTCTACAACTTGCATTTACATGATCATGGAACCATAGAATGGTTTGGATTGGAAGGAAGCTTAAAGGTCATCCAGTTCCAGCCCCACTGCCATGGGCCAGGAATATAGCGATGTGCATTTCATTCTCATCTTTTTCTTCAAGTTAATCCTATAAATTAGAATGTAAGAAGCAAGGTGATGAAAAGTTAGCCCTAAAGCATAGTTAGATTTCATTTGTCCTTTTGTGCATCTTCCTACCAACATTCATTCAAGCTGCTATTATGCCCCCTTTTGTATATTGTATCCTAACAATCCCTTTAGAACATTTCCAGAATGCTTATTAGCCAAAATGGATATTGTGAAGCTAATTGATGTTAAATATCAAACTAATTTCCTGATTGGCTGGATATTCTTGGATTAGTAATATGCTGGTTTCAATAATCAGTATTTCAAACACAAATGGATTCCTCTGTATTTATCTTCTATATCATTGAGTCAAACAAGAATAATGTGAAACAATAATATAAATTAATGTTAAAAAGATTAATAATTTACTTTTCCTTAGTGATGCTGATAGCTGGAAGAGCAATGGCAAATATAATTAAAGTTGCATAACTCTTCCATTCTATCCTCCTTTTAATTTGTTCATAGTTTTCTTAATTGATCACTATCCATTCCCAACGTTTTTATTCAGAGTTTCTGTCTGTAAGTGATTTTTTTTGGTAGAAATCTATGTAAAAAATGTTCTAGCAATTCTTGAGAAAAACAGAACTACAAAACAAAACTCAAAACAATCCCACAAAGCCATTATTTTTCCCATAAAAAGAATAACTAAAAAAGTCTGTCTTTTAAGAACAGCTTTCATTAAGATAGCTTGAGGAGGAGGATGAGGAGCCAAATACTTTGTTGTTATAAATGGAGAAATGCCGATAGGAAAAACAGGACTTGTGGTCATTTTCATGTGCAGGAAATTTGGCACATGACTTGCTATGAAAATGGCCTCTTTTGAGAGGAAGTGGTTTGCTAAACTTTGGCTACATTTGACCATAGTGGGAATCTTTGGCAACTAAGCTCTCTTCGCATGGAGTATATTTCTTGAAGGTAGCTATGGGCTGTCATTCAGTGAACAGGTGATCTAACTGTTCAGCAAGCAGGAAACAGTTTGGAAATTTGGGTTAAACAGAAGTTTTGCCTTCCAAAACAAGACTTTGACACACAGAGTATCCAACATCACTAAAATATCTCTCTAAAAGAACGGGTGGCTGCATCTTAGTGGGTCACATTTGAGATCTTTCAGAGTTTAATTACTGCGTGGATTTTGCACATACTCTAAACTAATAACAGAAATTTAGCTTAAATATTGATTTAATGATCAGTGATCACCACTAGTAGAATTTTTCATTTTGCTACCTTTTTCTTCTTAACTCTACACTTTTGCGTTTATTGACATCTGGATTCAATTTGACCAAACATGTAATTGTAAATACAGTGCAAATAATCAGATCCCCTTTTTGAGAGGAATGTTAAGCAAACAAGCCAAATAGTTTGATTTTGCCCCAGATACATTCTCAGCATCACTTATTTTAGAAAAATAAAGCTTTTTAGAGGAGCTGTTCCTGTCTTCATGCATCTATTATTGGGTAAAATTGTACTGGTTGTCTGTAGAAGGAAGAGATCAGGGTTAATTCCAAACTTAGGTTGTGGGCTTTACCAACCACCTGACTAGCACAGTAAATAAAAGATTTGGAAGAGAAGCTGAACAATGCCTTAAAGAAAATTGCCACTGGTATAAATTCTGACCCATCAACATTATTGACAGCAAAATCTTTTACACCTGATGTTAACCATTCACATGTTAGACATTTATCTTAAATTGATTACTGAAGTTCATTCTGTAAACAGTGGAGAAATAGATATTAGGTTTTTTGGAAGGTGATGCATCGCAGCTCGCAGGCAATGGTGGTGATATAGGACAGACTTTCCTTTGAAGGTGCCTTTCTGATCCCATGAGATTGGGAGAGATATTCATGCATTGTTGCAGGCATCTAACTCTTAAACTGCTAAAGTCAGTGAGACAACGCCCAGAGCAGATTCTCTAATATCAGCTGACATAATCTATTGCTCGAATTCAGCAGTTTATTAAATGATCCTTTTCAATCCTTTCAAATAATGACAGGACTTGGCCATGCCACTTACCAGAAGTGTTCCTGAGATGGGAGTGGTGATGAGTGAGGAAGCTGTATATACTTCACACACCTAGGAGCAGCTTCTCAGAAAAACTTTTGTCTTGCTTCTGCTACACTGCAGGTGGAAATTGCTGCAGTCTTGTTAGTGTTATTTATTGTATACCTGGAAGTATCCAAGTTGGCACAGAGGCCATTTTCTAATATTTTATAACGTAAGGAATACTGTCTTTAAAAAGGAGTTAGGTTTTATCTTTGATCTCATGTTCACTCCCTTAGCCAATTTAGGTCAGATGAGAACTATGGTTTTGCTTTGAACCCTGGAATTAGTATTTTCAGCTGGTGTAAATATGTTTAATCCAGTACAAGATCTTTCCCTTGAATAGATTTTTTTTTTGTTTTAATAACTAATTTTCAGTTACTTTCAATAACTTTTTCACATCATTCTCTGTAAGAAAACATACAGTACTCTGAATTGGTAAGGACACACATAAAAGGAAGGTGTGAAATGGCTCTGAAAGCAGTGATCCTGTGTCACATGAGACCACCCCACTGCAAGTAAGAAATTAGAAATGTTGATGGCTGTTGAACACCAAATTTTCACAGCAGATTGGCACAAAGTTGTTTAGCACAGATGTTCCTGTAATTGTGATATACTGGGAAAATTCTCAGTGTTCCAACTTCAATGGCTCCCAGACTCACACTTCCACCTGTGTGTTGTGGTGGTCTACTCTTAACACACTGGTCTGTAATGTGAACCATGTGGTAACATGTCTAGCTTAAAAACTTGTTAAAACTCCTCCCTCCCCCCCGCGTTCTCCTGACATCTTTAAGCTTGTTTCATCATTTCTATTTTTATGTTTAAAGGATTTATAAAATGGAAAAAATTAAGACACCTGGAAGCTCATGGGACTTGAGGTGTGAGAGGGAGCCAGTTCAGGTACTTCCAGTTTGGTAGAGATCTAAATTTGCTTGCTGCTCTGTGCAGGGCAGGCAAGGACCTTTGAAAGAAATGTGGTGGTGCTTTTTGCAGCTGGATGACCTATTTGTGGGGGAAAAACCTGATGCATTGCCTCTTTCCTTCAGGTTAAGATACTACTTTAAAAAGAATTTGGCATGTAAATACATTTCAATTCCATTTAATTTGCTTGTGAGCTATTTATTTTGATCAACTTTGTTATGATTCCTACTTCATCTCAGTAGATCTCAGCGAGTTTTCAGTTCTCATTAAATGCTTACTCTCAGAGGAGCACTACTGAACTCACCATTGTGCATGTGTGTGTTTGTGTGAACAGAGGATTGTCAACCTCATAACACAGGAAATGTGGACAAATATTTTGATAACACTTTTATAAACCTGTGGGTTCCGGAAATGCATCAATAATTTTTATTAAAAAAAGATACACATAAAAGTATTAGTAGATAAGAGAATATAATGTACATGAATTCAGTGAATATTCTCCAGGGGAAAAAAAAAAAGATCAAAAGACTCATTTTCTCTCAAAATCCTGGTTAAAACAAGACAAGTAAATTGTATATTACCTATGTTTATATGTATACTCTCACCTACTGCTTGCTATTTTGTACAGGTAACTCAAAACATAATATCCACAACCAGAGCTTTTCTGGAAATTTTCCAAAAGAATGTATTTGCACTGGAAAATTACTGATTCACCAAAACCAACTTGTTTCACAGAGGGAAACAGTTTTTAGTGAAATTGTTTTAAAAGGAAAAGTATAGAACTATTTTGATAAGTTCAAAACTATTAATTTTGTTAATTTCCAGATGAATAATATGTCTTTTTAATGTTACTTATTTTAAAATTTATTTTTAATTATAAAGTCTTCAGAAATTATTCTTTGTAAGGCATATTAACTGGCCTAGAAAATAATTTCTCAGGGAATATAATTTCACAGGAAGATAATTTTAAGGACTTTTCTTCGTTCCTTCCTTTCTTCCATTCTTCCTTCCTTCTTTCCTTCCTTCCTTCAAGAAAGTAAATGTCTTATTCCCACTATCTTTAGTTACAATATCCATGCTATTGATATTTGAGATATGGTGAATTAGATGGCAATTTGAACTATCCAAGCAGGGGTTTTTTTTGTATATACTTAAAAAGGCAGAATTATTCATGGCTAAAAGGACAGTACAAGTATTTTTATATAAGATGGACTGTTTTGAACCTAGAAAGGTCAGTTTTACTGTCTAAAAATATTTCAGTTTGAGCTTATATATCAACTAGAAATGGAGTGTCACGTGTGTCATATAAAGCACCACTGGGTCACCTAGAAAAACCTGTTAGCAGGAAGAATTGAAGCCCCCAGAAGACTTAAGCAACCCTATTTTCTTAGCTACTGGCAATATTAAAATAACACTGAGGCAACGATGGCAACCATACTCTTTCTGTTCCTGAGAAGCAGGACTGCCTCTCTGGATGCTGCCCACATCCCACAGAAAGTGGTTGAGCTCTTGGCAGCCCTCCTGGTCCTCCCTGACCTTGGGATAATGCTCTGCTTGGGGGTCACTGGACAATAGATTGATCACCCTGAAAGTGTGAGTTTCTCAAGGGTTACACAAATAACCTCCAGTCATTAAAACTAGCTATAAAAAAGTCCATCCTCCTTTTTTTTTTAAAGTGGTTGAGTCACAGTTTGAGACTGGAAAAGTGGGTAAATCCACTGAATAAACTTAGCTTGATAAATAATTTGTTTACTTCTAGATGAAGTGAACAAATCTCCTTGTAGATGAAGGCACAAGTGGAGATGGATGTGAATACCCTCTGTTTATAGCTATTACAGTGACTATTGTTTTTCACATTCAAATTAGAGTTGCCTCAAATTAACACTGCAGAATAAAGAAAAGTGATTTTCTTCCACAAAGGAAGTATTAAACTTGTTTTATCCTAATGTTGATATATAAGTCATGGCTGTACTATAAAACAAAACGAAATGCTTTCTAGTTCAAGAAGGAGTAGATTTAAGCTGGCTTAAATAGCAATGATTTACATGAAATTTTTCTAAAAAAATCCCTCTATATTGAAGTTCAATTTTTAATTGACAAGAATGTCAGAACTTTGACTAGCTTGCAAGTGTTCAGACAGTAGAATTTCTATTGAAACACAAACTTTCTAGAAATAATTGTTTGAAATGCTTTAATTTAGAAAAAAAAAAGTATTCTTATTTTTCACTGAAATATGCTGAGTTGACAAAAAATACAATCAAATTAGAACTAAAACCACCCTATCAAGAATTTAAAAATTGTGGATTTTAATGTACATCTTTAAAGAAGACAGCGAAATCATCTAAAATTGTAATATTAAAAAAGTAGAAGTAACTATTACTTTCTCTTTTGAGCATTACAGTAAAAAAAAAATAATTAGTAATATCTTACCTTTCTTTTTCCCTTTCTTTTCATTATGCATAATCTAAGGTAGTTGTAAGGAGTTTCAGAAGACTGTTCTTTTGCAGTGGACACACTCAGTGTAACATACTGTACATCTGAGCTTCCAGGATCATGGTCTTTTGCATTCTATTAAATAGATGTGAAGCTCGTGTAATGCTAGACACAATTATCATAGACCGTGGTGGTTTATAGACCTTCTAGAATGCTCACCTGTTCATAAAAAATTATGATGATGGTATAAAATGTTACCTTTTTGTAGCTGGTAATTCTGTTCCGTTAAAGTTTGATAGAATTAATACAATAATACAATTAAATTGATTAATTTTTAACACAATTAAGCTTATTTCAGAATGTCTAGCAAAAATGCTCCAGTGACCGATAAAAGAAGACATATAACTTTAAAGAAGCCTGTGTTTATGTCAAGTATTAAAAATTTAAGTGTCATGAGGGGTAAGTAAAAGGATGCCCCAATTTCTGTAATGTTGCACTTCAAGATACATCGCATTTGCTTGAGGTTATTTCTTCTCTGGTATCATGAAAAGAAGATATATTCAGAAAAAGTTTGTCATAATCGCAGATATCCCTCCTTTTTTTTATTTTCTTTTTCTCTGTACATGCCCTCTTTCACTGCAAGGTACGAAGATGCAACATATGTACAATAACGAATTGGCTCTTAAGCATTCTGGACTTGATGCATTACTACTTCATGTACCACAGGCAAAGGCTGATACTAGATTTAAATTTCTAGCTGACTTTTAAAGAGTGTTGCATCCTTAAAAAAGGGCAAACTAAACTCTTCAGTATCAGTTAAATAGCATTTCTTACAGGAGGCAATGGGCCTATTGCGGCACTTGATGGCTTAGGTTAGAATTGGTATGCTTCCTCTTTGAAATTTAGATCCTCTACCAGGTCTTGTAAAGGACTCTTGTGAGCTTGAATAAACTATTTTGAAGAAAATGCTTTGCTTTAATGATGTTTGTGTTCTCTTTGTAAACCTGGTAACCCATGGAAGACATTTGCAGCTCCAATGTTTTCAGCTATAACTGAGAGAGAGAAGGCTACACTGAACTCAACACTTAGCTTGTGGTTGATGTTTTCAAATGCAATTTGAAATTCACAAGAAGCATAAAAGGACTTTCCTTCCTTCACCCTAAATTGCAGCTGGTCTGGGAATGGGAACTATTTGCTAAAGGAGTATCTAAAGAGAAATACAAAGGCTTCAGCAAAATTTTTGCTGAAGAGCTGAGCTCTACTGTAGTCTCGGACATTGAGGAAACAATTAGAAACTTGATACATTAGGTCTGAGGAGAAATAACATCAAAACTTTTTTCTGAGGAGAGCTTTTATATCAATTTATTTTTAGCCGAAAAATAATGGAGCAAGCAGAGCTGGATAGTCAACTGGGTTAACAGTAGGCAAGCACTCACAGCCTGGTGATATTTGTGAAAATAACAATATTTTTCATTTGTAGACTCCTCATTTAGGCAGCCAAGCTGTACAAGCAAGTGTGATCCCTGCAGAGTGAAATCCTTTCATAGTGTAAACTAATGCGCCTTCATATTGTATTCCTTTCCCCTTGTTCCTTTGTGTTACTTTCTTGCTACTCTGTCTACTTTTTTGAGCTTTTCTGAGCTATTTTTTGTAAAAATGACTGACAGATGTGGATTGAATGTCAATGGCACCAGTTTATAAACACATTCTGCAGGGGAAAACAGAAAGAAAGAAACTAGAAAAAATCTGGGTCCAAACCCTTGGCTTTATACTCTTTGCTTTTTAAAGCTCCTGCAATTTGACTTCATTTCACTGTCTCCTTTAATCCTTATAAAAGTAGTGCTCACCTCAGACCTGACCTGAAGCAGCTCTTCCTGCTGCCAACTTGCAGTAAAATTTATTGCCTTGTTTTATCAGATGACATGAAACAATGCCAGCAATTTCTCCAGTGTTATCTATATATGATCAAACAGCACTGTAGTCACCCACACAGAGCAAAAACACGCTGTTTTCTCTTGAATATTTTTAACCTGTAAAGTCTATTGGAAGCATACTTGTTTGACAACAGAACTTTAAGCCGGAAGCTTGTCAAAGGAACACTTGACAAGCCAACATTCAAAAGTGCTGGGAAAAGGAATCTTATTTTATACTGCAGAACTTTGCAGTATCATTTGCTTTAGAGGTCAGCCAGCTAAAGTTATTTATTGTTCAAAAGGTGTTTTTAATCAATTTGAAAAAGTATGGCTTCTCTCCAACTATGCCTCCCTTCTCCACAAGCCCCAGTAATCAGGATTAAAGAAGTTTAAATAACAACAAACCAAGCTTTGTATTTGTGCCTTGTGTCAACTTGTACTGCTGTAGGAAAAGAGAAGTTGATTTTTCTTTTGCTACAGTGCACTTAAAATAGTTTAAAAAAATCATCTTACAGTACCCACAAATACCCTCAAAAATTCTCCAATCCCTTTCTTTCACACTGCTTTACAGCTAGAATCTCTGATAACTCATTCCTTAAACCTAAGGGCATATCAACATTTGCAGTGGAAGGAGGCAAATATGCTTGTGCTCACAGAAATGGAAGTCAGTAAAGTATCTGTGCGTATCAGCATCCTGCAGATATATTGACACAAATCCAAAAAGGGGACAGTCATGTTCATGCCTTGCTGTGACCATATCTCTTTGAAGCTGAGACCTTTTACTCTCAGTGCAGCCTTGCATAATTGCAGTGATCTACTCTGCAAAGCAGTGGGGCTGTCACTGCATTGCACTCTTCCACATCTCCACCAACATGCATGGAACTCTTTCACGTCTACAATAAGCTATCATGCATTGTACTTTTATGGTCTTTATTACTGAGGATTTTGAAAGTCTCACACATTTTGCTGCATTTACATTAATCCAACTTCCCCTTTAGGCAGAGAATATATCAGTCCATTTTATCAATGAAGAATTGAGGCAAAGAAAGGCTAAGTGATGTACCTATGGTCATAGAGAAAGTCTAGGGAAGGTGCAGTCACCTTATATAACTTGAAGCATCTAACTCAAACCCCTCGAGATGCCCATTTTCATTCCACTGATGTAGTGAACAGCAGAGCCCAAATAATTTAAATAGCATCTCAGGCCAAATTAAATGCTTCAAATACCTTGCCCCATCTTCAGATTATCACTCCCTTTCTTTACTTCTGCCAGGTTATAAAGAGGTGTCAGCATACAGATCAAATCTTTTACTTGTTCAGAACATGGATAAACCTTGAGTTACCCAATTGCAGTTCTTGGCAGGAAGTTGTGTAAACTCAGTGAACATTAGTCAACTGTTGAATCTTCATGTGCTGCAGACCATTTTGATACACATTATCTAAGTTACTGTTCAACATACAATCAGAAGTTTTGATAATGACAAATATTATAAAAGAAAAAAATCTAAAAGACAAGAAGGAATATGGACTAGCTTCTGTACTCCAAGTCAGAGGGAGTTGCAATGTATAGAGAAAACTCCAGCACTGATACCGTCAATAGGAATTTTACCTTTGGCTTCAGAAAAACCATATTTTCAGACTTTCTATGTGATATGTTCTCATCTTCCAAAAGTCTACATTCCTTTTTTATTTGCTTTTTTTTTTTTTTTAATTTGATGGTAGAACATAGGTTCAAAAACTAATACCAAATTACAGTGCAGTGATTTAGATATATTACCCTTTATTTTCATAACTTGGTCTGTTATGTTTATTTTTAGCTAAGTTCTTTCTTCCTTTCTTCCCTTTCTTCTGTTACATGGTGGCTTCAGTGACTTCTTCAGAATTTTACAAACTTACTTACTTACTTCAAGTGATACTTATTTTATTGTGATTTTATGTAGCTGTTTTGGAGGGTTTGTTAGGTTAAATTATTTAAACCTAGCATTGTTCAGAATTACATTAAAGTTCTATAACCCATGATATTAGACTGCTATATCAGTATATTTGTTCTGTATCAATATTTCAGGTTTGGGTTTTTTTATGGTGAAGATGAAGATATCTTCATGGAGAAAATCCAATATCATTAATAATACGTTACCTGAAGAAAGTCTGTCATATTGAATAAAGAACCAAACACAATATTACTCTGAATATTATGCTAGAATTCAGTTCATACCCAACTAAGGCAGAAAAAGCTTGGAAGTTCTCTCTCTCAAGCAGTATTCATGTCGGCTGGCTATGTGGGGGAGAACACCTTCTGCAGTGTTAACCCTGGTCTGCTTAAGTGAGATCGCTCTGAGATTTGCACCTGATTCCCATGCTGTACCAGCCAGCAGAACTGAGCTGGCACATGGGAGTGGAAATAACCTGTGCCAGATACAGGACTCTTGTGGATCAGTGCAGAGGGAGCAGGCCCTGCTCTACAAATGAATCACAGTCTAGTGAGCTGCCTCTGGGGCAGTGCAACTGCCTGTGCTTGTGGTAAAGCTGTGGTTGATTCCCAAATAGGTTGGTGGTGCTCAGTGTAGTTTTTCAGGATACTCCACATGACCTATCCCTGCTGGCTTGGATGAAAAGGAAAACCAGGGAACATGCTCTTCGCAGATTAGGCAGCTGAAACTCTTTAGTATTGGCTGCAACAAAAACTGCTGGCTCTGGATGTAGAAACCACTACTACTAGAGCATCAAAATTATTCTAGTTAATGAAAATAGAAGGTAATTTCATTTACATTAGCAGGACTTTGTTGAAGAGTTCTTTAAAAAGGGGGGATTGAAGAAAAGATGTAGGAAGGACAGAGGAATTTTAATGTTTGTCTCTCCTGACTTTTTATAGGAATGGTGCTGTTAACGGCTTAGTGAATGCTTGTTTGTCTCCACGTGAAGGAAGATGGATGTGTAAAGAGTCACCCAAGTTCCAGGGAGAAACTGAGCAAGACAGATTAGTCCCACCTCAGCCTGACACCTGGGGCACATCCTTATCTAGAGGAGTAAATGGATCAGAATGTTACTGCCCGTTTATTTATTCTCCTTCTGTTTGGAGACTTTCCCTGATTAATTACTCTCTAGTAATTGCTGCTGTTAACTAATGTCAAACCTAATTAACCTGGACTCCCTTCATCCAATACCTTCACCATCCCTTTGCAAAGACAAGAAGGTCATCAGCAAGGAGGTTCTGAGGATGGCCACA
This sequence comes from Manacus candei, assembly GCF_025592945.1. Lineage (NCBI taxonomy): Eukaryota > Metazoa > Chordata > Aves > Passeriformes > Pipridae > Manacus > Manacus candei. Next base: position 86,425 of record NW_026138059.1, read on the forward strand.
CTCTACCCACCCGTTTATTTGCTTTGGGCCTTGTTTGCTATTCCTGCTGCAATGCCTGGCGACAGCTTTCTAGAATTCCCATCAAGTCTAATTGGCCTGCTGAAGCAGCAGTGAACACAAGATTTAAGAAATGTTTTCTTTAAAAACTTCTGGTCCTACAGACACTTTGAGATCAAGTTTCACTCTGCTGAAATCACACACGATTCCCTGTGATTTTCATGAGAAATACTGTAAGAAAGTATTAAAAGAGAAACATGTCTCTGTGGTTTGGAGGGACTGATGGCCAGGGGGTTGAAGAGTGGGTGGTGGTAACATAGCAAGGCATCTACAGAATCTTTAAAGGTTGCCAAAATTAACACATACAAGGTATTCAGTATCAAAGTTTTCAATATTTGGCTCCATAAACACAATACCGGTTGCAAAAACAAAGCTAAGGATTTCATGCTGATTACTTAAATAAAAACTGTTTAATTATGAACGTTTGGGAAATGAAGTTATGAAGGACTGACCAATATTGCTATGGCTTCCTAGTGTTCATACCAGACTGTGAACACTGTGCCAGTATCTTACTGTGTAGTGCATCGCAGATCCATCTATGGTAAACAGTCCTACGGCTCAGCATGGCTCAGGCAGATGGCTCCATGCAGAAGCAGGTTCCCATCACTGAAGCCTATAGCCTATAGCCTATAGTGTGGACTTCCTAGTCCAGTAAAAGCTACCAGAATTGTCTGTGGCGAGGCTGATCAAGCAAACCAAGATTTTTTCTGCTTTTAAGCATTTTCATACAGCAACATTAGAAGATTTCTTTCAGAAATAGGACTAAGGCAAGTCATGTTAGTATTCAGGAAGCACTGGATGGTACTTCAGGGGGGTCACAAAGATCTGGTTTATCTGTCAGATTTTCTAAGATTACTACTGAAAATATGCATCTCTTTCTCTTGGAAATTTCAGTCCTGGATTTCTCTTGTGTGTCTGACTTTCCATTCTCTCGTGTCCACCCCTCTGATTGGCTGCAACCAATTTTTCTGACTTGATTGCTTTATCTCATTGTTTAAAAGTCTCATAGCTATAGCTTCCATTTGAAGCTTTGGAAACATAAGTGCAAGTTATAGAGCAACTATGGTAATAGAGTAGTGAGTTCTATGTACTCAAGAACAGAGTTTTGGGTCACAAGATTTACAGTGTAACATGTAGTGGAGCACATTCCCTGTCAGTCACCACCTATCACTTAGTGAGCACTTGGAATGACTACCATGTATATCACCTGTTAAGGCTTCACTCACAAGTGGTGAAAGTAGAATATCTTATAAACCTGTAACATTGAATGGTCTATCCTGCCTTCTTGTATGGAAAGAAGAATTTTTTTATGAAGTAAATCCTGAATTGCTCCACTTAAGAATGCAGCATTACAAGGTAAACTAGCTGTAATTTTAATTGTCTGTAAAAATTTAGATTACATCAGTTCAGTTGCTATTTCACAGGAAACTTAATATTTGTACTGAGGAGAAAAGGAAGATGAGGACAAGAGGCATTTAAAATTTGAAGTCTTTTTAAGCATTTTGTATAAGTTATTCCCAACCAGGAGTCCAAGATGTAACATTAATCAGCTGATTAAATCAGTGTATTGAAATTACTTAGTGGGTTGAAGGCTGTTGTGTTGTATCATGATACTCTTTGTATTACCAGTACTCACACCTTATTTATACCTTCTTTGAAGTCCTCTCCTTTTTGGCATCGTAACTCTTCTGTTATGAAAATTCTAAAACATGTCAATCTTATTGGCTATGACTCACTAGTAAATTAAACAATGACAGATAATGTTTTCAGCACAGAAATTTCCTCACCTATCGTATTTGAATGCTAGGGTGGTGCCTGATGTATTTGGTCTAGGTCATTTCATATTTCCCAAAATGACTCCTGGGCACACTCTTGAAGTTTGCAAATATAAGGGACTATTCCCAGTAACTGCTTTGGGCACAGCCACCTCACTTTAAAAGCTAGGAGTCCCCAGAAATACACAAGTGGTTTTTTCCATCACACTAAGCTTCATGGCTAGAGATTGTCTTGGATAGGTCACTTTGCATTCCTTCTTTCTTCTCTCAGAAATCCATTAGCAGTCATTCAGAATTAAATAATGTTATTCGATGTTAATGTTTAAATAGCTAACATTAGGATTGTTTTCTGCTTTGATTCTTCTATGAAGGCAGAATCAGTGGAATCTATAAAACTAAAGAAAAAAGGTATTCTTAACATTTCTAAGTGAAACACATCATCATCACCACCAGCAACATCAAAACTTCTTGGTTAAAGGGCTGAACTTTCTATATTTCCTATGAATAATAGAGATGAAATTGTTGCTACCATCTAAAGCAAGCAAGGAACAGTTGTTCCAGTTACATACATGCACGTATATTTTACATAAAACTATTGTTATTAATTTTAGCCAATCAAATAAAACATTTTTAGATTAATGTTAACAAAAATGTAGGTGCAGATATCTGGTTTTCATTTATGTGATCCTAAGACCTTAACAATACTTACTGCCTTGAAGAAAGACAGTCTTTTTTTCTATTATTCACTTACTTTCCCAGTACAAGTGGTAATATGAACAGGTGGAAAACAGCAGAATTCCCTCAGCTCTAATGTCCACGGAGTAATGATGTCAGAGTGAATAAATTTTAAGAAATAGCTTCTTCCCTTCCTTTCTTTTCCCTTCCTCTTCCCCTTCTAGTAGTACAGAAAAAACATACTAGAAAAGCAAATATGGTAGAAGGTTTAGCCAGATACCATCTGGCTAAGGATCCCATCTTCTGGAGCTCTTAAACTGCTTCTATAATGGCAAGTTAAAGACTACTTGGAAACCTTCTCAGACACTGAAACTCAAAGCTGCACTGTTAAATTGTTAGCATAGCTCCTGGAATGTCTTTGACCCACTTCAGCTAACCCCTTCCCAAGCATTCCTAGATAAAACGCAGGAGTTAGCATTGGCAGGGGATCACTGCCAGGAGGCAGTCTATGTGAAGTTATAATTTAAGCTAAAAGTCCTTAATTACACAGATGTGGCCAAACTGTGCCACTTGGCCAGCCCAAGGGTCTTGACTCTGTTTAGTTTACTGATGCAGATATTACCTGAAACTTCCAAGATTTGTCCACACATAGAGTCAGTTATGCTACAGATTAGACTTTGTTGGAAAGATTTCTAGCTGGTCTGTTGCAAGTGCTCATGAGATTGCTATTCTGAAAATATTTTAATCTATATTTACCATTTCTGGTATATCTGAGTGTTTCTCATCTACTTGACTGTACAAGATGCAATAAAAAGATCAGAATTATGAACAGATTCTGAAAGTCATAGATCTGGAATGAGGAGATATCTCCAAGGCCACATATACTCCCCACACATACCCAAGCCCCTTTTAATTTTGACTCTACCTACAATTTTTTGATTTTTTTTTCTTCACAAAATATCACAAGTGAGATCAATACCTGAATCCTTTGCAGTCATCCTACTCTACAATTTAAGAGGCCTAAAACATCTTAAGGAAAAAAAATGGTAAAGACCACTTTCCAGTTCTATTCTACCTCCTCTATACCACTTTGCAAAAGAAATGATTTGTTACTGTAATTCTCTCATAAAGATACATCTTACCAGAGTTACAGAATCTCTGAAAATATGACTCAGCTACAGATATCAACACTAAGTGCTGAGATTTTACATTGATGTAGCTGAGAACAGAAATGTTCCCTAGTTAGTCATCATTTTGGTTTTATGAGCAGATCTTGTGTATACTTAAAAGTGACAACAGTCAGATACAGGCATACATACATTTTTTGTTTGTTTGTTTGCTTTCCATCTGCAGTTATTCTGACAAACCCTTCATTTTATTCTCTGAGCTTAAGCTAACCAGAAAAAAACGAGTTAAGATCTTAAAAAATAGCTTTACTGTGAAAAGGTTTGCTGGCACATTTACACCTACACCGCTATACCAAAAAAAATCTCTATGTATAGACAAGAGCTAATGTTCATACATCCTGAATAGAGAGAAAACATCCTTGTTAAACGTCATCAACTTATTACACTCAGTCTCAAAATGTGTGTGAGGGGATTTGTCAGAGTAGTTTAACATTAAAAATTCTGAACAATGCATTTTATTGTAATGAAGACAGAGTATAGGCAAAACCTTCTTAAGAGTCTTTGTATTTCCCAGGAGCCTTAGGCATTTGCCTGTATGCAAAGCAACTTACAGTGGAGTTATCCATTGTAAAGAAAAGTACCTACTCTTTTTATTCTGGAAGGTGCATATATTTCTACTTCACATGACAGATTCATTTCTGTATCTCCTGTCAGTTTAGGTCTTCAGAAGATCTTTCATCACCACAGAGAAAAACATGTTAGTACTAGTAAGTATGCTATAGGATTTCTGTTTTTGGGTAGTAAAGCTCAACTGATTGCATTAATTTAGCTACTGTATCTAGAAATACTACAGTATAATATTGGAAATAATGTAAAAAAACGGTGTGTTTTAGTCACTCTTAAGATTTAATTGACTCGCTAACGGTAACTGCAACCTAAGAATTAACTTCTAACTTACAGGACAGGCCTTTCCAGTGAGATGAAAATAGACTCCAGATGAAGCCAGTTTTATGAAAGAGAGCAAAAAGGAGACAGGAGGAAGAGAAGAGAAGCAATAGATAGATTTCTAACTGAGATTCAGCTATAAAACCCTTGGGAACTCACAGCAGAATTGTGACTTGCATCCTTGAGGGTTTCTTTGACTTATGACAGATGTAAAGTCAAGGAAAATTATGGATACTCAATGACTGTTTAAGTCTTGTACATTGTTTGTCCTTTCTTTCTCTTCAAGTATCAAACCTAACAGAAAATCTTACTATCCACATATGAAAAAAACTCCAACCCAAACTTTCCATTTTTATGTTGTCCAAAGAGCGAATGAAATTCCTTTATATTGTTTATTCCTGATATAAATAAGAAACTTAGTTTAGGGCAAAAATGTATCCACTGGTCAAAATTTCTGCAAAAAAAGAGAAATTTTATTTTAATAGAGCTCACTGAACTCTGTTGAGCTGATTACTAACACTAATATTTCCAGAAAGTTGGAAAAATAACAACAGTGAAATTTAAAGCAAAAGAAACTACTTTTCAGCTGTAACTAGTTTTGGGATCAGAAACCATATTATTACAGGGAAAATTTCTGCAAGATTTGAGGGAAAAAGGTATTAAGAATAAATATTAATTAAAATCACAAAAAAAAAATAAAAAATACATAAATGAGCAATCATTGCAGCTTAAGTTAACTTCCTGTTAGGCAAAACAATCTGTTGAGAATTTTACAAGGAGTATAAAAGCTATCCTCCATATCTAGATTTGATAATATGCTTTGTCTCACAGCACTATTGAAGCAATGATTTCACTCGTAAGTCTGTTTGTAGAGAATGGTACCTCTAAAGCCCTATAACCAAATCTAGCTATACATAAGGTGCATGTGACTTAACAGTGAAGACAGTTAATATTTTGAAAAAAATTGCAAAGAAATTGAAATTGTCCATTAGTATCGGTCTTTCCATCAGAACTGTGTGTCTACAAAAGAGAGACTAACACAAACAGAATTTATCAAAAGGTAATGTAGAGTAAAAATTCCCTGCAACCTTAAAAATCCTGAATCTTTCCACTGTTAATCATCAAGATGTGCTTCATCAGTCAAGAGAAGTTCAGCAGTGGAATAAAGAAACAGAAATTGTCAACTCTGATTTGCATTCACATGGATGAATTTGACTCTTAAAGGACTGCAGAACGGTGCATATCAGGTGGATACTTAAATGATGCAGTTGAACTTAGTTTACTGATCTCTGTCAACTAATATCATGAAATGCCCTACAGTTTTCAGGGTTAGAGTAAAACCCTGAAAGTCAGTAGCAGTTTACAACATTTATTAAGAAAGCAAGGAAATAATTCTTAAAATATTTGTCATCGCACAACAGCATATGTTATTAGCCCTTTGGCATTGTGTGACTCGATCAGAATTTCACCCTGCTTTGGACTGCTTTTTACATTTGCTCACATTTCTTAAGATGTATTGTCAACATTTTAAAGCACAATTTGGATATTTCTGCTCTCAGAAAAGGTAACCCCAATTGTATTCTCTTTCATTCCTTTGTAATGAATCCATTCTCTTTGTAATGAATCCATTCTATTGCTTTTCTCTATACCTATATCTTTTACTTCTCTTTGAACAGTTCACAATATATTTATGATGTTCCTAGTGCTTCTTGAGTAAGAAATTTCAACAGCTTCTGCAATATCTCTGAGATGCTGGTCTGAGGACATACAAAAAAGGATGTATTTTAGCAAAATCCCTTGTGCTGTGCAAGAGAGAAAAAAATCTGGGTGAATTTTTGGCCTCTTTCTTGTCAGGAGTAATTTTGCCATTGCTTTCATAAGGTTTATTCATTACTTGATCTATACTCCATCCAGTTTGTGGATGCGATGCTACCTGCATTTATCTGAGCCTGTAAATTTGACAGGCAATTAATTTCTTAACACTTTTGCTCTATGTCCCTTATGGAAACAAATATGCTAAATTGCTTATTCTTAACACATATGGAATTGTTTCTATTTGTCCTTGACAGAACTTTTTCAGGGATGTCAATATTCTACACTATTAGTTTATTAGTAAAATCTAAGCACCTTTATGCAGTGGCTCCAGCCAGCTGCAGGTAGAGCCTGAGATATCTAAATAAGTCATCACTGTTTTTACTGACATCTCAGCCAACATCTCCTCTTGCTTAGCCTTCTCCTGCCAGCTACAAAAAGCAAAAAAATCCAAAATGCAACAAGTTCCCACCCCTATCCTTAGCGTGAACTGGTATTTTCTAGATTACTCAGAAACCAAAGTTAATTATCACAGAATGGCTTTAGATATAACGTTCTCTGAGCTATAAAATCAATCTGTACAAACACAACTCTGATGCAGTTTCTTGGCTCTGATTTCTGGTAAAGAAAAGTTTCACAGTTAAACACACTTGCCATCTGCACAGAACTGTAAATCAGATCCCATTGATAAAGATGTCTCCTGAGAAGATCCCTTTAAATACTTTTGATGTCATAGTTTAAAAACCCTGACTTCTTTTCGATATGTCCATACCCCTTCTCCAACAGTATTTCCCAATGTCCCCACTGGTTATCTCTTTCTTATAGATCTAAAAAAGAAATAATGTTGGACATTGACTGGGCATGAGAGATGGTTTAAAATTTAGCATCCCTTTCCTTAAAAGACAGTGTGTGTGGATTCTTACTACTTCATCCATCTTTCTTTTTCCCCCGGGTGGCTGGGAAGGACCATCCCATCTTGGCTCTGACCTCCACTCCTGCTACTGTTGTTGATATTGCTGCTAACTCGCTGTTGTCATGATTGATGTCTTGCTGACAGGCACATAAATCATGCCTGTTCATAATGCTTAATGTTGGTATTTGTATGTATTAAGCATGTTTTAGCTCTGAGACACTTAGCACCATGTGTGCTGCATTCATTCTGCTACCTCAGGCCCTTGGAGGGAGGGGAAGAGAGTTTACCATTTATAGATATTTTTGTTTGGGCAGTGGGGAGAGCAGAGACCATTGTTAAAAACTCATTCAGATGAGCAGGAATGAACTTTGCAGCTGCAGCACAATTCAGTCAGACTACAAGACCCTACAGGATATATTGTCTGCCCGACAGCATATCAGCAGCTGAAAACAAAGATGTATTTGCAGTGTCACTGAATCTCAAACCGTGTTCTGGGATAGGAGCGCAACAGAAAGATGTTTCTTAAACGAAGAGGCTTTTAGTGTTTTACACAGCCTTTCATACCTCTCCTTTTACAGATAATTTTAGAAGAAGATGCAATTCCGATTTCATAGATTTTATCAGTATAATCTCTTTTCCCCCCTGTTGGCTCGGAACAACCAAGAAACTGTTCTTATTATTTCATAATATAATTATCAGTCATGGATCCTGTGTTTCTGTCCTCTCCAAAAGTTCTCTGAAGGGAATAATTTGTCCCAGAATTTGGCAGCCTGGACAGCCTGCAGTTTTTATGAATCCTCCTGATGGGAATGAAATTTTGGCAGCTGATGGAATTGCAGAGGTATGTGAAAGTCAAGACTGAAGAAAATCCAGGCTCAAACCTCCAAATCTGCAGAGAGATTGTCCCTTTGGTGATCTCCAGTTCTTTGATAGCCCAGGTCATGGAGGCAGCCTGTGACCCTCCCCACACAGTTGTAGGAAAGAAAGTTGTTGGCATGAACCATTTTCTCCTTTGTAGACAAGACTATTTTCTTTGCAAAACTAGAATTGGAATTGCATCCTACCTGGCATTATCCATTTGTGATGATAATCATTAGTTTTACTTTTTACTATTAAATTGTTAGCACAGTTGCTGGCATAGTTTTGGGCTTTGCACTTTTCTAAAAGATAGTCTGCATAGCTTGCAGCTTACCACGGGTCAGATGTCATTTTTACATGATCACTTTTTCATGATGTAGTTTTCTGACTTCCTTTTAGACAATATTAAGGAATCTGCGTATGTTTTCACTCTTCTAGAAGCCACCTTAGTATTAAAGAAAAAAAAATTGTAATGGAGTAAAACATGGCAGGATGGACCCCAGTTTCAGTGGGTATCTTTCAAACAAACTTACAGCAGAAACTGTGATACAAATCCAGAAGAAGTACATGCATTTAAAATAAAATGGAAAACAGTTTTGTGGACATTTACATTCTTTCTATAGGGATTTTTTTTTTCATAGGGTTACATTTTTCTAAGCCATTTTGTAAACCTGTTCATCACTCTATAGTATTTTTCCATTAAGCAATGGGCTACATGACAAAGAGAAGTAGTCATAAGAAGTCCTTATGATTAAATAGGTCCATATACTCTGCCCCTGGGAATTGAACCCAAGCCCTTTGGCATAGCAGAGAGCAGTGACTCTTGTAAATGTCAGTGCTGATTAATTAGGAGCCTGGCCTGAACATACCTATTGAAGTAAAGCTGTCATTTATTTCAGAGGGGATTGTGCTCAATCAAAATGAAATGCTCAAATATCATGTAGTTAAAACTAACACTGAATTTAGAAAATACTAGCTTCTGGAATAATAAAGGACCATCCTCCAAAGAAATCTTTTTCAGGACAAAATGGCACATGAACCATACTCAACAGATGAAGACTATGGATTTTTTGTCAGGCTCATTTGGACTAAATGTATTGCTGTTTCCCAGAAGTTCTTCAGGTGTGTGACACCAACCCGAAGACTGAGGTCTAAGACCTTTTGGTTTGCGAAAGCAACGTTCAGCTGCAAGAGGGAGTATGTTGTTTTGTTACCTTATCCTGTTTATTTCCAGGGTGCTTCCAGACTATTAAGAGTGTTTTGCTAGGGAGCATGACACTTTTCATATTAAGTGACAACTAAGGAACAGCAGAGAATCTTGGGTAGGTGAGATGAAGAAGTGGGAATCTTACAGTGTGAATTCTTACAAAGAAAGAGATTATTGGAGGAAACCCCAAGGTTGTTTTGGAAAAAGGGAGAGAGAGAAAAGGAATCAGAAAATGAAGAGATATTATGAAATTACTTATCAGTTAAATAAACATGTAAACACACACATTTTAAAAATTATGAGTTGCCATGGTTGCAATAGTAAAAGGTGGTCCAAGGAGAAGGTGCCTATCCATATTTACGATACAAACTCTGTTTCTTGACTTAAAAGTTTTATAAACACCCTATAGATTAAATTATCTTTGTGTTCTCCTGTGATCAACTGAACATGGTAAAATTTAGACACTGGTCCTCCATCAGGATGAGACTTCCTGGTATATCTATAAGAGGTACTAAGTAAGTTTGCAGATGATACAAAATTAGGAGTTGATGAGAGACCCTGCAGAGAGACGTTGACAAATTAGAGGACTGGGAAATCGCCAGTCATATGAAGAGAAAGTGCTGGATTTTGCACATGGGTTGGTGCAACCCTGGCTGTATGTACAGACTGGGGAATGAGATGCTGGAGAGCAACACCCCAGGTCTGGTCAATAGCAGGTTGAACATGAGTCAGCAGTGCCCTGGCAGCCAGGAGGGCCAACCGTGTCCTGGGGGACATCAGGCAAAGCATCACCAACCAGGCAAGGGAGGTTGTCCTGCTCTGCTCTGCTCTGTACTGGGGTGGCCTCACCTTGAATATTGTGGCAGTTTTGGGCACAAAAAATATAGGAAAGATATTAAGCTGTTAGAGAGCATCCAAAGGAGGACAACAAAGATGGTGAAGGACCTTGAGGGGAAGCTGTATGAGGAGTGGTTGAGGTCACTTGATCTGTTCAGCCTGGAGGAGACTGAGGGAAGACCTCATTGTAGTTACAACTTCTTTGTGAGGGGAATAGGAAGGGTAGGTACTGATCTCTGCTCTGTGGTGACCAGTAACACAACCTGAGGAAATGACCTGAAGTTGTGTCAGGGGAGGTTTAGGTGGGATATTAGAGAAAGGTTCTTCACCCCGAGGGTGGTTGGGCACTGGAACAAGCTCCCCAGGGAAGTGGTCATGGCACCAAGCCTGACAGAGTTCAAGAAGTATTTGGACGATGTTCTCAGATATGTGGTGTGATTTTTGGGACTGTTCTGTGCAGGGATGGGAGTAGGATTTTGATGATCCTTGTAGGTCCCTTCCAACTCAGAATATTCTGTGATTCTGTGATCTTTTCTTTAAATCAAGGGATTTTTTTTTAAATATTTTATTCGTTAATATTTTAAGTTGATTTCTATCTCCCTGAGAGTATTTGGATTCTTGTCCTTACATAAAACATTTCTGTCGAGGTGCTGAACATTTTAAGACACCTCAGAAACATTCTTCCTAGGATTTGCCAATAGCATAAGGATTCAGCAGATGGCAGGATGTGGCCACTTCAAGACAGCCAAGAATCTGGGCCTTCACCCTTCTTTCTGAGCATGTGTAACCAAGCTGTCTCTCTGTCAGACAGTGGGAGAGAGACCAGTGTGGGAACTGCTTGTACTATTGGAAAGCTTTTTAATGAACATCGCTGTCATAATTAAGAAATTATCTTTATGCATTTAAACAGAGACCCCACTTATGTGCTGTATGAAATTCTTACTTTGGATCTCTGGAAATCATAGAATATTTCTTTTCATTGGCTAGGAACCCACAACTTAGCACATGCATTATGGCAAGTATGAAAGGATTTTTTTTATGATCCATTAAGATTAAGAAGTACATGCACCCATTGCCAACAAGCACACCATCTAATCAATCTTGCATTCCATTATTCTGTTTCATACTATTTTTGATGGGAAAATTCCACTGGGTGGGCCGTCATCCCTTTTATAAATTAAGGAATAAAATAAACAAACAAATAACCCACTCACAACCCAGACTCATATGAGAACCTTCTGAGCCTTCGAATATTAAATGACTGCATCCCAAAGTAACATCTATTTTGTATTTGAGTTCAAGTGATTTCAATGAAAATTAATGGCAGTTGTGCACATTTGGGAAAGTAAGGATAGGCCTCAAAATACAACACTCTTGCCTGTTTGTGATTTGGAAGGCTTGCAACCAAGCTTCCTATCAGGGGAGAAATCAGTGATACAGAATATCTTAGAATCATTTATTTATACTGTGTACAACGGTCACTGAACATAGGTGGTCACAGGCTACATGCAGGCAAAACCTTATTTAGAAATCTCAACCCGAAAACCACTTTCAGGTCCTCAGGAAATAATTCTCACCAAGAACTAAATCTAATCAGAGAATATAAGATAGGTTGAACTCCCTGGTTGTTTACAAAAGCTCCCCCATAAACCTGAATCACTAAAAACTAACAGTACAACATTCCTAGAAAGTGCATGTATTCCTCATAGACTAAGAAAAGGAATGTGTAAGATTATATTTAACATGACCACCTGGTGACTCCACTCCTACCATAACAAAAGAAAGTTAATATTTTAAAAGGTGCTTAGGACTCTTTGGTGTAAGTTTTATGTTCCATAAAGGATTAAACACCCAAGTCTACCCACAAACAGGATCCAAAAGTGGCCAGCATGTAGTCCCCAGGAGTAGTGCTATTGGCATGAATATTCTCTAAGCATGGACATGGAATTCATCTGCCCAAATTCAGACATCTGCAGTGCAGGGATCGGTATCTGAGCTTACTGTCAACACTCCCTTTTTCTCCTGTGAAGAGAAACAGTTGCTTTAAAGGTGACAGTCATCTCATCCTGAAATAAATGCCTGACCTGGGTCTGAAAAGACTTTACTGACAATAAAAATCTGGCAAAAGAGACTGGCTGAGGCATGGTTTTCTACACTGCAGAAGTCTACATTTGGGTGAGATGAATCCCACTGCTTGTGTCTGGGCAGGTTTCACATAGAGAACTAGCCCAGTCTTGAAACTAATGAGCAGTTCATTGCCTAGTTTGTGCTTGGATTCCAGTAACCTCTAAAAGCAAGGCGTCTCTCAAATCCTTAGAGAGTTATGATGCTGGAGGCCTCTCAGGGAATACCAACGTGAATACCAGCAAGAGAAGAATCTTGACAAAATGTTGTTATGGCTTCTTTCTTTCAAAACCCTGTATACAACTGCGGCCATATCCCCCGGACAGAGAGAGAGTTGGATTCCCCTTCACTCTGTGAGATTCCAGAATGGCATCTCCCACCTTCTCCAGGAGCATCCTAACCCTGTTCACAGGGCTCTGTCCATCTTGCTGGAGATCTTCTGTCAGGTCAAAAAATGAAAACATTTGTTGAGCCAGAAAGAGAGAGCAGGTGTGACTCTGGTATTAGATTGCTAGTGATTAAGGACTGAAGGGTATAGGTGAAGGGAGAATTGAGTGAACTGGGTTACAGGCAGTTCTGTGAGAACTGTTTTACTGTTTGACATGAAATAAATCTTGGATAAAGTGTACAAAATGCAAAAACAAGAAAAGATACGTCTCAAAGGAGGAAAAGTATTTCACTTGAGTAAGGGAAATTAGAGGTAATATTGTAGTTTCACAGCCCATGTAATTTTCAATAAAATCTGCAGGTGGCTTGCTTTTTGTTTTGCCTAATGCTACAGAAAACAGTTGATTATGAAAGTATAAAACTGGAGTAACCAGAGCAAATAAGCCCAAAGCCATTTAGACTTTCATACAGCAAGGATGCGATTGCTGTGAACACAGCCTACATAGTTGGGAATTCTTTGAGTCCTTTGAATTTCAAGAGCAGAAGTAGGAGTTAAGTTTGTTAAAGTTGATAAGGGAGGTGGAAGATTTTGTAGGAGTATGCTTGAGCTTGCTGACCTCTCCCAGACTTCCTTCAGCTAAATTTCTTGTGTGTCTCCAAATCCCAGAGGCTTTGGAGCTCAATTCTTAGACTGTAGCAAAATATTTAAGCAAATATTTTAATAGCTTTTCAACTCTTGTTCAAACACATGCATTTCTCAGCAGCAGTTCAAGGGTTAATAAAAACACACAAACATAATTTATTTTAAGTTTATCCTTAATGTGCAAAATAAAGACGTTTTCAGTAACACTTAAGCCATTTTGCAGCTCATACAACGTAAAAAGGGGCAGTTCAGGCTGCATATAAATTATGAAAACATTGGATTTCTCTGCTGCTTTGCACTGGAGGATCTCAGTTCACTTTCTGCCAGAAAGAACAACTTTCTCAGATATGTCCCTTCATATTAGGGTTGATTTTACTTCACACCTGGGCACTGCACAGCTCTGATTTTCACAGCAAAAGAGACTTTTATGTTCTCTCTAGACATTTAGCTCTTTCTCTGGAAAAAAAAGAGTCTTATCCATATAAAAATTTGACACCTGGAAATTATATAATTCAAAATCAATGGTAAATTCATATTCCTATTATATTAGTTAGTTTTCAGATCTGTAAAACCCTCATGACTGTTGCATCAGTTTCAGCAAGCACTTAAATGCTCCACGGTGGTTTCTGGAAGGAATGTAAAAGTATGCTGCATGGGAATGCAACTGCTTGGGGAATAAGGCACAGTGTTTTGACCCAAGTTTGATTTTTTTTCTGGACAGAAGGGTAAATATTACAAAATTCCCTTGGGGAACTTTAATAACTTTATCCCATCTACCTTCATCAGGTAACAGTCACTAGGTCACTGGGTAGTCTACTACGAATCGCTTCAATCCTACAGCACATGGCTGGTGATGTAAATGGAAGGGATCTACAATGTGGGGAGAAGTAGGTGAACCTCAAAAGCACTCAAAACCTCAAAAGGCTCAAGTGAGTTATTTCAATGCACTTGCTGTGTAGTGGGGGTTTGGCATCTCATGGAAGAATTTTTATGAGAGATCGGATTGAATAGAAAGAAATGTATGAGCAGCTGCTCTTGTAATATCTCAGAAATTCATCTTATTTTCGCCTAATTCTGGGATTTCAGGAAAGATTATGGTTGGAATTTAAAAACAAAATAAAAGTTCAGAAGTATCCTTATTTCATCCAATTTGTCTTGCTAATCTCTCTGCATTGAATAGATATTTATTGTTTCATTTTGTAGGGTCTGCTGCCATTGGTACTAACTAAACATTCCTATTTGTTAGTTCCCTTTGATGGAGATAATGCCAAACTAAAAGAAAGATGCAATTTTGATGTAGCTTAAATCTGTACAATTCTCATTGTGTTGTTCAATAGATTAAACCCAGAACTTTAGATTAAAAAAAGCCTCAAGACTGGGACAAATGTGGGTAGAATTTCAGACTCAGTTTTATTCACTACTAATTTTTAATTTAATTTTTAATTTGCAACTTTTAAAAAGTGATTTGTTGTTTTACACATATAAAAACTTCTGCATTACAATCGCTTAAGTACATATCATACCTTATTCAGTTGTATCCCTTAAGTCATTTGTATTTACTCTGTAAAGTTTATCCCATACAGATTGTTTATGTTCAACTCTTTTGATGACAGAAAGTTTACCAATAAACAAAGCATTTTACTCTCAGATAGTTTAAACTAGGCACTTTTAAACTCCAATTTATAATTTCTTTACCTTTATACTGGAACAAGATGGCTAAACATAGGCAAAAAAATCATGTAATGTTTCTGTTTAATTTCCTTGGTAGTTGAGATGAAAATTCTCAACTGAAATGATACCCTATGACATGAGAAACAACAATCTGGCTAAATAGAGTCTTTCCCTTCAATTTTGGCTGTCTGGGTTGACTCTTTGATGAGTTCAGTAACAAAGAACACAACTGATTGTAATCTCCACTATGCTAACTTTACATGAGTGAAATTTTGCTGGCTTTGATTACTTTCGTTCTGATTTACACCAGTGAGAAATTATGAAGGAGCTGAGAATGTCAGTCCTTGCTGTTGTAAACAGGTGTAGCTTTAATGAGAGGATCATAGTCATGTATCTGTAAACAGAGAAATAAAATTTTATTCTTTTTACTTCTAATCTCAGAGTTACTGTTTACACTGTCTATTTAAATAAGAAAGTTTATGTATCATTCTATAAATAATAAACAGACATTCCAGGTACTTTGCCAGGAGGAGTATACTTAGCAAAAGGAAGGAATGTTGAGGTCCACCTGTAAAATAATTTGTCCCTATAAGCAGTAACAGGCATATGTTCTACATCATATTTGGGCCCAGTCTCTGTGGCCCAGAACCAAAGTAAACACATTTTTCTGATGTAATTGTTTATTCTAGTTGAATTAGTGCAACGCAGTCATAGCTGTGAGAAACATTTTATTTGGATCAGCTCTCAACCAGAGCTCGGAGAGGTTGCCTACCTGGCAAACCAGCAACAGTAGCTTGTTTTCACAAAGTCCTCCAAGTTTTGTACTCAGAGGAGCATATAAAAACATTTGAAAGCATGGGTTGTGGTCCTTCTCCAACTGACACTTGAGTAAATCAGAAGTAACTAAAACCAAGTCAAATGCAGCCCTCCTGGTATATATGAGATGGGCTTTATGTTCCTCTCCCTTGATGTTTTCCACTCTGACGTACGTAGCGCTCAGGGGAACGTTCTCCCATACTGTTTGGGCATACATACCACAGTTTTTTCCTCTTCCCTTCATTTCCTTAGTGCCAGTGTTGGCCACCAGATGAATGTGTAGCAGTAGTGATAATAACTGGAGCCCTCCACCTGAAATCTTTGCCAGAAATGCTGTCTCTGCATTGCACTAACTACTCCTTTGGAATGATATAACTACTTTCACACTTAACCGTCCTCGTTCACGTGACTAAAAAGGGAGGGAAAGTAGGAAAAAGATGTAAAACTTTTCACCCAGCACAGTAGCATATAGGTGATATATGTGATATACATGATACCTTTTTGAAGAAAAAAGTGTAAAGTTACAGTGGCAAGAATTTTTTTCAAAGTTTTAAAGGTTCAGCTTAAGTTTCTAGATATACTATACTCAACAAAGTTCTCTATTTTGAATTTGGGAGGCTCACTAATTTTTAGGAGGATTAAAACCCTACACGCCTCTGTAGATAAGTACATTAAGTAATAAATAAGCCACAGGTAAGTAATAAGGTTGGGAAACATGGGAGTAAATACATAAAAATACTGGTTGACTAAAACTATTTTCAAAATGGAGGTGTTATTTTAAACACATTTTCGTGTATGAAAGGGATTGCACAATTCAATTTATTCCATATTTCTGTGGGGCTTAAATATGGAAGTTATAACTTTTTATTCTTAAACTGTAACCTTAAAAAAAAAAGTTTTATCCTTTTTAGGGGGCAGTCAAATGTAAAAAAAACCCCAACACTTTTTTAAACCAGCTTTTTTACCAGATTCCTGAAAAAAGTTTCGCTTTCATTCTAATAGGAATTATTACTATCCACCCCTTCCCCATTACAGAGATCTGTTACTCACACAACTACAGTAATCATGAGAAGATTCAATTTATTTCTAAACTGCAATGGAAGGGATGAATAGAGAAAGAGAAGTAGAAGTTGGGAAAGGAAGTGACAGAGAATAAGGGAGCAGTTGTAAGTCTAGGCACTGTGCTTTTGCTGTACTTTAGCAATGATCAAGTGCAAGAGCAAGAGCAGTTAGTCATGGTAATTTTCAGCAGTAGGAAAAGTGTGATTGCCTGGAGACTGAACTTAACATTTTATCACAGAACATGTAATTGAGCACTCTGACTGGCACAGTGTTTGCACATGAAAAGGAGCTGATGTAGCATATCTATATCCAGTATTCCCAAGTGATCCACAGAAAGTCATCCAATTATTTAAGAGAGAAACAATATTTTCTTCTTTTTCTTTTTCTTTCTTTTTTTTTTCTTTTTCTTTTTCTTTTTCTTTTTCTTTTTCTTTTTCTTTTTCTTTTTCTTTTTCTTTTTCTTTTTCTTTTTCTTTTTCTTTTTCTTTTTCTTTTTCTTTTTCTTTTTCTTTTTCTTTTTCTTTTTCTTTTTCTTTTTCTTTTTCTTTTTCTTTTTCTTTTTCTTTTTCTTTTTCTTTTTCTTTTTCTTTTTCTTTTTCTTTTTCTTTTTCTTTTTCTTTTTCTTTTTCTTTTTCTTTTTCTTTTTCTTTTTCTTTTTCTTTTTCTTTTTCTTTTTCTTTTTCTTTTTCTTTTTCTTTTTCTTTTTCTTTTTCTTTTTCTTTTTCTTTTTCTTTTTCTTTTTCTTTTTCTTTTTCTTTTTCTTTTTCTTTTTCTTTTTCTTTTTCTTTTTCTTTTTCTTTTTCTTTTTCTTTTTCTTTTTCTTTTTCTTTTTCTTTTTCTTTTTCTTTTTCTTTTTCTTTTTCTTTTTCTTTTTCTTTTTCTTTTTCTTTTTCTTTTTCTTTTTCTTTTTCTTTTTCTTTTTCTTTTTCTTTTTCTTTTTCTTTTTCTTTTTCTTTTTCTTTTTCTTTTTCTTTTTCTTTTTCTTTTTCTTTTTCTTTTTCTTTTTCTTTTTCTTTCTCTTTCTCTTTCTCTTTTTCTTTTTCTTTTTCTTTTTCTTTTTCTTTTTCTTTTTCTTTTTCTTTTTCTTTTTCTTTTTCTTTTTCTTTTTCTTTTTCTTTTTCTTTTTCTTTTTCTTTTTCTTTTTCTTTTTCTTTTTCTTTTTCTTTTTCTTTTTCTTTTTCTTTTTCTTTTTCTTTTTCTTTTTCTTTTTCTTTTTCTTTTTCTTTTTCTTTTTTTTTTTACATATACAAATAACTAATGTTGAAAGCTATCTTTCTTCTGTTTCCTGTATTTTTACACAGGTGGTTCATTCATTGAAAACACCTTCTGCTGTTCCAGATAAATTATTGTACAAACAAACAATGGAAACCTCTGCCCTGGCAACAGAAAAGAAAGATCCCAGCCATTGCATTTTTAAGGTTTCTCCAGCTTTACTCACTCTTTTCAATCAAATCCTTCTGTGAATCAAAAAGAATTAGCCATAAGCCATTTTAAACAAAAGATGTACATCTGGAAAGAGATTACCTAAGCATGAATGTACAACAGAAATCTGCGAGTCACAAAATGGTAATCTCTCTACGTTCTTAAAGTCTTAAGCCAAAATGCTTTGCTTATATAGTAATTTTCTGTTTGGGTCTCTTCTGCCTACACTGTTTCATGAAATGGATTCTTTGACATGTGAAGGGAAATCTGGTTCTAGATGATTTGTTGGACAAAGCAGCCTGTTAGTTTTCATATTATGGGCCACGCTGATCTTCTCTAGTGTGGATGCAGCACTAGCCAGTATCACATCAGTCTTTGTGTTTGGAATTTCTCTTTTAAAAACATCTTTCATGTCTTGTTAGTTTTTCACTTAGCCAACAAAAACTAATTGTGCACAGAACATAAGGTTTTCAGTGATATTTTTAACCTGATTTTCTTAGGGGATTAATGGCAGGATCCAATGTATTTAACTTCTACCTGAAACTCAGGCATCTAGAAGTAGTAGACACCTCTCTTCCCAGCTGAAAATCTCCCACAGATGCTTAGGAAATTTTGCTGCTTTTACAATGCCAGAAATTGCTGCTGGGACGTAACACTTAACTCTTCCCAACACAGTGATCCAGGACAGTACAATCTAAATTCTACCTGACTTCTCCTCAGAAACTGAAGTTAGTGTGCTCAGAACTAGAACAAACTTAAGTTGGTGGAAACAAGAAGGGAAATGAATTTTATAAGCAATTGCATTGAAAAGTAAGGAAAAATACAAACACATGAGGAAAAGCCAAAATCTTGAGTTCCTTCTTGGGTCAGAAGAGAGAGGTATGAAAGTAACATATGCTGGTTCTCCCTTGAGAAGTCTGAGGTCTCCTACACCTTTCTCCAGGGACAGTTCAGGCAACTTAGGCAACTGGTTTAGGGTTGGCTAAACCTAGGACTAACTACCTGTGTACAGAGCCGACTACCCCCACTGACAACTCTTGATTTTGTTGACTCATTTCAACCATATTTTATATATCTTTCAGAGATGAAGTTCCATCATGCACTGTGAAAACAGACAACTGGGCAAAGGTAAGAGGCCTAATTAGTGCTGCTGAGGGAAAAGATATGGTGCAAACTCAGCTTTCACTAGAAACCAGAAAAAAGCTTCATTTAACCTCTGCTCCTCATTCTGGAGGATGCAGAATTCTCTCCTCTGAGGACTTTCTGATATCTAATAATTTGTTTTCCCTCACTTTGGAATATTCACAGCATTTGTCCCCCGTATAGATTGTCTAACAACCAACAAGAGCAAATTAATGCTGCAACATTTCTATCTTTAATATAAAACTCTCAGCCAAACCTGTCAGAAAAAGGCTTCATTTTTTTTTTTACTATCATGAAATGACCTCTCTCAAGTACTTCGACTCCACTTCTTATTAAAAAGAAAAAAGGAGAAAACATTTTTTTCCCAGTAGAAAACCAGTAGAAAATAATTCACTGAAAAGATGGAGTGAAAAAAAAAAAGAAAAAAAAAGAAAGAACTATAAAGGAGAATGTGTGTAAATGGAGAGATTGTCTTCTGGGGAGGCAAGAAAAAAGGAAGGTATAACAGCGACTGGTTTTGCATTTAGTGTTTGCTTCTATAATGGAATTTCATCAATAAATATGATTATATGTTATGACTTCTTGGATTAATTAAAGGGGATTAGTTTCTTTTCCACAATATTTTTTGATTTGGTAGCAAGTAGAAAGACTTAGTCCCCTGGATCCATCTCTCTATGTATCTGAGACCCTTACAATACATCTGAATGCACAGATCGATTATTTTAAAATGCTTTCAATCCATTGAACTTCAATTTTATTGTTTGTATACCACATGGATAAGTGCTTTTAAGAAAATGCTTTTGCGGTGGTGTTTATGATTATTGTTTTCCTTCCAGATTTATATTCCACATACCATTCTTTATTAATGGAGAGGAAAAATGCAAAGATGTGAAGATCTTGCCCTTACCTTAGTGCTCGTTTTGGAGGTTGTATCAGGTGTACACTGAACTGCCTTTTTTCAAGCCATGACCTTATGAACTTATGATTTTAGGAAATACAACCCTTACTGCTATTCTAATATAATCCTTATTCCCTTCATCGCCCAATCTTTCTGCAAATTTAGACCTTGCTTTATTTTCCTGGAGAGTGACACAGATGTACACACCCACTTCCATCCGCTGTGAGTTGCGCCATCCATCGAGTGACCAGCTAGGGAGTTACTGAGTACAAGTAGCTCCTGCTGAAATAAGTGTTTGAATGCTTTTGCATGTCAGTGGGTTTGTGATTTAGTTCCAGGGTAAGAATGTCTTTGGTCTTCTCATCTGCTTCCTGACAGTTGATTGTAAATCTGATTTCAAACTTCTTTCTATGTTAGAGAGTGAACTGGGCAAGCATACGAAATTCCTTTTCTGCATCAAGAGGAAAGGTAAACATCTGTTAATTTATCAGTCTTGTTTGTGAAATTAATTCATTTCCATGAGCTATTCCCTTTGTTGGTTTAGAGGTAAAACTGTATTTTTTCACACAAAAATTTAGCAAGGAAAAGTATAAAAAAATACAGTAGAGGCAGACCTAGCAGCCAGCCTTTTGTTTAGGTCCGCTAAAGAAAGAGAACTTAGTGTAATTAAGCCTATACCCAGTTCCATCACGTCGATGAAGAAAAACAGCCTGGAAACCCTCATCCAGGGGGTGAGACAAGGAGGAGAGAGGTGCTGGGGGTCACCAGGTGGCGCTGGAAGATGCTGTGTGCCGAGCCGTCAGGCTGTGAGCACCGCTCGACCCTTGCTTGCCTCTGGTCGATGGCTGTTGTTTGGAAAGCTGTCAGGAGAAACATCAAAGTTACCTTCTTGCTACAATATCCCCTGAAGAGCTCTTCTGAGAGGCACCCTTTCCTGGGCAGTTGGGTCTGAGTGGAGGTTTCAGGGAATCACAGAAAGGCCTGGGTTGGAAGGGACCTTAAAGATCACCTAGTTCCAATCCCTCTGCCATGGGCAGGGACATCTTCCACTAGACCAAGTTGCTCAGAGCTCCATCCAACCTGGCTTTGAACACTTCCAGGGTTGTGCATCCACAACTGTTCTGGGCAACCTGTACCTGTGCCTCACCACCCTCACAGTAAAGAATTTCTTCTGAACGTCCAATCTAAACCTACTCTCAGTTTGAAACCATGCTCCCTTGTTTTATCACTAGACACCCTCATAAACAGTTCCTCTCCAAACTTCTTGCAGGCCCCCTTTGGGTACTGAAAGGCTCCAATTAAGTCACCCAAGGGAGCATATCTTGTCTGACTGTTCAGCCTCCTGCTAATGGTAAAGGCCTGGGGGGGGGAACCTACAGCCCACCTCTGTCAGCAGAAGCACCCAATGGGTCCCCAGAGAGCAGTAAAGCCTGGGGTCTGAGCCTTGGACCTGCCTGCTTGAACCTGCCTGTCTTGGTGGTCCACTTACCTAACAATTAGATATAAATGGTTGAAAATATTGGGTTCTGTATGACTGAATACATTCTGTTCAACTTTGTGATTGGACTGTACTGTATTATATAATGTATTATGCATTATCGTTTTTTAGTTGGTGGTATCGCCAAACACCTTGCAGCCTAATAACTCTGTGGGAGATTTATACTTCTGTCCATTGAATATCTCAATTTCAGAATTAAAAGTAAATTAAAAAATAATAAATCCCCCCTCCCCCCAAAAAACCTCAGACACCATCAGGAGGAAAAAAAATACCAATAAAACCCAAAACCAAACACAACAAGACCGTGTGTATTATTTGGGGCCAAAAGGTGAGAAAACTGTTTATATCTTTGAAACTATTTGAGAATCACTGCGGTTGAGATGACTTTTCCTCTCATATATGAGTTCTTGAGGATATGTTTTGTTGATTTTTAAGTGTTCAATTTTCAATTAAAAATGTTTTACTGTTTACTGTTTTTTTCTTGCTGTTGTTTCAAAATATAATTGGGAAAAGTCAGAGAGAAATTTGAAAGCATCCTCTTTTTCTTCTGTTTGAGAAAATGCATAACATTCATTTATTTTTAACCTTTCATAACAAATATTTACTGTTTTGGCTAGCTATACCAGTTAACTGTAACAGAATCCTGCCAGGACTTTAACATATTCCTCTTCTTTCTTTCCCATTTCCTGAGAGTTTGTGGATTCTTTTCTGGTCACAGTTAGTTGGGGAATCTGATTTGTGGTTCAGTATTAGTGCACTGAGAAAAAGTGCCACATATCGCATTATTAAAATCACTCTCTGCAGTCTCTGGGGTTCTTTATATGTCTCTGATTCTTTGTATGACCCAGCTTGATCCTGTTTAGCTTGTAAAATTTGATTGGATCACAGAGCTCAAAGAGCTGTGGCAAATGTCCTGTCTGATTTTAACTCCTTGATGACCTCGGACGTGTTCCTGTATTTAGATGTACACATACATCTAAATGTGTGGGGGGTTGCATCCGGTGAGGTGCAGAGTGACGTGGCTCTGCTCCAGCAAGGCACTTAACCAACTGCTCAGCACGGAGCCACTGGGCTCCAGCCAAGAGGGAGGGACTGTGACATGACCTGCATTGTGAATTGCATTCAGATTTATGAGTCAGAGCTGGTCTGAAAATAAGGATAGGTAATCCAAATGTGGTGTTTATTTTACACTGAAAGGGAGTATTCAAAAAGGTTCGCTTAGTCAAATAGAATCTCTCCCAAAGGCCCTGGGGGAAGCCCACCTCGCTCCTCTCCCTGAGAGGATGTGTCTAGAGAGATTAAACTTGTGATGATAAAGTGAAACTTTATGAATACTCTCCAAAATGTCATGAAAATTGTGTTTTTCTAACCTGCTCCGATTCTTGAACTCTGGGTAAAGTTTCTGAAAGGTTCTAAAGCATTCCAACATTTTTGAAAGTGTTACGGTTTCACTTAATCCTCGGGTGGATGATGTGGTATCTGGAACCACGCATATGTTGCTGAACCTTCCTTTCAACGCTGGTGTTACGGACGGCTTTATCCTTGCGAGTGTTCAATTGTTCCTCCAGTTCACTGACTGAGGTGTATCACTGACATGTCTGTGTATCATGTGATGCTGATTCTTTCAGTGACAGCTCTGGCAAAGATGATACAGGTTTCCAAGTCGTTAAAGTAGCTTTATGCCTTTCAGTAGCTTTTACCTCAGTCGAATACAGTGACAGAGTCTGTGTTGAACAAGTGAAGAGTAAGATATTAACATGGACAGTGAGTGTACAGCAAGTATAATCTGGATGATAAAACAGATTAAAATGATGGTACGTGATCCTAGGATATTTTGTAAATCCATGCATGAGTGAGTCAGAACATCTATTTTTGTATACTTCGTACACTTTGTACTCTTGATTTTAAGTCTATTTTCTTCAAAGTGTTCTTAACTTTGCTCTGTGTGCAGAATTAAACTGGGGATTTGTTTTTTGAGACACTGGCACTCTTAATACTATGGTATGAAGAGTAGCAAAGGAGAGGACAGTATCTTCCTGGACAGGGCTGAAGATGATTGGTAGCAATTGGCTAAATAGTAATTTAGTTGCGGTACATGAGTGTGCTGTGGTAAGTGAAGGATAAGGTTAGGAGACTGTAAGCATCTTCCAGTTCTGTGCATGGATTTTGATCATTTGTTGTAGTTGTGGCTGGCTCTTTTCAAGACAGCTCTCCAATGCTCTGTCTGAGCAGTTCCTTCAGCATATAATATGCATTCCTTCCATGAAGTGATAACTCTGGCATATGGGTATTGTTTCAAATAAATAATAATTTTATTTGGCAACCATTGTCCCTCACAGTAAGATTATCTGGTGGTCTTTGTCCTGTCTGATTTAGTCTCATTTTAGTAAGTTCAGCCTGTAGCTTTCAATGTGCTTCCTCTTCCCTGATCTAAAGTCTAAGCAAAGGAAAAACCCACAGGTAAGCAAAGTACTGATTTTCTATTTCTGTGTGGAATATTAAACTACTGCTGTTTGTCTGCTGAAATAGGAAAAGTACACCTTGTATTTATTTTGGTCTTGACCTTAGAATCAATGAACAATTTAAAAAAAGTCAAATGATATATAAGCAACAAACAAACCTAGCACTGAGAACAAGATGATTTCTTTTCTATATATTTTCTCTCCAATGCCTAACAACAGCATCTAAATTTCTATTAGAGAACCTTCTGTGCCATTTGAACTGCACAGCTGTGAAAGTTACTCTCTACCCAGAGGGAATGCTTGACTGAGCATCATAGAAAGGGAATAGTTTCCTAGGGAAAAGGAGTCCACTTGTATAAAGTTCATGTCCTCCAATACATCTGCTGATTCACACATGTAAAAAAAAATCTGGGAATGAAGACCTTTTAAATACCTTTTCTCAATGATCATTTCACATAGTGTTGTTGAAAATAGATGAAGGAGGATAAGGTCCCGTCTCCAGCTCACATCTATCATTGTCTTCTCAAGCACATAGCATGGAGTAGGAGACTCCTGTTTTGATCCACAATCAAGGCCTGCATTTTAATCCTCCAAAACCTAGAGATTTTGTTGCTTTAGTTCAAAAAGAGTCAAATCTGAAAACACATGCTGAAGCTGTACAGACTCTGAGCTGGAATAAGCTGAAGGATGCTAGTCCCAGTGGGAATTAAAAAGCCTGACCCCCTTCCCAGCTTCAAGCTTCCTCTCCCAGGCATGCAGCAAATGTGTTATTCACTCCCTGACCCTTTGCACAATGGGCTGACCTTCCCCTCAAATCAGTCAGCCCAGCATGAGAGTAACACATGGAACCTTTGGGGCCTTCCTCTGTCCAAAAAATTGTGTCATTTTCAGGCATTATAGGACCCCCAGCTGTACTGGCCTTCCTCTTGTTGAAGAAAGTATCAAGACTCTCACTGACTTCTGTGGAAAGGGAACTGAGCATTGAGCTTGCTTCTGGGAAAACAGAAAATAAATTAAGCAAGTTATATGGATCCCTGGGAGTCCATAATATAGGGATTACTCATGCAAATGCAATATTTAGACCATTTAAAATGCATATTAGTTGGAAGACGCATAGAAATATTTTGTATTTTCCCTGAAAATAGAGCTTCTGTGTGTGCAAAGTAGCTGGTGATGTTGCAGTGACACAGTGTAGTGAACAGCAACCCCTACAATGGGACAACAGCAGAGGGTATGGAAAGGCTGAGACAAAGCAGTTTGCACCAAGTTCTTTACTTGGAGAAGGTCCTTGTATAATAGACTGTGATATTAAGCTTTTACTCTGACACTCTGAGAATTTCCACCAGATCATGAACTCAATCATTTATGTGACTTTCAGCTTCACTGTCTTTGGAGAGAATTTGCATTTTTGTGGAAGGAAAACTACAAGTTTTTTGTAGGTACAGGAAAAAATTGTATGAGTTTTCTAAATTCTGCAGTACTTAAAATTATTTTTAGAAACTTCAGTTCTTCTCTCAGCTTTGTTTATGAATAAACGTAGATGTTGGTTACTCTCCATCCCATTCCTCAAAAAGAGCATGAGAATCTTTTGTGAAACAAAATGGAACAAATCTGAAAAATGCTATATAAAATCCGGAGAAGATCTTAATTAAGAAATATCGAATTCTAGAATCAGATACACTGTGATGGGTGGAGGTAGATGTATACAAATGCAGAGCTAAAACTTACTTCTCTGCATCATATAAACTGATGGAAGAGGTTTGTCCTTCTCCTTGTAAATTCATACCTCACCATCCATCCCTATGTGTTACTTACGTCTGAACTGTGATAATGGATCTGTCGGATAATCAATCTAAATACCTTCCTCTTACTAGAAGCTGTATTGGAGACTGTGCAAAACTGTAACACCAACAGGAGCTTCTAAAGCAAAAAAATCTCCTTAGTTTTGATCATTCCAAAATACCGCTCATGCAAAGGTTATTGGGCAAACCTAAACTTAAAGCAAAACAGATTTGTCCCCACATTTATGTACCACTATGTGTGCTCTCTACAAATCAGGCTGTGTAATGATGGGACTGACCTCTGAGTGTGGGAGGCAAATAAGTATAACAGGTCACCATCTTTCTGCGAGAGAAACCTTCTCCTGGCAACAGACAAGTCAGGCAGTGTGCATTTTAATTAAAATCACATCCTGGGCATTTAAGTTTTCAAAAATTATTAGTATGACAGGGGTTACCTTTTCTTGTGACTACTATTATTACTGTCAGACTGCCTGCTTCAAGTGGGGGGCTGAAGGTTACATATGGGATGGGGGAATGTAAAGTTAGCTGGAAGGGGTTAGTACATGGGGCCGTAGCCTTGGAAAGCTCTTTGTTGGCCAGTGCTCTCTTGCTGTCTTGTCCACAGCTGTGCAAAAGACCCCTCAGGACATCATGTATAGCCCTCAGCAGTGACTGCGCTGCTATAAACTTCAGGTGACTGGTCAAATCTAATTTCTCTTCCTGAACTAAGCACACGCTATCACTGCTGCATATTCCTAGCCAAGGTAAACAGGGGTAACAACCTCACAGATCACTACAGATAATTTCATTCAAATTTATGCTTACTATAGTTGTATTTCTTTAAATAATTTTTAACTGTTTTGAATTCCTGCACTTGTAATTGGGTTAATAGATCATGGTGAAATAAGATGACATTTGGGTGTATATAAATAACCTTACAGATGAAAAGAAGAGCTGTTTAGCTTAGTAAAGGACACACTTTCATGTAGGAAACTTAGGACTCACAAAGAATCTTTCTAGGGATGTTTTTATTTTTTTTTTTTGCTATTCATACCGACATTCCTGTGATTCATCGATGTGCATTTTACAAATAAGGCTGTGACACAAAAGCATGAAATGACCTACCCAAGGCTGTATAAAAACTTGTGGTACAGTCAGCAGTTGACTCATATTCCTAAATCTCTGTTCCATTCTATTGTACCCAGCTAACACCTGTGCCTTGAAAAGTCTTCCCTTCTTAAAATAGGTTTTATTTCAGCTCTGAGGAGCACAACCACTTTAAAAACAGACACATAAACAGCCCACATCTTTGGGGAAAAGTTTAAAAAAAGTACAAGAAAAACAAATTATTTCACAGTTTAAAATTCCATTTTGAAAAACCTTTTGATGATTATCAGATAAATCCCTAAGAACAGAACTGGAATGACACTATATGTGCTTGAAACAGTTCTCTCTTTAATGGATCTTTTGGAACTTGCCTAAGATACCATAAGAAGTCTATTTTTATCATGCTGTACTGTAAATATTTTAGTACTAAAATTTGCCTTTAATAAAATTAACTACAAATTCCAAATGTTTAATGGACTCCAAGGTAGTAAAATTAAGAAGAATGTCATTTTTTCTGTTTAATGGGCCCCAAAACATTCTTCCATTGAATTAGAACACTGATTGTTATTTTTCAGCTCAGGACTTGGCAGGTGCGTAATGCAACTCCTGATAGCAGGACAGCAGATTACATTCTCCTATAAAATCATTTCTAAGGGACTTGGCACAAACACTGTTATTGCATGTCTGCAGGTGTTTAGTAATTGGATTAATGCAGAGCAGAAGGAATGTCTGATGCCCCACCACTGAGAAATGCTGAGGAAAGACACATTCATTTCTGAGAGTAAGTTGGAATGCGTGATGACAGCCTGTTCACACACATGGAGCCAGATCTAAGCCTGCAAGTTTAAAATTAACTGCTGTGAGCAATCACCTTCCAGAGGAAAGTTTATCCAAACCTAAATACAATAACAGGAGCTCTGTAAGTAAAGAGGTAGGGAGCTCTGGGCTATGTTTTGATCCTGTTCCAAAAGCAACTTGCATAACCTTAGCAAAAGTCCTTATATCATGCATATCACGAATCCATAAAATCCTAGGTGTCTAATAAAAATGTCCTTGATAAACATATACATCCTCAAAATTCTGTAAAGGTATAGAGAATATAATATAATGTCAGGTCAAGGACTTTCAGGATGAAATGTTCTTTTAAATATCATGATCATGGATTAGAAAAACTTTTGTAACGTCCAGGGACTAAAAACATAAATATTTCTATACTGATGAAAATATTAAGCTAAGTCCATTTAAACTAGTAAAAATTAAATTTCTAAAAAGGTCTCAGCTTAGGTCCCGACAGTACTCAGAAATATACTTGCATGAAATCTTTAGGTTCACTAAGTTTCAATGTATAACTGACAGGTTGTCCTCTTGAGAATGGGTACTGTTTTAGAATGCATCTTTTACACATATGGTTTATAGATTAATTTTAACAGCAGAGGGATTTAGGGATCAAAACAATTCTTGTTTTATCTTATGCTGGGAAAACAGGACCCATAAGAAAAAGCTCTCTGCTGCTAGGGCTCCTGGGAGGACAGAAGCGATGTAGATCCAGTGAGGGCACTTTAGGAAGTATTGTCTTTTTTTCTATCAGAGAATTATTGTCCGGATCTACACTGTGGGGAAGTAAAAGTACTGAGGTGACCGACCAGTGTGCTCTTTGGCTGTCTGGTTCCTCTGGAAGTAGTACCAGCCAGTTGCAGCTAGGAGTGACCAGTGCCTCGTAACAGACTCTTTGCTAATTAGAAAAGCCACCATGTTTCAATAATGTTTATGACTCACACTTCTTAGGGTTTCCACAGTACCTTTTCCAGACCATGGAGATGTGTCAAGCGAGGATTTGAGTCCTTTTGGTTTTTGCCTCGTCTCTCTAAACTTATAGATAACATGAGGAGTGGGTAAAAGTCCAGGTCACTTTCTTATGTTGGTTGATCAGAACTACAATTTACTGAAATAAGTGGTTGATTCATTTCAAGAAGAAGTTAAATTTACAGTTATTTATATTATCTATATATATTCTTAAGACTAAAATAGATATAGAACAATTTAATTGTACCACATTGCCTACAGAAAAGAAAAGATTTCCTTGTAGAATTTACTAAAAATACCCCTACTTTTTGAGACTAACACTTGTAGATTTTACCAGAATCTTAAAAGCTTTGTCCTATGCAATGAATGTTGTTTCACTGGGGATCAGGTGATGGCCATGGAGCAAAAGGCAGCCTCATGGAGGTTGTTGAGAGCTCTACATTGCCTTCCAGATGCAAGTCACAAGTCACCCCCACTGCAGTTAAAGTTGTCAAACAACTTCCGTTATAGCTTTGTCTTTTACATGCACACAGCTTTCTCTGGCTTGATCTCTATCAGAAGACTTATTGCTGAGGACATGGACAAGAGGGGATTGACTCTAGATATAACAGGGTTCATATTGCACAGATAAGTGCACATGCATGATCTACTGCCTTGAAAGTTCTTTAGGATGAAAGGTTTATCTTCTGTGAAGCTCAGGGAATGCTGCATCACCATTCCCTTCACAGAGTTGTCTGTGCCTCAGTTTAGATCCTTTTTATCCATTGCACAAGTCTCCCTCTAGTGTGGAGGGTCCATTTCATGTGGTGTGAGGAATGCTTCATTTGAATTTTTCCAGCTTTCAGATGTTTGACTTGAGAGCTTTAAAACTCTTTGCCCATCAGCTTTTATGAATTTAATTGCCTTTTTTTTTTTTTTCAGATCAAGAAAATTAAAAGAAGTCTGTGGTGAATCCACAAGATTGAGCATTGCATTCCTGTGGCACAGAACTGCTGTGCTGCATGATGATGCTGACCATACAGGCTGACAGCAGGCTGTTTTATCACTTGAATGACTCAGGGAATAATAAAAGCAACCAGTTCTGCATCTAACCATCTCATCTCCCAGGAAGATGATGGTGTTTCCACCTAACCTTTTCCAGCTTTACTACTCCAAATTGGATAAGCCCCTGAAAAACAACTTTGAACACTTCTGAGAAAGTCTCTTAAGCCCAGAGTTCCCTGCAGGTGAAGGAATGACTGTGTACCAAAAAAGCATTCCAACAGTAGTACCTAAAAGGAAATAAAGGGACAAGTTTGCAGATGTTTGCCCTGTTTGTACACTCATTATGAATTCACTCAGTCTATTGTTGAACACAAGAAAATAAGTTATCTGGACCTTTGGTTGGACTCAAATCATGCCGTTATGTTCTTAGATATGTCTGAAAGTTACAGAGTTCAAACAAAACCAGTTGCTTCCATTCCCTTTTTTGTCAGTGGAAACTGACAAAGTGATTTATGTCACACCTGGTTTAAGAGTTGCCTTCTAGAGGTACCCACACTTCTTTCTCCACTTACTGAAAGGGGACTAATGCATTAGTCTTAAGCCTGCCTAGAACTAGAACCATACTTTCAGACTATTACATTAACTTATCTGAATCTCATTCCAGACCATAATATCAGGAAGGCTTCAGTATGCATTGTTGCAGTGAAACACTGCTTTCTCCTCCAAAACCAATTACACTATCCTATAAAAATTTGATATTACTGAAACAACTGTTGGCAAAGTTATATTAGGCAAGGTTCACATCTTTTCACATAGATATGTAAGAAAATTCTTAATCATCATGAGTTGCAGCTATTTTTACTCTCTATGAATAAAGGCATTGTCCGTCTGTAATTTCACTGACTTCAGGGACCGTCCTCTGAGAAGAGACTGTGTAACACCTGCCCTGTTTGTGTGTTTACTGATGGGAACTACAGACAGTATTACTCAAGAATACCAGCTTTAACCACCCTTACCAAAGAAGTTTGTTAGTTGACCTTTCACATTAATATTGGTATTGAAATAGAGAGACCTCACTAGAAGATCTTAGAAACACAGCAGTTTTAACCATTTTCAAATTCAATATCTTCTATACATTAATTTTTTCCACATTTTATTCAGAAAAGATGATTGTAAACTACGAAGTTTTAAAAGGTAATTTTTTCCACAAATTAAAGAAGAAATGCACACCTCACTCCTAGGATAAATGTCATGATTATTGTTTAATTTATACATACTTTTTAGGAAGAAATATGTGTGAAAGGATGGTCTGCTTAAAGTATTAATTATTGTGCCCTGTATTTTTAAAGAATCATTAACTGTGCTATGGAATATATATATTTGTGGAGTTTTTTAAAGAAATATGAAATTCATATCATGTCATAGTTTGTTTTAGTTTCTTACTTTTATTTTTACATTTTAAAAAATCCAGAAGATCAAGAGACGTGCAAACTAGAGGTGGAGATGTGTTCAGACCTGTAACCTTACAGGTTCAGGAAGACTTCAAAGTTGAAACTGGTAGGATCTGGTTACATTTCATCACAGACTATAAATTTATGCCTGTAAGCCATAACCTTTGGTCAGTCTCTGTTTCTTCCTATTGGCTGAGATGTACTTGTGTTATTCATCTGTCATGCAGTCACACTGAATAAAATTCTCTTTCTTTTGTTTTTCATTTGTTTTACTGGCTACTTACATCTTCAAAAAAGATGGAGGCTGTCCAAATTGGTGTCATGCCTATCTACAGAAGTCAAATTAAACTTTTAAAAAGTGTTATCCACTGTACTAATGCAAAGGATGGCAACTGCTGGGGCTGCTGTAAAAACTGAAATGTAGAATAGCTTTATGCATATAGAAATTGAATTGAGAAAACACTGAGTGGTTATTATTAACACTGTGTTGTTTTGACCACAATGTAGTACTCTGAGGATACATTATACCAGTAAATAAAATGGACCAAGACTCTGCCCTGGTTCTGTGACCTATTGACATGACTGAGCTCATGATCAGCCATCTGAACTCTTTTGCTTTCAAAAGCCATATGACTACCTCCAAACAGACTGTTGGGTTTTGAGTCAGCTAAGAGCTGAAAACTGTGTCCAGACATTATCTGGAAGAGTATGGATCAAAACACTTTGGATCAAAACAGGGTCAAGAAGTGTGCTAGTAATTTAGTGTCATGATCTGGCTCTGTTTAGTATGTTATTATAGAAGTAGGTGCTGTACAGGGCCAGAAATCAGCACAGTGCCAGTTAGACATTGATATAAGTAGCAATATTGAGAGAAGGCATATATAAAACTGGATTATGAAAAGACATACATAATTTTCCTTCTGCATTGCAGAATGGAATAAAAAGAAACTAAGTTTCTTCTAAAGTTTTGGAACAGATGTACGCTCTTGCTGCTACTTGTATAAGTCTGGAAGTGGTATATACTTATTATCATTCAAAAATATTCCCTTTATCAAAGGAAGGCAGTATGTGAACAATACAATACAAATTTGTCATGAAAATCCAGCTTCACAAAACAAAAATAATATGAAGTGTTCTCTTCACCCCAAATTATGAAGGTTTCAAATGTCAACGAGAATGAATAGTACTGTTTTCCATGCAAACATATTTCTTGGCCAACTCCTGGAAACCTGATACCTGAACACTGCTCTTTATGGGAACTCTTCTGAGTTTCTGTACCAAGTCCACACCTGCAGGTACACTGAAATACATCCTGTTCATGGTTGGAACCATGAAGCTATGTATATGCATCTCGAGTGCTTCCATTATAGAGTGCACTTGAATTTTGCATCTAACTTCTGCTTTTAACACGTGGTCATTGTACTGACTTCTGATGGCGTGTTCAGTGTGAGCCAGCTGGTGAAAGAACTAAAACTCAGATTTGTATTTCACCAGACTGGGCAAACTCTGCATCCCATCCTCATTGTACAATGAGAGCAGATCCCTCAACTGGATAAAACGTTTCTGGAGACAATAAGATAACTGTAGAAAGACACCAGGGAAGTCTAGTGCCTCAGTTTTCTGTGAAGTCATGAGTACCTTAGGTGGCTTCAGGAACAAGTGACTCCAGATTTTGACTGTGAATGAGTGCAGCCCTAAGAAGGACTCAATAACTTGGCTGCAATTTTCTTTTATTGCTTGCTAAGCTCACCTAGCCACAGAGATGGTAGTGCTGATTACATTAATTAATTTTACAACAAAATACATCCTCTTCAGATTTCATTTCAGAAAGCAATTCTTGACTTTGAGGTGAAAAAAAAGTTGGAATACCAGACTTTTGAAGGATAAAAGAAAAAAAGAAGGTACTGTGCTTATGAAGTTTCTTTAGTAAAACAGAGAATATTGCTACTGAAATTATTGTATGCAGTCCTTCCCTGCTTAGAGAGATCTTATTGCTAGCTGATAATACTTATCCCAAGGTGACATTTAAACTTCCTTGCATTCTTAGATGTATGGTTTTCCATCCTAACCAAAGTCAATCTACACTGGCAAGCAGGGTTTAAAGAAATACAGGGCACAGATAGTGTTGAAAAAGGCTCTGCCTCATTTCTGCATAACACAGGCTGCAGCCCAAGATGAAGGCACTCAAAAACCTCAGCACAAGCAAGATACACAAGACTGTATAGCCAATGATAACAGGAAAGTTTAACACCAGAGCAATACAAGTATAATTAGCTGTTTCAAGTGGAGACATTATTCTTCATTTCCTGCCCTCAACTTGTTGCTCTGAACTGTTAAACAATAGCTGTGTTTCATGCAAGAAGGGTTGGGTTTCAGAGGCTGGTGAAATGGTTCCCCTGTGGGACCAGATCCAAGGGTGGACGGATTCACTGGGAGTGTCTCTGGGCTGCTTCAGGTGGGCCAAGGCAGCCTGACAAACACAGAAATGTTGGGGAAAGATAACTTCTTTGACTACCAAAAAGTCATTAGGATTAATTCAGTAGTATTTTCAACTGTCTAATTTCAGTCCTTTAGACTCACTTTACACCCACTGTAAAACACGATAAAGAGATCCCTTTCCTTTTTTTTCTGCTGAACTCCAAATCTTCAATATAATTAAAGAGTTCCCCTTTCTTTTCTATACTAGTCTTTGCACAACTCTTCCTTTTTCTCCCCACTTTGGCAGTCGCTATCCACATCCCACCTTTTAGTCATATTTTTTCAATTATACCTTTTTTTGTTCAGCATTGTCTTTGCTGCCTATTATTAACTTCCAGATGCACTAGGCTTTCTTTCCATGGATCCAGAATTCTTCAAGTCCTAGTGGGACTTGCACTTGCCAAAGACCACTAGCCTATGGAGGCAGGCTGGACACCATCTGAGTTAAATTCCACAGTTATAGGTAATGAGGAGCAGCTAGATCCAGGGAAAAGCTACTCTCTTATTATCTTGCAAGTTTTGCAACTTCTGAACTCAGTGCTACAAAGAGAGTCTAATGTGAATGTGGTCTCCCACCAAATACATACCCATCCTGAAAAATCAGCAGGGTCTGGCATCATCTTGTGGGATAAGAAAAACTTTTAGAAGTGTCCAGCTGAAAAGCTTATATAATGCTATCAATCATTAATTTTTTTCTATAATATATGTGCAGGTTATAGTTATGTGCATGTGTACTTTATAATTTTTGCCTGGTATAGTAAACATTTCACGATTTTTGGAAACTTTCTGCCATTTTTAAATGGCAGACTACAAAAAATATAGGTTATATAGCGCTCCAAACACTTTGAATTTCAGCATGCACATATGCAATTGCTGAGACTTATTCTGACTATCCGCAGATGCAAATAAGATGACATGCAAAAAGGATTATATATAATTGGAAGATGTGAAGTGGAAAATTACTTCTTTCAGTGTCACTCTATGCCTTTATTTGTTCTTGAATCTCTTATTAAAAAAACCCAACACCACACACAAAGAAACAAACATGTACACTGTACATCAGAACTTGGAAATCGCTCAAGCCACAGTCTAACAACTGGCAAAACTATCAGATAAGATTCAACAGAAAAACTACAATGTGATGATGGGCTGATTTTAGAGACAAGACACGAGACATACACTTCTGGTAGGGTTCCTAGATTAAAAATACAATTCCTGTTTCTGACATAGGTTTCTTATGTTACCTTAACTAAGTTATTTATGATTTCTGCTCCTTTGTTTCTCTAATTTGAAAAATAAAGAAAACTCACCATCTTTTTTTCCTCCCACAATTTATCTGGCTTCAATGTTTATAATACAATAAATTGTTTGCAAGTAACTCTGAAAATGAACAAAATGGACCTTACACCTAACAAGTATCTATTGGCTCATACTAAGTTCATGTATTTAGAGAGTATCTAAGCAGCAATGAAGCACTTGTCTGCAAAATGGTTTTGTTGTTGCTTATATAAAACAATGACTCACTCCTTTCTAGTAACAAACATTTTTTTGACCTCTTTTAAAAAGTCCAAGAGAAGCAAAGGGAAGGGTTGAATGCGTAGTATGAGATGGGACAGATAGAACAGAAAGATTGGGAAGAAGCTGTAGAAGGCACATAAATGGCTTCAGAGGGTACATAAAGACTTTCTCTGCAATCTCTGATCTTTAAATAACATTAAACCGCCTGCATTAGGTCTTCAGCTGTATCACTCTACACAACAGATGTTGATCCTGTGAATCTTTCAAGTGAAAACATTCCGTGATTCATAGAAAATTTATGATTAAAAGATGGTATAAAGATGAGAAACCATCCACCATTATAAGCCACAATGAACATGTGTGCAAAGTTATTGCAAAAGACAGTGTGCATTCTGCTCCCAGAAAAGGGAAAAAATGTTCCCTTTGGTTGAATAAAATGTATAAATTAAGTAAAGATGGTCCTCTCCTACTGTTTAAGTCTTTCATATCAGTTTACAAGCAGTAAAATCAGAAGACTTCAGCAATAAGTACAACATTACTTTTGCTCATCTGTCAATTTCAAGAAATCAGAGTATATAATTTGTTGAGTAATCCTTGATTTCCCATCTGAACATTAAAAAAGAAATGTCGTATCACTTCATGTACCTGTCTAAGACTTTTCAGTCTCTTCAATGCATAGCCTGATTTGGCTGTCTGAAGTGATGAGGCAGATATTTGTATTAATGAATGGCTTGTTTAAAGCTGGTGTTTCTATCTAAAAAATTCTGTGATTCTTCCTTCTCCTGAGGGCATATAGAAAAAGTAACAGAGATGGTAGAATTTTCGTGGTATTGCTACCATGGTACAGCCATTGGTATTGCCATTCAGGGAGAAGGAAAAAATGCCATCTGAATTAAGTCATTGTGTGAAATTGAAGAAAAATGAAAAAATCTGAATGTTTGTTTCATAGAACAAGAAAACCCAAAAAGGTATACTGTGAGTTAGGAAAACAGAGTTGAACTATAAATCCACAAATGTGCAACCCACCTTCCTGGAGGTCCCTGGCACACCACAGCTGCAGTTCTGAGCTGGGAGTGAGGCAGGTCTTTCCAGACAGAATTGCAGGTCCTTCCAGAGAGTCAACGGGGTTCGGTATCCACCATGGAACAGAGATGAGGCTCCAGTGTTGTTCTCCTGCCTGCACTACAAAAGTCAGTGGGAAGAGTAGATAAATTGCCCTATGGGCAACATACCTCCTTCTTGCTGTGCAGTGGGGTGGACCCATCTCCTCCAAACTTTCTGCCTTTTCCTTTAAAGGGTCATCTGGAATGGCATGGAGATGACCTGAAAGCCCTGGGAGGATGGAAGCATCTCAGCCTTGACATCTGGAGTTCACGAGCAGCACTTTTGCTTAAGACAGATGACACCGTGCTGAAAGCCCTGCATCTTACACCTTCCTTTTCCTAAATAAGAGCAGATACTGGCATGAGAAAAAGACCAAGAAGGAGGATGGGAGCAGGATCCCCCAACAAGCAGAAAAGAGTGGTGAGGCCTGGCAGAGGGGAGTGGGAGGGAAAGGTCTCACAGGTCCCACTGAAATTCTAAGGATCCTGATTAATTTGTTTTCTGAAAAAAATGGGAGTGATTTACTGCATCTGAATTTAACTGTCTACAGAGTATATACCTAGTTTGAACTGGTCATCTTTTCAGTCAGTGCTGAAAGATAGGCACATTCAAACTAAGAGTAGAAAACTGTTGACAGTAAGAGAGCAACATCCATTTATTGTGTGCTGTAATAATAAACAAGGGTGAAAACCAGAGGAACTCTGCTCTTCAAAACCTTTTTGCAATAAACCTTCTATACCCATCTTGGAGTTCATATTTTTCATATTCTCTTAAAGAACGTCTTGGACTCAATGGAATAAGGCACTTCAAACTATGCCTGGTTTTTATTCTGTTTGGTATGATATTATTTTAATGGCAGTTCATGTTATGCCTTTGAAGGAAAAGAGAATAACTGAAATAAGATCTTGCCTGGAACAGAGATTAGGAATGCTAAAATGTTGTAAGATCTTGGCAGGGTCCTACAGCAAAGGAAGAAGATTATCTCGGAGGCAAGGAATTATCATGATGTCTTCTTCTGTTGTGCTGATAAGCTTCTTAAGTGAGACACTAGTCAAGGGCATTTTTATTCTGTTTAATGTCATCTTGTAATATTTCTATATGCTTTTTGAATACAACTGCAATGTGAAAAATATAGCTGTTGATCAGTTAGGAGAATGGATCTTTTGGTTTCTCATAATTGGATACTCTAGAAGTATTTTCTCAGGTATCCTTATCAGTCATTTTTGAGATACTGCAGAATTTACTTGATCATGTTCCAACATGGTTGTTAAAAGAATGCCTGCCTTTTCTCTGTCATACTATCCTGAGAGCTGTGAATTGCTCTTTTCAATCTGGGATGGTTCCAAACTAATTTGAAGTGGGTTACAATCATTCTTTTGTTAGAGAAGATGTCTTATCCATGGATGTTTTGTTTAATAGCCAACCAGTTCATAATTTACACATTTTGGTTATCAAGGAAAGTAGTTTAAAGTTCAGTGCAGATTTTATTATATATGTTATAGTACACATCTGGCAGAGCCAGACTTTATGATTGTCCCTTGATTGTTAATAATGTAACTTTTTTGCATCAAGCTCCATTCTTCTTGGTAATTTACTTTTTGGCAGCAATCTGACAAATAACTGCTTAGTGTTATGCACAAACTCTTTGTAATAGCTATTACTGTACTTGCCCCTGTATATAAAGCAAAAAAAATAGCAGTATCTTGCTAAGGGAAGCTTAGTAGTAATTCTGAATGCAAAAAAAAGTCCTAGGAATTCAGTTCCAATAAATTATCAACACAATTTACTGGAAGTAAATAAATAAATAAATAAAAATATAAATGAAGCTTTGGAACAGAAACCCCTGAGATATCTAAAAAGTCTGTTCTATTTTGCATAAAAATCAATGATGCTGAGATTCACAAACATTTCCTAGGCTTCCTAGGAACATTTTCCTAAGTGCATAGGGAGAAAAGGACACTTTCAGAGAGTTATTCAGCAGTAGATGAGTCATATTCTGGAAATGCTTATTTTTTCCATTGTTTCATGAAAGGACAAAGTTCCCTAATGGAGAGTGGACTTTTGCTTGCAGGTGTTAAAGTTCAGTGAGATTACTCTTGAAGACCTTTCTGGAAACGAACTCTAAGTGAAGTAACCGGGATCTCTTCAGACTTATGAAGGCCAATTTGTTGAATGGCAGTGTCAAAGTCAGAATTTTATTTACCATCCTTCCCTGATAAGGCACAGTGGTCTGCATGGCTTTTATAGTTTCCTAGAGAATGATACAGGATTACCAGCTTCCACAGATTTTTTATGGTTCCATGGTGATCTTTGGTAGTTTCTCTCTTCCCTCATTGTGTTATATAATATGTGAATATGCCAAAATTCACTTGAAAAAAGTTTTTCTAGCCGTCAGGGCAGCATAAAAGAAGCTATAAAATAGAAACCATATATAAGTAGTAAAGTAATGATATTTAATGTTTCTAAAGAGTTGTGGGGCCTGAATTGTTAGAGCCCAATCACAGTTTGAATCATCTGCAAAATACTCCCACTATTAAGATAAACACATATTTTTGTAATACAATCTCTCTTCTACTAGTAAATTTTAATTACTGAACTATTTGTTAAGGGAAAGTTTAGCTAAGTCAGAAAAAGAAATATCTTATTTTTTGCAGAGGACTCCAAGAAATTATCTTTCCAATATTCTCTGTACCAACAGTGGGAAGGGTTTCACTGAGCATATAAAGCTTTGTGTGAACTTGCTGTTAGAGACTGTGAACTGCCTTCCAGCTCTTTCCATATCAGTTGGAAATGAAAAATAAAACTATATGAAAGACTTAAAAAGCATATTGATATCTTATTTTTTCAGATATCACACCAGCATTTCTAGTGATGGGAGAAAAAGAAATTGACAGAATTTCTCAAAATCATAAAAATGTTCTAAAATACTATAATTCAACTTTTAAAATTGTAAAAATTATTTATGCTTATTCAGTCTTTTAAAGGAAACTAGTTTGACAAGGACGAGAAAAAAAAGGAATAACATAATGAACACAAAACACTTCATTTAAAAATGTGGATTCCCCTATTGCAGATTATTTGCTTTTGTAAGCCTGAATAAAATCTTGATATGGTGAAATTGTGAACATCTGGAATAGTCAAAATCAGTAGGAAATTATTTTAGCAGAGTATGAGATTCATTTGCCTAAATTTAGACACCTACAAAGTAGATATCAAACTATGAGCTAGTTTTCCAGGCCCTAGGTAATCAGTAAAGAGAAACAGGCCATTGCAGAGAACAATTCATCCACATTCTAAAACACATAAGAAATGATCCAGATTAATTACTTCCAGAAAATGTTTATTTTTCTCTGTTGAACACAAAGACAGAAGTGATTGACCACCTTGGATGTAAATATCTGTAATATAGTCTACAGTTAGACAAGACACCTTCATTATTTTTAGAACTATAATAACTTGTAGTTATTGTATATCATATTATATTAACTATAATAACTTGTAGTATAATAACTTGTATTTTTAGAACTATAATAACTATCTACTCTAAATTTGGGTACAGAAATCAGCTACATGGTTGAATTTTCTTAGGTTTAGCTTGGTTAACTAAAAATCTGTGCATGCATATGCACATATACGTATCTACTTGTGTTCATACGCAGGATTTATAGTCTCTCTATCACGACACATCAGAAATGCTCTTGATAACTTGCTTCACAACGTCACATACAAAACCCACTCACAATAGTCAGACAAGATTTTCAAATTAATGCTATGGAGTTGATCAAGAACATTAACAGCACTGGGGTGGAAAGTTCCTTCACTTATTTTGTAAGCCTCAGCTCCAAATGAATGCCACATCTCTCTTAACTCATACATGTGTTTGAAAATTAAAAAGAAAGGAGTTCTGCACCAGAAGGTTATTAAGAGTGACTTTACTACATCATCATCTTATAATACATAATACACAAGGTATAGAATTATTTAACTAATTTAATTCTCAGATCCTAAAACCATAAGGACCATCCTATGAGAAATAGATCTAAGGGGTTGCTTAGCTATTAGGCAGTGCTTAACAAAAGGTGAAATACTTGCAGTCCTAAAGCCTGTATGATAAATGCTTAATTTCCACCGTGTTTTCATGAAGTCTGTTGTGAAGTGGGGAAGGTATTGATAGGTGTTGTAGTGGTCACATCACAAAGATAAAGCTTGGGCTGTGTCATATGGTATAGATGGAAAATAGTTCCAACAGCAATTTCTATCTAAGAACATCAGTTTATAAAGTCGTATATCGAGTGTTAAATCATTTCCCATAACAGGACCTGATGTGATCCTTACCATCTCCTCCAGCTGCCTCTCCCAACATGCACTATTTGTGACACTATTCTCTCAAACTTCAACCATCAACTCTAATCTATTTTAAACTTTTATTTTTTCTTTCTCTTGCACTCAATAAGACAAATGTCAATTGAGTATCAAATTGTCTTCATGTCTCCCTCATGGCTTGATGACCCACAGGAGAGGATTCAATTTAAGGTGCATTTAGATGTGAGGAAGTATGGATCTCAGAAGCAGGGACCTCAGATACAAACATGCAAGTATCTGAGATCCCATTAGAGACAATGGAGAGCCAAAGCTCAACTCATTCTTCTAAACCTAGGCCTCTAGTGGAATTTAAAATACCCTACAACATCTTAAGACAACTGGACAGGGCTGGAAGCTGTGAGACAAGCCCTTTGGGGAACGGAACTCTCTTGGTTCAACCACTGGATGCTTAGCAGGACACTAAAGTAAATCAGTGGGCACTAAATGTCAATTTACAGGCAAATGAATCTGAGCCCTCGTGGTCTGGGACATCCTTTACAAATCCTATCTGCGTTTGCCACTATTCGCACGGTTCATCTGAAGGGATTGATGAAGGAACTGATCTGGCATGGAATTGGTTCTGAAATCAATTAACCAGGAGCTCTGGGTATGGCCCAAAGGTACAAGGTTTAAGCAAATGATTTACCCTAGTCATGCTACACTGTGGATGAGGCCAACTGTGTATGAAATAACTTCCAAGACCAGATCTATCATGACTTGAATATTCACTACAGATTTAATAAAACTGTTTCAGCAACATAAACTTGGTTGTAAAATATAGAATTTAAATCAGCATTCGGCCCATGCAGTGTTTTATGCATATGATCCACTTACAAACTTTCATTAAGGAAGTTGGGTTAAAGTCGTGGGGCATAGTTTTTATAAGCTTTGTCTCCTTCAAATCTTATAAAAATAAATTTAAGTAGCTTACATATCCCTAAATAAGCTATAACAATGGTATGGCACAGTTAAGTTAATTTAGTGTGTTAGAAAAAGTTTTCTTGCTGATTTTCAAAATGTTAGAGTTTTGCCGGATATATCATTACCACCAAGTTGGTACTGACTTGTGGAGGCTATAAAACAAATAAAGCCATTAAAAATAATTTGAACAAAAGGAGTAACTTGATATCGTAATGCCATCCACATTTGGTTAAAATGACTAATTTTAAAGTTCTCTTTCATCTTACTAAACAGATTTCCAAAGTTAAAAAAAATGTGATTAATAAATTATCCCCCATAAATCTTATGATAACTATGATAGTCTTTGGAGAATTATGAAGCCACATCTGGAAAAAGTATTTTACTGCCTGTAAAACAGCATGCCATGAATTTTACTAGTTCATATTAGTAAGTAAAATACGGTATATAATTTTTGCATTCATCAGTGTGAGTGCAAAACACATCGTTTTCTTCTCCCCAAAACCCTTAGATTTATTTCACAAAGAATGTTTCTTGTAAAGTTTATAAGGAGCTTGTTTTCTTTTATCCATATACAGATATTTCTCCCTTATATTAGCTGCAATTTACAAGACGAACTGGAGAGTACCTAACATCAGAACAGAAGTAAGCAAACAGAAAGAGTAATAGGGTTCATTTGTTATTATTATTGCACCAAGGCTAAAATGAGCAAGGCCAAGCCACTGAATAAATGCCAGAGCACTAATCAAGAGAGAAAGCAAAGAAGTTCATTTTCTGCTATGTAATCCAACAATAGCTATTACGTTATTCTTTTTCATTAATGACATTTTAAAATACATAGATTAGAGTCGCAAGTCATTCAAGATGAGTGGCTGTAATATTTCTGGAATTAAAAACTTGATTAAACTTAAGTATTTCTTAAATAAAATGAGCAATGTTCTTGTAGAGCCAAGTATGTCCCAGGGAAATATAAAACCCTTTTTATTTCCAAGCAGATGTTTGCAATAAGAAATGGATGGTGAGTGAAAGGGAAGAACACCATTAAGCTAAGGTAACCCCTAAAGATTTTTATATAGTTCTGCAATCATAAGTTCCATCAGTGATAAATATCACAATAGTGCTTGCAATGTACCAAGTTTTATTTATGTGTAGATCCTTGACTATGTTTTACCTGAAGTAATATAATTTGCTTAATGACCACGGAAAAGTTATATTTTAATATGAATGAAAGTGACATCATTTTTTGTAACCTGAAAAGGTCCTTTCTCTAAAGATAATAAATCAGGACAATAACATCTGTAAACATACTTTGTTTTTATAACAGAAATAAATAAAAAGTCCAGAAAGTGTTTACTAATAAAATGTATGTGGATTAGACCACTTTATTGCAAGCGGTACTCTCACAATTTCAACAAAAAATGAGCAACGTGTTGCTCATACTGATAACATGGATGACATTCTGGCCATAAAACTGCTATTGCAGTAAATCTAACCCTCTCTGTTCTGGTTTGAAATGACTGTTGTCTTATAGCATTATTATGCTTGTTGTCGCTGATTTAATAAATATTCTAAGCTGAGTTGGGCTTGTACCTATTGATGCTCATTGCCTTTTCTGAAAGCAAAGACTTTATCC
This sequence comes from Manacus candei, assembly GCF_025592945.1. Lineage (NCBI taxonomy): Eukaryota > Metazoa > Chordata > Aves > Passeriformes > Pipridae > Manacus > Manacus candei. Next base: position 129,896 of record NW_026138059.1, read on the forward strand.
TCTTTTAACTTTCTTCAAGCTTTCCTTAGTTCTTCCTGTGATTTTGGCAGAGGTCAGTGAGAAATGCTAGGGACTTTGCAGAGCTGTTTTGATGCTGCTCCAAACAGGGCTGAAAAACATCAAAACCGCAGACAGTCAGGTGGGGGTGAGCAGGTAGTTAGGGAATGGACTTTCTGAGATATGTTGAGTTTATGTGGCAAAGTCTTGATGGTGATGGGGCTGCAGGAGATGCCTCTGCAGGGAGAGGCCAGGCAGGGGCTGCCTTGTGCTTGTGACAGCAACTTCCAGCCACCTCTGCAGCTGACTCAATGTGCCCCAGCTCAGCCCATGTGGGGAGCCGGTGGTGCTTCTGGGGAATTGGTGGTGCTGCTGAGGAAGCACGCTCAAGAAAGGGTAAATAGCACAAGAGGGAGGTAGGAGGGGTGAGCAAAATAGAGTGAAAAACAAGGGAGGGAGTATGAGGGTCCAAGAAGGAGGCTCCAAGTTCCAGAGCAGCTATTCTCTGCAGCCCATTGAGAATCCATGCTCTGTGGAGCAGGTTTATCCCGAAGGACTGCAGCCCAAAGAGGAACCAGACAGGTTCATCCTGAAGGACTGCAGACATTGAGAAGGACCCATGCTGGAGCAGGAAAAATGCGTGAGGGGAAAGGAGTGGAAAAGTCAGAGCACTGACCACAACCTCTATCCTCCATCCTTCCTGTGCTGCTGGAGAGAGGGCAAAGGAGGCTGGATTGATGGAGTGAAGTTGATCTTGGTAGAGGAGGAAAAGTATTTGGTTTAGTGTTTGTCTTTTTGATCCTCACAACCAAAATCTATTTCAATTGACAACAAATTATTCTTCCTTCCTCCAACCCCACAATGTGGGGTGGTAATTAGGAAGAAATCTCCCTGTCTTTTTCTCAATTCACAAGCTTTCTTGTCCAATTTCCTTCCTGCTCTGTCCCAGTGAGAGGTGGTGGCGAGAGTGACAAGTGAGTGAACATCTGGGTGGGTGTTGGGATGTTAGTCAAAGTTGGCTCATCACGTAATAGCATAACACTCAAACATTAGATGATACATGCAAAAATGGACTGGTACAGTGCAAATCACGTGCGACACATCCATATTTTTGTATCACGGCCTTATGTCTGTGTTAGCTTTATTATCACACATGTGATAAATAATAAATAATTTATTATCACAATGTGATATGTGAATGCGACCCATTTTGAAAGATAACTACAAAATTTGCATAAGTTCATCAGATATTTTTCTCTATGAATTACCTTGAATAAATATCAGTATGAAAGATTTCTCTGCATCAACCAGCCTCACCCTTTATCCTCAAAGTGCAGGAAATGCATACTTTGCCTCTGCAAACTCTGGATCACATAAGAAATAAAAATCAACTGCACAAACTGACCAAAAAGCACCAGTGTGGAAAAGTCTCCCAGAGCTATAGGGGAGCACAAAACTCATCCATTGATCTTTGATACTACTGCAGAAAAGGCAGCTCTCATTTCAGAGTGTAATAACAGGAGTGTCGTCTCTGAGAGAAAGGAGATAATTATTCCATTCTACTCAGTACCAGAAATCCCTCAGATGGAGTACTCTGTCCAGCTACAATATCACATTTAAAGAAATAGACATATTGAAAAGAGTCCAAAGATGAGCAAAACCCAAGGGATTAAGAAAACATGACCTCTGGAAAAATTCAAAAAGAACTGTGTTTTTTAAAGGGAAGATTGCAGTTAAATGGAGTGGGACATGAACTGGTGGCATGATAAGATATATAAAATACCCTGGAAGAGATAGATTATGAGCTTTTTTTTCATACCTTTCATAAACAGAGTAAGAAGAAATTGACAATTTAAAAAATTATAATTAGATAACAGAAAAAAATTTATACTAAAATAGGTTAAGTCCTAGTGAATGTTTAACTAATAAAATTGTTGAAAATGCAGAAAATTTGTAATTACCATTGTATGGGAACAAGACTGGCATAATTCATGGCTCCATTCCAGCCATAAGTTTCAATGATCCCTGAACTTCTCTCTTTGAAAACTAGTGCCATGTGCTAGAGGTGTGAATTTTCATTTGGAATTTGACTAGGGATAAAAACGGTGCCATTGCCTTGCCCTAGCATACCCAGTTCTTTAAATCTAGTATACCATGGATGGATTTATAATAATGCTTTAGTGAACTGAATGGGTTTTTCTTAGATGCAAATTGATCAGGTCAATTGCTGTCTTACAATGCACCCTCAAATGCACACCTGAAGCACTTGAAATAGTTTCTTTCTTGGTGAAAGAACTCGAACTTCAAGTCATTCCCAGAGACACTATTGAGAGTGTCTACTTGTGACGTAGATGCCTCCATGCATGCATAGTGTGTGACTGACACCTGTAGCTGGCATGAACTCCATGCCAGCTTCACTCCTTGCTGGTGAAGGCATGGTATGGATGCATTCTTCTGGAGTCAGAATGGATAGCATTGAAGAAGATCCTTGCTCTTCTGTATTTGTGCTGCACCAGTGAGGAAAGTGGATACATCCAATGTCCAGAACTTAATATGAAATGTTACACATGTAAGGTCAGTGCATCAACTCACAAGCCACTACTAGGACTTAGGAAGGGTTACAGAAGATGGCATTCTGAATAACCCTATCATAATATCATTTTGAGGATTGTTATTTATTCTTTTTTCCTAAATGTCTCTCGCAAAATCAATCAAAAACTAAGTCTATATTTATTTTTCTACGTAACTGTTATGTGAGAAGTGATTGACTTTTGCAATTTTTTCATGGATTTAGAGTAAAAAAACAATGGATATGAGATATATGGATATGGTGATATTTGCTTCTGTTTTTTCTGATCAGTTTTGAACTCACTGTGACTGAATAAATTTTGAAATATTTTAAACCAATATTCCTTTCTAAGATATCCTGGTTTTTTAACAGGCTAACTCCAGTTGTGTAATGCTGTTACAATCTGTAATAAAGTTGCTTTGTTCCTTCCCTGATATATCTGCACTTGAGTGAAGCAGCAAATGATTCCATGCATGAGAGCACTGTCCTACTTTATGTAGGCAGAGTCTTGCAGCAAAGTAAAACCACACAGAAGTGAATCTGGTGGAAGTGATGATGGTTTTCTAGTAGTGCCTATGATCATAGAATTACAGAATAGTTTTACTGGAAACGGACCTTTAAAGATCACTTATTCCACCTTCCTGACATGGCCAGAGACATCTTTCACTAGATCAGGGTGCCCAAGTCACATCCAAATTTACCTTGAACATTTCCAATCAGTCATAGAATTGCTAAGGCTGGAAAAGAACTTTAAAGTTATCAAGTCCAACTGTCAAACTAACATGGCTACCATGTTCACCATTAAACCACGTCCTCAAGTGCCATATCCACACATTTTTTAACACCTCCCAGAATGGAGACTTCACCACTTCCCTGGGAAGTCTGTTCCAATGCTTTAAAATGCTTTCTGTGAAAAAAAACCCTAATGTCTGATCTGAACTTGCCCTAGTGCAACCTGAGGCCATTTCCACTCCATTCCTTCCATTTCTGTTGATGTGTCATTTAGAACTTCTGTCAGCAACCTGTTCCACTGTCTCACCATCCTCATTGTAAAAATTTTCTTCCTTATGACCAGTTTAAATCTACTATCTTTCAGTTTCACACCATTGTCCTTTGTCCTGTCACTTGTTAAAAAGTCTCTTCTTGTCTTTCTTATAAGTCCCTTTTATATACAGAAAGGCCACAATAAGGAGTCCCTTAGAACCTTCCCTTCTCCAGGCTGAACAATCCCAACTGTCTGTCTGGTCTCTCTTCACTGATTATGAACAACTAGCTATTAATTTAAGAGGTTTAGGCAACTGCTGAAGTCTACACCATATGATGGACAAGATACACCCAAATTGGTTCCTCCACAGGGTCTTGGGATGACTTGCTTCTTCTGTGCTTCAGTAGATTTTCTGATATCTCTAATAGAGACTGCTTCAAATGCTCTGAAGTTAATTGATACCAAGATAAGGAGGGAAATATTCACATGACATAGACATGACAAATATCCATTAGTGAATTGTCAAAAGTACCTTTCACAGACTGCCATGGGTGCTTCACAAGACTTGTGATTCCCTATTTGCTTCAGGAAATCTGTTCTTAGGATGGGAGGAGCATCAAGAAAGGACTGTCACCTCCCTGACTTCAAGAAGGAGCAAAGACGGAAAACTTTACTCTGTTTCAGCCAAATCTGGGGAGAGACAAATGATTTCTTCAGGGAAACCTTTGACCAAATGTACATATGATAAGAATAAGAGAATGGATGTCTGGTAACTGAAGGAGGTACCACTAGTGAGGACAGAAGCACAAGGGAGCCACAAATCAGAAATGCTGGGAAAACCCATCAGCGAGTACACTAATATTTACTTCCACCCGTGTGCTTTGCTTCCTATGTGCAATCATGATTCCTATGTTACTGGGCAGTAAAAGACATGTTACTGAACTGGAATTGGTAGCACACCTTTGCTTGTAAATTGCTGTCCCAACATCTACTCTACAGTTTAAGGTCAACTGGCACAGTCTGACAATGTGCACAACATTAAACTCCTTTATTCTCCAAAACACATTAGCTTCATCTAAATATCCATCCAGCGCGGACCTTGGCCTGAGGTAACTGCTGCACCATGCTGAGAGTTTTTTGACAGAGGGAATATTGGTTGGTCCAAGTGAAAAGTCACCAGCAACCAGCCTAAAATTTTTCACAGTTCTGACAGTCAACTTCCAGGTCTTAGCAACGTTTCATGGAATTGTTCAACCTCCTGGTATAAATGAGGTCAGCACATCCTCAGTTAACAAGGACTGGCAATTAAGACTGCAACTCTGTATCTTCAAAAGCATCTGTACAAATTCAGAGCGCAGTGTTTTGGAGTCCGGGAAGAAAAGGAGTTTATTTTTCGATCACCTCTCTTCCCGAAGAGCAGAATGAACAACTCTTCATTGTGAATCACAGGGCCAGGCTCACTGCAGTTAAGACAGTACCTATTTATCTCAAACTATCAAAGTGTTCTTAATTTTGCTGTGCTTTTTGTTCTCCATCTGTGAGTAGGGAAAACAGTCTTCCACATCAGATACTTCCTCTGATGTTAAACATGTAATAGCCTATCACATAGTCAGGTGTGCTCTTGTCAAGTTTTCCATAAGAACTAAGACAGAGACACTATGATATATCAGCACTCTAAATAAACATGGATTCGTATCAATGTCTCTTGTTTAGAAAGTCACTGTTAATATGGACAAATTTTTATGTCTGGCAAGATTTAAGGGAACTAAGTCTTCTTGTGTTTTTAGTTTTTTTAAGTAATATTGTTTAACTTCTCCTCTGTCTTTTTTGGTTGGAATCAAGATATTACTATGTTCCTTGTAAAAGATGCATTAAATTGTTTACTTCTGGTTTATGTGTATTTTAAAATCACTCTATGTTCCTAGACTGCAAGGAGTTTTGGTCTAAATACACTAAACAAAATATTGTTTGGTTTCTGCTGTTCTTCAGTCATAACAAAGGGCTCTGAAAAGCAGGAGACATGACAATGAAAAATATTGATGATACTGATCCTATAGTTATTCTAAAAAGTTTTCTTCTGTTTAATTTCCCATGTCTTTGCACAGAAAGTCATAACATATCTCTGGGCTTGTAAAACCCCTAGAACTTGAGACAGCTAGTGCCATTGATTTGATGATGTGTGAGACTCAAAACCTCACATTTTTCTAGGAGAGCAAGATGGATAATTTAGGTTTTTTGTTCTCAATTTCCACCTTCTTATAAACTCAAAAATGATTTGTTTAAACAACACTGTTACAAAATACACTACAAGTTCTTTCAAAGTGTATTTTTTTTTTTGAAAGAGCCATGTGGAACAGCTGGTTCTGTCAGAAATACCTCTTTAATTTGGAATTTAAAGCACCAAGAACTACACCCATGACATGTCCGAGCCAGAGGTGAAACTGATGGGATAGTCATAGGTCAGCACAATTACATGGAGTTCAACCACATTAATTTGTGCAGGAAAATGTGCTCACCTGTCCCTTCTTCACCTGGAACGTCAGAGAGGTAAGTTCACCATTTTCTGAATTAGTGCCTACCTACTATTAATGCAATGAAATGTAAGAGAAGCCAGAAATTGGTACTACTCAAGAAACAGGATATCCAAAAGCATAAAGATACCGAATTAAGTCCATAATTCCAAGCTTTAATCTTGATGTTGGAATTGGTTTTTTAATCTCAGTTATAGAAAGCTTTACAAGAATTTATTTTTTTTTAATTATCTACAAGTCTGGGTTAAACCACCATGAAGATGTGTTTGTAGATACTTCCCAATTGTTTCTTCTGTTTGGAACTTTGGGAGAATCACTTTTACATTAGAACACATAAGTGTCAGAGAGATCTGATTCTTTTGGTGCACCAGAACACCAGGACTTTCCAAGGGAAAGAAATGTAAAGCACACTGCATTTTATTTTTCTTGGAATTGTAATTATGAAATTTATTTTATGAATTATGTTTAGAATATGTATTAATATATTTTGTATATAAATCATTCAATAGACCTTATGCAGATTTGCTAAAAAATATTGGGCAAATTTGCAGGAAACAAAATGTATTTCCTTCTAAATTCCTTACATGGTTTTGTCTTTTGATGAAATGTTTCCAGCTGTTTTTTTCCCTCTTCGAGCAAGAAAAATAACTTTCTCTCATTTACACATTTATTTTTTACTGTCAAGACTTTGGCTGTGAAAAGAAACATATGAAGAAAAAGGGTGAGAGTGCAGGGAAAAAGGAAGAAAACCTTAAAAACTGAAGGTGAATATTAACTTGAAGTAGCAAAAATAATTGAGAAAGTGATAACTACCCAACTCCAAAATGTGGCCTTCTACATTGCCACAGTTCACACAAGCCAGAACATGGAGGTGGGATTAGAGACTCTAAAAGGTACCTCCTCACAGCTGTGGCCAGAAGAAATCTCTGCCTGACTGGTGAGCTATACCTCTCCTGCTCTGCCACAGTGAGTCTTGAGATTGTCCCACAATCCAGAAGGAGAAATGTCTCCAATTACTTTTTACTGACTCCCCAGAATCATTCCCTTCACCTTTTTTAGAACTCAGAGGCAGAAGACAAATGGAATCCATTAGGATTCTTCTTCATTTGATGAATGAATGAAACTGTTTGGGCTGGCTATTCTGGCTGCAGTACTATGACATACAGCCTTAAATGTTGTTTCCACAGATGCTACATCCACCACAGACATTGCCTCCAAATGAAGCAGCTCAGCTGAAAATAGTAATAGCAATAACTTCAGTAACACTAAATGTAACTATTGTTCTCGTTGCTTGGAGCTTCCGTCTCATGACTTTCTAAGGCAGAGTAGTGAGAATGATTTATTGAAAAATAAGGTTCTTTCTCTTCCAGTCCCTGAGGAAATGGTATCCTTTCCTCCCACAGGGATAAGGAAGAAAGGTGCCAGTGATCAGTATGTTTGACACTTCATTAAAGGCTTCATCTGAAACTGAGTGTAGCAAAATTTCCAGTCGGCACAACTTACAGCTGCCACCTTCCTGAGGTCAGACGTAGCATGAGAGCCTCAGATTAATGCTATAAATCTTCGAGGGACAATCAGTCAGATCCAGAGCTGGATTAGTCTTTGATTTTGACTTTTTAGTCACTTTTCAGCTGCATAAAAAATTAAACTGCAGTCCATGAGCACATACTAGTTAATATCAGAGGTCTGGGACAAAGATGCTGTCATAGACCAGAATGAGAGATTTAAATCAAGTCTCAAAGTCTTCTCCTTATAGTCTTCTCACCAAGAAGGCTATAAACATGTGAATATCCTTCTTTATTTCTAAACCTCACACCATACCTGCTTCCCAATCTCTGACCTAAAGCAGAGATTTATTGCTACAAAAAGAGAAGTATCATAGGCTTCATGAACCCATGAACTTCAGTGAGGACCTTTCTGTTTGGGGTGGGTGACTTGCAAACACTGCAACAATGAACAACAAATTAAAACTGTAAGACAAATAGGCAGACAGATTTTAATGCAAAAGCATTGGAAACCACCATTATTTATGCAGAAAGTCCAAGTAAGTGTCACACTGAGATAGGATTATAAAGTAATTGCTAAAGTTGACTGAAAGATATTTAATTATATAACGTGCTCATACAATCAAAGGGTAAAATTTCCATTACATCAGTAAGAAAATGCAGTTATGTCTATTCTGAAATAGAGAAATTAACATGACAGCCCTCCTGACAGCTGAAAAATAAGGATTTGGACAGGAACCATCAGCCCAATAACCATGAGCTACTGAAGCTAAGAGGTAAGTTGAATCCCTCTTCTTTTCTACAGTTATGAGAAGTGTACTTCCTTGTCAAACACAGAGACAAACCTTCAAAGCTCACTTATCCCATTACCATGAAACAATATATGAGACCAAAAGAGAAGGTGAGATGTCAAGAATGTTCTGCATTTCATTTCCCTACAATTCTCTATAATAAAGCTCATTTATTCACCTTGATTATGCATACTTTTGTCACTGGTGAAATGTTTTACCTAGATTCAAAAACACAGGTTGTCTTAGTGAGGCATGTTGTAAAGGTGCTTCAGACTTCATGTTTCCCACTATTCATTGTTCAGTGTTACATCAGATTTATTCTCCTCTCCTCTCCAAACCTCTCCTCTCCTCTTTTTTTCTCCTCTTTTTTTTCTCCTCTTTTTTTAATCTGTTTTACAGATAACAGTGCTGAAAAAAAAAAAAAACAAATTCAGCTCCATTTCTGTGATAGCTGATGAATCAGGACTTGTTTTTTTCCCAGGAGAGAAAGGAATGTGTTTATCCTAATTTGCCTTGTTCTTAAAAAAAACACAGTTTAGACTGTTTTGATCAAATCATACTCCTAAATATATGACCACCTTGTTTCCTAATTTAGCCTTCAATTTGGATGTATACTGTGTTTTGGATGGGTTTAAATGTTGTTTGGAAATATAAATAAGTGTCCGATGAGTCTGTGTGCAATCATGTCATGTGAAGAGGAAAATACATATTCAGAACAGAATTCTTTTATGGATGGAGAAATACACTGGGGATTAGAACCAAACTTGAATTGAATAAAATGAGAACTGACTTTTCCTTTAATTTAAAACTTTTTTGTGTTTCTGATTTTCCATTTTTTATGTGGTTTTTTTTCCCTTTTTTCCCCCTCCCCTGCATTTCCTGGTTTTGTGTTCAAAACAGAAATAGCAGATTAACAAGAGGCAAGGCTGTTTTCAAGATTTACAATCTCAGCAGAAGCTATACTAGTTTTCCATTTTGCATGTTCTCAACAGTGTTCAAATTTGACTTTCAGTTTTATTAAACTTCTGAATAACTATTCTTTAATATCCTGCTTACAGTAAACACTCTTCCTTCACCCTCAGGTTGAATTTAGAATCCTTGTTTCAGAAATTGTCTAATGTCTGGAGCTTTAGTGTAAAATTAAAGCTTATTTGTGTGAATAAGGCGATAAAGAATTAATTTTTCTGTGATCAGAGATGATCATCACAGGGTGAGGTGTTAATCCACCACCAGAGGGCATCCACATGGGAAGGAATATGATCCTAATGAAGTTGCAATAAAGGAATTAATAACAATTATTAAATGAGGTCAACAGATGTCAAACTAAGCACGTTCACTACTTCCTGACAAATTCTACATGTGTAGAAAATTAAAACAATGCCTCAGTATTAAACAATCTTAAAACAAATTCTGAATCCCATAGTCAGGTTTTACTTAGGAACAAATCTCTGGATATGTCAGAACCTGAAGTCCTTATATTTTTAACCTCTACCACTCCAAGAAAGCTTCTACTGATATTCTCCTGAGTAAGGACTGAGAATATTGACCAGCCACTATGTCACTCAACTCACAGGGACACCTCTGCAACTATAAGATAAAAGGACTTTTAATTTTTGGCCCTAGACAATACATTATGAGGCTGATAGGACATTGATAGCACTTTAAAAAAAAAAAAGTAGTAAAAAACAGAATGTGGGAAAATTATTTTCAAGATATCACACAGCTGAAAATAATAGGTTTTTACACTGCGTATTCCACAAATTGTAGATTTAGCAGACCAGGAAAGGAATGAAAGATCAATAGGCTTGTGCCTAGAATGCCAGTTTTCCAAAAATAATTTTGATAAAAGCATCAATTACCTCAATATCATAAAATCTGAAAACTTTAGGAAACTTCTGATTTCTAAGGAATTTCAGGAAGAAGCAGTATTTTAGAATTGCTGTATTTTCTACTTTTTGAAGAGTGTATCTCAGTAGGATATTAAGACATCAAAAACTGTAGATTTGTCAAGGATTCTGCTATATTTCTTGCTAAGTGTTATTTACCACCATATCCTGCTCCTAGGCATATTAACATTTTGGAACATTTGGCAAATAGTTTCTCATTTACATTCTAAGCACTAAGAGTAAGAAAGAATTCATTAATTTTCCATTGATTTTGGGGATAGTCACCATTGATGTCAATATTCTCTGCAAACTGTTGCTAATTTGTGATGTTTGGACTATTTGCTTTTTTTTTAATCCTATATAATCAGAGCAGACTGTGCTGTTAAACTAAAAGTAACATTCAAACCTGCTGTATGTATATTGTTTATAACCTCCTTATGTTCTCTTTATTTTACAAATGAGTCCTAATCTTTGAGCTATTTATACAACTTCTTTTGGGATTCGGTGCTTTGAAATCTGAATTGTACTTTAAGGAAAGGGATTTAACTTCAAGGCAAGAGTGTACTAGAGGCAGAAAGGAGATTTTGGGGTTTTCAACAGTGCCAGATAACCCTTAGTTGTTAGACTAATGGTATGTAGCTTTGTAGAAGATTGCAAGCAAACGTGCAGGCAGAGATAAAGGATGAATAATTCTCTTCTGTTCTGTATATGAAAAATGGTGCATTACTGCAGAAATTCTTACTAGCAGCCAAGTCTGGTGTTGCGTCTTATAAGAATTAGTGTTACTGATGTGGAATCACTGGAACCTCAAGGCTTCAATAATTGTTTAAAGATTTAAGTTTCACAGTTGGTTTCACAAGCCAGAATAGTCAGCGGCCAGGTTTGTGGCTAAGTTGTGAAAGTTAACAGAACACTGTCAGAACTCACTTTGAAATATTAAATTAAAGTCATGGGACTGGCAGTGAAGATTTTTAAGCAGGATGCAAAATTTTACCTGTCACAGTTTAACCAGTGAGGCAACCTGCGGGCTCTATGAGAAAGATACTTCAACTGAAACTCAAATTTCTTCCTGTCTGAGTGTGCTGGTACAGGCATTTTCCCAGTAAGATTAGAAGTGAGCACAAATGCTAACTGTGATAAAACTAGGAAAATAAATACACACTTGAAATAAACATAAATTTTTACATGACAGCATATATGTTTGAAGATACTGCACCTATGAACTGAGGAGCTTGTCTGTATACTTTAATTTGACAACATTGAAATGGCTTTTTTAAAATGAAGTATGGTTTCATCCATTAAGATCCAGAAGGTTCTCTTCTTTCCAATAGCACCTCTGATTTGTCATGGCTAGGCTTCACGAACGAAGATTTGGGAACCTCTGATACGTAATTAACTATGAATAACCCAGAAGTTACTCCTGTCTCAGTAAGAAAGCAGAACCACTGCTGTATATATATATATATATATATATATATATATATATATATATATATATATATATATATATTCCTGGATATAATCTGTAAATGAACTGAGCTGGTATCAGTTAACTGAGTTAATTCCTAGAGAATTTTTTTGATTGCAAAGGTTCGACATTAAAGGATAAACTGTCCTGAGCTCCAAATGGAGGAATCCACTGAGAGCAGAGGAAGCTTTGTGGCAGCACAATACAGCTTGTTCTTTCCTTCACCCAAATGGACCAAACTTTAGGATTCAGATTGCCAGACCTTCTCTTTTGATAGGCTTAGGGCCAAGTGTGACATGTCAATAGTCAGCAAACACACATGGTCAACTTCAGCTAAATGTCTGTTTCAAACAGCCAACGTCTGATGAGTAAAACCTCAGCTTTACCTTACAGCATAGACTTTTGTCGTGTACTGTAAAAAAAAAAAAATAGTACCTTATTCAAATTTTTCCAGGAGCCTAAAAATATAGGGTATGAAATCTGTTTTTCAATCTAAAGCAGTTTATACTAAAAAAAAAATACAAAATCGTCTGTATTGAGATTCTATGAAGTTAGTTTGTATCTGAAATGAAATAAAACAAACATTGGAAGTTTCTTACAATAGTGTTCACATTCCGTGCTAAGTTCTACAGGCCCTAAACCAGATGGTGAGGCCTTTCACAGTCAGATATGCCACACATCAAGATGAGGAAAATGTTTTAATTTTCAACAGACAGAGTTGATGACAAAGAAATAAACTACTGTAACAGTTGCTTTATAGGTCTGATGTTTTGAGGAGGCACAAGAACTACCAGATCTAATAAAATTTAAAATTGTTTCACTACTGGGACATTTAATCTGTGATAATGAAGAACTGATTCAAAAGAGACAAAGAGAATCAGGGAAAAATATAAAAAGAAAAGAAAAAGGAAATTAAAAACCTTCTTAAAAACCTCAACCTTTTCACACTTTCAGGACCAAACTGCAACTAAATATTTTTGAAGTCCTGGAACTAGTAGAGAGAGAGTTTTTATTATGACAATAGTAATTGCCATCAAGGTCTGAAATTGTAACACCACAAAAATGATGTTTCTGGCCAGCACCTGAAACGTAAGTGCCAGAAATTTCACATGAAATGCTGGTTTTCAGGAAACTGCCAGTTCAAACTGGAGATTTGATAGGTTCAGATAATTTCAATAAACATTCAGACTTCTGGATGGTTGTCTGAACCAAACTTGCACTCTGAACCTTTCCATTCAACTGTCAGAATAGAAAATCACATTTATAATCTGTAGATAATAGCATTATCTGGGGAGTAGAGTACTTTAAGAAAAGTAATTAGTCAGCAACTTCTGAGATTTATCTACCAGTACATAATTTTTCCTCCTCTTTATAATCAGAGCATTTTGCAGAATGTCATGATTTGGAAGACTTTTATATCTGAAATTTGTTTTCAGAAAGCTGAAATTGAAAACAAAGACTTTAGTGAGCTATTAAAACACAATTAATTTATTTGCTAACCATGCTGACAGCAAGAACTTCTTGTTTTTTTCCTCATGCCTATCACCTGTAGTCTGATATACATGAACACTTGATTTTAATTTTATATTTACCCCAATAGTACTTTCTTTTTCCTTTCAGTTGATGTAAATCTCTGAAAAAAAGAGCTCAGGCAGGTTTCTGATGTGTATAATAACATAAGTTTTCTGGACACTCAGAGCCTATATTAAGCTACCAACCTCCATTATATCACGACTTCAAATTTGTTTAAACAAGTTTCCACCTGCACAACAACCCCTTTTACTGCCAGTGAAACACACTCTTCCCCAAGGAGCCTGGTATTATAAATCACCGGAGTGCACATGCTGCTGCTGCCAGCATGAGAGGGGTCTGGCACGATGAATCTGAGGAGTAATGAGGGACATGGAATAGCCCACACACATTAGGAAAGGAGAAACAGAACACAGCCTTAGAGTGTAGAAAGCAGTGTATCTAAAAGTTTTAAAAATCAGCATATTGGATTCAGATACATGGTTTTTATCTATGAGCTGTGACCATAAGAGAGCAACCAGTCCCCAAACCAATACACAGAGACCAGTATGCATGTGCTAATACACCTCTGTAGTATGAAACAAGAATAAACTATAACATCAGATTGCTCTATGCACATTTCATCATAACAACAAGATACAATCTTCAAATGATTGGAGAGAAACTCTACTGAATTGAGTAGACTAGAAAATAAGAACCCATCCTGTCTGAGCTGTACATTTTCACCACTTCACCAAGTTTACTGATTTTTTTTCTCAATAAGGTCTCAGAATCTAGTTTCAAGTACTAAAAAAAAAAAAAAAAAAAAAATTACCCTCAGCCCCTCTCCCAGCTGCAGTTCCCATCGGTAACAGTAAATTGCTTTCTGTTGCAAGAAGCTGTAATGCCTGTAGTCTCCATTTACCCCAGCCTCTTTCCCTGTTCTGAAGGAAACCGGTGGTCTTACAACATCCTGGGGGTGGTCTGCAGACCTCCTCTTAGCTGCAGTAGCTCTGGTTCCTGTCTGTGCTCCAACCAATTCATACCCAGCCCAATGCCACCCACAGTGCACAGTTGCATGTGAATATAGGAACGTTCTCTGAAAGATGCCAGCTCTATCTTCCTTTGATGTGCCACATTAGGTCCTAATGGGCCAAATTCTTCCCTTACACACATGCAGCTCCTGCTGACTTCAACTGAGGCTGCAGATTCACAACACACAGTGTTATGCTAAATTGAGACTAACCACAGTTTCTGAAGTATCTCAGAATAGAGTTCCCTCCAGTACAAGGACTCACGTTCTTCAGGGCCTCAGCTATACCAGTTGCTGGGATCTTTGTCCCCAGAAGAGGTCCATATCTCTGTGTAAACATATTTTTTATGGGTACACTATTGCAAAACACTAATTGTGTCAAATAGTTCTCACCGCCTGAGGATTTTTCTGTACTGTGTCTACAAATTATACACGTAGACACAAGCCATTTCTAAATAAACTAGCCTGGACACTACTAGAAATGCAGCTGGAAATGTAGGAAGAGACTCAGTACAGATGGAAGACCCACAAGAAGGGTGGGTAATGATTCTACCCATACAATGTTCAGTACTGGTATAATTGCACTCCTAGCAGTACCTAATAAGATAGTTTAAAGATAAATCAGCTTCAGCAAGTGGTATGAATTGCAGTTTAAAGATAAATCAGCTTCAGCAAGTGGTATGAATTGTAGCATAGCACAGACCTCAACAGAGCCATCCCCCAAACAATGATTGTTAAACAATGATTCAATCCTGCAGTTATTTGCAGGATTGAATCTTAATTATACCATAGCTGTTCCACTCTCCATGCACCATATGTGTAGATGGCAAATCCAGGTTAACAGAACATGACATACACATGCATGTGGATTTTTTGTTCATTTTTTAATAACTGATGTGTATTTTATGGTAGGGTTACAGTGATGAGCTGGGTGCAGTTCTGAAAGCAATCAGAAGCAGTTATTTATATTTACTTTAGAAAAAGCACCACATGTTGAACTCAAAGCAGTTTATAAAGTACGCAGGATAGCAGAATATTTCAGAACAATTATTTTTAAAGCTTCTCAAGTTTTTTGAACAACACATTAATATGCAACTGTCAATACTGACCTGAGAGTTTCTCATGTTATGTGCACACATTCTGTATTTTTCACCAAGTATACTGGCACAGGATTATTCCAACAGTAAAGGCTATACTGAACTTTATATAGCAGACACTCACAGAATTTGTACCCACATCACTCATTATGTAGCAGCCTGCAATTAATTTGTTGCAGAAGGATAACAGATTATTCATCTATGAGTGATAAATTTAATACAGACTGGAAAATCTGGTGGAAAAATTAGTATTGGGCTGTTCTCATCTAGTACAGACAGTAGTGTCTCAATAAGATAAAACAAGGCAAGACAAACTAAGACAATATAAAGCAAGTCAAGGCAAGGCACAAAGCTGGGAAGAATCTGGTGGTTTGCAAAATCCCTTATCACATTCCTAGTGAGGAGGGGTTATTGTGCTAACATCATCGAATTTCTCTGTTTGTATTACTGTATTCAGATTATCTGCTCAGATAGCATCTGCTCAGATGAAATACAGGCAGTAGTAGTCCAGTGCAAGTTAAATGGTGGGATTAATTGCTCTGTAGCTCCTTACTCCTTCCTTCCATGTCTTTTTTTTCTCCTCTAACCTCGTGAGTTTTCCCTTTTGCAGGGTCATGTAGTGTCGCAGAGCTTATGAAGTGTGCAGTTTCCCCAGCAAGATGATTGCCTTGGCATTTGTCCCTCAGAGTCATAAGGCCTAAAGCTGTGACAGTCCAACAGGCATTTTACTCTGCCATGTTTCCTGGCAACATGGTGGGAGAGAAACTGCCAAAATCATCAGTGAAATGAGCTGACTTCATAGAGCTGGTTATTTTAGGTTTCATTGAAATTAAGGACAGAAAAAATTGTTTCATCTGGACCTCCTGTTTATCTCAAAACATTAAATGTCTCTAACCCCAATCCCAGTAGCTATTCCCCTAAGAATTGTTGCATGTGATATTTAAATCCCAACTCCATCCTCTAACCTCAAACAGGTATTGAGTGTCTCAAAACAGGACACAAGGAGGCAGGTGGGAGGCAAATGGAAGGTGGCAGTGACCTCCCTAAAACCCTTAACTTCTTTCCTCCTCATGTAGCCAAGCATGTCTTATTCATGACAAGAGTTCTCTGTGGGCTCGTATTCAATCTAGTTCTCACCTTCCCTCCAGAACTACTATTGAGACAGTTCCTGGCCTGTGCCAATTACTGGACTTTTCTGTCTCAGGTGCAGGACTTTTCACTTCTCTTCACTGTACTTCAGGAGTTTTCTGTTGGCCCTGTTCTCCAGTTTATTCAGTTCCGTCTGAACTGAATCTCTGCTACTAAGCTCTTCACTGACTTCCCCTCATTTATTATAATCCTCAAATTCCCTGAAGGTATGTTCTGCCTCATTATCTTATTATGGAGTAGCAAACATTGCAGTTATGTTCATGGCACAAAAGGTAAGGGATGAACAGAGAACTTCAGATTCAGAGGTTCCCACGCCAGGAAGACACATTCCACAATGTTCAGCCAGATCTTCTTCCCTCTTAGCACACAGGCTGTGAGCCATCTCCTGTCTTTTCTTACAGATAGGCCAGTGTGAGTAAGTCGTTCCAATATTTAATCATTCTCACTGCTAGGAAATTCTAACTCGTTTAAGTTTGTTTAAGGAAATTTTTATCTGCCCTTTTGCAACTGTTTCAGATTTCAGGCCTTACTACGGTATTACATGAATTGGTATGGGAAAGTAACTTCAGATATATAATTTTAAGATCTTTTTCCCCACTTTTTGAAATTGATATTTGATATTTTCTATTGGTCTTAAGATGGGAATGGAATTTTTCAAAAGGCTGCATGTGTTTTGTCACCCTATTTGTTATTTTTGAAATTTTACATTAAAAAAAATTTGAGACCCATTCCACTGTGCATCATTGCATCATTTAGGCCACAGCTAGGCAGCAAGAGACTGTTTTCCTAGTGTGTTTTACAGATCTATATGAATTTCAAACACCAATAGTTATGCGGAGTGAAGTTTCCTGAGTCTGTTACACATGAGATGAGACAGATGTGAAGTCTTTAGAAATTGTTTCAATAAGTTAAGCTAACGAGTTCTCAGCCTACTCTAGACTTCTCAAAAGCTCTTGGTTTCTGAGTTGTGGAGCATGATGTCGTGCTAATAAATGCCAATTCAATATTGCTCTCTCTTCCTACAAAGAAATCTGGTTGTAGTGAGTTTAAAAACCACAGTAGTGGAGATTTGCTTGCATACTAACATAAGAAACAGAAATTATGACCTGTTTGGTTTAGTGATGTAAAATGCTCGATTTTTCTGTCTTCCAGTATTTATTTTCCATGTATTTTCACTGCATCTGGAATTGACACTAATCTTTGATGAGAAAGTCAGAAAAGTGAGAAGGTAGGAATGGTAAAACACTGCAATACAGATTTCCCATGTATGTTCCAGCTGCTCTGTACTTCTCTAGTGACACGCAGCAGGCTTAAATTAGTTAATCTAGTTTTATAGCTGTCTTATATCACTAGGGTAATATAAAGCCACTGGAACATACTGGTGAATCTGGTTCTGTGAGTATGCTTTTGGCCAGATTTGACTTTTATTTTTACCTGTATGTCAGCAAAAATAATTCCTTTGACATCAGAGGAGTATTACCTAGTACGTGCATGAGGAAGCCTGAGCATACTTCTGGAAAAAATGCTTGTATTTGTAGCTTTAGAATGAGATTTGAGAGCTCTGCATGCAGTTCCTCGTTATCACAACCTTTTTGTGAGAACTTCTGCAAGACACTATTTTCCTGATCATGACATGTAAAACGACAGCAGAATTTTTTTCTTTCATCCTTTGTATGTCCCATTTACTTGAATTAAATACTGACACATAGCAACTTCTTCCTGGCATGTCTCTGAAAAGCACCCAGCACAAAACAGCCCTAATTTGTGATGAATTTGTAAAATAGAAGGTTAACTTCCCTTAATTCATTCCTAATGATACTTTAGATGAGACACAGAAAAGTTCACATGCAGTCTGTGTTGTTCCTAGTTACTGTATAAAGCAGTTTGACTAGAGCTGCTCTTATTTTCTCCAACACATTGGTAGCATTTTCTATTCTACCAGCCAAAGAAACTGAAGCTCTTATAGAATCCTGGAGCTGTGCAACACCTGGCTTTTTTGCCAAAATATTTTCAAGGTGTTGCACGGTGGTGAAAAGTAAATTTTGAAAATTGTTTTTCCCCCCACTGCTAAAACTCATACATTACCAACAAAAACATTGCTCATGTCTTAGGCACTCTCTGCCTTACAGGTTATTTTATGAAGAAAATAAAGCAGGAGGCAGCACTGCATAATTCCTCACAGTCTCCTTCCAGCATCTACCTCATCAGTGGAGTTAAGTCTGAGACGTATTGTTAAATCCTTATTTCATCCTTCTGAGACTTAGATCCAATTTTGTCTCCCTTTGTATGTACCTCCAGGTCCACTGGGATTGCTTCAGTATTGATTTAAAAAAAAAAAGAAAAAAAAGAAGATGACAAGGGGCAGGAAAAAAATCCCCCAACCCACTTATTAATGTGGTAGGTCTCAGCTTCTCCAGAAGGGCTCTGAGATGTTGAATGATGTTGAGCATGCTCATTTGGATACAGATTTTGGCAGTTTGCCATCTCTAAAGGACAAGATGGGCTCCTGAGCTGCGTACCACTCTGTGTTTGAGAAGGGATGGTTGTTAGAATAGGCAGTGTCAGTTCAAGCTTATGTGTATGGTAGAATAACAAGATGTTTTCCTCTCCTCTGTTGCGTTTGGGTATGCCTGTGTTTGTGAGCAAAGGTGGAGAGCTGCCTTGGTCTCTCATCTGTTTAGGTAGTGCTGCTCTTGCTGGCCAGGTGGGCAAGTATTTCTTTCCAAGATTTTCAGTTGTGCTATATGCCTTCAGCCAGGTATGAGTCTAAGATGTGTACATAACATTTCTATTCATTTGTCGTCACCCCCCTCTGAAACTACTCATTTTAAGAAGTACATTTTTGATTGATTGCACCAGCTCTGCTTGCCTAGTTCTCTCTTTTTTTTTTTTTTAAATGTTCCACCTTGTTCTGTTTTTTATTCCCAAGCCATCTATGAGCTGACTCACCTGTTGCATGCTGAAAAGTCTGAGTTGATGATGAGTTCTGTAAAGCTTTCAGAAGAGGCAAATTACATGGTCATTATAAGTCAGTTGCATGAAAATCCTTGGGTAAACATCATGTAAGTCGATGAACAGAGCTCCAAGCTGGCACATTTTCCTTTTAGGTAATGGATAACCCTGCATACAACAACAAGAGTGTTCCCTCTGAACTAATAATGAGAAGGAAGCAAAGATCATATTTGGATTTAGTACAGCCAAGTGTGAGGGCAAGAGTTTTATTAAAGGAGTTCAAACAAAAGGGCAGGCATGACCAAGATGTTATGCCTAAGGATTTAAATTTAGTTTCCTGTATAAGTATGTGATGTCTGCCAAGAGACAAATTGTTTCCAGGGTAACACTTGAAAAGAGTGATCGTATATCCCTTAGAGTGAGCCTGTTGAACATTCATAGAGCAGGGTGCCACAAGGACTCTGTGTGTGCTTCAAGTTTTATGCAGGAACTGTACTGAGTTTGTACTGGTGGGAATGTCATTCACGGTACTTTTTCTTTTCCCTGTCATTTTCCAGGAGAAGGGCCACCAGCAAAGGATTTCCACTTAGAAGTGCATTGCTGTAGATACTGCTGAGTGAAAGTGCAAATGACTGTATAAGAGCACTAAGTCTTGGATTTTCAAGGGTGTCTGATGGAATTAGGTATTCAATTCCCATTCAACTGTATTAGAATTTGCAAACTTTCTGTCCAAGTTTTTTTTGAAATCCCAGACTAATACTAGCAGTCAATGGCACTGTAAAATGGCTGAAAGACTGATTATTTGGTGTATCTGATTTCTAATCACTGAAGCTATGAGTAGGATAAAAGGAGTCCCTTATTGATACCCTATGTGTTAAGATATACAATAAACATTGTATTATTACATTAGTTTTGAAACTAATGTGGACAGGTTAATCTGATGGAGGACTCAGAGCCATCCTGATGGTGACTAGTTTCATTTCTAATGCATCCTGCTCTTCAGTGTTGAAAATACTGTACTGACAGCTTAATCTTTATTTCCTGGAAAACAGAAAATAAATGCTAAAATAGCTTTGCACTCAAGGTATATCCTACTTTTTATCCGGGGTCAAGTTTGAGGTAGTTGAGATATTTCTTTATCTATTTTCATTTTTTGATAGTTTAAAAAAATAAGGAATTTGAAGTCACTTTATGTTGACTTGATTAGATAGACTTCTTTTTCAATTTTTTTGTGAACTGCAAAATTACATGTATTTAATTTAATGTTTTGCTCATGCCTTTGTTCTTTAAAAAATAAACAACCAAACCCAAAGCCATTTATCAAAATTAAACATAATTTTGAATAAAAACGTTTCATTCTGAAATGTCAAAGTTAAGTCTTTAGAGTTAAAACCTAAAACAATATATTTTCCAGAATCAGCAACAATTAGGAAATATTTTGGTTTATCAAATTTGCATTTTTCTTGGCAAAAAGAAACAAAAAAGTGATATTCTATTTTATTGACCTGGAAATAGTTAGAAAATTACACAATCTGAGTGAAAAATTTAGAATAGGAGAAAGGAGATTGCCAGGACATTGGACCATGTTGCAGATATCTTGATGTAAATGCACCAATATCAATTTTCAGGGTTGTATTTTTCTACTGTTAATGCAGAATAATTTCTCTCTTGGGTGGCTGGGAGTGCAGTGTGCAGTTTTTAAATGTCAGCTCATGCTTCTCTGCTCAGTGGAGCATACTTATTTCTCCCTTCCAAGGTTGATTAAGACTTTATTGAGAGAAACTTTTGAACCAAAGCTGGGAAGTTTGGCTTCCTTCTAGTCAAAGCTGATATACCCAAGATCACACTCTCCTGTAAATACTGAGATAACTTCTGCTCTGGAGAGCAAAAGTGTTTAAAAGACATAGTTTGCTTAAAAAAAATCTCCTTTCTCAGGCATTAGATTGAGAGAATGGGATGTGGGGGAAGGAGAGTTTATTGTTTGTAGTTTTACATCAGGAAGTCTTGCAGAAGCCACTGCAACATCTCATAAAACATTGTGCAGCTGTGTGCAGACCTC
Organism: Manacus candei; assembly: GCF_025592945.1. NCBI lineage: Eukaryota > Metazoa > Chordata > Aves > Passeriformes > Pipridae > Manacus > Manacus candei. Next base: position 151,427 of record NW_026138059.1, read on the forward strand.
AGGGTGCACAGATGCGTGTGTATTATATTTCCTTGGAAGGGGCACAAGCTGAACGTTTCGATTTTGACACCCGACGGCATCAAGCAAAGGTGAGGTCTGCTACTTGTGCTTTAGGTTTTAAAATTAAAACCGTGTGTGTTGCAGTGCTCACACGACATGTATGAATGTATAAATGAGGGCCATTAAGTAAATGCGTTTACACATCATTTAAATGAAACAACACACCTAACCAGATGGATTCCTAAAATGAGTAATTGTGTACTGTTATTTCCATAACTATTGGCCTTCTTGGTATACCCTCTCTTCTCTGGTATGTCCATCACTTTGATTTCAGCTTCCAGGTTGGAAGCTGTTTTATGTTTTCTGTGACAATCTTGACAATATTATGTGCAACAAGAGTGGGATTTTTCTCACCTAAATTTAGCCATCAAATACACAGTCATCTAGTTTGAGCTTGCTTTTCGGGCATCCTCTTTAGCCAACAGAAAGAAAAAAGATTTTTCAGAGGGCAGTTTAACCCATCCAAAGATATAGACATATATAGATGTATATATATATATGACACAGATCCACGTAGTCCTCTAGATGTGCCTGTCTCTAATTGCTTATGATAAAGGAGATCTGGACTTGTACAAAGTGCCAACTTTTTCATGTTAACAGTGAGACAAAGGCAAGCTTATAAAAAAATAGCAGAGAACTAAAAGGAACAGAGATCAATAGAAAAGGGACAACATTGAGGAACTTTTAGGAGACACTTAAAGCTCTTACCACGTCTCTGCATATAACAATTTCTATAGAATTTTGTTCAACTTTCCATGAGAAAGTCTGTCAACAGTGCTACATTTTATTATGGTTTCCAGGATGGCTGCCCAATTTAAGACAGGAAAGGTCTCAAATCTTGACATGCATGTAGAAGGACTCCAGAAGCCAAAATCTAGCTACATCTGCAACAGTTGGATAAAACTACAAAACAAAAATACAATGTTAACCGTTCTACAATCCCTCTTTCAAATCAAACCTAAAACATGCTAGTGGTGTGCAGTGTAAACATTTGTTTTTTAGGTTTTGTTGTTTTGGCTCTTGAAAATTGGCTAAGTATATAATGCAAATATCATCCTCCACTCAGGTAATTCAAGGCTATGTGAAGTTGTCAAAACACATCTTCTTTGTTTCTGTTATGTCAACTTTCATTTTTTTTTTTCCTCCACAGATAGTAAGAGAAAAATAACAATAATGTCAGCTTTTTTTGCAGCTTTTTTTCCCCCCTTGGATTTCAAAGTGCTCTACAAAGGTCAATATCATTATTCCTCATTTTTCATATTTGGAAATTGAAGCATTTAACAATGAAGTGGCATCCAAGTATAGAATATGAATAGTAGTTTCCAGTTAAAAACAGAAGTTCATATTCTTTCAGGACCATATCCAGCAGCCAGAGTGGTTCTTAAGGAGTACCAGTATGGTGGTAGTGGTGCATTTAGGAGTTCTGGCACAAAGAAAAAGAATTCAGCAAGTGTCATCAATTATTGTGACCCATTCTGCTGTCATGGCCCTTGCTCTTTACCACTTAGGTATTTCAAACAGCTGCACAACAAAATGTTACAACTTTTGGACTGTTCATCAGTTGCTTTTTTACGATGATAGAGTGAAAGCTGAATTGTGATAGTGCAGGATGTGTACATGCAATGTGTGTAACATAGATGTACAACCATGGGCTATGCGTGGTTGTTTGGCTGTGGTCTGAGCTGCATCTGTTAGCAATGAAAAATAAGTGTTTTCTCACAGACATAAAATTCTGGGCCACTTAAAGGTGAATATTTTCATCAGATCTCTCCCCATCCTGTAATTTATAATCAGTGGAACTAGTGTGCAGTGCTCTAAGACCATAAAAAAGACAGAAAATAATCATAAAGGGAGAAGTTTGTAATGTTTGCCAGATGAAAATCCAGCATCTACATGCTCAGAATTTAGATTGGTGACCTCTGCTACCTTCTTAAACAACACAAGAAGGAAGAAGATAATAAGCTTAAGTATTGGAGGGTAAGTAGTCAGTAGTGTAATAGGTCATACTTCTAATAAAGTGTGTGGATAAGATTTTATAATTAATGGCTATACTTTGCGCACATCCTACACATGTGCTGTGAGATACAGCAAGGGGACTGGGTCACAAAAGAGAAGGGAAGGGTTGGAAAGTATTTCAGAGGACAGATGGAGAGAGCTAAGGGAAGGTAGCAAAAAAAATACCATCCAGTAATCCATGTGTGAAAAGGGAAAAATCTTAAATAAAGGATCCTTTCTAGGCTTTAAAAATGCCGTGTGTAATATACCGCTTTATACTTCCTGTTTATGTTTTGTCTATTTTATGACCTCAGGAGAGTAAGTCAGTCAATGTAAAAATGGAAATGTTCTGCTGGAAAATTTTCTGCTCTTTTTGTGTGATATGAATCCTGAAATATTAATTTCTTCTGCCTTTTATTTCTAATAGGACTGCAGAGCATTTACAGCTCTTGGAGACATTTCCCAGGGCATTCTTGCTATATCCATATGAGTAAGACTGGAGACCATTCTCTGGCTGTAAGGTCAATGGCATAAAGAGCTGTTAAAGTCCTTCAGTCCACAGAGGCTTCAGAGGACCACAACCATGCTGCCTCTGGGGAATCATCCCTGGTCCACTCATCCCATTCATACTTCCAAACAGTGACCAGGAACTGTTTATGGAAGGGCCAATAGTAGACAGTGGTTTTATTTGCTTAATAGATGTACCCTGGTTTGCTCTAACTATCATCTGTACTGCAAACATTCACACACACTCAGTCCTCCAAGCAGGAAAAAAGAGTAGTGAAAAAATGTCTATTATTTAGACAAACTACCTGTTCTTGTTAGTGCTAGTGAGATAATGATGATGGTAACATGGTCATTTTCAAAATCAAGTCCAGCTCTATCTTGGCAGTACAATGGTTGCATTTTATATAAATCTCAATTATCAGTCTTTCTGGTACATGCTAAAAGGTGAAAATAGTGACAGAGAGTCTGAAGTATAAAAATGCCTAATCTTCATGAGAACTGTGTTGTTCATAGGCACATAAATGGGCTTCTGAATGACTATCTGAGTCTGACCTGAGCTCTGACCTGGAGTGCGCAAAACTTGAAGGTTTTACATCCAAAGTGTCTGTATTCATAGTGCTTTCTGGAGCTCTTCCAGAATGTCCAGAACTTCCTCTTGTCTCAGGACATATTGACTTCCTCTTTTGGCAGCAGCCCATGAAAATGTGCAGGTAGAAACAAAACAGAAAATTTCTAGCCCACGGCATATTATGTTAAGAGAATCTGTTGTATTGACATATGGGTAACTAGAGATGAATGAACTAGTTCAGTCCAAATAACAACCAGCCCCAACCTTTGCCCACTCAAAAGTGACCCTAACCCAAATCTTTTTCTAATTTGGATTGGTTCAGAGAGATCAGCTGTCAGGTCTGTCAGCTGGTAGCCAGACATCTGAGCAGACATAACTAATTAAGATATATTCCCTCATCTAGAGATTAAACATATTTTTTGTGCTCCTTGCATGTTCCTGTAGTTTCAACTTGCATTAAAACCTTCTGGTCTGAAAGCAACATCTTCAGAATGAAAGCAAATGGAAAAGTAGCTTTTCCCCAGAGAAACCTATGGGAGTTTAATTTGTCTTAAATAGATGTTTTGTCCCACAACAAAGTTCAGTCTGCAAAGTTACTGACTTCCTATCACAGAACATATGACTGAGTTTCAGAGCAACTAATTATCAGCTCATTTAGTCAAACCTGTTATCCTAAATTTCTCCAACAATCATATGATTTTATGACTCATACTGTGAGAGTAAATATTGCAAATCCAAACACTCTAAAAATATGCACAGGTTGTAACTTCAGAGAGGTGCTGTGTATTCCTGTGGCTAGAATTCATGAGGTCACCATGGAATAGGAACAGCCCATACAATTGAGAAAATTAACTGAGCAGATAACTTTTGGCCTTTCCTAAACAGCTTTCTGACTGCAAGAGGTGGCATATGAAGCTTTCATATCTGTCTGAAAATAAACATTGGTGCTGATGATGTGTGTTCTTCTGCACATGCTATAATTGAAGTTTTTGAGGGACTTTGCTCACCATTTATTATTTTCTGACCAGATTTCAGTCCGGTTCAACAGTGGTCAGACAGTGTGCTGATGTATTTGAGTCAGTATATTTACCCTGTACTTTGCTGTCAGCAGTAATCAGAATCTGGAGAAAAGTTAATATAATGTAGGTCAGGATCTCAGTAGATTTCAAAATGAGGATAAAATATGCTTATGGCTAAAGAGACCATAGGGCAACTTTTTGATAGGGAGACTATAAACTCACATGTTCTGCATGTGTCAGCAAATGATGGGAAAAAACCCCGAAAAATAACATTTCAGAGAAACTAAGCATCACATACTCTATTTCTTTTCAATATGGATTGTCATCCTGAAAAACAGGTTTAATTACACCTTACGTATGTATGGCCAGAAATTATTTAACCATTCTGCATTCAATAAGATACCTCTGTGCTGTCTGAGTAGAATAGTATTGTTAGTTGTCTGCACAACTTTTTTTAATGCCAAACTGTGGACCGATTATGTGCAAATGACAGTTTTAAATAACTGGAACAGGAAATATATTTCCACAATCTATGTGTCAAAGCTTTAAGACAACTGGAATGGCTTTCTAGAAACTCTGCTTTTTGACAGCCCATGTCTATTTCTTCATTTTTTGTGCAAATCCAGCTCAACCTTCCTCTTGCTGAGTCAGTCATTGTTTGTAAAAGAAATGGCCTGCTGTCGAATCTCACTCCTTAAGTATTCAATAGCATAGTAGTCGGGATTTATTTGGCATAGTGAAACTTAAAAATGTCTGTACCAGAAGGCACAGCAGCCACAAGAGCTGAATGGATGCAATTTTCACTGTCATTTAAAACTTTTTGTACATTTTATACAATTAACATTCTTAGGAGCATCTTCAGACCAGCTGCCCACAAGAAGTCTGCTGCCTTCCCGGGGCCCGAGTGAGGGATATTAGTAGGAGACTCCCTGAGCTAATCTGCCCCACTGATTATTATCCACTGCTTGTGGTCCAGGCTGGCAGTGATGACATTAATGAAAGAGGTACCTGGCTAACTAAAAAGGACTTCAAGGTGATGGGTTGATTAGTTAATGGGACAGGAGCACAGGTAACATTCACCTCAGTTCCTGCAGCAGCAGGGATGAATGAAGAGAGGAGTAGGAAGACCCATCTTATCAATAGGTAGCTAAAGGATTGGTGCTACAGGCAGAATTTTGTTTTTTTCAACCATGGGGCAAATTCTATGGTACCTTGCCTGCTAGAGTCCAATGGGCTTCATCTATCTAGCAAGGGCAAAAGGACTTTAGCCCATAATTTTCTGGGGCTGATCAGGAAGGCTTTAAACTAGGTTTGAAGGGGGAAAGGGTTGAAACCAGGCTCTCCAGAGATGAGCCTAAGGGTGGAAAGCCACGGTTAGAAGTGAAATCAGCAGCCCAGCTGAAGTGCATGTACACCAATGCATGCAGCACGGGTAACAAGAGGAGCTGGAAGCCATCGTGCAGCAGGAAATCTGTGATGTGGTCGCCATCACGGAAATGTGGTGGGATGACTCGTATGACTGGAGGGCCACATGGGTGGCTACAGGCTCTTCAGAAGGGATGGGTAAAGGAGGAGATGTGGAGGGGTGGCTCTATATGTTGGAGAGTCTCTTGACTCTGTAGAACTTGAAGTTGGTAACAATAAGGTTGAGTGCCTGTGGACCAAAATCAGGGGGAAGGCCAACAAGGCTGATATCCTGGTGGGAGTCTGTCATAGACCACCCAATCAGGATGATGAAGGTGATGAATTATTCTACAAGCAGGTGACAGATATCTCAAAATCGCCAGCCCTTGTTCTCGTGGCTGACTTTAACCTGCTGGATGTCTGTTGGAAATTCAAGCAGCAGAGAAGAGGCAGTCTAGAAGATTCCTAGAGTATACAGGGGATAATTTCCTCCTCCAGCTGGTAAATGAGTCTACCAGGGGCCCATGTAGACCTGCTGTTCACAAACAGAGAGGGCCTAGTGGGAGATGTGGTGGTCAGAGGCTGTCCGAGGCATGGTGACCATGAAATAATAGTTTTCAATACTCAGGGACACAAAGAGGACCATCAATAAAACTTCTATCCTGGATTTCCAGAGGGTAGATTTCAGCACACTCAGAAGACTGGTCCAGAGGGTACCCTGGGAAACAACCCTTGAAAACAAGGGGGTCCAGGAGGGATGGATACGCTTCAAGAAGGAAGTCTTGAATGCACAGGAGCAGGCTGTTTCAGTATGTTGAAAGGTGAGCCAGTGGGGAAGATGGCGAGCCTGGCTGAAAAGGGAGATTTTGAAGGAAATTAGAGGAGGAAAGAGAGCCTACTGCCTATAGAAAATAGGGCTGGCTACTCATAAAGAGTTTAGGAATATAGTTACGTCATGTAGAAAGAAAATTAGAGAGACAAAGGTACAATTTGAACTCAATCTAGCCACTTCTGTTGGGGATAACAAGAGGTGCTTCTACAAATACATCAACAGGAAAAGGAGGGGCAAGGAAAACCTCCATTCTTTGTTGGACATGGGAGGCAACATAGCCACCAAAGATGAGGAAAAGGCTGAGGTACTTAACACTATCTTTGCCTCAGTTTTCAACAGTAAAACAGGTTGTCCTCAGGACAAGTGGCCTCTAGAGCTGGTAGACAGAGACAGGAAGCTGAATAGCCCCCCTGTAATCCAGGAGGAAACAGCGACCTGCTGAGCCCCTTGGATCCTCACAAGTCTATGGGACCAGGTGGGATCCATCCTAGGGTGATGAGGGAGCTGGTGGAAGTGCACACCAAACTGGTCTCCGTCATTTACCAACAGCCCTGGCTCACTGGGGAGGTCCCAGATGATTGGAAGTTGGTGAATGTCATGGCCACCCACAAAAAGGTCTGCAAGGAGGACTCAGGAAACTACAGGCCTGTCAGCCTGACCTCAGTGCCTGGTAAGGTTATGGAGCAGATCATCCTAAGTGCAATCACACAACAGCTACAGGATGGACAAGGGATCAGACCCAGCCAGCAGGGGTTTAGGAAGGGCAGGTCCTGTCTGACCAACCTGATCTCCTTTTATGATCAGGTGACCCGCCTGGTGGATGAGGGGAAGGCTGTGGATGTGGTCTATCGGGACTTCAGCAAAGCCTTTGACACCATCTCCCACAGCATTCTCCTGGAAAAGTTGGCAGCCCACAGCTTGGACAGGGGCACTCTACTGGGTTAGGAATTGGCTGATGTCCGGGCCCAGAGAGTGGTGGTGAACGGTGCTGCATCCAGGTGGCAGCCAGTAACTAATGGCATCCCCCAGGGATCAGTGTTGGGCCCAGTTCTGTTTAATATCTTTACTGATGATCTGGATGAGGGGATTGAGTCCACCATTAAAAAATTTGCAGATGATGCCAAGCTGGGGGGGAGTGTTGATCTGCTGGAAGGCAGGAGAGCTCTGCAGAGGGACCTGGAGAAGCTGGAGAGTTGGGCTGATTCCAACGAGATGAGGTTCAACAAGGCCAAGTGCCGGGTCCTCCACTTTGGCCACAACAACCCCCTGCAGAGCTACAGGCTGGGCACAGAGTGGCTGGAGAGCAGCCAGGCAGAAAGGGACCTGGGAGTTTGGACTGAAAAGAAGCTGAACATGAGCCAGCAGTGTGCCCAGGTGGCCAAGAAGGCCAATGGTATCCTGGCCTGGATCAGGAGTAGTGTGGCCAACAGGTTCAGGGAAGTGATTCTTCTCCTGTACTCAGTGCTGGTGAGGCCACACCTGGAGTGCTGTTTCCAGTTCTGGGCCCCTCAGTTCAGGAAGGATATTGAGGTGCTGGAGCAGGTCCAGAGAAGAGCAACAAGGCTGGTGAAGGGACTTGAACACAAGTCCTATAAGGAGAGGCTGAGGGAGCTGGGGTTGTTTAGCCTGGAGAAGAGGAGGCTCAGGCTCATCACTCTCTACAACTCCCTGAAAGGAGGTTGTAGCCACGTGGGGGTTGGTCTCTTCTCCCAGGCAACCAGCAGTAGGAAAAGAGGGCATGGTCTTAAGCTGTGCCAGGGGAGGTTTAGATTAAATATTAGGAAGAAATGTTTTATAGAGAGGGTAATCAGACATTGGAATGGGCTGCTCAGTGAGGTGGTGGATTCACCATCCCTGGAGGTTTCTAAGATGAGACTGGATGTGGCACTTAGTGCCATGGTCTGGTAACGATGGTAGAGTTGGGTTGAACTTGATGATCTCGGAGATCTTTTACAACCTGGTTGATTCTATGATTCTAAAGGTTTTCTCTCAACTTTGAGAATTAAAAGTTGAGACAGATTTAATCTGCTTCAGCCATGTACTCATACATGTACATTCCAAAGCATGGATGCTTTTGTGGACACCTTATTTGCTGCCACCCAGCTGCCAGTCCAGATGGGTGAGGTCTCACATAATGTGGTAGCAGGCATATCAGGTACCCTACAGCATTTCAAAAGGCACCAGAAGCTTGTGTTTAGGCAGCTGAGTCTGTCTCTGGCCTGTAGTAAGCTGAATCACTCTTTGTGCTCCTTTAACTTTATTAACTGCATCCACATTGATCGTTTAGGGAGCTTAGGCATCTGGCCATGTAATACATGACTATGTGTAGAGAATTAAATTAGGGTGTCTGAATTCCTTGCTAAATTCTGCCCTTACTCTGTTTAATCATTTTTTCTTGAAGGTAAGAGATAGACATTTCCACCCATCTCTTCACCCCATCCTAAGACCAAGGTACTATTCATGTGGCCTCCTGAAGGTCCAGTTTCCACTGACATGAGGTGACATGAGCCCTTGCCAAAAACATCTTTTTCCCAGATCTTTGAAGAAAATCTTAATGCTTGGGAACACAAGTTTTTGCTGCCCATGCTTCCCACGGGCAGGGTTGAGGCTGAATTTGCATCTTAAATTTCAGAGGAACTTTGCTTTGATATCAGTTTAGGACCTGAGCTGTCAAGCTCAAAATACTGCAAGCTCAAAAATCTCTTCCTGGATCTAGAATAGACTATATTTGCAAAATACTATACCCCATCTGATCTGAAGGGAGGCAGATGTCACACTGAATGTGTATTTTCACTCACTTTATGTATATAACTAGAGATAATATGAAAGCACCGACCTGCCTGCACAGATATTTTACTCTTTCTGTGACTGTTGCGTACACATAGCATCACACTGAATTTCTGTATCTGACCAGTGGAACTTCCCTGATCTTTCCTATACTAGACATTTGTCCTCAGATGGAAAAGGTCACATATGTAAAACCAGAAATAAGTATGGCAGTGTTTTCTATGTGCAGTATATCTTGTCTATTGCTTTGCTTATTTTTAAGAATAGAAAAGGCTTGATACTTTCCAGGCATTGTGACTGCTCTTCATCTAAGGATTGCAAAGCATTTTAGAAAGATTAAAATTAACCCTCACTCTATATGTATATGCTAGGTAAGTTTTATTACAGGCAGTTTACAATACTGTCATTTAGCACATACAGAGAATCAGTTATGAGGTGGAAAGCTGAAGCAGAGTCCAGTTATCCAATTTACTAATCTTATCACTAGAAATCTCTAACTAAAATTCATGCAATTCTTGTGGATAGGGTTAAAGGTACCAAGACCTTCACAGAAAATCTCAGTGCTTGTCAGAAGTTACTGTACTGTAAAACCATTAGTGGACACCACTGATAACACTGTTGGTTCCGTAGAAATGTATCGGAGCATTGGAGCTGAACCTCTGGATTGTTCATATTGCCAGGCTGATAAAGGAATCCTTGTTGCCAGACTGATAGGCTTGACTTCCTTTTCAGTATAAACCTTTCTTTTGGCAACCACAATCCACACTAAGCAAAGCTGGAATCTGATGCATAGTTGTGCAGTATATGTTCAACTAACTTAAAGCCACTCTGTGATACCTTCAAATTCCTCTGTAGATCAACAGAACTGCACAAAGGGTGAACATCTGAGTTGGGATAATATTCCTTATGGTCAGTGAAAGAGGATTAAAATCTGCTTTATTCAAAGTTTGTTATTGGTATTCAGGAAAACTGACAATATTATGAAATAAAGGATAAGACAACTTTACCATGAAGATCTTACAGTCCAGGGCCAAGTTATATAATTCTTATTCTGACATAATGGTAATTGTCTTTGATATAACTGTTGAATTATTAGCCTTGGACTGTGAAGTATAAAACCGTGAATGGGCACCGTGATATCCCCTTTTAACTCCCTACAACAGACTTAGTGAGTAGGGTTGAGAGCTGAAGTAAAATAAGGTGTGGACTACTATGTCAAAATGATGTGAAGCACAGGTCATTTCAAAGTTAACAGATTTTCAAGGCCAGAGGTAGCACTGTAAACATCTAACTCTTATTTCCTGCATAACGCAAGCCAGAATTCTGCAGATTAACTCATGCTGTGGAAAGAATATTTCTCCCTTTTTCAAAGTCAAGAATACTGAGCTCAATAAACCTATGTCAAACTAGACATAGAGGTGATGGTTTTCAGCTTATCCGTTTCCTGGAGAACCTGCACAAGAAAAGGTACAGAAATCAATTATATCTTTTCAAGTCTTCTTCCTCAATTGTCTTATTATAGCAGTGTTTATGATCTGGCCTATATTTATTGCATTCTTCACTAGCATAGGCCTTGCATTCCTCACTTGATGTTTGCCATGTGTTGGGCATTACTTGAAATACATAGTTCTGGTTTCCTTTCTCCTCAGTCACTGGACAATTAACTGATACAATATAGGCAGTCTTTGAAATTTCACTTCAAGCAATCAATTATAAAGGTAATATATTGCTAGAGTACTGTTATTAGGAAGATGTCAGCGAATAAAAGAAAGAGGCAATAAACAATCAAACTGGCACTGAAATCCAACAAGATTAGTAAAATTACCTGTAACCTGCATTCCTTGTTCTATCCTTTTCTCTACATACATACATATGTATACATATATTGTCTTGTGTGTGAAAGTGCATACATATGGATACCTGCATCTGATGTAGAGCATAAAGGATTGGGTTGATCTTTTCCTAGGTATGAGATCAGCAGAGCCAAGTTTCACTGGTTTGATTCTGTGTGTCCAGGTTTTTCCTGTGGCTATTATTTCTCAGCACCTGTACTTCCACTGCTTCTTGTCTCCTGTAGGAAAGCAGGTCTGTTCAATATCGGAGCAGGTAAAGCGAAGGCTGTGTCAGAACCCACTGGTTTCTATTTGTACAAGCAATAGGTACAAAGTGGATATTAAACAGGCATTCTGCTGTGTACCTGATCAGTGTCTGTTTCATGTCTATGGTTTTGGTATATTTATCTTATATCTGCTCCAGGAGCTGTTTCTCTCTCTCCTTCTATTTCTCTTTTTTTCTCCTCTCTCCTCCATTCTCACACGCTTTTTTTCTTTTTCTTAAAAAAAATCGATGAGAGATTAATTTAGTATATCATGACTTTCTGGTCATCTTGCAAGTGCTCTAGGCTGGGAGGATGTAAAACAAGCCTGTATTTCAGTGCCAGTGAAATTTAGACACCATCCCAACAAATATGTGAGCACCTCTAAAAACTGAAGAATGAGATTGAAGTGATGGCTATTGTTTATTCACAGGGTTGATCTTTAGGAGTAGGACATCTAGGAAAAAGAAAAGCTTTTCTTCTGTCTGTTTTTTTTCTATCACTTGTCGAAAGGCTTTCTATCATAAAATGCAGCTATTCAGGCTGTGGTGTGTAGAATCAGGGTTTTTTTTCTGCTGAATGGGTGAACACTAAACTCATGAAAAAGCACAGTGATCTACTTGTCTTTCCTCTTCTTTGCCCTATGAGTCTGTTATGCGAAGTGGACCTGAAGGTGAGGCACCTTTTATTCAGAATACTTCACAGGTGCTGGTCAATGAACTCTGCTAGCAGGGGACTGGTGGGACTGATGGGCTCCAATCACTTTTGTCCAACATGGGTGTAGATCCTGGATTCTCTCCTCTGCTTGAACAGGTCTGGGCTGGGTTACAGTCCCCACTGGCGGAAGCTAGCTGTTGTCAGTGTTATGTCAAAGAGCCTCTGCCAGACTTAACAAAGCAGCCTCTTTGTAGGACTAAGTCAGAGGGAGTTGGTCTCTGCAGCCTAAGTGGCGTCGTACTCCATCCCTCTGAGCTAGTCCCATCCAGAGGAAAAGACAGAAACTTTCCAAACAGAACCTAAGCATTTCATCAAGGGGACTGGGGTTGTTAATATGAATAGACATATCTGAAACTTATTTTATAGATAGGACTCAATTTCCCCAATTTTGGCACATGATTTGCACTCAAATTGAAGACTCCTAATGAAGCAGTTTGCACAAAATAAGTGACTAAATTCCCTATGTAATTAGGGAAGAGAGGTAGGTGCCTTTGAAGACCCACAGATGGTGGTTTTCTTTACCTAATTCAACTGATAAGCGTTGATGAACACAGCAGAGAAAGAGCAGACTACAGCTGGACAAGATTATTTGCTAATATTTTTCATCTTGCAACTTGTGACTTCTTTGTTGTGATCACAAGAAAGTCCCTTGCACGCTCTGTGTTCTGTTGGATATTCCCAAGGGTAACAACAGTTCTAAATATGTCTTTTTTAATTATATTGTCACCTTTGTACTGGATACTAGGCTGAATCAATCAAAATGTTCCATGTCTGCTTCCAAACACAGATTTCAGTCATTACTGATTTGTACTGGATTTAATCAGTGACCTAGGAACTTTACCAACAGACTCCTCAGCTATTCCAGCTAGATCTGGTTTTAGACAAGTTTTATTAATACTAATTAGGGATACCATTTAGGTATCCAGATAGGATGCTAATTAAAAAGGCATTGTGTTGGCTGATCTTACAGTAATTTTTATGATTTCTGACTCATATTCCATTTCTCTCAGATTGTCACTTAAAATATTTCAAGATGCATTTTCTGCAGTATGTCAGATCCATATATGACAATGAAGTTTTTCCAACTCATACAAGAAGTTGGGGAAAAAAATCCAGCTTCATTCCAGTACTTCAGAAAGTTCCAAATTTTGATTAGTTTGAATATAGGCATCACTCTCACAAAAGATAAATTCAGCTTCAAAAATGTTTACTGCCATAAAATTAATTAGCTTCTAGAAGAATAATTTTGTTTCTAATAAATACATATATGTATATATATAATTATTCATGTATGTAAAAAAAAAGGAGTACAACTTTCATCGTGTTCTTTATCATAAATTAAGCCCATAGTTTAGAGATGAAGAAAATATTTCCTGTTGCCATAATCAGATTATCTACTTGGAAAACAGTTTGCAATATGCTCACAGAAAATGCAGATAACAGATATGCTGATTTTCAATTTACAGATTATTGCAAAACAAAACTCAAAATCTATGATTTAGAGGAAAGCATAGGGAAAAAAAAGAGCAGATTCTTTCACGCACTGCTTGCATGTAATCCTGCTGACATCAAGAAGTGTGGGCATGTATAACTGGGGAAGAGTTTGGCCCAGGATGTGGAAACTATTTCATAGAAAATGCTGAGTTAATTTAAATTTTCTGGGGCATGACCACTATCTTATGGAATGAAAAGTGGCTGAAGGACTATAAACAAAAGCAGAAGACAAAATATTAAAGTATAGATTTGTGGGAAGGTCTTTTCCTAGTGAGGTACTTCAGGGATCCATATTCAGTATGGTTTTATTTAACATTTTCACTAGTGATCTAGAAGAAGAAAGTCACCCATTAATGAAAGTCCCCTAAGATGAATAAGAGGGTGGAGTTGCAAAAGGTGATGAAAGATGATACAAAGGAACCAGGATACAGATCCAAGGTTCCCACTGATTTCAATAAGTTTTGGAGCATATCAGCAGAGATATTAGAGAGATGGACAGGTAGAATGAGATTCATTTTGGAAAATATACAAAGGCATCACGTGAAAAATTATCTTAGGCCTAATATACAAAGGGAGACAGAATCATGGATAGCAGCATTGTAGGTGAGTTTGCAATGCATTAGAGCAAGGAAAATAATATGAATACAATTTGAGATTTATATGCTGCAAAAGGGAGGTACCATTTTCTTGTACTAAGGCTAGACATTGTGGAATATTATTAGGAGGAGTAACAAGGGAACCAAGGGTTAGTTTACAAAAGCTGAAAAATGCACATTTGTAAGAAGCAATGATACAGTTACCCCTATACCAGTGAGATATTGAGGAACAGGTAATTATTATAAACAATATGGCATCCTGGGCTGCATCACCAGTGTGGCCAGCAGGATGAGAGGTGATCCTGCCCCTCTACTCTGCATTTGTGAGACCTGCCTGGAGTAATGCATATAGCTCTGGGGTCCTCAGCACAAGGAAGACGCGGACCTGTTGGAGTGGGTCCGGAGTGGGCAGAGGGATGCAAAATTCATGATTTCCTATTATGCAGACTCAACACTGCATATAACAATGTAAACATTCTTTTCAAATAACAAATGCTTGCTATTTCAGTACAGTTCTGAGCACTTTTCTACATTTGCTGGAAACAAAATAAGTCTGGAGGAATAATGTGTTTTGGAAACTTTTTATTCCTTCCAACATCAAGTGGAATTTGATTTTGAAAAGTACAAATATTTTTAAAGGTACAAAGATGTGTGAGAGAGATTGGGAAGCACAGCTATAGCCTGATTCCTTTTGTTAATATACCCTTGTAAATCAGAAGCAACTCCAATGGAATTTAGCTACTAGGAAATCAAAAGATCAGAATCACAGCGCTAGTATCTTCTTTAAATGAATTTAGAACTTCTGTAATGCTGGCTCAAATTTGCTAAAATCAAGGCACTTTTATGTAACTCTGGCACTGTAAAATCATCTAAAAAATTGTCTATATCATGCAGTCACACCCTTTTAATATCCTTCTTTGCTAGCAGAGGTGACATCCATTTTCCGTGGAAGGATGACCACAACAGGTCCTCCTCCTCAGCTTTGTGTGAGCCAGTGCAGGTCATAGAGAGCAGGTAGTGCTGCCCAGGTCACACTGTACTGTGCCCAAAGAAATGAGCTCTGCTTCCCACCTCTCAACCATAGGTCTGTCAGGGAAACTCTCTTTCCCTCAAGCTGACGTTTCTTTGAGAATCTCTGCACCATACACCACTGTTTCCTGAGGCCTCATCTTCAGTTCAAAGGACAAATAACAAACACAGATGGGCACATGTTGGTAAAATAGGAGGACACTATTCACTGTTGTGGGAAAGTAGTTGCTTGGTGATGCTTTTCTTGGTCTTTGAAGAGCCTCTTTGCTTTTTTTTTTTTTTTTTGGTCAGGACTTCTAAATTCACATTTTTACTAGGGGTGTATTACCTCACCAGTCAACTGAACAAGAAATTATACTGTCGTGGCATAGTAAAAAATTGCAAACTATCAGTGATGTAGGCAAGCTGTAAGTGACTTTCTTTGTTCACTAAATGAGGCAAATATCTTTAGGAAAAAAAGGTATTTATAGAACTGAAGATTGAGTACAGTAATTAATAAGAACCTCTCTCTTACATGTGAAGAAAAGTTTCAGAGATGATGCTACATTCTTTATGGTTTGTTTTGAAGCTAAGTAAATAGTTTACAATAAAAGTTTTCAAATTATTTTAGTTTTTGTGGTTTTTTTCTCCAGTGATGTCAGTAAGCAGATTTTTCTCTACTTAAATTATTTGATAACTCTTGCTATGTAAATTCACATTTTTTTGAAATGCTAATCTGTAATTTCTTGGAATCATCTCATCTGCTTTTATTCCTTAAATATTTCTATTCAGAGATTCATCCACAATATTTTAAAATTAAATTTCCATAAATACGCACTTTACTTGACCAGTGATGATACTAAAATCTAATGATTTGAAGATATACTTGAAATGCACAATTTGATGACAAAATAAGAATGATTTTGGAGGTAAAAAAGTTTAGGGAAAAAAACTAAAAAGGCAGAAAACACTACTACCAGTGTTACAGTGATGAGGATATCATAGGTGCCTTGATTTCCCAGACAGGCAAGAATAAATTTATTCTATACCTCTGAAGTAAGAATTGGCTCTGTCATACAGTAAGTGATCCTGTACTCTATTTGAATGATCAAACATTGTAATGAATCAGAGCTATAAAAATGTGACTTTCCACTCTACACCCAAACATAGAATTCTTTTCTTCCCAAAACAAATCACTTTGTGATGATTGCCTTCTTTCAACTGGCCAAAATGTTAGTGCACAAGAAGTAAAAAAGCATCTTTCTTTCTGAAATAACAATTCCAACACCCGGTGAAAACTGAAGAGCATTTCATAGATATAAGGTCCAGCTATCTTCTTGTTAAAGATCCAATGGTGATTTGCCAGCAGGAAAGGTTGTTTATCCTGATTGTTTTAATGTTCTATGAGATTATGTTTACATTTTCTAGAAGCAACCCTGAGTTTTCATCTTGTTTCAGTATTGCTCCTTCTCTACTTTTTATCAAAGCTCTTACTAGGTTTTCCTGTTCATGGTTAAAAAGTCATTGCTGTGCACCTCAAAGCCTGAAACTCTGGGACAATTGATTAATAGCAAACCAGCCTTCTAAGAATGAAATTTTATTCTTAACATGTGAAGATTCTTCACCTAACTAAATATTGCTCACAAAGACAGCATAGATTCTCTGACATACATTATGATCCCCTTTCCACAGTCTCCTGAAAAAGGTCATATACCAATATAATTCTTGAATGCCCCAGAGACTGATTTAGGCTTCAGCTAAGAAGTTGTGCTAAGAATGGTGCCAGAATTGTAGGATTTTGAGATTTTAGAAATATTTCTGATCTTCATTATTTGTTATATATTCTCTATGATGACAAATGACTTTAGAAAATACCACAAATACTTACTACGCTGGTGCTATTAGCCCACTTATAATAAATACTAGGAGTGGAGTTATTTTGCAGATGATTTAAAGTAATCTCCCTGGCAGCCAAACAAACAGGAGAGCGCTTTTTACATACAGTTCTGTTAATACATAATATGGCTTAC
Source organism: Manacus candei (assembly GCF_025592945.1). Lineage (NCBI taxonomy): Eukaryota > Metazoa > Chordata > Aves > Passeriformes > Pipridae > Manacus > Manacus candei. The sequence goes on from NW_026138059.1 coordinate 168,539, forward strand.
TACATGATTAATAACTTAGTGCTTCTCATTGGGATACATAAAATGTAGTAAAAATAAATAAAACCATAAAACAATTAAAAGTATTTGTACTCACCAATTTGTTCCTGTTTATGAATATACAGTGTTAGTATAAACAGACAGGGGGTCCTCACTTTATCCTTTTATCATTTCCAAATGTTGTTATAAGATGGTAACCCCACTGAAAACAAATAAAACAGCATGTCATGTAAATGTAACTTCAGTCTAACATTGTGTTAGGTCAGTTCAGCTTTGAGAAATATGTGGCTTTTTCAGCTGTTACTTTTGCTGGAAAATTCTGTTTGCAAATGTCAAGAATATCACTTTAAAATCGAAACAAGAAAACCTTATGTGTGAAAGTTGAAGAAATGCTATTCACTAAAGACAGTCAGTTAAATTCTTTGCAAGACCTTGCATTTTGTGCATTTATTGAGATATTTCTTTAATGAAGAAAACTTGAATTCATAAAAAGATTATCTGCATATTCTCATGTAAAGTCCCCAAATCACACCCTTTGTATGAAGAAGAATGTGTTCCCAGTAACATGCTCATTTCACTGAATGTTACACTACCTTTAAAATGTTAGGTTGCACATCAGTGGTGTTATACTTCTTCACTGTCTACTTTAGAGAAAACAAGAAGCATTTTCATGAAGATGGCTAAGAGTGTAGCTGCTGAGCATGCAGGAAGCACAGCCTTATTGGCAAACAGAGCAAGGGCAGGAACCAGCCAGTAAGGAAGTGGCAAAGTAAGCATAGAATCACAGAATAGTTAAAGTTGGAAGGAATCTTAAAGATCATCTAGTTCCAATTCGCCTACAATGGGCAGGAACAAGTTTCTCTGGATCATGTTGCTCATGTGTGACATCTCATTAAAGAAGCAAGTCGCATCTAATCTGTGTGAGTAGAAATCTTGCTTCCTCAGAGAGTTGTAATATTATAAAAGGAAGGCTATGGGAGGTTTTGTAAAACCATTATTATTCTTCTGAAAACATAATGTATAGAAGCTTTCTATCAGAAAACTTACAGTGATGACAAATAAAGATATGTCCTGCTTTCATGTAATGAACTTGTAATAAAGGATGCCAAGGAAAAAATTTGCCTTGTAACTTGTATTTAAGTCATGGAACTCAAGATTGTGTATAAATAGTACAGATAAATAAAAAGTATAGAGAGATTTAAAAACTATTTAAAAATAATAGAAGAATTAGATTTTGAAATGCAGTTGCAGACCTGCCCCTCAGGAAGCCTCTAAGCTGATTGCTGGAAAATGAAATTAAGATGCAACAAAAGGAATACTCCTGCAGGTTGGTCTTGTTATACTTCTTCCTTCATTTTGCCCTGCTATCAACAGTCTTCATTCACAGGTGCAGGCAGGGTGCTGTTTTGCATCTCCCTTGATCAGTATGAATGCCCACGTGTTTTGGTGAATGCAGGGCTGGTCTCAAACCTTTGACATAAAAGAAAAGGCTGCATTGTCTCATATGCTCTTCATATGAAGCAGAACTGGAAGGCAAGAACTTAAGAACTGTAAGTGTAGTTGTGGTGCTTATTCTGTGGACTTTAACCCACAGAAGTTTTTAAAAAGTTTTGAATATTTTCTCAATTTATTGAACTACTAGTTTGATAATGACCAGGTGATCTGTTGAATTAATTTACAAATCTCAGAGTTTGAAGAACAACATATTTCCTTTCTATTAAAACAAGCACTTAACAGTGTTTGCAGAAAGCTTGTGTTCATTGTTAATCTTCATTTTCTTTTGTCAAACACAGTCACTTAAGCCGTATGATGCCAAAATGAATAGCTTTTGCTACGGATAACCTTTGATCACAAAATATATTTATTGCTCTACCTATTTAACTCCTAAGATAATTAGTAAAACTGTGATGGCCACACTCACGGGAGAACTTTGCTGCTTGAGGAAACACACTGTTCAACATAAGTGTCTCATAATCTGACATTAGTTTTTAAAGATGTTCTCAAAATAGTATGTTTTGCGATTTTTAGGAAAAAGAAAAAAAAAAAGACAAACAAAAACCAAAAGGAAATGTGTTTATAGTGTGAATATATTATGCTTTTTCAATCAGCATGGCCCCCTGAGAATTTATGCTGCAAGACGAGTGTGTGTGGCTCCATGTGTGTTTGCATGTATTGAAGGTGTTTTTCATTTCTACTATGTAATAAGGCCTGAACTGATGCAAGAAGAGGACGTTTTGTTCTACCACTGAATGCTACAGGAAGAGCTCAAGAACAACAAAAATAAATTCAAATACTCTCTATTCTGTTCAATAATGGTATTTTGCAGGACAGTCAAGTTTCCCACAGAGTAAATACAATCCATATTATGTAAATATGATCCTGTGTACATACATTTAATTTAACATTGCCATCAGAATAGCACATTTCACACGTGGGAATGCAAAGCCCAGCAAGGGAGCAAATTAACTGCCCGCAAATTGTTTGCTAATGATGAAGTTTTCCAAAAGAAATCTCTAAGGTATATCTTTACCAAGGGCACAGTATTAGAACTCCAACACCACATGTTTCCATTTGAACAGATGGCAGCGAAAGGTTTGGCTACAATGTGTTATTAGTTAACAGAAAAAGACTTACTGATAGAGATCAAGGGTAATGTTTAAATTTACTTAGAGAAATGGTGGTTTGTAATCCATTCATACTTGCAAGTATAATTACTTTATAATTACTTGTAAGTGGATAGAATCTCAAAAGTCCAGTGTCTTTTGTGCTTCAGAGATGGTATCTTACTTGTTACTGTAATAATCTCTTTAATGTGCTAAAAGATGCCTTAATTCAGGTGTATCTGAATGTTGAACTGAGACTAATTGTAATATCATTTCTGTAATTTCATTTCCAAAAATTCACAGGAAGCAACACATTTGATAAATCCTACGATTTTAAGAAACCAGAAATCCTTGCTTATTAACAGCACAGTTTACACTAAATGACTAAAAGCTAAAGCAAAACACGTTTATGTTATTCTTGTTACTTATTTGTGCTTTAATACAGGATGGTGGGTGCTGGGATTCCTATATCCAGAACAGAGACTCCTGACTGAGAGTCTGAGGCTCAGCCGGCACATCAAGAAACACAACCTTCCCCTACTTTCTGCCTGACCAGAAAGTGTTCAGTGCATAGCAGGTTCATTCCTCCCTGTCAGATCCATAATGCTTCCCAGTGATGGGCAGGATTGAGTTAAGTGACTTCAGAGCATCTGAATATCCTGTCTGAAGTTAGTGGGACCACTCATATGGTCATAGTTAGCCTTACGTATCAGTGTCTGAAGGACGAGGACGAGGGGTGCTGGGCTAAGCTTGCCATTTCACATTAAAATAGTTGTGGAAAGACATATCAAGTCAAATTCTTCTATATTCATTCTGCGTGTATAGATTATGTTTAAAGTAATCTGTACTTTAAAAAGAACAAAGAATAATACAGTATATGTCAAAGAGTTTGTAACAAACATGCAGTAGAGATGTTATTGCATTTCAGTTCTGCACAATGGTCTATAAAATTCAACACAGTAGGTGAATAAGTGACTTTTTATTTCACAGAAAATTTCCTTTTCTCCATATGCAAATTTCCTCTTTTTTTTTTTTTTTTAAAGATTGAGATTTCAGAAATAAATTTATTCTCTAATTTCATTCAAGATGAAAGTTTTTGCAATCACCTAAATGTGTTCAAACAGATGTGGAGTGCTTTGAAAAATAATTATATATAAAAGTAACTTATTCTTTTTTTGACATGCCAGGTTTCACAAAGAAAACAGGTTTAAAAAAGCACAAGTCCTGTTGACATTTGAGATATGCAAATATACTGATCTCTGGTATAGAGGAATTTTGTTGTTAAGTTACTTTCAGGAAAAAACATAAAAAAATTTTTATTTAACATTTAGGATATTTCACTTAGGTTAATTATAGTCTAACTGAACCCTATTGATGCTTCTGCTTCTTTTTTTCCTTTTTTCTTTCTTGAAGATGATTTTCCTTGGACAGAAAACCAGAATATCATGAAAATATAATTCCAATACTAGGAGAAGTGCTCATGGTCTTGTATGTGATTCAACTCTATACGAGTGCCAAATGCTAATAAAAATTCTCAGCTGGCATTTTACTCCATCTTAAAATACTTTTACAGTCTGGTTTTGGCCATCTTCAGTAGGAGATGCTGGGAACATGATGTCATATTCTTCTGAAAAAAAGGAAAGAATCGTATATAAAAAGTACACATAAGATAAGTTCAGTGTAAGACTTGTAATCCCATTACTCAACACTGTTAAGCCTTTTCTAAAGCTCTTCTGGGTTTTATGAACCCCCACATCATGCAGAACATTTAGCCATTAGAGAGTGTCCAGCACAGAGGTCCGAGGTCTAGAAAATATGACCTCCGAAGAGAGATTGAGAGAAGAGGGTTTGTTTAGTCTAGAGAAGAAAAGACGAAGGGGAGACATGATAACAGTGTTGAAATATGTACAATTGTGCTTCAAAGAATTGGGTAATAATTTGTTCTCCTTGTCCACTTAGGACAAGGCAAGAAATAGCGGGCCTGAAATGAAGCAAAACAGAAATACGCAAGGAAAAAGCTCTGTATTTGTTGACAATGAAATCTTTCAGTGCCATAAATACTAGAAAGGTAAGTAAAAAATAGTAATAGATCATTTATCTTCCAAGTAAGATTTGGATCTAAGATCATTTTCCCAGTGAAGTTGAGCTATTGAAACAACAGAATGAGAATCCGAGCTGTGAAATGGAGAGTCTCTTTCAGAAGGTACTTACCAAAGCAGACCCTTTTGGTCATTATGGGTGGCCAGTCAAGCCCTTGTGCAGCTGTAGCTGGGAAGCAAAGTCATTTTTCACATGTGTGACACATGTAATACAGATGTGGCACATTATGTTAATTCCACAGGCAGTACCTGCAATGCTCTCAATATTCCTTGGGCTTGGGTCAGTTGCCCAAAAAGAGGCACCTCGTGGCTTTTGAGCCACTAATACCTAGTGTATCTGAGATGTCCATACAGGAGTAGCAAATGTAGCCCCACATCTAAAGGAGACTTCTTTCCTTCTGGGATTGCAGCTAAAGGCCAGGTGCGACAGGTAAAGCTTCTGTAGGAGTACTAACAACAAATTAATCAAGTTCCTAGTACCTGAAGCTAAAAGACTTGTCAGCAAGCTGGAAAAAAATCTATAAAAGTGAGGTTAAAAACTTTCAAGGTTTGGAAAACATGCTTTTTTAATGACACTGAAGAAGCTGAGACAATTAAGCAAAGGACTGAGGTCTTTGAGTGTGAAGTGTTTGCAAAGATTTTGATTTCTAATAAGGAACAACTTATCAAACATTTTCTATGATGAACTTAAGTTCACAGTAGAAAGTTAGCAGACATTTTTGACAATGAGAATTAACCTGGTGCAATTTAAATAAAGAAGCAATGAAATCTTTTGAAATTTGGTAAGTTCAGAACAGTCTCTTCAAAAACTATACTGTGTCTAAAATAGAAATTATAAGCGGGAAAAGAACTGTGGGTCTGTGTTATGCACAGTGCTAAATGAAATATATCAACAAGTCTTAAGTAGGGCCACATCTGAAATATTCCTCCTCAGCCTTTAGTGAAATTTGAAAAAATCCTACTGACCTTAGTAGGACTTTGTAGGTTTGCTGCAGCTGCAAACATCAACAGCAAAAAATAATCTAAGATCACTATGGCAGATACTGATAAGCATTCCTCTTGACTGTAAAATATATGGACTTCTGAATTAATACCTGTTACATTAATTAAACCTCTTTTCCAACATACTTATACACTTATATGTGACAGAGTCAACTTCAGAGCAAGGCCAGTTTGGGTAAATTTTGTACGTATGTATGTGCATAGATTTGACCATCCTTCCTCCTGCAGCTCAAGTTTTAAAACTCCAGACCTTCATACGCTTAAGTGTAAGAGCCCTGTTGTCAGTAATAGGAGTAGTTTTCAGAGGGCTCACACAGTTATCCGGGGCGAGATTCAGTTTGAGGCTGAGGTGCCATCAGGTAAGAGTCCACAGCTAAGCTGGGGGCTTGAGGGCCTGTTACTCATTGTGGAGAGTGGGATTGCATCCCACACCATCTGAGATGCCCTCTGACAACCTGCAAGTCTGTCATTCCTGAAGGGTACAAATACTCTGTAAGCTCCACAAGGTATCTGTCAGCATTGGCATGTGTCACATACGTTGGGTATCTACAAAAAGCTTGGAAATCTAAAGTGCTACTTGTTGCTTGTGCTTAGGCAGCTGAATTTTACTCTTGCATAAGTATAAAAACCTCATGCATTCAAATTAATGACAAATGAGAAGATATTAAAGTGATATATGAATTTTTAAGCTTCTAATTTTGATGCAAATTTAGTGTTTCTGTATTTCAGTGGTTTTATTGTCCTTGTGAAGCAGAGGAGGATTGTTACCCTCAATTTACAGGAAAAATCCCACATGAGCAAAACAATTCCTCAATGGGAAATCTCTAGTAAAATGGAAAATGCAGACTTAGCCTTCTATTCTCTGGCAGTGAAGAAATATTTCATAGTTTCAACTTTGCATAATAGTAAATTTATTACAAATCTAGTCTAAAATGAATGTTTTTGTGAAAAAAATTGAAACTAAATCGACATAGATAAAGATGTTTGTGGCTGTCATATGGAAAATGTGTGACAGAGAAATAGGTTTCTCTAGTCCCAGACCATCCTATTCTATTCTCAGTTCTTCTAGCTATCTGCCAGACTTGATTGTAGTATTCTGTATTTAAAATTTTACATTCAGTCCATGAAAAAAAAAATAAAAAAAAGAAAAGGAGTATTAAGGATATGTTTACATAAAGTTAAAAACACACTTGTGCTGATCTTTTCTCATAAAGGCAGTGTCTCTCCAGACACTACTTCTCTCCTACTGTTATGTCACAAAACTTCATTTATAGTTTAGAAAGAGTACAAGAATAAAGAATAAGATACAAATATACAAAAAGTTGTTTTTCCTCTCTCTGTCTCATTTTCTTTGGCTGTGCTACAAAGATTTTGATAATGCCATTCCTCACCGCAGTTTTTTTGATAACTCTGAAGGACCTCTGCTACATCAGAGCTGTAAGATATCCTGTGCTGCATAGTGAGAGCAAATAATTTTTCAGAATTCTAAAGTCTAGAGCAAGTAGGAACTTAAACCATATATGAGTTACTTTATTAAAAAAAAAAAGCTAGCTGAAATAGTGTGGAATCTTTTAATAAATTGCTGCAAAAATGATGAAATACAAAAAGAATCCAAATCTTCTTGAAAGACACCAAAAAGAAGCTGCTGTGTTAATCCTTGTACTCATATAATTAAAGCAAACAACAGTTACAGAAATATTTTGTCTTTAATTGCAATCTGTTTTCATTCATTCTTCCATCCTGGCTTGATATCCTATGGTGTATAGCCTGGAGAAATGAAAGATTAATATACTGATTCTGAATCTTCAATTAGATTAATTTATCTTTAAAGTCAATTTATCTTGAAAGCCTTTTTTATAGGTTTCTGTAGAAAAAGTGTGGATTTTCAGTTGCACCACAGTGATGTGGATACTTTACAGTTCCTCCGGCAGATGAAGTCCAGCCTACACCAACACAGACTGAGACTATGAGCTAGAGGCTGTTGTGCCTGCAGGGCCAGAGACGGAGTGAATCTGGGAGAAGGGAGGAGAAGGCTTGCTCTAAATAGAAGCTACAGCATAAAGCAGAGTCTAGACAATGTGTACAGCCTGAGACAGGGCTCCAGATCAACTTCTGATGGTATAGCCATGGTCTGGAAGGTATCACCATGGAGATGAATGGAGAATTTGGCATGTGAGGATTCTCACTCTAGTGTATTTCATTCTTTTTGGCCATATTTGCTGCATTGATTCTCCCCTTAGTGAACTATATAATACTATTCACCTGCCATGGCTGCTGTACAATTGACTGAATATTTATGATAGCCTTCTGCTTCTAATAGCCACTTGCTGATCCTCGGCAGATAGCCACAATAAGACTAGAATAGCATAGGTTAGGTGGAACAGAAGAAGACTGTCTTCTTTTAAAATACACGTTTTATAACCTCAGGAAATTGCTATAAACCATTGCACCTCGGAAAAAGAATAGGGGTTTCTATTTAAAGCAGCCTTTTCAAACGGCCCCTTGACTTGCTGTGTAGCTTTTGCAATCACATGGATGAGACTGCATGGAACTTATTATTTTTAGTACAATCAGAGAAGACCTGCAAAGCTGGCAAACTAGGTGGGCTTTCCTGATGGCTTGCTGATCTCAAGGCGTGTGTGGATATCTCATAGCTTACACAGCTGTAGCGTTCTTTCACACACTGGAAGGACTATCACATATGTTGCCACAAAATGTTAAGACATCAAGACTCAAATGTTCTTTTGTTCCCTTTTTCCTTTCTGTGTGTGTTTTACTCAGTAGCTTTGTTTATTTTCTTAAAATATTTCCTTTTTGTTTGCATTTCTTGGCAAAGGTCTTCTTGTGTTTTTATAACTGTAATCTTCTTTTGGTCCCTCTGCCAGCTATATTACCCAAGATTAGCCACAAGTGTGCTTCAAGGGCTTCAGTTCCTTGTGATGCTAACAGAAAACCAAAAATAGCTTTTCATTTGCCTCTCAACCTAATTCATTCAGTCCAGGTGTAATGCTCAATTAAAAAAAATAGCATTGCTTCACTTCTTTTTATCTATCTATTCTCAATAAATAGAAAACGTCATGTTATTTGAAGAAGTCTGTAAAAAAGTAAATCGCTGTTTTTTGTACAGAATTATTTATATGGATTTTTTTATACAGTAGGGAAATGGCTAGTGTAGAGCAGAACAAATTTCCTCAAATGCCATTTCTGAATCAGAACTGCAGTAACAGCTACTAACATTTCATTATAAATGTAGCAGGAGAAGCCTGGCTTTGGAGCTGGTAAACAGGAATGCTGTTCCTGTTCCAGCTAAGATTGTCCTGTGAGACAATCATCAACTTTCAGGTGCTCCTAGAAATGTTACAATATGTCTTTTGTAGGGAAAGATCAAATATTCATTTATTAATCAGGTCAAATGAAATAAACAAATATACTTTATGATCAACACTTCCATATAGTTAATGCTGTTCATTGTGAGGGAACAGTTGCCTCTTTTTTAGGGCAAATCAGAATTCTTAAATGGTTAATCCACAGACATCTTGCAAAAAAGCTACATTTCTAACCTTGTGCAATTTTTTAAATTTTATTTTACTAGCAGGATGAAAGCTGTTGGCTTGTCAGAAGCCTCCTTCAAAGAGCTAAATACCAGCACCTCCTGAACTAACAATAAGACATGTTTTACTAGTAGTGATGAAACATCTTCTATAAACACTCCCTACCTTACTGACCATTCTTTCCCAGTATTGATTCACCACTGAAATATTTGTGTCACTTGAGTTCAAGTACATGAAACCAAACCTTTCAGTGCTTGGAGTTGTATGAGTGCCACTAAAAGCAGCATGCACTTCAGCAGTTAGTGAATTAAATAAGCAAAAGCATGCTAATGGTCTCTGGGAGACCAACACTGCTGACCTTAGAGAGAGAACGATAATAAAATGAAGAATACAAACAAGAGATGGAACCATAGGCCTTTTATGGGTCATATCAATAGAGCATGCAGGGATCCAGAGCTACATGTTGTCATTGTCAGACCATCAAAAGAAACGTATTTTCTGTTTCTTTAGGATTGTGCTATCAAAAACTACTCTGAATAATTTCCCTAAAATATTTGCAGGATCCTATCCATATTGTATTTCTGCTCTATTGAGCAGCTGATAAGAATTGTAAAAAACTTGAACTAATGTCTTAAGCTCAGGAAATACTCCACAGCTGTGGGAAGTTTTTCTTTTATTTCACAGGAGCCACAATTTGGCCAATAAAACATGGAATGTAAACAGATTATATGGAATTAGCTTTATTGACAATATATTTCAGATTTCACTGGAATTTGACTCTTCTCTTACCTGGAATTATTTAATACAGGATTTCATTATAAGCAATAAAATGACTGGTGAACAAAATGTGCTATCTCTAGATAACAGATATTTGAAACTGAAGAATGTTACATTCCAGTTACAAGCTAGCAATATTTAACTACTTTAAAATATCCCTTACATATAGCTAGAGGAATATAATCAGAGAATGTATGAAAGATAGAATAATTAATAAGAACATTTTTTAATCTTCATAATGGGCCTATGTAAACCAAGGAGATTCCACATAAATTTCACCTCAGCTTTCGGCTCTTAATTTATTCACACTATATTATTTATACTGTATCTCATAGTGGAGAACAGGAATGTGAACAGCAATTAAGATCCCCAAAATAGAGTGAGACCAACTATGCCCTTCTGGAAGTCTTTTGTGGGTTTGAATAATATGTTTTCTCCTGTGCTGTGAATATATTGCAGGAGTATGTGTAAAACTATTACCCACTTACTCAGGCTTTATAAATCAAAGAAAGACTTGGGCCAAAGCTGGGAAAGAAAAACAGATTACCTCTTTCAAAATATGAAAGTATCCTGGGATGTTTTGTCTTGACATGGGCAGATGTTGGCAGTCAAGGTATTTGACCCTGGCACCTTTTCACTGAGTACTTGTTTTCAGTCACATGAGAGGAAGAAAGAATCCTTGATGTTGCTGAATTCTTGATTTAGTATTTTAAAAATAATTTCATTTAATGTATTATTAAAAAAATATGTAACAGTGAATAGGAAAACTGACTTGTTAGGGAAAAAAAAGAAAAATAAAAAAGAGGAAAATAAGGAACTTTCATTCTTCCCACTCCAGAAAACATCAAAATCATGTGTCTCAACTCTGTAAACGTTTATCCAGAGAGATAATTTTACTTTCAAAAAAGTTATCCTAAGAATGATTAGAGACGTAGTCTGTTTGGAACGCAGTTCATGTATTACACAGTAGAATGGACTTCTGACACCAATGAGGTAGCATTATGATATTTCTATATTCTTAATGGATCTAAGCTGTACATGTCAAAAGAACATCCAAAGTGGTTTTAGATATTTTTTTCTATTTCTTACTCAGCTATGTTAATTTACTATGTTTATCTAATGTACAAGTGTAAGTAAGAAAGGTAAGATCAGGAACAAGTTTATAATATTTTGTTACTTGAGCTATTCAGCCATATGTTGGATAAGTGAGAAGCAAAGCCTTGGTTCTTTGGAATATCACCTGAGGATGCTAGTTGACATACTCCAGGAAGAAAAAGAAGAAAAGGAAAATAAAAAGGAGGTCTTCCAGAGCTGCTCATAATTAAAGACAAAAAACTTTCACCTTTGCTGACAAACAGTAACATTTCCATTTTAAATTTTAATTTGAATATTAAGTATTTATATCTTTATCTTGGAAAGATATAACACATTATATACTATAATAAATATTATATTTATTATATTTGAATTTTAAATGTTGATTTGAATATTTACAATATCCAGTTAAAATTTTAATTTGAGTGTGTATATAAAATTTAATTTAAATACATAGTTTGTTCAAAATATCTATTTTAAATTAATCAAATTTCAAATAAGATAATAAAGTTAATTTTCTGAAATTAGGAAAGTTAACTATGACTGTTGTTAGTCATTGCCAGTCATTACTCCAAGACACTTTTCCTCACACTCCTGTCTGCTTATCTCCTCTGTAATCTTTTTTTACATAGAGAGCTATTTCCACCTCTTCTTCCTTATTCCACCTTCTTAATTTCCCAGTCTCCAATTTTTATTCTTATTAGAGAACTGTTCACCTTCAAAGTGCTATGGACTGAAATAACATGCTTAGCTTTTTTCCTGGAACATTTAGAATAAAACTAAGTAATGTGAAAGTCCTGTAAGTATCTTTTTCTTACTGCTGTAGGCACTGACATAAAACACTCCCTTTCAGATGTATGTTAAAAAAGTGTTGCTCAGAGCTTACTAGAGCATAATGTGTCTTCGCACATATATTCTTGTATGTTTTAAACTTGCTGCTGATTTCATTGCTGATATATTGCAGCATCATGCTGCCACAAAGGGAACTTCCCCAGGACTATTTAATGCTAAACCCAAGAATGCTGAAGTTTAGATAGAAAACTTGCTCTCACTCATAACAATTTGTATCTTACACAGCTTGGAGAGTGAGCAGTTTGAGTGGCACCCTTACCAGTGACACATTCCTTTACTTACTCTTGATTTATGACTCAGTCATATCTTAGCACAAACCTCCATCTGTACTCTTTACAACACCTCTATGTAGCTCCATGTTTTCAGCAGACATTAACCATATCTGTATTCTCATTTTGCACCTGCAATTAATTGGCTAAAGAAATGCCTGTAATGAAAGCCCTGACTGGGCTGAGAGACGCACCTGGCGGGTGTGCCCACAAAATACACAAAAAATTTCATTTGTATTTACCTTGTTTGCCCACTAGCAACAGTTACACAATGTTTTGGCTACTTGAGTTTTGAGAAGGAATGTAAAAACACTGGGAAATGAGGGAAATTAAGAGCTCTGCAAGAATAAATCCATGTCTATGCTGGTAATTGCTCTCTCTAAAAGCCATGATTCAACCATCACTCCTACACAGCAAAGATACAATAACACTCTTTTCTAAATAGAGTAACAGTAAGAAGAGCTGCTAGGGAAGCTGACTTTTCCTTTAACTACTGTTCTTTAAAAGTGATTCCGTTCAACAATGTACAAGGTCGACAAGTCAACACAAGACCACCCTGCTTGGGGATTTGCTCTCAACACAGACTTGTGTCGAATCCCTCAGCTGAGAAATGTCAACCAGCACCTTTCATATTTATGGTGACTCATAAACAGGAAACTCAGCCCTGTCCACGACACTGGAGCTTTTTCATATCTTAGATCCTTTTATGAAGTAAAAAGAAAGGGGTAAGTTAAAAAAAAAAAAAAAAGGAAAAGAAAAAAAAAGAAACTTCTCAAAACAAAACAAAGAACTTAGCAGGACATTTAAAGCAGCTGCCTTCTATTTTATGTGCCAAAATAAATATTGCCAAATTAGTAAGGCATATTGAACAAATTATAAGCTAAATGCAAATTTATCGACTGAAATTCAATGGTAGAGTAGCCAAGGAGCTTGCAATGGTATAGTTCATCTTTGTAAGTAGGTGTTTTGGTTGGCCAGTTGCTGTAGAGTGACATGGGAACAGTAATATAAAAGAAAGCATTTCTGTTACACCCAAGATGAACAGTTTGTTTTAGAAAGTTCAAGTAAACATTTTCTAACATACATTCACCAGTTTTGGAGTGTCTTTTGCTACCAAGAGGGAGATAAAAACTGGTTTTAAAAGTCTTTTATGAAAATAAAACATTTCAGAAATGGTAATGTCATCATGATAAATTACCCAACAAAATTTTGGTGGAGTTTCTCATTTCAAAATAAATGAGAAAGTCCTGGTTCTATTCCTTTGTGTTCTTACAAGGTCACACATGGCCTTTTTGTCTCTGATGTGACTTAATCTTAACAATTACAAAAAGTATCATAAAACCTTATATATATGTGTGTGTGTGTGTGTGTGTGTGTGTGTATGTATGTATGTATATACACACACACACACAATTTCCAGGGGCATATAACTACTGTAATGCAGTTTAATCCAATGCCTGAGTACTTCATACACATAGTTTACATGAGAGCTCATGAGGCATTATTTTTAGTGTACTGTTCACTTTTCCATAAGTAAATTTCAAAGTTACTGGGGAAAAAAAAATTCCATTCGGAAAACCAAAGCTCAAATTTTGCTTCAGGTCAGTCCAACATAGATTTTCTTGAGTTTCGACATTACTAGTTTGTTGGCTTGACCCAAAACATTCATGTTTAAAATTAAATGTTTAAGGTCTCCCTTTGATAAAGGCAATAATACATTGCAGTAAACACACTGTGGCCAAAAAGTCTGATCCATGTGGAAAAAAATGGAGATTTTTTTTAAGTAAAGAAGCTTGAATGGATCAATAAGGTTCCAGGAGTGATACAGTTAATGTGGAACTGGTTTGAAATACCAGGCAAAGCTCTCTGTTCAATAAACCAAACTGAAGCATTGAGTTTCAGAGATATCAATTAACTTTTTTAAAAAAGTATATCAGAACATAATACTGATCAATTAGTGAGTCATAGCTAGTTGAAGCCTTTCCCTTGGAGAACAATGTCAATATTTTTACTTTTAACACTAAATTCAAAGTGAAAAAAATGACATCTTAGAATGTTTCTTGGAACTAAACATTATTTTTGTTTTGTTGCAATTTTGTCTTTTGACCCAATATAGCTAAGAGTTCCCAGCTGATAGTCCCACCTTTACAGTTTGAGCAAGCTATATGGAAATAGTTTTTATTATAAAACTAAAAGGAAACTAATGAGAACTCTCCCCAGCCTTTTCCCTTTCCACCAAACAAAAAAGGAACATATCCAGTTGCAGCCAAGAGGGTTTCAGTTGTGTTTTTAAATAAGGTGGTCAACGCCTGCATTTCCATCCTTTAAGGGGAGCTGCCACTGACCTGATCTGTATCACATCACCTCATTGCAGGGCTCCAGCCATGCAAGGGTTGGTGTTTGGAAGCAGACTGTTTGAGGTAAAATGGCACCTGCTTCTGATAGACAAAGATTTCAGCTTCAGATTTGCTGTCTTATGCTCAAACATATACTTTGGTTGAGCATCTACAGAATTGCAGTGGAAATTGGCCTCCCAGCAAACTCTGAGGAGAGATCACTGCTTTGATTATCATCAAGAATACTTGGCAAAACATGTGCAACACAATTAAGAAAAAACAAAGTTGTGAAGTTTACTGTTTGAGTCAGCCCAGTTCAAAACAAATAAACTTAGTCCAGCAAAATGTTGTTGGTTTCCTTGGCTATAGAGCCCATCTGGAAGAGAAAAAGCCCCACAAAAATCCCAATGCAATTTTAAATTCTGACACACTTTGGAGCTTAGATTTTCCTCACAGAACACTGAAAACAGGTTTTTTTGTATTAGTTTAAGATCAGAGTGGATATTTTACAGAAAGCTGGCTTTCTGTGCTCTGGAGAGGCCTGCATTTGTCATGAAGTTTTCATTGGGATGAAAGAGGGGAATATTTCCATATGCTGAAAACTTAGGTGGGTCTTGACAAAGCTGAGACACAGAGAAGAGAGAAAGTAAGAGCTGCTGCTGGAGTTTTCTCATAATTTAAAATGAGACAAAACCCTACTCCCAGACTGGACCAAGAGGGTGACTTAACATCAGCACATCTTTACATCCCATAGTGGTGTTTAGGATATAATCTTTATCCCATACCAGCGCTGTTCCTGTTGAGGGAGACGCCTTTCTTCCCATCTCAAGAGGCCAGTCTTGCAAGACAAAATACCAAATTATTTTTCTTTCTCAGATTTTTACATGTTTATCTCTTTTAGAATTCATCTGAAGTAAAATGGATCCAGCTTTCTTTCAAATAATGCAAAACATATGGGAACAGGGTTGTGTAAGTCACAAGTTGAAAAGAACCAAAGCCCTTCAGTGATTGTCTCAGACCCACATGATATTCTCAAATCTGACAGACCTGTTATGTGAGCAAATACTTGTAGCCCGCCAGCCGGCTTTGTAGCAACTTCACAACACTGACAACTGCGAGCTTGTTCCCCTCACTTGCTCTTCATGCTGGTTTGCGTTACACCATTTTGGAGAGCAGAAGTAGGTGAACTACATGTCATGTCAAAACACCCTTGCTGTAACACAAGGTCCACTTGCTTCTGAAAAGCCAATATCTGTACAGGACCTTCATTGAACTCACTTGTGCATGTGAACAACCCCTCAAAACTTTCTAATACGAGTGTCCTCTAATGCTAAATTGATTGATATATGCTACATTGCAAATTGTCATTGCAGATGTAACCATTGCTTGGATAAAAATGGAGAAAAATATTTGACATTTTTGCTCATATCTGTATTAGAAAGTAGAAAGTTTAGGAATTAGAAAATCTAGAAAATTACTTCATACTGACAGTGTTTGTTTTCAGTTCCTTTCTACTTTACAGAAGGCAAAACAATTTTTGTAAGAGTTTACTGATGTGGAGTATGCTTCATATTCATTACTGAATTTGGCTACTGGGGATGCTAAAGATGTTTACTTCACCATACCTTAGATTTGCCTCTGTGGTGGTTTAACCCCAGCTGACATCCCTGCCCCACACAGCCACTCACTCACTCCTTGATCTTGAAATGGGGGAGAAAATCGAAAGGGTAAAAGTGAGAAAACCAGGGGTTAAGATAAAGACATTTTAATAGGTAAAGCAAAAGCCACACACACAGGTAAAGCAAAACAAGGAATTTATTCACCCCTTCCCATGTGCAGGCAGGTGTTCAGCCATCCAAAGGCATTAGCATCCAAATGAGGACGATGAAGCTGGTGAAGGAGAAGAGGAGAAGCCATATGAGGAGCAGCTAAGGTCACTTGGGTCTGTTCAGTTTAGAGCAGACTGAGGGTACACCTCAACACAATCTACAACTTCCTCCTTGGGAAGGAAGGATGGGAAGAGTGGGGGCAGGCACTGACCTCTTCTCTATGGTGACAATTGACAGGACTCTTGGGAATGGCCTGAAATTGTATCAGGGGAGGTTTAGGTTAGATATTAGAAAAAAGTTCTACACCCATAAGGTGGAGACTGGAACAGGCACTGGAACAGGCTCTCCAGTGTGGGGGTCGCAACATCAAACCTGACAGAGTTCAAGAAGCACTTGGACAACAGCGTCAGACACATGATGTGATTCTTGGGGTGACCTGTGCAGGAATAAGAGTCGGACTCAATGATCCTTGTGGGTCTCTTCCAACTCAGAATATCCTGTGATTCCATGATTCAGTAATCCCCAAGACAGCAGGGTCTCCATCACACATAGTGGTGATTTGGGAAGACAAACGCCCTTGCTCTGAACATCCCCCTCTTCCTTCTTCTTCCCTCATATCTTTATGCTAAGCACAATGCCATATGGACTGGGATATCCCTTGGGTCAGTTGGGGTCAGTTGTCCCAGCTCTATCTCCTCCCAACTCCTTGTGCACCCTCAGCCCCTTCACTGGTGGGGTGGGGTGAGGAGCAGAAAAGGCCTCTATCCTGTGTATGCACTGCTCATCAATAATGAAAACATCCTTGTGTTGTCAACACTGTTTCCAGTACAATTCCAAAGCACAGCCCATACCAGTTGCTATGACAAAAATTATTTCTACCCTAACAAAACCTATCACAACCTCATAGAAATCGCACTACGCCAGGCCATCTCTCTACTGTGATGGGTATGTCCATGCCACATCACCTGCTGTTCTGAACCATGCATCTATAACAGAGATACATCACACAGGGATCATGTAAGCAAGTTTTGAGTGCCATGAAGTGAAGGTGTGGCCCAATTCATTTGAAGAGCTGCATTCAGGCAACACAGGCACTACCACCCATGGTGTTCAGATACTTGAAGAGCTGAAAGCTTTGATCCGACAGCGTTCATCAGCACCTGACCTAGAGTACCTGTATCTTCCAGGTTCCAAAAAGCAGCTCAGAGGCTGAATGCACCCTGCCCTCTGAAAGCTGTAGGACACTGTGTCCAGGACACCTGTGTTTGCTTTCCACAAGCAGCTTGGTATCAGCAGAGCTGCAAGTCAGCCTGATGTCATGGCTGTGGAGCAGATAAATGTACCCTGTGTGCTGTACAGAGGGTAGCTACAATCAGGAAGCACCAATGGGTGTGACAAAGCTGGAGCTGGAAGTAGTTAGACATGTCACATTATACAAGTAGCTCAAACTGCACAACAGCATAAGTTCTGCACGTGCCACAGGCAGGGCAAAGCCAATTATATTTTATCAGTGTCAGGCTGCTGTATTGTCCCCTTCACTTTTTGACATTGATCTAGTGGAACCAGTGCATATAAAGACACAGTTTCATACTCTTTCTTTTTTTTTTTTTTTTTAATGTAAAAATATTTCAAAGAACCCCTTCCCATCAGTGATATCATATGGTTCTATTTTACTTAATTGTTGCTCTACATAAAAAGACTGGAGATAAAAGTTATTTTCTGCAAAGTCACAGCTGTATTGCCAGCTGCGTTACTGGCAAAAGTAGTTATTGTAACTTGATTTTTTTTTCTTTTTATGTTCCTGATACGTAGCTTAGATTTATATTGTCTACATTCATTTGTGTAAACTGAAATAATCTAATAGCAGCTATTTATATCAGAGTCACTAATTTAATGAAAATATATTTAACTGTACCAAGCTTCCTAAAACCATATGGAAAAATATCTCTCAATGTACATAAATACAGCTTTGGAGAAGACAATTAAGCATAATCTGAGGCAAAAGGTGGCCACTTGGTCTTTTCAAAGAAAAGAAAAGAATCTAGAACTGTACCTATCCCTCCATTCCTCTTATTACCAGGAGCCAATTTTTAACAAAGTGTAATTGTGTTAGGTCCAACTGAAAAATACACTGTATTCTTTAAAATGCTTACGGATTAGTGTCTTCAGCTACGGGGACAATCTTGCTATTGTCTCCAAAGCTTGCAGTCTTGTTGTTTTATCTTAGAGGAAGTTTATTCCTAGATAGTGATCTTCATAACACAGAGTTGAGAATAGAGACATTGACAGTTAGTGGATATAGTTTATTGCTTCTTTATAAAAGCACTATTTAGTAGCAAGAGTGAATATTTGAGTCAGCAGAGACATGCATTTGCTCCTCTCAGTTAATCTGTCAGGTTTTGCTTATTTATAGATCTTAGGAGCTTCTTTCTAACGTTTGGCCATAGCTAATACTTTGTCTCCACATGCTTTTTGGAAAGGACACAGTTTAAACTTTAACTTTTATAGTTACACAGGATGTATAAAATGCTTGCACAGTGTGGTTTGTGTGCTGAAAGTTGCACAGATCAGAGAAGATAACTGGCACCAAGAAATTCAAGACACATTCACAAACCTGTTCATGTGCCAATACATCCCTGAAGTTTTCAGAAGTCCCTTTGTAGTACTTTGCTGGTTTTGTTGGCTTTGGTGCTTTCTCTGATTCTAAAAATCTCTCTCACTTTGAAAATCATCAAAACATCTACAATTTCTAATTAGACATTGAAACTGTTGTCATTCTTTTGTTGTTTTCTATGAAACATTACTTACTCTTCTGTTTTTAGAGGAACTGGTGTGGTTGTTTGTTATTTTTTTTTACTGACTTGCCAAATGGATGTTACCAGAATTAAACAAATAGGATTATCAAAGTGCCTTTCTTTCCGGGATGACACTCCTCTCTTTCTCTCGTGGTCACTGGAGAGAATGTCTTGAATTCTGGGAAAAAAGGTACTAATTCTGTTGTCTAAATTAATTGGTGACATTTTAGAAAACATTTATCTGTCTAGAAATAAATTAATTTCAAAAAATCAGTGATGTTATCCTGATTATTATTCTTTCTTTGATCAATGTTGACTAATTTAGTTTATTTAATTATATGTTTTTCAATCAACATTAACTCCTTTGGCACCTGACTTCTCAGATTCTCAGGACAACCTGAAAAATCCCAGCACTTCACATGCATTTTTCTGTAATGCAATACACTGCTCAGAAAATTCCCAGATGCAGTTGCAGTCAGAATTGAGCACTGTTACCATCTGATGACATTACTTGTCTAATAATGCTAGTTGACAATTTTCTACTAGAAAAGACAAAACTTGTGGAATTAGAAGTGAGAAGAGGGCAGATTTCTCTGTACCTCTGCCTCTAAATCAAAGCCTCTTTACTGCCCCTGATCTCCCTCCACTTTTTCCTTCTCCTCCCAAACCCTCGGTGACCCTTCCTGTTCCAAAGCAATGCACCTACCATGGACTGTCCTGGCTCCCCATCAGACATCTCTGCCTTGCTGCCAGCCCACTCCCTTGTCTTTTCTGCCCAAGTCCCTACCAGCTGAGACTTGTCATTGCAATCCACACCCATTTTCCTCCTTTCTGCTACAAATGCTCTGAAAGCCAAAACTCCAAAGTTTTCACACTCTGATGGGCCACCAGCATCTGTTTTCTGCCAACCACAAGCCTTTGTCAACATTTGTTGGCAGCTTTGAAAGAACTTACCTAGGTATGGAATGAATATGAGTAAAACCGAGGTGAGCTCTGTGGGGACAGGACACGGCTGGAGTAGGTGAAACCCAATATCAATTGCCTGTTAGTGTTACAGCAGTACTTTCAAATAGCAGATAAGAAGTATCCCTACTTCCTCCAGGCGTATTTGAAGTGATGATTTTTTTGCAGTTTCCCATATTTTTTTAGAAATGACACTTCTAGTAAACTGCTGAAAATGTGCATCTGTCTTCAATAAAGACAGGACTTAATTAGTACATCTTCCTCTCTGTTGAATAAGAAAAAAAGACAGAGAGGCAAGAGGAAGAGATTTATTTTGGTGCCATATGAATCATAACTAGCCTAGCATGCAAAGCCTGAAATAATGTTAAAGCTTGAAAGAAATGATGTATAAATGGAAAAGTCATCCCTCGTGTTTAACAGCAAACAGTAGATGCAATACACCATGTTCTGGTGCAGAAGAGCAGCTTTCCAGTGGAATTATTCCAGATTTACAGTGCGGTGGCTGAAATGAGAAACTGTCCCACAGAGCATATGTAACTTTAGAAGTAACATGATATTCTTTTTCCTTGGATCATCATGTTCAAGCTCTGCTTCCAGTGTTTCAAGCTCTGCTTGAACTGCTACCCATGGCTGGCAGTCAGTAAAATGGCCCAGTTGTGTTAAGTGCTCTACAAACACACAGGGAATTATAGTCCCATACCTGAAGAGCTTGAAACACAGGAATAACTGAGTTTGTTATGGACTGTATGAAAATAATACTTTTGACTTTTAGGCCAACCACTATTATGTTGTTTGAGGGTGTTATGGAAGAGAAGTTGTTTTAAGAGGATATTGATATTGCTTTGTGGATGCTGCTTCCACACAGGGGTAGCAAGAATAAAGCCTCAAGCTGATTTTGGTAAAACTGGACTGAGAGATGCTGTAGGTGGGGATCATTTGGGACAGAAAGAGCACTGTTTGGGGGTTAAGGCACAATTGTCAGTTTTGGTCCCATATCAGCTACTGTTCTAACATTGGCCACAATGGGTGGATAACCACATCAGTTACAGGTTTTCAACCTCCTCAGCTGATTGTCATGAAGATGGAGGTCCTACGTGGGGAAAGGCAAAGAACTGAAAGAGAATCAGGATCTGAAAGACCATAAT
Source organism: Manacus candei (assembly GCF_025592945.1). Taxonomy (NCBI): domain Eukaryota; kingdom Metazoa; phylum Chordata; class Aves; order Passeriformes; family Pipridae; genus Manacus; species Manacus candei. Next base: position 189,852 of record NW_026138059.1, read on the forward strand.
TTGAAGGTTTGAAAGGGAAAGATTAGGGTCTGAAATAACCAGCCAAGAAAGTGATGTTTGGAACACAGTTCTGAAAGTTTTTTTAAGTAACACAGGATAGATTGATATAAAAACTACAGAAAGGGAGGGAGTGGAAATTAGAAGGTCCTAATTTGTATTGTAAATTGTCCAATTTGTGTTGATAGATACATATTGGTTTTGGGAAAAACCTTACAGAACAAAATGAAATGCAAGTTAGAGTTATCTGAAATAACTGTAAATTAATTCATTTCAGAAACAGATTAATTATAAACTAAGAAGTAGCATAAATTAGTACATTTAGAGTTATTGGTGTGCTACAGAAGCTACAGGTTTTAAAATATTCAATACAGCCAAATGCTGTGTCCAGAAAAAATTCCTTCTGTTTCACAGTAAGTAGACAGTGCCAAGCTGATTTCTGTAGAAACTAAAAATAAACTAGGACTAGGCATATTTTGTGGGGATTTCTGCTTTAGACATATCAAATTTAAGCTCATACTGTGCTCTTTTTGGGTGTCCTAAGATATGAGTTCATGCAGATGGAAACAGGGCAACAGAAGGATGTTTGAGTTACTGATAAGACTACAAGGGTTGAAACTGTGTTTCAGTTTATTTAAACAACCCTCTCTTCATTGCCGTGTGTTCCAAGGACACCGTGAGGTTCTCAGGAGACAGGTTCATGCTCTGTTTCAATGCAAGTTGAGCAGTAGCACTCATGATTTTCTGTGTAGCTTGTGGTAAAGCCAGTTTAACTGATTAGCAATCTGAGTCTAGTATTCAGTAATTATGGGGAAAAAAATACAGGTGTTTATTTAAAAAACCCAACAATCCAACACATATTACCTCCCTTCAAATATCCTCCTGCATCTACTGTCAGAATATGTGCCCATTTCACTTCATCAGTGACACCATCTCCCTGTCCTGGGAATGTTATCCTTCATAGCTATCCCTGAGATGACTACAGCATTCCAGTGCCAAAGTCAGCCAACAGAATGAAAACTATTTTTGTTTAATCTAAAACTTTTTGAAATTATTGACAGCTGTATATTACCCTCATTTTTGCCATTCAGTGACTACCAATACTTTAGATTACCATTTAGTGACTTTGTCAGTGTTGCCCATGTTAGATATTTGATTTAATTTTTCTTTTTATTAAAAAGCACTGGAAGAAAGCACAGCCTTGACTTGTAGGCATTTTAATGCAATGCCCCCCATTCAAAGTGGGTCCTTATTTGCTGTTCTAGAGTAAATGTTGAAAAATGCTATACAATACCATCTGTTATTACACAATAGTTCTCTATTTGCTTCCAAGGAGCTTCCAACCCAGCATTGCGTAACCTTTTTCTTCACATGAAACAATGAGAGCGTATGTTGGCCTGTAAAAGACTGTATGGCCTCAAGAAATAAATACCTCTCACAGACACCCAGCACAAAACCTCTTTGTTGGAGCAATTTTGCCAGAAAAGTTGCACTGAGGCTCAGTCCAATAAGGAGTAGCTCTCTTGATGATGAAAGATTTAAATTGTCTCAGAAATTGTCTCAGATTTTGAAAGAATTCACATATCAGACCAGTGAGTCAAGATAGACTCGGGCAGCTTCTGTGGTTTGAGAATACAGGTGCAGTGCTGGCTGTGCAATGAAAGCATAGAGCTGGGATTGGGATTGCATCCCCAGTCTTGCTAACAAAATCATACTGTCCCAAGGGGAATGCTCTTTGCTTACTCTGCACAGACTAATTTCGAAGCTTGTGTGCCAATATGATCATCCTCTCTTTCCTCCTGAATAGCACAACACAGAGTTCATTGCCAAAGCGATTGTAGCATATTTTTTTTTTAAACCATTAAAAATGCAAGAAATTGTGGTATGTAGGTGAAAAGAAAAAAAAAAAACCTTTTGATTTCTTACAGAATTTTCACTTATCAATTAACATTTGAGGACAAAAACCTCATTTGGCTTTCCAGGAACTCATACAGGCTTGATTTTTTTTTTGTGTGTAGGGACTTGTGACCAGTGTCAGCACGCATCACTGTGTCCAAAAAACAGCCTGTTGCTGCTATAGTCTCTGTAAAGAATTTGTTACTATTGTTAGTTGCTTAACATCTGAAATTAGATGCCTTCTGGACAATACATAGAAATAAAGAGAGCCAGATGGGCTCCATCTGGCCAAATATAGATATTTGCATCTAAACTTGTCCTTATAAACTCTTGCTGTATCCAGTGGAAAGAAAAAGGACACTTTCAGACTTTGATTTATCTCAGGTTAAATGTGATATCTAGAACTAGCCAGCTGAATAGCCATTCTCATAGTTCCTATTTCTCTCCACATTTCAAAGGGAGTTTCGTGAAACATCCACACTGTAGACACCAAATTAGAAAGTTCAAGGAGGTGAGTCCTAATCATCTTATCACAAAAAAAACGTATTGTCTTAAGCAGTTGTTACAGTCTCAGAATATATCTGTCTATAACTCTTAAATAGACTAGAATCAAAAATGTAAAAGGAAGGAGAAAAGAGATGGGACACACTTATGTACTGAACCGGTTTACATTTGGCTGTGTATGAAAGCTAACACATTTAAGTTCATTGTACCCTCACATAGCAAAAATCAAGCATGAAGCTACATTTTGTCAGAGGGTTGCTATTGATGCAACCCTGTTGATATTCCAAAGGGTGAAAAGAAGTAAAAATCAGGACAGAAGTACCCTTGACAGTGTCATAGTAAAGGATATAATTTATAATGCATGTCTCCTCTCCCACTCTTTCTGTTAATGATTATTGGTGTAGCATGTTTTGTACGGCAAAAACAGTTGGTGGTGATTCTTCCTTCCTCCAGATTTAAATACAGACCTCTTACTGATTGTTGTTGACCAAGGCCAGTAATTCTATGTCAACAATTTTAATGAGAAGCAGGAAAATGGAAGATTTTTTTGATCCATTTTTTTTTTGAATGGATGACCCCAAAATAATATGACATAACAGTACTCAACATCTTCCACTAGAACAGGTTGCTCAAAGCCTCATCCAAACTGGCCTTAAGCACTTTCAGGGATGGGCCATCTACAGCTTCTCTGGGCAACCTGTTCCAGTGCCTCACCACCCTCTGAGTAAGGAATTGTTTTGTAACATCTGATCTAGGTCTCTCCCATTTTAATTTAAAAACATTCCCCTTTGGCCATTCCGTATTTATACACATAAAGAGTCAGTCTCCCTCTTTTAACCCTCTTTAAGTACTGAAAAGCCCCCAAAATAGGAGATTTTAAGAAGTTCATTTACAAAGTCTATGATCTCCTTGCTTTAGCAGTCAGTCTCTCCACAGAGTTAATATGTAAAGTGATAACAAGGATGAAAGTCTGGAAATCTTATGCCCATGTTGCCAAGATACTCAAACAGTGGTAGGAGATGTAGCAGCAAAAGGAAGCATTAGAACACCATGGTCTGTGTTGTGTGTGCTTTGGGTGAAATCTCTTTTCTTGCTCACAAACCCTGGCTGTGGTCCAGCTAATCATTTCTCTCCTGTCAGTTGCAACTTTTTGCCTCATGAAACCAAACTTCCTAAAAATGAAGAAAAGGCCAAGGATTTGGTACTTTTGAAGCCAGAAAGAAAGATGAGGGATGACCTGAAATTAAGTTGTCTTTGAGAAAGAGAGGATCCAGAGACTGAACTAAGCTCAACAGTTTGATGATCATTCAACTATCAAATCTGTAAGACACTGTGGCACCTGAGATTATCTGGGGAGGATGAGCTACATACTTCCCCATCTCTGGGGTATCATGAGATATATTCAAGTCACTGAACATAACATAACTCTTTAGCTAGGGGAATGATCTACTGACTCTCTTGTAGACTCTGCAGATCATTGTCTCGTTGAGGAAAAGATCTGGGATTTAGTGTAAGAAGGGTGGAAGAGCATCAAGATTTCCTACAAAATGGAAATACAAGTGAATCATGTTTTTTCATAGAGCAATTAGATAGGACTTTTCTTATTAAAAAAAAATATCCTGTGGTCTGTTATTTCCAATTTATTCTTTTGTTGTGCAAAAGACAGATTTCATATGATTTAAAGAAAGCGGATGATCACAGCTGTCTTGTTAGAGAGGTCCAGAAGTATTATAAGAAGAGTACACCACAAAAGAACGGCTATGTGACAACAGAGGACACCCCAAATTTCTTTTTGTACTTGTGATTCGCCACAATAGCACACTGAAAAATGTTAATGGAATGATCTTATGGGAAATCATTACTATTGCTAGTAATATTGCCCAGGATTGCCTCATAAAAACTCATAACATGTTTTATTTTGGATGGTCAGGAAACCTGGGAGCTGTCTCATATATAAAATACATATATCTATAAATAGCAATCTTGACTCCTAACAGTTCACAGTTCCAGAGCAGTAGAATATAAAGGAGAGGGAGAGGGATGAAAATAGTACCACAAACTTACAGGATGAAATTATTTATTTTTATTATTCCACTGAAGTAATTCTTGACTCCTGAAGCAGAACAACAGGCTGGATAAGCTGCTGGCATTTTTTATTTCCAAACAGTGTAAGATGAAGCACAAAAGGGAAGGAACTCAAACATCATTTAAGAAAAGGACAGGAATATTTTATTGAAGTCTTCCAATTCCCTCTTCATACCTGATGTGAAGGTAAGAAAAAAGGTAGTCTCAACAGAAAATCATATTCTATAAGGAGAGACACCATGTTTACAACATTATGCTGTGAACACCTTACGCTTAAAACTATAGAGAAAATAAAAGTTTCATCAGCAGCTGGAAGGCAGCAATTACCATAGCACCTGTCCACGCTGCAATCGGAAATTGAGTTAAATGCTTTTGACTTTTGGTCCTACCATGAGTCACCCCACCTGAGCTGCTCGCTAATTGCTGCATGAGTGCTTGTCAAGTGTCCTGCAGGTCACGCTCCATTGGCATCCATGGACATCTAACCCACACAGGAAAAAAGTGATGACAATTTGTATGTAACACTTTCATCCCAACATCACCTCAAGCATTCAAAATTGTTTTAATGTGAAGCACCTTCATTTAAGGGACTTGGATTTGAAGTTTAGATTTACCCCACTCTAAAGATTATTTCTAGTTACATGATTCAGAGGCAGATGGATGGCCTGATTGCAAAGTTCCTACTTAGACTTTTCTCCTAGGTTTTGGTTCAGTTTGGTTCAAACTTTTCATATAAGTTTGACTGTCAGTTTTTTATTTTTATGAAAATGGACTAATATAACCAAGACAAAATAATGAAAACATTGCTCATTGTAAATTAAATTTATAATGCAAAAGTGTTTGTGCCAATTAAAAAAAATTCTTTTCAAAGATAGACTTTGCAGGCACAAATTTCAAACCCCATTATATTGCTGGAATTTTTTTCTTTTCAATGGAAGTGATGACATAACTTTAGATGGCAACATCCTGAATAAAACATTGTAATAAATACCCAAAAATGGCTATTAAGGGAGGAAAAGGACTTGGTGTTCATATTACACCATGTGGTCTTTTGTCCCTTAACCTCAGCCCTATCCAATTTGAAAGATTTACAGTTTGTTAATTCTATAAGGAAAAAGGACATTCTTCTCCTGAGCAAGGTCAGTCAAATCCACTCCAGTCAGTGATCAGTGGATCAAAAAATGTCACTGAACTCTGCATAACTTTACTGCTGCCAGGACATTTCAGTTACAGACCATGACACTGTGAATGTTGGAATGGACAGCTGGTCTTTCCTTCTGCTTGCTGAAGGCATATCCCTTTTTAACAGTGAGTCTGCTTTCAGGAGCCTGATAAAGAAATATAAATACTACTATGTATAGAAATACAAATACATGCACACATATATAGTTGGAGATTTCCAAAGCACTAGAATATTATCGCCTCAAAATATTAGCAAAAAGCTAGGTTAGAAACAGATAAAGAACCTTGATCCAATTCCACTCAAATTAAAGTTTTTCCTCTGACTTCTGCGGGAATAAATAACATTACTGGAGTGGGTGGTCCCTAAGTCTTCCACAGTGGGCTGAATCATCCCCAGATCCTAACTCACCATGTACTGTGGTTTGAATTCACTGTTGCTTTCAAATTTCAGGTTTGGCTGAGATGTGCAGTGGGATGAGGGCAACAAAGGATGGGTTCTTCACAGACTGATGCTTTTGTCTTCACTAGTTGGCTCCTGGCACAGTTTGGAATGTCCTAAGGCACTAAAATATAAAAATTATGAGCACAAGGAAACAGTCTTCAAGGGCAACACAGGCAGCTGGAAATCACTGAAATTATGTAGTAGTCAGCCACACCCATTTCTTGGCCATTTAATCATCCTTGATGGTTTTTTAACAGTTCAAGACACTCCCTAGCATCTCCTTATTTGGCCTTTAGAATCACTAGAAAATTACAAGAGGACTGGAAAACTGAGCTGAGCTCTCTGCCTTCTGCAACAGTGCCCGATTTTTTAGTCATATTTCTACTCAAGACCAATAATATTTTGAGGAACTGCTTATCATTGATGGTCCAAAAGAAAAATTATAGCAAGTCACAGCATCCTTCAGGTGCTCATAGAAATTTTTTTTCTTTCGGTGTTTCAGCACAGGTTAACATCTGTCCTTTGCAGACCAAGCTGGCTGAGGTATGCTGAAATCAAGGAGCCATAAAAATTTACATAAGCTGAAAGCTGGATCCAGTCTTTATTACTTGTTTTCTGTAGAGTAACTGCATAACCTGTGTTTGAAAATATATTAAAGGAGCAAGATCTTTGTCAAGATCCAAAAAGGTAATAAACTTCCAGGACACCTCTGAATTCCTGGAACAATACTGGTTTGCACCTGCTTCAGACCCTCATATATATACTTCAAAAATTGTGTCCAAACATCTGCATACAGTTAAGCTCCACAGAACAAATTTCAAGATTAAAGACTGCACATTGAGAAAGATTACCTGTCAACAAATCATCCTAATTCTTATGCCTAAAACATGGCACTTGTCTCTTTGCCTTTCCCATCAGTAAATTCCAGTAGTCAATTGGTAGTATTATATTTTACAAATAAATAAATAAATTTATTGTTCTGAATTTGCTTCCCTTTCATTGAGTGTCTTTTTCTTGCATTATGTGTGTGACCAAAATGGAAGGTATAGTTGCATCAAACAATTTTGCTATATCCCTCATAATTCTTCTCCCATGCATTCTGTGCTCTCTCACCTTTTGCAATCTGGTTTACACAAGCCCTGCACAGTTGTGGCTGTGTCCAGGTACACTGCATCCAAGGAATTGAGCTGGCCTGCTGCACAGCAGGGCTTGGCTGCCCCTTGTGCACAGGATGGACCAAGTGGACGAAAGGTTTCCCTTTCTTTCATGAGCTGCCAAACACTGCCTTGCCTGAGACACTCTAATATTTCCAAGGCTCGAAAACAGTCTAGGTTTATTCTAAGGTGGGTATTTGAGATATAAGCAGGTGTTGGCATCTGTAGCTTGAGCTCTTCATGCAAGAGACATAGACTTCTTTGTACTACGATTTAGCAGACATTTATTTGATGCAATGTCCTTGCAACTAGCATCTTGTGGGGAAAAAAAAAAGCGCATGGAAAATTACATCATTAGTTAACATTTGGAACATGTCATGCCTGGCTTACTTTTTTGGTCCATACTCCTCCCTCTTTCTTTATTTTTCACTTTTGACTCTATATTTAAACTCCACACCCACTCCATCCCTAATAACCAACTACTTCTTATTGCATAGTGTTCCTGGCATTTCTTTTGCAGCAATGGGAATTTGAGCTCTCTGTATTTCTCACTATTATAAGTATTTTGCCAGAACTGGTAAATAATTAATGACAGGGTGAATATATTCAAGCAATGAGGTTTTTATTACTTCTTTGTCTTCCTTGGTGTTTCATAATCATTAGAAAATTGTTGTGAAGTATAGGACATCAAACTCTGGAAGTACAATGTCATTTTGATTAATTATTACATTATTTTTCAATGTTTTATGATTATATTCCACATTGAAATCTAACAAAAGTTCTAATATTGTGAATCATAATAATGTCTCACACTTCTGTGCACCATTTGAAATTTGGCCTGATATTTGAAAATGTTTCTTTTTTCATTGTACTAACTCTCAGCGTACCATAGGAAAGAATTTGGTAGCTCTAGTACTTTTTACAAATAAGAAGCACCAGAGTTGTTGTCATAATTCTTCCTCTACCAATAATGACAGAAGTCATGATGATGAGCTTAATCTCTGTCTCTTGTAGAGCCCAAGGAGTACTCTGTAGGGAAACGTGTCAATTAGGGATTTATCAAAAAAAAAAAAAATGGGCAGGGCTTTTCGTCTACCTCAGGTCCAGAAGTTACGAGTGGGTCCCAGTCAATGGATATGTCCATGTTTCAGGTGTAAATGTATGTAAAAAAAAAATTCACTTAAACACCAAAACTTGGAAAATCATGCCATTTTTGCCTCATCAGAAGAAACACAATTTCAACTCAGGTAGCTTTTGTGCCATGCAGAAATATGACAAGTCCTAGGTATTAAACTGTGTTTGCGTATTTTACTTACAATGGAAACTCATAACTGGAAAGTATTTTTATGATGTATTTATACAGTGTGCAGTGGATGTGTGGAAAATAACAGTTTTGTAGTGCTAATTAAAATGTGAACACTTCTGAATTAAACTGAGGTTTTCTGGTTTGGTTTTCTTGAGAAACAGCTCTGCTCTCTGTAAGTTTTGTCCTCTGTAATTTAAAACACAGTTCAGAACACCATTATAACAGAAAGCAGTATATCCTACTCTAACACTAGTTATTAAGAAGCTTGACATCTATCAGTTTGACACTGAGACCTCTCTTCAGGGTGTGGAAAGCAATGGCATCTCCCCAGCTGATTCAGCACACCTCTCCTAAGCATGTCTGAAGATGGGGTGAACTTCTCCCTGAAAGACCCCTCTCCCTGTTAGCTGTGCTTGCAGGCTACACAGAGAGCTTCAGCTGACACCTCCCTACCAATCGTCTCCTCCATTGACAAACTTAGTGCTCACACCAATTTCTAAGGTGTTACTTTACTCTTATTGATAGTCTAAAATCCCAGTTAGAGCTGTAGCAGTGTGCAATGTACCTCAGGAGATCAAAATGATTAGTAGAATTTCTCCTTGACAGTGTTTTGGAAATCTCTATTGAGTTAAGGTTTTGTTTGTTTACTTTTTCTTTTGGGTTCCTTATTTCCACACCCCCTCCTCCACCCTGCACCAAAAACCACCTTCTCTCCTCTTTCTCCTGGGGGACAGAGACGAAACAAAAGAAATCCATTCTCTTCAATTTCTTTTCTTTCTCTTTGGGAAATATGAAAAAAAAATGAGTAGTTCAGTTAACACTGAAGTCATTGCACTAGGCTTTATTATTATTTAAAATCCTTAAAAAGCTAATATTTTTCCATAAAATTACAAAAAAAAAAGAAAAACTTAAGGACTTTTGGGGACTTTTTTTGTTTGTTTTTCACTATCAGCTATTCAATCCCTAGTAGTGATAAATTCTTACCAGAAAAATTGTTTCCAAAATCCATGCTGAAAGTTCTTGGGTAGGTCTAGATTTTTTCATGATATAGTCATGATTCAGTTCAAATTCCACTTGGTCCTAGTTATCCTGAGGATGCCACAGAAATTTTCCGGTGTTATGATGAATATGACTTGAATGGTATGACAACACTTTCCCCGAGAAACCAAACCAATATCCTATTCTGTTTTAAAACCAATAACTTACATGAAAGACAGACACTGCTGTGCCTTTTGAGTTGCATTATATGTTTAAAAGAAGAAGAAAAGATGAAAACTGAATAAAATGAACCTGAGGAGTAGATGTGTGACCATTATAGTAGGACAAGAGACGATATTTTGCCCAAGAATGATCCTCTAGTTTGATTTCACAAAATTCATGAAGCTCAAGTAAAAGTACGTTTGTTTTCTCCGAACATAATAAAGTTCTTTTTTACAATATTTATTATTGTAAATAATAAATTACTCTAGACTCCTTTTCTGAACCATATTAAGCTTTCAGTAACAGTGTCTTTGAAAAAATAATGAACTATTATGTGCAAGTTTCAGTCAGTTTTAAATTGTTTGCTATAACTCTGAGCTATTATCTCTCAGCCATTTACACAAACTATCTTTTAAATTGATTTTTTCCTATTTCCTTTCTTTCACTCACCTTGACCCAAAATGAATTAATTTCTAACTTCTTCCTTCTAATCCCAGTAGGTTGGGTTACCTTTAACAAGAAGTAAACTCTAAAGATGTAAAGAACAAAACACACATAGTGGAAGATTGTTATTACTTTTAGTGTTGACAAAATGAATGGCATGAATGTTACTTCTTAACATCTCAGTCCTCTGTAGAGCTAAATGCTCTTAACTCCCATTCAGTTTGATAATTATGGCAGATTAAAGCATGAGGAGTTTTCACCTTAGTGAATAATAAGCAGGTGGATGTTGTGGGCAGAGGAGATTTCCCCTTCCTCTCCTGAGTAAGCCCTTAGTTACACATCTGCTTCCCCTTCCTCTAATCTCCAATTCATTTTAAGGGTAGCTGAGGATTTTCATCACAAAGCTGAAAATGTTTATGTCATGAAATCTTAGCTCTAGCTTCTGAGTTGCCAGTCACTGGGGACTGAAGCTTATGGCTGTTATTTTATTGATCTTTGGAGAAAGCAGTGGGACTGTAACGACAAGACCAGATTAGTAGGAGGTAGCTAAAATTCTATCTATTGCAGATGAAAGCCAATGATGACAACCATAATCTGTGCATCTCTAGCTACCACTACCTCTGCAGCTGATGGAGAATTTCACACAGATTTTAGTCTGATGTGTTTACCATCTTCAGTTTGAAACTTTCTATGGAGAAAGATCACTTCCAATAACTTTTTAATACTTGGACAACAATGGGATTTTTAAAAGTACTTTTGAAGCTATTGTATTTAAATATTTCAAAATGGAAAATATCAAAACTTTTGTTTCATAATTTCAGCTGCTATTAGGTCATAATTACAATGAACTCTTTAGAGATTATTGGAACAATAAAATCTTTCTACAAATCGGGTGATACATTCTGAATATTGTTTTCAATGTTTTCACCCCAATTCCCCAAAGGACAGTTTTCAATATCCGTGGTTTTCTGATTAGTTGTATCCTTTTTCAAGTTGGTTTCTAAAAGGTGGTTAGATTTTAAGATTTAGATTTGGTTTTGGTTATTCAGCTTGGAAAAATCCTAGTAGAAAACAATTCTTGCTTGTTGTTTTGTCTGTCATCGGGTTTTTTTGAGAGCTCCATTCTCGGACAAAAAGCTAATTGTTTCTATAAAACCATGTCTTACTCCTTGACATCTAGGGTTCTTCCTGGATATTAAGAACATAGCCATGGTTTTGAATTATATGCCACTGGCTTTCATTAACTTGAACTCCCTATGTCAGGATGAAGGGGAAGAGTAAAGAAGTCATTCTGCTCAGACAGGCAGTGGTTTGCTCTGAATTCTCTAACACTTCCTCAATATGAGACCCAGGACTTGTTGTTCACTCCTTGCTCTTGGGTAAAACATTTTCCCTCTTTTTGTGTCTAGGGAAATTGGTCTGGCTGAAAATCATTTTAAGCAAAGGTTTCGTAGAATTTCTGTAATTCTTCCAGATAATGTAGCTGATATTTTCTATGTTATGCCACTTTTCCTTCCTCACCAGGCTGCACTCTCACAATACAGTGCTCTCAGCACTATGCACTCCAAACAGCTCTGGCCCAAGCAGCTTCATCACAGAAGAAATGAATGAGAGAAAACAGCCTCATATTGCATCAAGGGAGGTTTAGTTTGGATACTAGGAAAAATTTCTTCATGGAAAGGGTTGGAACAGGCTGCCCAGAGAAGTGATTGAGTCACCATCCCTGGAGGTATTTAAAAGATGTGTAGTTGGTTTAGTGGGGAACTTGGCAGTGTTAGTTTTGCAGTTGACTTCATGGTCTTAAGGATCCTTTTGAACCTAAATGATTCTATGTTTCTATCTGGTCAGGCAGTTGAACTAGGTGACTGTTGTAGGTCCCTTCCAACTGAAATTTTCTATTCTATTCTACTCTATTCTGTTCTGCTCAATTCTTAGCCAATAACCTCTAAATTTTCAATGCAGAAATGAGAGTACAATCAGTCTCCCTTTTCCTCTACTCCTGGTTTCTGACAAGTAGATTCCATCTCTCCTAATAGACAAAGACCTTGGTCTGAGTTTATACAAGTTTTCTCACCTCCCATCCGGAATTCAGTAATGTGGTATACCTGGGCCTTAAGCCATCTGTCCTAGGAACCTGCAACTAAATGCAGCAACATAACCCAACAACACAAGCTTTGTAGCTGTCCCAGAATATCCTTCCTCTCCAGTGGCTTTCTCTAAGAAGGAAAAAAAAAGAAATGAGCTGAAGGTCTTTCCCCTCTCCTGTAAGATGATTAATGGCGCAGGCTCAGGATAGCTAAGGGGAAAATAGACCACAGTCCAGAGATCCAAATTAGTGAGTCCACGCAAGTGAAGAGTAGGACTTGGTGGACTCACCAGTTTTCATCTGGAAGCAGTATAGCTGCATGTACTTGGCGCCATGCCCAAGCTAATATACCCTGCCCTTTGTGTGTGAACGTGACTATTCTGCTTCCAGGCCTGATTTGGCAGTTTATCCAGAACCGCCCTTCTGGTTCTGGGGTTAACGCAGGAGGAGCAGATCTGTCTGCAGCTGGCAGTGTGGACAGGCTTTCAAAGAATCTCTCTGGCACCAGGGTGGGAACCTGGGATGCAAAATCTCCTCCCCAGGCACAGTAAGGCTTCCTACCCAGAAGGTAACACTTGTCTGTGCAGAGGAGAAAACATTCCTTTCAATAGGTTGGTCCAAGTTTCTGGAATTAATTCTCACAGGAAAAGAAATGTTAAAAAAAACCCCAACAACTTGTGTTGTCCTGCCTATCACATGCAGTTAATCCGACCCACTTTTCTGCTAGATACATTTATGACTCAGCTCTCCCACTCCTCCTCCCCAAAACTGTTACCCAAATGCAATGATATGCATGGAGTATCTCCTCGCACTGCAGAAAGATAAACTGCATATGACAGCTATTAGTTGCATGACATCATGCTCTTTAGAAAGGCATTGGGATATTAAGAGGTATAAGATTCTCCCTAGAGCTGAATGAATAGAAAGTATCTATATTTTAGTGTGGTATTTTAGGACACACAAAAATTGAATTTTCTAGGTCTGTTCCCTGCCAGACCAATCTGAACACAGATAAAATTATTGTTATATTAGTCTGTGCTCTGACTGAGTGGTTAGAGATTACTTTTACTTGCGCCTTTTACCGTGCTGAGCAGGTCATGATAAACAAACAGTAAATGGTAACTGATTTTTGGTTGGGAAGCATCTTTTTCACAGTTTCAGAATTGCTGATGCATTTCACAGCAGGCTGCTGACTACACAGGAGTAGCATTCTGGTGTTAAAATACTTGAGGCTGCCCCACTATTTCTTGCTCATTTTCGGTCCTCTTAGCCAAATCAAGCTTCCCTGGAGGAATATAGAAATGGGAGCTTTGCCTGAGGTGAGATCTTCAGAGCTATTCTTGTTGATCACATTTTTGGCAGACAGAAGAGAGCTGGGTGAAAGTTCGAGGAGAAGGAAAAGTTTTATTTCAAATTTGGAGCCTGAAGAAGCTGAGCCAGTAGAGAACAAATCTGAATTAAAAAGCGAAAACTAAAGAGGTTCCTTCGACTTCATATGCACTGTAGGCTTTGGATAACTTAAATACAGAACTACACCTCAGCCAGGTGTATTTGAAAGATTTGTTAACTTTGTAAAATATTTGACGAAACTGGGCTGAATTTCATATCCATAATGAAACATGGAAGCAGGTGAGTTCCATGTGTTTTGGATATCTTCTCATAAATACTTTGCATTACTCTAATAGTGACAAATTTAGCAAACTATCTTACCAGATGTACGCAGAAAAAAAAGATGTAATATGAGGACCAGATAGAAAGCCTGAAGCCTGAGCTGACTGCTGTGCATTTCTGATCTTCTGAACTGAAGCAATTGCACAAACCTGTGCCTTATGGATGATTTCTGCAGTAAAGAAGTCCAATTTCAGAAAGAAAGAAAGAAACAAAAAAAGAATGAATGCGAGGTTCTGAGTAATTATTTTTGCAGAATTTTAACAACTAGAGTTGTAAGGGGTCATAGTGAAAACAATTATAAAGCAGGTCCCTTTCCTGAGACTGTTTAAATATCTGAGTCTCAAATGGCTCACAGCATCCGACTATCTGAGCCATGACTTTGATATTTTAATTAACAGCATTTTGTGTTGCAACCAGTTTTACCAACTGATGATTCAGACACAGTAAGATGTGTCATACTTCAGAGACCTTAGACTCCATGGTTAGTGTTGGGTATGTCATCCTCGTTACGTTTGATAAGTTTTAATGTGCGATATGGGAAAAAGACAAATCTCCTATTTATTTATTTATAGAGATAGTTGGAAAAAATATTCCCAGAAGGAATTTTTGATTAATGTCTTTTGAATTTTCCCTGCAAATAGAAAAGTAAAAAAACCCTCACTGAAACAAAACAAAATGAAACAAAAGAAACCCACCTTTAGGTGAAGAGTGAGCATTTCTATCCAGAAACACCTGCATGCTTCTGAGACCTAAACCATACTACTTGTACGACTCTCAGTTTCCTAACCAGATAATATCTCATGTGACAAACCATAATACTTTATGTTGATGAGCTGAAATAATAAATTATGGAAATATGTAGGTGTGATTTAAAAAGATGATGACACTTCTCTGAAGTGGTAGTTTTGTATGTCTATAAATATCACCCTCTGTAAGCATAGGCATTTCCAGTATAAATAAAATTTGGTTTCAGACACTATGGTTGCAGTTCATTCCAGCAAATTTAAGTACTTACTGTGGTACAAATGGAATCATTCTGATCCCCTTCTGTAGTCAATGGAGAGATTGGACATCTCCAGGGGTCAGTTCCAGGAATATATTGACTTTGAAGTGCTATTCTGCTGTCACTGAGGCATAACATTGAATGAGGTAAGACAGTAAGTCATGGTCTTTCAGTATGGTTGCAAAATCAAAATAGCTCTATAGAAGCTTTCTCCCTTTAAATCAGTATTTAGGCTTTCAGTACTAAAAATTTTAAAGCTAGACACTGACAGTTATTTTACAGATGAAAAATACACGTATTTTTTTAAAAATCTATCATTGGACCATCAGTAAGCAGAATAAGAGATAAATTTATTTAATACGTTATTAAAAACAAAGAATTTATCGAGAACTACTTCAGTATTGCTGCTAGCTCACAACAAGGACCTAATCCAGTTCAAGGTTAATGTAGAAACTACACAAATGATGTGTATCCAAAATAGAGTCTTTGGGAAGAACAGACTCCTATGACAAAATATAGTGTGTTTTTATTGTGACAAACTCACACTCTCCTTGCCTAAGTTAAGTTTATAAGCAAATTAACTTGCAGGAGCAGGTAAAAATTGAGATGATTTCATGATTTCCAGGAAGAAAAACAGCAAAGTCATCTCAAATAGAATATAGTTAGCTTCAATTGCCTGAAGTAGCACATCTTCTTTACTACTAGTCATAGCTCTCTACTATCTGATGGCAGAAGCAGTGTTCCATGGTGGAAATGCTTTGTATAGTACTTGGCGCACCTATTGCTGCACAACAGCTGCTGTTCTTCTACTGCTGGGCAACAACATCTTGCCATAAAAAATGCTGGCATATGTCAATAGTTTTCCCATGAAATGTTTCTTCAGTTCACTATAAGAAAGAAACTTTCCATAAGTCACGGACAAGGTATAGAGTAATACATGATTCATGACTGCCCTTTATGGACAGCAAAAATGTATCTGCCCTTTTTGAAATCACTATTCAATGAATATTTCATCTTTTCTTAAGGTATTGTTCATTAGAAGTCTGATATTTTTGTGATTCACATTGAATCCATAGCCCTGAGTCACAACTAAAATATTTGCAGAAAGAATGTGAACAGCCTGCAGGAGAATACTTTGAATAAATAGCAACCTTATGCAAAGAGCCAGATTCTTCTACTCCTATTTGCACTGGTAACTTTCCAGAGAAAAGCCTACTGATAGCCATACAGTTACTCCAGATTTACCACAAGCCTACCCAGCAGAATTTAGCCCATTGCCATAAATTAATGGCTAAATTGTATTTATTTAGAGTGAAAATGGGCCTAGACCTACCTGACCAACTCATATAGAAGTTTCTAGTAATCTTAAAAGTATTTTTGTCTGATTAAGGCAGGATTTGATTTTATGTCCATTCTCTGGAGGGTAGCTTTTCTGAGCTGGTCACCTTTTTGCCACATTAGCAATTTTGAAATTATAAGTATGAGAAAAACCCTCTAATTTTGTGGGAAATGCATTTACATGGCAACAAAATTGCTGATACATTAACATTTTGCAGAATATTAACCACAAAAGAATTGTGTTCTGGTATTAAAAATAGTTTGAAGCTGTCCCTGCTATTTGTAGGTCATTATCAGTGTTCATTGCCAGTTCCTCATTCCTCAAAAAATTTAAATCCTACCTTGGGAAAATGAGGTAGGGAATATGTGCAATGGCTGATGACATCATCTGTAAGTAACGACTGTAAATCTTGAGTGAATTTGTAAGTACAAATGTGCAGCCTGGAAGGTGCCAGATTTCACGCCTGCACACTTAGAGCTTGCAAATTCATCACATGAAGAACTTGGGAACATCATTTACAGCCAGAATGTGCTCAACTACACCTTGATGAAGCCAGAATGGAAAAAAATGCAATCTCTACTAGAAAAAAAAAATCATATTTTATAGAATAATAATTTATATTTTATTTCAGATTATTTAGTTACTTCAGATGCATAACATATGCCTTTATCTAAGTGACAGTTTATAATTTTGGAGACATTTTAGAAATTAGCCTTATGATATAGCAGCAAGAAGGTTTCTTGCATGCTGAATGCAGTATAAGTGAGTGTTAACAAAACACTAATGCCATTTGGATGGTATAATATCAGTTAGTGTGTCCAAACCTCTTAAAAATACATTCTAAACTATTATATTGCCAATTAAGCAGCAAAGTGGAAAATTCTTGTCTTTCTGTTGGCATAGAAAGGACCTAAGTTGGTTTTTTTTTTCCTTATAACTTTCAAAAAAGTAAGAGAAAATTTGAACTTTACCTTAAAAAGTTTGTATTTCTCATGCATGTATTTAAAGAGGTGCTCCTTAAATAACTTGAACACTGGGGCAAAACAATGTCAGCTGGGAGAAAACTGGCAGAAAACTTGGTTCAAAAGGGGTTGGATGGTTAAAGGAATTGGTAATGAAATCCTTAGATTTTACTAATCTATTTTCTTCTGATTCTTGTCCAGCTTTGGTCACAGACACTAAGTGTTTCTACTGGAGACCAGCCCAAACAGCAAAGGCTCAGGTCCACCTCTGAGTCCCTCACTAAACATGGGGCAGTTTTGGATTTAGGAAGAAAGTGAACGTTTATCTCAGGGTATTTCTGTCTGAAACCTCTCAAGTTTTATGGAAGGAGTCGCTGACATCAGTACCAGTGCTGTTCCCAGTGATCAGGTGCCCATCTCCCCACCACAGTTCAACAGATAAACAGCAATTTCAATGCTTTTTGAATGCTCAGTTTTCACAGAGTGCTTCAAATGGCATGGAGGTTTCTAAATTTCTACTGACCCTTTAGTCCCTGACTTGCCTGTGGGACAATGGGGTTGTATATAAACTCTTGTGGAGTTGTGACCAGTCCATATTATTGTAGCACTCTTTCTCTGGTCTGTGGCATCACCAAGAGGTTTCCATATTTACATGAGAAACTCCCCTTGTTTGAGATCAGACTTGAGCAGTAAAACTCAAGTCAGGTTCTCTGTTACAATAAGGATTTTGTTCAGAGCTCAGATCCAGGAACTAGTAGCTAGGCTCTGGAAGCCCAGACCTTGCTACAACAAGAGTCACTGAATTTTGAAACAAAAATCTCCTTGGATGAAGTTACAGATTCACAGTCGCTTCCTGAACCTGCTACTCAAGGGCATTACAAAGTTGTTCTTGCCTGTTCCCTCTTTCAGCTCCTGAAGGGAAGTGAAAGAATCAGCATGTGTAGTTGTCCTTGTCTGCAAGCTGCTGATCCAGATGAATAGCAGACTCCCAAACAGATCAAGAAAATATCTGGCTTTTCTCTTAATGAGTTCTCTGATCTGACACAACACCAAAGCACTTGTGCCCTCATAAGAGAACTGTTTGTGGACTGCCATTTTTGGACCATAATTTGGTTTTTGATATTTATATTAATCTGAAGTCGCCCGCTTCACCCAGACAGAGGGAGTGCAGAAATCATTTCTCTGTATTTACCTGTTGTTATCACCAGAGCTTGTTCTTGCATGTCCATGAAGGTGCTCAGGATGAAGGAATCCACTTCCAACTAAATCCATCTCTCCTATTTCCACTCCTGTTTTTTATGTTATAAATGAAAGATACAGTATATAGTCTTAGAATTTAAAGGAAATATTATTTAAAAAAGAAATTCAGGCATGTGTCCCCAGCCACAATTACATAATCTCTCTGCTTTTGAGTAGACTGAAATAAACACTGATAGTAAGTTAACGGTGCAGATGAACCTGTACTTTGTGACAAATAATTATACTATTTTCTGTTGAAAAACATACACAAGATATGAATTCCTTGACATATTGAGTTGTAAAGCCACGTTACTGCCACCTTTAAACTTCAGGGACTGCAAATGAACAATTCTCTGTCACGGTATAACTCATATTTTAAGGAGCTTATTCTTTTACTGTATGTGCAAAAATAATAGCACAGAGAATACAGAAGCATTGTGAATGAGCGATTTTAGGTTGACGAAATAAAAATGTTCTACAGAAACCCAAACTAACTTAATTATATAGCTCAATTAGACAACTGATGTGTTCCAATTCCTATCTACTCAAATTTATAAGTATCAATATCAAGTATTCCACAATATATATCTCAATATATATAATGTATATTTCATTATAATGTATAATTTTATTTTCTATAACAGAACTGCGCAGAGCTATGGTTTGTCCAGCTACAACATTGTGCTGGTGTATGTTATAGAAGGTCCTGGTTTTGATACAGAACTTTGAAAATCTACTCTTGGAACAAGTAGGAGAGAGCACATACATGAATAAATTAATTCTGACAATGGAAGTCAGGAACAAACCAAAAAGGAATAAACACATTTATTTTGAAATTTAATTGAATATTTTCAACAATTATAAATAAAATAATTAACTTCTTATACCACATCTTGTGCAACAAACAGTCAAACTCCATGAATAGTGGGTTATGGAAATTCACCCTAAGAACTATGCCACATTGTTTTAGTAATTCCATTATATTTTATGCCTTTGTGTTGGCCTTCCTCCCACTGTTAGTAATCTGGATCCAGGGTAAAATCTCCAGGGAACTGTGAGTTTGTTTGGAGGGAACTAGATTTTCCTCACATGTGGACTCTAACTGTTAAGACTCCAAACAATCCCTCACAGCACTTGTGAGTCTGAGCTAAAAAAGAACGGTAATGGCTCTTCTCAAGGGAAGAAGGTATTTCAGCTGAATGAACAGAAACTGATACTGTACAAGCAGCTTGAGGTATGAGCAATCCAGTTCTGCCTGGTTCCAGAAGAATATTGTCATGAAAATGAAGAGGCAGAAAGCTGAGTTACATCACCTCATCATCACTATCATTCTCTGACTAATTTTCCCAAAGTGTAGAACACTATTCTTAGCTGTTTTCAGAAATATGTGATAGCTGCTATGTTTCCTATTATCCTTGCTATTGATCTCATAGACCATCCATAATATTTTCCTTAGGGGTACCCCTGAGTCCTGCACAATGAGGAACCCTCTCCATCCATTGGTATATATCATTAAATAAGGATAAACCCACGATCAACAGTTATACAGTACAGGAAATGAGACAGAAGCAATTAGTAAAAAATAAATACTAATTTGAAGCCTTAGGTTAATTGTCACCCAAATTTAGGTGTGGGAAATCCCACCAACGTACCTGGAGAAGAGCCTCACTAGGCTCATAGAACTCAGTTTCCTGAGATTATTTTTTACTAAATAATTTTGCAATGACATCCTTTTTTAAAGTGTTGCCAAAAGTACTATTTTTATTTTATTACTTTTTTTAGCTGACAGTTCATGCAGACCTGTTTAATTGCCCCTTAAATCTGCTGTTTCACATAGTTATTTCCACTAAAACATAAGCTACACTTAAATATCTTCTTTGCTAAAATATTTTAATTTCCACATAAAGAAATTAAAGAGAAATTAAAGTATTTATATTTCTAAAGTTCTCACAAAATTAAAATGTGTTTTGCCTGAAAAATTTAGTTATAAGAAAAATATTGTTTTTCTGCACCATATGAATGTCTATGCAATCATATAGCTGTGAGAGAAATTGCTACCTTCTGTTTATGTAACTAAACCCCTATTTTCATTGACTTACATTGTAGAAGAACTGAACTAGATCTTTTCTCTACTACACCATTTAGTAACTCAGATTATAAAATAATGATGAAACAATAATAAAATATTTTAACTGATGCATTTAAATGTAATTTTATGCACTCACATTTAAGTATTTCTGCAGGTTTGTGCATTCGGAACATTATGCTGGAAAGAGTTTGCATAGATTTTCCACTGCTCACTTGCAGCCACCAGCAGCCTGAACACACAGAATCAAAAAATCATTTTAGGTTGGAAAAGACCATCTCATGTTTCAGAATTCCTTGTTGTATTTGCCGCTTATTCCACTGAAAATACATATGTGGTCTACCAAGGTAAAAGATGCTAAATTGCTACACATTACTACAATTCCGATGTAAAATATCCTAAATACAATTCCAGAGGGAAGAAAGAATAGTTCTCATCTCTCTTTTACATGGATTAACATATCCAATAAACCTTCTTCCCCCCCTCATATTTCATTGGAAAGATTTACAGCACAGAGTGGTTCTAGTTGGCTGTTGGGCATTGCTGGCTGATGGCAGCATCATGGGACTCTCTAGCCATCGAGTTTGGTGGCATGCTAGTGAGGTATGGATTCAGCCAGCCAAGCTTTGACATCACTGGAGCTAGAGAAGGACTGAGTTATTTATCCTCAGTCTCACTTGGAGGCATTTCAGTCACCCTGACAGTTTTGGACCATGTATCTGGGCTCAGACTCTCTGTGGCGCTGAGCTCCCACAGACATGAGAAGTCTAACCTCTCTGAGACTTGGATCTTTAGACTGTGATGGCACAAAATCAGCATCAGCAAAGAATTAATCAGTTATCAAAATATATGCAGAGGGATTTTCATAAACACTGTTGTGAGGCACCCAACCTCTGTTGCCTACTGCACCATGGTATGCATGTCAGTGTGCTAGCTCACCCATATGACTTGCTGGTCAAACAGACGTGTCATCTGAGATTTTTGACAAGTGTTAATTTTACTCATCTATGCTGTTTTATACAAGGCAAATTTCTTGGAAGAGATCTACTAATGGCAATGAAATTTTCAGACAGTACCAGAGTGTGACCGTCTACAGACATTAGCTTGAGATGGGTAGAGAAAGGACTTGTATGTAGATTCAAGCTAGTATTTTAACCATCATGATTTCATAGCTGTGACCAACTCAGGCAAAGAAGGCAAGCCTTGGAGCAGTCTGACCATCTCAGACAGCCAGGTTACTTGGAAAGAACTTATGAAAACAAGATGCCTGATTGTGAGGAAATCTATTGATTCAGGGTACTCCTGGACAACATAAGCTCTTGTAAAGGTATCGTAAATGTATAAGAAAAAGGAGATCAGCACACTCCCACATTCCTGCCATTTAAAGATGTTCCAGTAAAATAGGATGCTGACCTAGAGCCATTTTGTTTTACCTCTGAAAAGTCAAGGTTTTATCTTATTTCCATAACAGAATGAGTTAATTTAAGTCTTAAAAAATGCAGTATCAGTAACAAGCTTCAGATGACACATTACAAAATAAGCTTTGGAACCTCAAGTGAGACTTGTCTAACCAAAAGTAAATGCATTCTGGCTGTATCTTAGCCCAAGCTCTCTTCAGACTCAATAGAGCAAAATAGATGTTTTAGTACAATTCATCTTAGGTATTTTAGACATTGACTTTAGGATAAACTGAGTTGCACTTTAGCAGGGTCTATTTCTCTCCACTGACTATAAAGGGCCTAAAGTGATAAGCTCAGATGTACGTGTCTAGACTGGAGATGTTTATAGTTAGGTGATTGAATCCCATTTGTTCAATCTACTACAGTTAGCAAAGTACAAAATTTATTTACCCCACATATCATTGTTTTAGTGAGACTGGATAAAGCCAAGCCTTGTATTATTTTTTGATCTATCTGCTTATGGACATTGTTGGAGACAAATGCTTGAGGAGATGGACCCTGGGTCTGAACCAAAAAGGGTTGATATTGTGGTCCTCTGGTACTAATCTCAACATTGCAAACATTATAAAATGTAAAAGGAAGGAAAAAATAACTTAAACTTTGAAATGCAACAAAGTGATCATCAAAAGAAAGGACTCTAGACTTAGAGTTAGAGAAAAGACAGGCTTATGAGATAAGGAAAAGCTAAACAATTTAGACTGAGCCTCTTGTGACCCAGTTCAAATATTTCTGGTGGGTTACACAAAGCTGACCTACTGTGTACTACATAAAGCATGAATTTTAAAAGGTATGAGGAAAATGCAGTTAAAGAAGCTCATAAATGAGATTGACCCTACCAAAGATTTGCAAAACACACTAGAACCATAAAAAAGTAGCTTTTAGAAATGTAGTATTTCTAGTTATTATCTACAGTTGCCTGCCATAGTAGAAGGGATTATGATATCCTTAATGAGGGGGCGTACAAAGTGTTTAAGAAATTTAATTTGAACTTGGATCAAGTCCAACACTTAGGTGACTGAATTTTTATATTATTGTAAGATACAATGAAAGAGGAAACAATGACAAATAGAATCATTTTATATGATATGTGAAGTAGTTTATAGCACATTAAGTAATCATGTAAATGTCACAGGTAGCTCACATTGTCATAAGAAGATATAACCTATCCTTTTGTGTCTGAGGCAGGAAGGATGGGTAAGTTTATGTTTTGTTCAGGAACTAGGTAGACTCTTTATTGAAACACTGACATCTCTTGAGCTCCTGGATCTATGTTGCGAAATTTTGTGTGACCGAGTTAGCCACATTATGTTCTGTAGCAAGGCCTGGGAAATACGAAAGGACTGTTGTTTCTGAAAACAGAAAAATGCTGTAAATTTTTTTTAATCTTTTCAACAGAACAAACACATTTTTAAACCTCCCTGTAAAATGTTACTGCACAAATATTTTCACAAGCAACTCACATGCCAGGTAAAGAATCTTTGTCCAGTTTTACATGGCTCACTCTTTCTTTTGAAGACAGGAAAGTACATGAAGCTCTCTCTTACAATCCATTTAAGGGCTTTGGAGTGAAGAAAAAGTCTGTACCCCCATGTGGAATAACTTACATTTAGAAAAAAACCAAGGGCATAGACAGAGCCTGTAGCATGTCCATTATCACAAATCTCGCTGGCAAAAATCTCTCCTGGAATTAAAATCCCATAACTTAATCTCAAGATCATCCATACTTTTTGGGTGTTGTAGTCCATCTCATTTCTGATTGCCACATTTGGAAAGCAATTTAAAGCAAAACTTCTTCCACTACTACAATATTCTTTCCTCTAACGAGCTGTCTCTGTTTTGTGCCAGTAACAGCTCTGCTTTGTGGTCAGCTAACATACTATTCATAGCTACTATATGTCCCTCCTGGGATCCATTTCTATATTCCCAGTCCTTCTACTGACAAAAGAGTTTTAGATGGACAAGGAACACTAGATATGTCCCTGTTCCTAAAAGAACCCTGGTAGACAGCACAGGCAGTGCATTTGGGCTTTACGAACAAATATAAAATACAAATTGAGGAACTGGTGCGTAAAATGGAGATAAATTCCAGTACAGAGCTTTTTAAAATACTAACTACTCCTCCACAGCAAAGATGTCCAAATGTTTTAACTTACTTTATGGTGGGGGCAGAAATATTCCCTGTACCAGCTGAGAGAAGTATAAAAGCAAAAAAAGTGGTAAGAACATATGAGTTTTACTCCATGTAGACTTATTTTGTTTACATAAAAACACTCTAGGGATTTATATTTACAATTTTAAATGATAATTAGACAACTGTATAAAAATCATATAAGTCACATGTAAGTCACAGTATGATTTAGACACTTAACGAATCAAAGTAGTAAAATGGCAGCTTAACGATTTTCCATATCTCTCCCAATCTTTCATAACATGGTCTAAGGTTCATCCAAGTACTGTCAGGCAAACATCTTCTGCAGTATGAAACTATAAAGTCATAAATTAAGCCCATTTTATACAAACCAATACTTTTTAGCACTATATCTGTTTATTGTTCTGACTGCTATTCTTATAACAGGATAACTTTTATGAAATTTTTTTGCAAGAAATAATTTATTAAAGTGAATTTTTTGATGATATCTAGAGCCTTGAAGTTATCAAAGCCACTACTGGCTGCATTGTGTAAAATCTGCATGCAAACATCTGTACTTGGATTGAGAGGTAAACTGAATGTTTGAGTTTGGAGCAAATTTAACGTTTCTGTTCCATTTGCAGACAGAATGGGGTCACCTTTGACTGAAGCATGGGTTTGGTTTTTTATAGAGCAGTCTTATTACTTGAAGCTCAAATGGACAAATCAATGAGCGGTGAGAGATAAAGATATTTTGGTATTCAAATATACATAAATTGAAGTAAAGATAAGAACCCTGTTCTTTCAGCTTCTGAAACAAATCCAAAAGTAAAGGAGAGGTACCAGTGAGTAAGCTGTAGCATGCAGTAAATAAAAGTGAACCCTTATTTTTAATAATTCAAAGCCTATGCTTTTTACTGGGAAGCTTTGCAGGTTTCTAATCCTCTCTACAGGCTCAGTTCTTTAGATATTTCTCCAAGTTAGGCAGCATTAACTGTTCGCCTTTCCCCCATTTGGATCTGATAGCCAAGTGTTAATCTGTAACGAATTCCTATATTGTAGAAAGTTGACATGATTATTTCATAAATCATAGAGATAGAGCTAAAAAAGGCAACAAACCCCACAAACTATCTCCTAGAGATTCAGAAGTAGGTGACCCCTTTTCCCTGCAGACCAGCTGGGTGGGTGCCAGCATACACTGTAGGTCATGGATCTGCTCTGTCCCCTGAGGTAAGAACAGTGTTGTGGAAAAAGAAAATAAGTTTTATGAAAAAAAAAGTAACAAGTACAAGTGAGTGCTTGCAGTCTGCTCATGACTGAGGATGGCATCAATACTCAACATTACACCAATAATTCATTAAAAGCAAGGAAGTTAATCCCCTTTCTGTGTCTGAATTAATCAGCCAAAATAGAAAACAAAACTGGCAGGACACTGGATGTTTGTGTGCCAGTTTATGGGGCCTCCCTAAACCAACACCAAGAGAACACAGCTAACAATTTTGCTGATTAAAACAGTAATAACTGTTCGGATTTTACATATTTAGCAACTGAAGCTACTAGTGTGGGATCCGGCCTGCAAAACCAAATATGAAGTTAATTAAATATCTAACAAATGTTTGTGAAGCTACAGAAAGAAAAGCATTCAGTTTTTAATTTCCTTTATTATGTCCCCACCCCATGAATCCCCCCAGGCCCATTTCCTTTTCTTATTCAAGTTGCACAGCAACTTTCCCAAGAAACTTAAGAGCTGGGTTTTCAGTGGAACTTAAGAGATTTGATCGCTCAATTGAAGCTTGATTTCAGTGAGATTTGAACAATTCATTTAACACATTTCTTCTTACCATTCACTGGTAAGAAGTCTTCACAGTCTTCTTTAACCAGTCACTGATTAAAGATATGAAGTAGCTGATAATACAAACATCACACATGAACTATAACTATTAAAAAAAAGGAGAAGAAGAAAAGATTTACCATTACACTTCAGATCTTTCTTTCCTTCTCATACAACAAAAGCCAAAACTGATTGCAGTGTTTGTCCAAGCTTGACCAGATCTCCAAACGGAGACCAAATCAGTGTTTCTCTTGCACTTGTCTCAAGGACACAGAGCAGCCTGTTTTCATTAATGAGGCCACTCTTGAGATACCCCTGGGTAATCAGATGAAGGCCTGTCTCTAATTATAGGCTAGACTCTGGGATGATTACTTTCATGTAGCAAGCAAGGGTAACAGTGGCAATGAAATCATTGGCCGTGACAAGGGTTAGGAGTGCAGGTACTGTTCGAGAGTCTCCATTGGGTTCATACTAACTAGGTTAAAGCTGTCAGGGATATGTCAGCTCCAGCCACTGCTATGCAGCTTGTAGTATGTTTTAATATCAGCAGATGATGCAGTAGAAACATGGCGAATGATCTCTTAATGTATTTCTCAAGGTAGTTCTTAAGGACAGTGAAATAGGAAAAAGTTACGGCCTCGAAGCATTGTGGTACTATTACCATCTTCTAATCCAGTCTGCTGTGCAATACAGGAATCCAAACACCCATTGTTTTCTGGATCTGTTCTTTTAAAATGTACTCTTAAACTCATGCGTGTCTCCCTAGGAAAGAAGGGTTATTTTTCCTTGTGTACTTGTAGACATTTTATCTACTCTAACACTTTAAAGTAGTGAGTACATGCATATTTTAATCTCATTTCCCCCTATTTCTGATTTCACAAGACTTGTCTTGGTTTAGCACCATTTTTTTTCAAAACACATGTCAACTCTTTTCAGAACAAATAAAGAGAATAAAAACTGAAGTCACATTGTAGCATCGGGTGAATATCAACAGAGCTGATGTGAAAAGGAATTTGTGATTCTCAGACCTGAATTGTAGTGGCAGTAGTGCCACCATAACATGGTCTGATTAAATGAAGTACATTTTGAGGAGTTCTTTTCTTTACTACGGTCATTTGATAGCCTAAATAATTTCATTTCAGTTAACTAATTTAAAGGATTTTTGCAAGCACTGAGTGCTGATATCTGAATTAGTTTTCTGGAAACTAGTGATCTTGGGGCATATTCCTGGAAATCATATCCTTCAATTGCAGTTTGCACTAGACTACATTTTAAAGAGAGAGGGAAAGGTAAAAATCTATAAATGAAAGATCAAAGTTCAAACTCGAAATGGGAGACTGGTTCACTAGTTTAAATTTGAAAAACAGGTGTATAACTTTATCCATCTGTGGCCATTCTATGATAGACACACAAACAACTGCACAAGACAGGAGGATGGCAATTCTTCGATAGAACGATCAACTCCGATCACACTCCACAAAGTGTCCTGAAGAATTAGTCAGCTCAGAAAATATATCCCTTAAAAAGCAGCATTTAAAACAGCTTTTTTAAAAATAAAACAAACCAAACCAAAACAGCCAGTCAGGAAAAAAGGAGTGGGTCATGCTGGAAAATCCTCTTATATCTGAAGGTGACTTAAGAGTCTGCTTCAAAGCTGCAGAGGTATATGTAGAGGGTCAATCATGTCCCCATGTTCTTTCCTTACTTTAGTACATATCGCCTCTCTCCCCAGAAAATGCTTTATCAGCCAGATCAAAAGCTAAACTGCAAGGAGATAGTGCTGTTTTCTGTACCACAATTCCTTACTCCATGTTTAGATTAGAATGAAAAGTCCAGAGAGGTCTATCTGATTCCTTTACTACAGTGTCCTTTGAATAGTCACTTCAAGTGCAGTAAAATTCAGTGAACAAGAAAGGAAGATGAGGCATGATATTTGGTTTCCCATATTTCACTGCTATTTGAAGAAAGATCCTGCCTTCCAGGAACAAAAAGGCAGTGATGTTTCCCTGAGTTGCCTTCCAGGAGTTAATAAACACTTTGGCCACAATCAGGACCCTTCTGCAGGAGGCCCTGTGCAGGCATGTAGTAAAAAGAGCAAACCCCAAAACCCTAGCTCAGAGGAATCATATTCTAAATAGACCAGAAAATGTGTTGGAGGCCTCAAAAAAGATAAACTCAGTGAAAAAAACAGGAATAAAATCTGGGTTTGTTGTCTCCCAGGAACCTCTGTGCTGCTACTAGCACTGAGTGCATTGCATTGGTCTATCCTTTCCCAAATGAGTCAATCAGCTGAAAAAAACACAGAGGGCAGAAAGAAAGTAACCTAGAAACAGGTCTGGTATAAATTAACTCTTTATATAAAATTATTTCATTTACTATTTAATTGAAGTGAACAGGCTAGAGACTATGTAGTGGTTCTGCAGCTAAAAAGAGTGGTACTAACTAGAACAACACTTACTTAAAGAAAACAGATATCAAATTCTTGCCTGCCATAGATCCTGAATGCTCATGAGTTGCCCCTGTCTGAATGAGGCACCAATGGCTTTCAGCAGAGCTCGGTGACGTCCGTCTTTCCGTAGGGTTGGACACATGCCGTCCTGTTGGATGCACATTGCGTTCTGTGGACACACGAACTCTGTGTTCTCAGTGCTTACATGTGACTCAGAAGGAAAGTATTGATAGTGGATATGGCAGCAGATTGCACATGGCATTGAACTTTACACATGAGGCTCGCTGGGACATATTGCCACCTATTGTTTTCGGTCTTGATTGCATTGCTTTCTTAATAACTAATTGGGCTTGCTGCATTTTAACAATGTTCCAGATATAAAGTTTACGAGATGAAAATCTGTATTTTGTTATTGCAGTTAAATAATCAGATGATTTTCAAGAAGTAATGCGTCTTCATCTTCGAGGTTTCTTTAGTAAAAAATGTCACTGTAATACTCAAATTTTGCACAGACCTGTAGAGATAAGTTTCTGTCAAATTTCATAGATTCTTCCCTCTAAGTTCTAGAAATCTTTGCATGTTTTATCTTTCATATGAAAAGTCTCCCAGTTAGTTAGGAAACTGTATGAAAATGTGTGATTCTGTTTCTTTTAGGAATAATCAGAATTTGAACTGTTGGGGTTTTTTTTTTTTTTGCTCTAGAGAAAAATTAAAATACCTTTCTAGTAGGTATAAGCATTTGTTTTTCTTTTGGGCAGTTTAGTGCAATACAGAACCCCAACAGCCAAAATCTTGATTTTTCTGATTTTATGTAGTCAGAAATAAGCTGGCAATATGTTTGACTATCTAAATTATTTAGTTAAAAAAATTGCCAATATTAAATTAAAGCCATTCAAAAAGGAAATTAACTAAAAATTCCCTGGAATTTAAATGACATTTTATGAATATGAAATACAAAGATCTAACAATTTTGTTCTCAAACAAGATCACAAAACACTTATTCACAGTATTTTTTTCTGTTAATGAAAAATTTAATTATGTGTCTGACTTAATGATCTACTTTCTGTGATCCTTGTTGTATGACTAGTTGTAGTTATTTAGTTGCATCTGTCCCAAAGTGCCTTAAAGACTTAAATACAGTTACTTATACAGCAATATCAGGGTATGAAAAATCAAAATAAAAATCCTTGGAATCTGCTGGATAAGCAGGAATGTTATCCCTCAAGGGGATTTCCCTATCAGTTATTCAAAGCACTGTCCCAGTCTTTATGAGTGGCATTTTGCTCTGTACAATTCCCGAAGAAGGGGATGTGATATCAGGCCTTCTTCATCAATACATGGAACAGAGGCTATCAGAAGAAAATGTGGCAGCTAGTTGCACATGCCTTTCCAACAGTGCAGCCTGTTTTGTGTCACCATGAAGCTGAGCTGTGGCACACTGATACCAAAACTGGGAGTCCCGAGAGTCACCACAGAACAAGTGCTCTGTGAAATGGTCCGATGAGAAGATTTAAAAAAAAAATCCCAAAACAACAACAAAACTCTGTGTGGGGAAAGAGACAGAAAAATACCAAACAACTGTCCACTGTGTTCTTGATAAAAGCACCAAGTGCATTTGTAGCCATAGCCAAGCACAACAGAGCTAGGACACATAAGTTCAGGAATACATGGTGTTTCATCAGAGATGACCGAACAAATTAGTTCTGAGCATTAGGTAAAGACCAAATGACATTTATTATCTCAACATTTAATTTCATCTTAATGTTACTCAAAACCCTGTTCAAGCTCATTTATTCTCATTACTGGTATTATAATTCATCATCTAATAGATTTGTTATTTCAACCCTGTGGTAATTTTCTTTTAAGGGGAGTTGGTCCTGAGCTCTGTTCATTACCAGATTGAAGAAAACTATTATATGATTTTAGAATTATTTATAGATTAATTTCAGAAATTTACATTAAATTAATAGGGAAGTCAAGATTTTAAGCTTTATATAGAAGAAAGATATTAAACAATGGAATTGTACTACTTGAGGAAAACAAATGGGTTAAAATAATGCCAATCACTAATTAACTTTTTGTAGATCTAGAGAATCAATGAATACTTTAGCTCCTAGGCTCTTCAGATCATGTCTTTCTGGAAAGACTGTATTAGTTAAACATAAAAACTTAAAGCTGTAATTTAGTTATATAGCAGGGTTAGAATGGCTAGTTTAATGGTTTCTCTGCCCTAAACTTTTCAGAACAGAAATAGTATCTCATAAAAGGATGGTTTTCTTAATTTTTTTCATATTCATCTCAGAACACTTTGAAAGTGTAACATAATAGTAGCTGAAGTCAGAGGCAATAAACTTGTATGACTTCATATCACTTGGGAATGGCATTTAGCCATTTTCCTACAGCCTTCCATGATAAATGTTCTAAGGGTTTTTTTAAAGATTAGCAAATGGGTGGATACTTTGGTGATTTTATATAAATATATATATAAATATAGGCTTAATTTAATTTTTGGATGTTAAAATGAAACTTAAACCTCATTACACTTGTGTTTTTATGTTTAAAGGAACACTATGTGGAAAATTTATAGTTTATCAGGCTTTAGAGAGAATAATATTGATTTTACTGTTTTTTTGGTCAAGGATCAGTAATTGGTAGATAATTTCTTTGATATTCTCTGATGCTGATTATTTAGTTTGTATCATGCTGACACTCATCAGTTCTGCTACAGAACGCGGATCTTTATTCCCCATCATCCAATCTAATCTACATAGAAAAAAGTCAATCACTAAATAAGCAAATAAATGGAAACAAATAAACTTCCTACTAGCTACTGAATTGTCTCAGAGAAGACTAAATTTAATGAACTAAGTATATATTCAAATGTGTAAAGTATTGTTTTTTCTTCTTTGACTAACTAATAGTATAATGTAAGTTGGAAGGCACCTCAGGATGTCATGGTACTTGCTCGCACCAGGGTCAGCTATGAGATAAGACCATGTTGCTCAGGGCTTTATCCAGCCAGTTCTTGGAACCCTCCAGTGATGGAGCCTACACCACCTCTCTGGGAAACCCGTTTCTGACCTAACCAGGATTAAAGGAAATGTGGTTGGTTTTACGTATCTTGATATATTGAGAAAACAAAATAAAAATAAGTCCGTTTATTGTGGTGGGTTTTATGTGAAATAAATCACTGTTTCCTTTTCCAACTGATAAAAAAATTGAGGACTAAATTGGTCAAACCCCATGGAAGGAGTAACACTAATTCTCTCCTACTCAGTATTAGAAGTTTGCAGAATACAGCCAAGATATCTGGAGATGCCTCAATTCTTTAATTTGCTTCAGGGCATCAGACACCATCTCTTACCTCTTCCAGAAAAATACCTTATTTTATACAGCTGCAGGCCACAGGTAGGAGGAAGAACTTGGAAGTGGGTGGGTTTGAACCAAAGTCACCAGCAGACAGCTGGGTGTATTCATTACTAAATAAACTTCACTGAGGCTGAAATCACTCATGATGGAGCTAGATCACTATAAGCATTTAAATGAACATTAAGAGAGAGAAAAAGAGTGCAAAAGTGACTTTTTGGACAAGCAATTAGCCATAACCCAGGAAGTGTTGATCTGTGCTCTGGGACATATCTTATTATTCTCTGTGAGCTAGAACTATCTTATCACCATTGTACATCTTATAATGTCCAATAGATTGCCATTTTTGCAGTGTTTTAGATGGTATCATAGTATTATTAAAATTTCCAGGTGAAGGGAATTGAAACAAGATATTTTGTGACCATGCCAAAATGTTTTATCTCTAAGATTTTGGATAAAAATATGACACTTTATTCTCCACTGACACCTTTACACTTACATACACATATGTATGATGGAATCTGCAGTTTTCAGTGAATTCATAACAAATCTAAATTTAACTAGAAATTTTGCATTTGTCCAGTCTGAACCATTTCCCACTCTCTTCACAAACACTTGGCCTTGGCTTATCCTTGGTATACTCCCTATCAAATCTAATGTCGGATTGTTCAGTCAACTTCCACCATCACTTCACTAATGGTGCCAGTTCTTATCATCATCTCACAGGCGCCTCTGCACCCTCTCCCACTTCCCCTTATGCTTGGGAAGAAATTCAGATTTATATTTCAGTCAGACTACTGTTGCTTTTTCTATCCTTAAAACCTGCTACTGGTGAGATGCCAGCATTTTGGATATTAATGTCTACTAAGATTATACATTATTTAATTGTGCCTTGTACATCAGGACTCTAATACTGTTTAGGATTTACTACACATTAGTGAATGGAATTAATAATTAGTAACATATACTAAGATTGAGAAGGATAAAACTGCTTTTACGGGAAGGTGAATCCCTGTTTATCCCTGGAATTGTATATCACAGCTTAGCTAAAGGACTATTTAAGATCAAAACTCTCCAGAAATTTCTTGCCCAGGGAAGAATAACTTGTGGAAGCGCCAAAAAATTTTGAAATATTGATCTAATTTAAGTGAAAGCAAAACACTGAAAAATAAGTCTTTCTATAGGCCTGACTTTCTAATTCTTTAAGGTTAGAGCTGAAGGGTTTTGGGAATAGGATGTGGAAGCATGGTCAGAAAGCCCTTTAGATCCTGTTCAATTACTGGTAAATCCAATAGATATTAACAAGGAGGTTCTTGCAGGATCAAAACTGTGCTTATAACTCTAGACTGAAAAATACAGTGCAGATGGATGAAGGAATTGCAGAGGGGCAATACAACAAGCGTGTCTGGCATCAATCATTTAGGAACCACGAGTCATGAAAAACCCAATATTTTTTGTTAAAAAAAAACCCTGAGCCATCTGTTTTCTTGTCATTAGATTAGACTGGTGTCACACTTTTTTACCATTTCTTCACAATCTGAAACTTGACATGTCCTTACTTCCCTCTCCCTTTTAAATTGAAACACTTTCTCAGAACTCCAGGAGCTAGACCTCAAAGAGAAAAATGACAAACAACAAACAGTCAAATCCAGGAAATCTTATGGGAACAATACAGTCAACCCCTCAGCAAGTGAGAAGGACACCTAACAAGATGATCACACACTTGCTCTTCTTCAGGGCAGGATTTTCTCCCTCATGCATCTCCAGTTCCCAGCTGCTTTAGAGGTGATGTATTTTGCCCTGAAATGATGAACATTAACAAGGAAGGCCAGCAGGGAAAGCTCAGATTTTCTTGGGCCTTCTTTACCCTCTCTGTTGCTTTTATCACCACTAAGCAACTGGAGATTTGGCAAAAGCTGAGATTTACTGTATGGATGGCTCAAGTGACCTCTGGTGATGGAAAATGCTTAAGATCTAGTTTTTCTGTGTCAGATCAAAGGATAAACATCAGTGGTTATGCAAAGACTAAAGTCAGTCTAAAGTAAGTTTTAAAATATGTCTTCAATATGGTTTTGTTCTTTAGCAAATATTTTAAAATATTTATACAAAATGCTGGTATCTGGTCTGTAAGAAAACTGCTAAACATCATAGATTGAGACAGTCTACAGCACAAACATGCTAATCATAGTACAACATACTTCTTGAGAAAGTTGTTTCTACTACTTTTGTAATTATTTTAATTTGAGGCAGGATTTTACCAGACAGTGAAAGTAAATGATTCTTATTTACTCCATTTTAGCATTTCTGATTTTATGAAACCCAAAAAGTGATTTGTTTCTGAGGCATGGATCCCCTTATTTCTAACTAAATGAAAGTTTTGGTTGTTTTTCAAGGGAGGAAAAAAGGCAAGTGCCTTTCTTGTTAGAAATTTATGAAAACATTGATAGACTTCAATAGAAAACACAGTATTAGGCAATATCCTCTCAGCGTTTTTATCAAAGCAATCATCACATAAAACTCCTCTGGTATGTAATTAAGCTATATTTTAAATATCTGATTATTCATACATTCCTATTTCAAGCAATTTTGAAACAGAAACTTAACATATTTCTGTAGAAAACTTGATTCCAGTTCTTTAAAATCTACAGGGTCATTTCATTAGGCAACTATTCATCTTATAGAGTATAAAATGTCTTCACTTAAAAATGTATTGTAGGAAAACAGATTAAAACTATCTGTGCCACTTTTCCTTCAAAACCATGAAGAATTTTGAAGATTCAATTCATTCTGCCTTTTAACCACTTTTCATCCTCTGACATACAAAACCAGGAAAATTCTGTCATGATGTAGTGGTATGTTAAAATAAAAGAGCCCATCAGCACCCTGGCCGTGAAACAGTCCCACAGGTTGCTCTAGGCCTGGCACAGAAA
Source organism: Manacus candei (assembly GCF_025592945.1). Lineage (NCBI taxonomy): Eukaryota > Metazoa > Chordata > Aves > Passeriformes > Pipridae > Manacus > Manacus candei. The sequence continues at coordinate 224,612 of NW_026138059.1, forward strand.
TTACTTTATTAGAACCAGACAAGCAAATGTGCCAGTTCATTTTCTAACTGCTGGAAAATTTAATTCCAGAACTTGTGTGTGGGTGTTGCATCTGCCCAGCTTGCCTCAGGGTGGCCAGATTTAGAGTCATCAGAGGAATAAAACAAGGGACATCACTTGTACCCCACACCACACTGAACCCTCTAGAGGCAGCCAAGATGATACTGTTATGTTTAGTTATTAATGATTTCATACATGTTTATTTCAACACTTTGTGCCAACAGACATGGATTTCAGTACTTTTTCCTGAAAAGACCACAATAATGGAACTTACCAGAATATTAATGCTTCATCTCTGCAGAATGCACACAGCTGAAAAGGAGTGGAGGTTTTCTGTCACCACCTCTGGTAACCATGTATTACAGAATTAACTGCAGTGAGAACCAGAGCTCAAAAGTTGAGATGTGGATCCAGACCTTACGACAGTTCAGGTTTGTGGGTTTGATCCAGTCTGTCCAAAATACAAGTTCCCCAATAACATTGTGTTTACAGCAGCTTTTCTCCAAAGCTCAGAGCAGCTCAGATGCTGGGACTGATTTCTGTCCCATTTTCCTTTAGTTACAGTTTATGGATCATTGTTTTAAACCTTGGTGTACATTTATGATACTATATAAATAATAACAGTCACACAATAAACTGCAAAACCATGTTGTTAATAATGTTATTGTGAGTCAAAGATAAAATATAAAAACTGGGCTGAAACTACAGTATTCTTATCCAAATTGATTTTCTTCACTTTTTCAGTGGTTTTCATTGTCCACATGGACAAAACAAATGGACAAATTAACTATTGGCTTGCTGTCTCATCCCAGCATGTGTCATCTTGAAAAATGCAAGGAAAAATACAAAGAAGGGAAAATGATCTACAAGATTTAGCAATTGCAAGTCAGCATGCACTATTTGAAATCTGTGATTCATGGCCAAACACTTCAACAGTAATGACCGCAGTCTATTAGATATAGACATTATCCCCCCCCAAAAAAGTTTCAAATGTTTGTAATTTATTTTCAAGATTACATAACTGTTATAAAATATGTAAGAACAGGATCAGTGTTTAGCTATTGCGTCCTTGCAAGTACATATGTTTAATCAGTTCTCAATAAAATGTTTCATTACATAATATCAGTAATTTTTTTTAAAAGGTGCTACCATAAATTACTGATAACTGTTTTAATTTCTCACGACAACTTGAATCATATCAAATCTCTCTCCCACCTGATTTTACTTAATTTTAGTAAATAGTTGTGTTTCTGTTTTATACAGTTCCAATGTTGGCACCTGGAGTAGCTTTGGCTTCCATTCCTTTCCAGATTTATTGAGGTGCTGTTGCATGGTGTTTGTGTGGTTTTGTTTAGCTGATTTGCACTGGCATAATTCAGCTGTGACACCAATCCCAATTAGTATGTCTGTGTTCAGGTGGGAGGACAACCTCCTTGGCAAAATCAGTTAATTAAATTGAAGGTATCTGCAATGAGATCCACAACTGAATTATCTGCCTTTTTACTCCAAAACATGATGCCTTCCTGCTAAAACCAAGTCTCGCTGATAGAACTTGCAGAGGTGGATGGAGCTGTGATTTCCAAAGCTAAGTAATGAGTGTGAGTTCCTCCATTTTTCTGTAAGAAAGTAGATGCATCTGAAGATGGGTAAATATTGAGTTTGTGATAAAATGAGTCAGAATCACAGTTATTTTTTCCTATGTGTGTCATGGTATAAAATACAGAATATACTTCTGAGTTCTCTGAATAACATGAACAGAAATTTTTGATAAAAGAGTTTTTGCATACTTAGAATAGTTACAATATATTAAATATTGAACAATATAAAATTATTACTTTCAATTACTCTGGAATTATTATTTCAATTACTCTGGATGATATTAAGGTACATATGACACATTATGTTATATTAACATTTCATAAATGTGATCTAATATGCATAACACCCTCAGGTTTGAGACATGAGCTATGCAGGATAATTCAGACTTTATTGCCTACTGGTGGCTATTTTTTCATTGCTGGGGACAATATTGCAAACTCCAAACACTCTCAGCCAAACACTTTTCCCATTATTCAATTTACTTTCAGTTCCTTCTCAAGAAATGCCACCTGAAATGATGGAAGGATGTTGCTATTTGATTCTATATGGTACTCATGGAAATTTTTTCAGGTGTGAATCAAATTCCTCCTTCTTGTCCTTGTGTTTCCTACATCCTCTGTCCTTGGGCTTCTTCTAACCAATACGGTTGCTGCTGTTGGAGAACTGAAGTATTTCTTCTTAATTAATGATGTTAACTGGTGGTGATCAAGCTGTCCTTCCTTTGAATGTGTACCCAGACAGAATTCCCTGCCCTCTCTTCTCAATTGCTAGGACTTCTAGTATTTTTATATTTTTCTGAGGAGTCTTTTTTCTCTCCACCTTTGAACTACTCATTAGGATCACTAGAATAGCTCTCAAGACCATGCAAACCTCTCAGCCAGAAGAAGAGTTGCAGATAAGTGTAAATTTAATTTTTAATTGCATTTTCATTTCCATCCTTCACATCACACCTTAACACTCAGGGCATTTTTGAGCACAGATCCTGATGTACTTAAATGAGTATGTGTTTAAATTATTTTGTGTTTATTTTTGTTCTTGCACTCCCTCTCTGTTTCATTTTTTCCACTATCTTAGTAGCTAAAAATGCTTCATTCTCTATACCATATGTATCACTGGATAAATGTTTTTATATTATTTGTATTTGAGCCTGATGTTACACAGAAAACAAACACGAAGTGCCCCAGCACATATGCTAGGAAACAGGTATGACGTCCTCTGGTGTGGCAGGGAGCACAAGAAGGAGATATTCACTTTAGTGTTAGGAACACTAGATTGAAATAGTCCTCACAACACAAACCCCAGCGACCTATTTCCATTTCACTTATAGCATTTTTGTTCCGTTGTGTAGCCATACACTTCTGTTATGTCTCAACTTACATTGATGGAATACAAAAGATGTTTGGGCTTTAAAATTGTATTTGATCCCATTTTTTATGAATTGAAACCAGAGATTTCTTTGCTGTTTAATTTTGTAGAATAATAAAATCATTCACATTGGAAAGGACCTCCTGAGGTTTCCCGTTCAGTACCCTGCTCAGAGCAGTGTTAGATGTTAGGTCAGGTTTCTCAGGACTTTTCCCAGCTATATCTAGAAAACCTAGAAGAATGGAACCTGCACAACCTCTCTGGGTTCTGGCTCCAGTGCTGGACCATCCTCATATTGGAAACGCTGCTTTTTTTGATGCTAGTCAAAAGCTACCATGTTTCAGTTTATGTCTATTATCTTTCATCCTCCCACCACACACTTTAGTGGAGTGCCTGATCCTCCTGTAGATATGGGTAGGCTGCTCTTTTAGCTCCTCAAAGTAATTTCTTCTCCAAGAGGAGCAGCCCCAGTTCCCTCAGCTTTTCTCCTAAGTCACGTGCTCCAGCCCTGACCACCTTGGTGGCTCTCCACTGTACTCTCACAAATTTATTGATGCCTTTTAAGCTGGGGAGGCACAAAACTGGATGCGGTATTCCAGATGTGGTCTAATGAGTGCCAAATAAGAGAATAATCACTTCTCTCAACCTTTTGGCTATGCTGCTGTTGATACAACCCTATATGCTGCTAGCTTTCATCACTGCCAGGGTGCATTAAGCAAGGTCCACTAAGAAGCTTTATGGATTTACATCCCACTGAGTTGCATACACAAAATTGCTCTATAGAGGGGTCTAGCTCTCCCCATTTGTTATATAGGGAGCCTAAAGGGATTAGCACTTTTTGCCGAAAGCTAGCTCATGTGAATTAGTCCTACAGGCTTGATAAAATAAGCATACTGTGAAACTTTTTCAGATATGATTTATAAAGTTTAACAACCACCTGTAAATTGTTGTATACTACAAAATGATCACCAAAATGACAAAGCAATATGCTAGTTAGGAATAAAACTTTGAATAAATATAATTTCAGAACAAACCAAGGAAGAAGAAAACCCCAGCTCAAGCTGAAATAATGGAAAAAGGACACATACAATAAATAAGTCTTCGTAGTTAAATTGAATTCTTACTAAATAAAGGGTCATAAAAGAGTACTATGGTGAAAGAGAAAAAGAAGGAAGTAAAGACACTGTCCTTACGAAAGGAAGGGTACAGGGTGCAAAACAAGCTCAGACATTGGAGCAGCTAGGTTATTTTAAAATTACTCTGGGATGAGGCTTTTTGTTTCTATGCTTTTATAGATGTTTCAAAGTCTGTCATGAAGAACTTAACCATTTTCTTTGGTTAAAAAAAGCAACTATTTTTTTCTGTTATAAAGTTGCCTTGGATGTAAAATTATTTGGGGATAATTTCAAAAGCATGAAGAATAAAACTTTAAGACACCAGATAAAACAAATGTTTCAGGCAAACCCTTTCGATGTCCACAGCACAGGGAAAGCTTGGGGAATTTAGCTTTCACCTCATGTACCCTAGAAGTGTGATAGAACCACGAAGTTTCAATGAAAGGACAGAAGGTCCTCCTGGCAAGTGTTATCTCATGTTCTTCTTGGAAGAGCAGAAATAAATGAGGCAATCCACAATTTGAGGAAAACCCTTTCTTGTTACTTGTTCATTCTGCAGAATGCTAAACATTTATTTTGGATTTTCCTTCACGTCTCCCCTCACTGCAGGTCAAAACAGGAGCCTACTGATGCCAGGAACATTGCTATTGTTTTCAATGGATTGAGATCAAACTTTTCCTAATTACATTAGGGGCCTGGTTTGTTAGACAAATTATTTATTAATCTATTAACAAATAGAATATTGCAGGCACCTTTCTGTCACAAACATAAGTGAGTTGGGAGAATTATTTTGATTTGTCTTGATTTGGAACAGAAAATATTTCAAGGTAAAGTACTCCTTCTTTTTGAAGTTACTCTCCATTTTTCTTGCAACAAACCAGTCTGCCTAATAATTATCTAAGTACATTCAATGGCTGGGTTCTGTTATTTTCATAAATGTTTTGAGGAAATATTACGTAGCAGTCATATGCTGTCCAATTCAAACTGATCATGACAGGAGAAACTGTATATGGATTTTCTTCTTTAGCAACTACTAGAAATGAATTTCCTATGTAATTCTTTCTCCAGTTTAAAGCTTCAGAACCCTAGTGATGGTAGCTAGCAGCAGTGACGTTAATTCAAATGCTTTCTTAAGAAAAATAGCACAGTACATGAGACTGAACAGAGAAGGAGGAGCTGGGTTTTCATCTTTCATGTCTGTATTTGGTTGGCTGGCTTCAATTAACACATTAAACTTTGTAATGCCCTTATGTCTTCATTTTTTAAATGAGGATAATGATGACTTCATCATATCTCTGAAGATCTCTGAAGATCTGCTAATGAGAGAATGTCTTATCAGTGTAAGGTATTGTTGCAACACAGCTGATTAATGGAACTGTGCCTTCAGAGGAGGGGGTAGAGGAGGAAGAGGGTGAAAATAGAAACCATACTTTTGTCAGATTCAAGGAGCTAGTGAAGAATGAGGACAAAATGCTACATCGCTTTGTAGAAAATTAAGGATCACAGCTACATCTATCACCATAAATGGCTTGCTTGAATTGCTTGCATTCTCTGTCTGAGCTGCAATATTTCATTCAACTAACCATTCGTTAAACACACATCCTGAAAGCAAATAACTTCAATGTAAATAATTTGTGAAGCATTGTTCCATCTGTTGAAAATGTGCAGTAGTAGTTTCGACCCTTGTCTAAACCAGGCGAGCTACTTTCAGGCAAGTTTGGGAGGTAAATGAACTGTCTGGCTGCTTTTCTTGGCAACATCTCTTATTAGTGGGAGGTGGCAGTAAAGAGAACATGAGGAAGACTGAAAGTGTTTACTTAAAACTTTAGCCAAATGGCTAGGGAGAGTTAAGATAAATCATAACTGTCAATGATGACAACTTTAGACTGCTACTAGTTCACTCCTGTTTATGCAGTTTTAAATGTTGCACTTAGAAATGTTTTGGACCAGACTGAATTTTTATTGACAGATGCCATAAGTTGTTTAGATGTAAATATTTTGGACTTGGTTCTTACAGTGACATAGAAGATTTGCAGGAAGAAGTCTGTAAAGCTTCACACAACACTTGAGAGATAATATTTTTAAGAGCGTCTCCAAAGTATGCATCTGTGACTCATATTTCCCAAAAGAATAAGGTCCATAGATCAATGCAGGCTTATTACACTTTCTCACACACACACACCCGAAAGCCAAAATAAAATGTTACAGCTAATGACCATGTGGGATTGAACTGAATCAGTTTTCTTTCCTTTTTTTCCCATTCTTGTCTTGAGCACCTTTCCCCCACTCTTTTATTTTTTTCCTTTTGGATGTTGGCTTGGATGATAACATTTAAACAGCAGTTTGGACATCATAGTAAGCTAGCAAAAGGCCAGAAGTTTAGCCAGTAATCTCAAGATTTTTTCTTAAAAGAGGACTGTAATGCTGAGCAATGCCATGAAATACGGTACTACAGGAAAGATCAGTGTGAATTGATCAGGGATTTAGATCAATTTATATTTTACTTTTAAGTGTTGCAGCTGCTGCTCCTTTGAATACACTTAAAGTAAGCAGCACATCTAAATTCTCTTTTGTTTATATAGTTCTATAAAGTTTGCTTTGTAGACTGTAATATTGCAGTACAAGTTCCAGGAGGAAAAACAACCCAAGAATTAGTATAGTCTAACCATGGGTTCAAATCCATTTTCTGTTTAGAAATAGAATTATCGCTAAGACATTTGTCCTCCAAGTATCTTCAGTACGGATAGTAATTTTTAAAGCAAAAAGAGTTTAGTACAGTGGTACTTCCCCATGTACACCTATTTTGATGGACCAAAATGGACCTCCTGAGCAGAGTTTAGTACCTTGGATGAGAAACATGTGAACATAAATAGGTTGTTTCCCAACTCTTCTGCTACATAAGAAGCCTCCATTCAAAAGCATGTTCTGTTGCTTGACGTTGAAGCAGGGCACCCATCAGGTCTCTGAAGCAAAGGGGCTTCAGTCCCAGCTCAGGTGGGTGCGGGTGTGACTGCCAGAGGGGCTCCTGGATGGTCACACAGGTAAGTTTGTTAACAGGAATCTAGAGGACTGTCATATTCCTGCTAAAGAGCTACACTGTGTCTTATGTGCTGCATTAACTGCCTTGATGATGGATTCAGTTATTACATGATGGATTTCTCTATGATTCCTAAAATAGGTTAAGATAAACTCCACACTAGAAGAATCTATTTCTCAGTAGACCATAGAAACAATCTAAGGTGACTAGATCAGACAAAAAGTTCATCTACAGGTAGGAGTCTTTGGAACTTTAATTTTAATTCAATTAGCTCATGCTATTTTTGATACAGCAGATTGCCTAAGACTTCTGCAAAGGTCTGGTAGGCATACCATAAAAACCACAAGAGACCTATATCCTTCTATGAAGGATTTTTTCTGGAGGTCATCTAGGGCATCCTGAATCTTCTCAAATGGAAACCTGCATGCTGCAACTAAATTGAGCCTTCTAAGCAAAACCAATGTCCTTTATTTAATAAAGGAACCTCTGCTGCCTTCTGAGAGTTAACAGGAATGTAGCTTCAGGCTTAGTTTGACTTGACACATTAATGTCACTGATAATACTGACTTAAGAAAAGTTTATTCTGACCATTATGTCTGCAACTGGTTTATAAAAAGAGGAAATGTGCTAAATCTGCAAGTAGTGCCAATGATTCAAAAAAACAGAGATGTAATTGAACTGTTAATCATTCTTTACCTTAGCAATTCCCTGGTTTAGATGTGAAAAGCGAGCCTAAAGAAATTGACAGTTTCAAAGTTAAAACATGAAAAATACGTAAGTATTTTTAAATCAGGTCCATGAAGGTATTTCTAATAACAGAAGTTTTCCTCCTATATACATTTGGAAAACTGAACTGTTCCATTGTTTTTCAAAAATTGGCTTCATGTTAAGTCACTGAGATTCACAAAATAACCAGTTTTAAGCATTATAAAAATAATTTTTATCCCAGCAAAAACTCCCTCTATAAATGATGGCCAATCAAAAATCATTACAAAATTTGGAAATCCAAGTTGGAATGGAAACTGATTTCACTCATGGCATAGAGGTCCTCTGACAACAAAACAATAGCCTACAATATTTCAACTATCTTTCAAAGTTTTTATACATTACTGAACACATTTTGAAATTTCTGCTGTAAAAACTTTATTGGCATCACGATATTCAGTATAAATGTACAAAGATGAATCTGTACAAACTTTATGGAGCAGCAGTGGAAACATTTGAGGAACTGTGGAGCATTAAATAGAAATCTGAGGAAAAAAAAGGCACTAGGATTCATGAAGCACTTGGGGTTGCCTTGCAGTAGAGTACTGGAAAGCTTGTTTTATTCAGTTAACATAACACAAATGAAATGAATGGATAATACAGCACAGCTCTGCACAAAGTTGAAAAGGGCATTCTCAAGGAACTGCAGTCCCATCACTATGGTATTTAATACAAAGTGTAGTAAAGGACATGTTATAAAAGTAAATACATAGCGCTAAACTAACAGAGATAACAAGAATGATTTAGAAAGAAAAGGTCTTGGCTAACTTGATGCTTCAGGAGGCTGCAGACAAAGCTGATAAAACTCAGCATAATTTATTTGGATCTTCAGAACATTTTGACAAAGTTCCATACTACAGGTCTCTGTTTAAGCTAAAAGTTGCCAGGATCTAGGGAAGTACATGGGAGTGGATAAAGTGCTGATGGAAAAACAGAAAACAGAGAAGCTATGTTAGATTGTGGAAAACTAGATTTACTGGGGCCCAACAGGGGTCAAAATTTAGGCCTCTACTGTTCATGATCTATAAAAATGATATAGGCTAGTAAAATACGCTGACAGCACAATGTGGAAGGAGCCGTGAACCTACAACGTAAGGCTAGAAAAATTCAAAAGTGGTTTTTGCTTAGGTTGCTTGTTTTCATTGCTCAAAAAGCACTAATAATCTCCTTTGCGCTAGCTCGTCAACACAAATGCATTTTAAGAATGCCTAAGCTATAAGGTAAATAAAGACAGGCCAGAGACAAAAAAAAAATCTTTTGGCTCATATGCAAATACTACATTAGTGTGCCTAAAAGTCCTGCATTGCTTGGGGTGATGCCAAAAATCGAAGATATAACCCCAGGTATGACATGAGTGAATTCTGTGGTTTTACATCCTTGTTTTTAAAGAGTTCATGACTCAGTAACCTTAATGTAGGGGTGGCAAACATAGCTTCACAGTTATAGAGATAACAATGGCAAAAAGAAAAATCAAAACTGAATTATTCTTAAAAATTTTAAGACTTGTAACCCTAAGTTTTATTTCAATGGTAGACAATTAACAGTATTTTTGCAGAAGGTGAGTTTCATTGCTACTACTGGTTCATCCCCATCAGGCAAAGTAGTAGGATGAGACAGACTCACACGGAGTTAATGACACAGATTTTTCTGTCCTCATAAGCACAGAAATATGTTTTGTGAAATGGTAATGACAATGCTTTCTTTTTCCAACCCATACTTTGTTTAGATTTTTGTGAATTTGGGGGATGGGTCATCTCTCCTGGAATGTATATTTTTATTTAAGTGGAGACTCCTACACTTGTAGGTCCATTAAGTTCGGTTCAGGATTCTGGTTCTTCTAGCTCTTAAGTGGAAATTCTTTAAAAAAGAACTTGGAAACATTGCTGGCATTGGTGGTTTCTGCATTTTTCTGGGTATAGCACTATCATCTGAGGCTGAGTGTTATCAGGTAATAAACAAATTGCATTTAATCATAAACTATTCATAGCAAGTTGAGAATCCATCAGGCAAGTAGATTGGAAATTAAAATGTATCAGGGCCTGTATACAAGTTTTTCTTTCAAATGTCCTTATATGAACAATCTAGATTTTCCCTGTAGCCATTTTGTTTTGTTTTTTGAAAAGTAGATATTTTCCTAATAGTAGCAATTACTGAAAAGGGTTTTCAATACTGGGATACTGTAGTGTGTTTTTCACAAGCTTCCACTCTCTGTGTGGCTTCTTAAGCTGTCAAGTGCTGCAAAATCCCAGAGTCATGTGAGTGGTCCCATTGAATAGAACAGTATTTGACATCCAGGAACAGAACCCAACCTATACACAAAAAGAGGAATGTATGGCAATGGTTTAACATTTTATCACTGAAGTATTTAAAATTGCAACCAAAATATGCTAGGCTTGCTTTTGACTAAATGTTCTCATTGGAAAAACATGTTTCCTTAGTAATTCTGTATCTAAGTCTTTGCTGAGATTCATCTAACTGTTAATGGTCCTAGGCAAACATCAGGGAGCACCATCTTCCACACTCAAATTAAGACACCTATCTACACCTGAAAGTAAAAAAGTTTTCTTAGGCTAATGTGCTGAAGAACAGTAAAATAGAACATGGCAATATATAAATAAAAATGAAAACAAATCTAAATACTATATTTGATAAGATAGAATAGAACTATGTTGCTATTACACTTACTAGTATGGGTCAGGCCTATTGGTTGGACCTGCATAGCTTCTGTCTACATACTTAAACTCTTGTTTTCCACTCACATTATAGTTTTCCAGTGCTCAAGCCAGTATCCTCCTACAGTTTACCCCTACAGAGGTAACTCACTGGAACAAAATTTTCCCAAGTACTCGTGGTCGGTAATATCTTGGTTAAGTATTCCCAAGACAATGGAAACATCAGCAAGTAAAAGTCTACTATTTTGCTCATAGTGAGTAGAAATCCATGAAGCTGCTTCTGAATAAACACAGGATTAAAATATTTATTTAAAGAATGCACTTCACATGAGAATTATTAATTTTCCCTGCCCAACTATGGTTCTCTCTGAAATACCGTGCTAAAGTGATGTGTATAATATTTTCAAATGAGAAGCATACATTTTAGATTGTGAAATACCACAACAAAGAACTATCTAATAATATTTTTACTGGGTATGGAGAACAGAAAAAGATTCAGACCATGATTAGCAGAGCCAGATCCAGAAAGAGAATCAAATAAGGTTCTAATTAAATATAAAAGACTCAATACTGTCTTATAAAAGCTTGCGATGAAGGGGAAACATTACAAACAGAATAGACAGCAAGTCCATCAGGTGCCTGGCACAGATGCCAAATATTTCCATGTATTAATGGCATCCAAAATAAATCCATTTTTAATAGAAATTTTTATTCCTCATATTCCTGCCAATATTTTAGAGGCATCTTCTTCTCTGGACTGAACATAGATGAAAGAAGGATAGCTGAGGTGTATGGCAACTACATGGCCCTGTTTGGATGAAAAAGAGCTAATATTAGTGGAAGGGTCAGCTAGTTGGATCCATTAGCTTTAGAATACTGGATAGTTCCTTGTATCCTTTAAGTGGCATGATGGTCCAAATCAATACTTCCAAAACCTTTTCTACTACAAGTCAAGAACCCTAATTTTTTAATTCCACAAATCAGCATAAGGTTTCAGGATCTGCTAACTTAACATAGTCTCAGGAAAGCCTGATATTTTTAATTTCATTAAAAGAATAATTTAACTAGAACCTCTGGAAAAACTAGAGCAACAAATCAGGAAAATAAAGACAAAGTTTTTGGGCATGGAAAGTCTTATTCATGCCTGAAACTGAGGCTTTACATCTTAGACCTAGTCTGGGACCAGTGTGCCGAACGGTTTGTGTGGCTTTACATCTTTATCAATGGTCTAAAGAAAGGTAGTCTATAAATCTCACCTTGCTTATATCCTGTGATGCATTTTGATGTTATTAATTTTTCCCATTCACCCATTAACCCATTCAAGTCTGGTTGTTATCACTGTCATTGTCACTCATGTCTAGTAAAGATGACATACTTGCAAAAGGAATCCAGGTGTGTAGGATCTTCCCCTTATGGCGTATTTCTTCTCCATTACTTTAATGATCTTAATATTCTTCAAGTAAGCTTGAAACCTTGTAGTGGGAGGAATGATGTAATTTATATCACATAATCTGAATTTTTGAAGGACTGGATGAGTCAAGGATACTCAGATTCTCATAATTTGATCAAATCTGCTTCATGTTTCATATTACAGGACTTGTTTTCTTTTGATATATTAAGAATGCAGAAGGAAACCTGTGTAACTGTTTAAAGGAGAACAATAAAAAAGGAAATAAACTTGCTTTCAAGAGTAAAGATTGAGTTGTACACAAACCCTCTGCAATTCAAAGCAACTTGTCAAGCTTTCTTCTCTGCAGCCACGTTTTTGAGCCCCTCTTCCCATGTTAAGCAATATTTTCTTTTCCTTGGCATGAAATAGCTCCATATTTCAATGTAGTTTCTTCTTTTGCACAGGAGAATTCATTCTACTGGTGGGACCCTTTCCCAGAGGAACACTTCTAGCCACAGTTTTGATGATGGCAATATCATAGAAAAAATGTATCAATTTCACCTTGAGGGAAATGGGCCAGAAAATCTTGAATTTTTAACTAATAATCACAGTTATTAGTTTAGAACAGCTTAGATGGTATGTCCTTTTCTCTCACCAGTGAAAATGAAATTATACCCAGTGAAAGAAAGAACTCGGAAAACATTTGCCCACTAGGCTGAAAACCTCACTCAGATGCTAAAATTGTTTCTTTTCCATCAATTCATCTGCGATTCTTTCATCTCAGTATTTCATGATAGGCAGAAAAAGAAAAGAATGATATATTTTGTTTAAAAACATTTTCAAATATTTCAAACATAAATGGTAGTTAGTTGAAATCTAAGATCATAAAGCAATAATATTCAGTGACTAATGTCCTAAAGATAAAATTTATGCATTTACACCAGCCCAAAAGTTAAATAATAGGATCTTTTTCTTTGTCCACTATGTTCCATCTGAACAGAGAACTTTCTCAAGCGAGATGTACCTCTGCCTTTATGCATTACCTGGTATTCATAGAGTTCAGACTGGAGTGAATACTTCGGTATACAATTAGATGAAAAATGTGTGCATAAAGATAACAGTGATACACCATTCCCTTTAAAAAAATAAAAATAAATCCTACACTACAACACCCCCTCCACCAATTAAAAATTGGCATTAAGTATCCCTTAATTGACCCCCTCAGATGAACCACTGGACCTGTCTTCAGCCTAAGGAACCTATCACAGCTGCTAGAGCATGGAAGTTAAAACTGACAATAACTGAGAATCCAGTCCTGGGACAGCTGAGCTGTTTATTCAAGACTACAGCAAGGCTGTGGAAAATGGACAAGAAAAGCAGTCTCTTTTCTCCACAAAGAAAGCCCTTCAGCTGTCTGTTGAGACTAGTCTCAATCTCATGAGATTTGAGATGATCATAGTTATATATAAACAGACATATTGAGGCCAACCTGGTTTTAAGCAATATCATGATAGAGGTAATAGTTTTCTCATGTTACTAACTCAAAGATTAAAATAACAACTTACAAATGTACTGTGCTGTTCATGCTAGGAATCTAATCTGAGTTCAGTAGCCAAAATTTATAAGTGTAAATTTGGTGTCTGGTCACAAGAAAAAGCAGGGTACATCCCCAGGAGAATTCACAGTAATAACTTAGGTGGATGAGGTTAAGGTAGAGTGAATGTTTCTCCTTGAAGCAAAATAAAGTTCTTTATGCAGCATTTAAGTGATTCAATCCTTTTTAAAGAATAGTAAATAGTAAAACAGAAATATAAGCTGTTGAAGAAATTGTTTGTTTATTTTTTTGAGTCTAACAATAGATTTTTCAAGTCCATGCATTGGCACTTGAGTCAGGTTATTACGGCATAGCAGAAATCACAAATCTTCCTTTCCTGAGAAAAATACCTGTAGATCTGACTACTTAAAATAGCCACAATGATGCTGGTATTCATGAGTAATCATCTATTATTTCTTATTGCTTGAGCATGCAAACATGCTAGGAATATATTAGAGTGATATATCTTTAAAATCAGTGGCATGAGATAAATGTCACACCATTTTCCATTCAATAGTTATATGGGTTGGTGTAATATTCAGCAACAAATGTTTTTATTTATTCTATAATGCATTGAACCACTAAAGTCTTTTCAGATATCTGTGGATAATATGAAACGGCTCCATCATAAGATTTTACCTCAATGTTACCCATCTTCAAAGTACTGAGCATTTCCCACAGCTTCCATGGCCATACAGAATCAACTGAAATCCTTGTGTGGGATTAGGATTCAATAACAGTCAGTTCAGAGATGCAGAAGTTAACAGGTAATAGTTGTTAATCGATCTGCTGGTCTTGACTTGCAAAGGAGTAGAAGAATGTACCTTTAAGACAATATTTACTTTAAAGTAATTGCAGCTTCTATTAGCAGCATGTAAAGAATGTAATTAACAGCATTAAATTTTTATATCAATTGATTGCATTTAAGCAACTGAAAACAAACATACTCAATATATGCTACTTTGGCAAAATTATAGCAATTTTATTATCTTACTAACATAGACTAAAATAAATACATGCTGGCATTGAAAGAAGGTTCACAGTTGTTGAGATCTCTTAGCTTCTCTTTCCAGTCTAAAATCCGAACTTTTTTCTTGGACTTGGCTTTGTAATATAAGCTGAGAGGTGGCTTTTGTGCTTTATGCTGTAAATATTTCTAGTAAAGATAAAATACTGTGAATATCTGCAGAAGCACCACGTGTTCATCCTTCTTGGAAAACACTCTGGAATCTGTATGTGAATACTTCGCTCTTGTCCAATTGCATTGCAATCAGCATGTTATTTATTCTGAATCAGTATATATTATTTGTCATCTATTTAGCATTCTTACAGTTCATCACAGTGCTTCATTTTAATTTTACAAAGGCCCAAACCCATTAAATGTTGGTCATATAATGGGGATTTTTTGTTTGAATTTTTTTGCACTTCTGAAATTCATGTTATAATCAGTCTGTTGACACCTGTAGTGTAGGCAATGACCCCCACAAAAGAAACAAGAAAAGACAATTCTTCTCCCTAGTAAGCACATATTATCGAATCATTATTAGATAGGGTTTATGTTTGTCAAAATACATTCAGGACCCATTTCAATTTTTCTCCACTGCTCCCATGGTCAGCCTGGACTCACATCCGATACAACATTGCAGAAAGCAATACCAGATACTTGCACTTTTGGAAAGGTCACTGAGCTGTCATGTAAGTCTACAACAATAGAATATAGAGCAGAAATGGTTGGGCCATGCATAATGTGAGGAACCAGCCATTCTGAAAATAAGCATGACTTATGGTGAGCCTTGAAGTGCAGAGAGACTTGAGGTTTTCTCTTCATGATTCTGGCTGGGTTACCTCAAAGATTTCTTTGATAGTACTCCAATGTGTGCAGCCAGTGAATTTTGCCTCAAGCTGCCTTTGAAGGCTTCTTCCTACTTGGATCAAGATGTCAAAATGTCTTCAGTTCCTTTGACTCAGCTCCTGATTTAAGCAGTGCTTGGCGTATCTCCAGAACGAGATTAACTCCTGTTTCTTTTTTTTGACTGCATTTTGCACTGTGAATTTCCAGTACCTGGGCCACTGTCTCTCCTTTTAAAGAGCAACTTGCACTTATAGCAAGCAATGAAAGCATCAGGAAGTCAGCTTCACAGGCAGCTGCCTTTTACTGGGTTCTATGGGTACTGAGATCAAATTAAAAAAACTAATTTTCTTTTTTTGAGCTTAATCAAAGATCACGTTATATCTGCAGTTTAGAGAAATTTCCAGGCATGAAATGAGTCAAAGATGTCCTTGTGACCTATCCTGTCAAGAGAACTTCTCTGTGGCAACCTGCCTAATTTTCTCATACAGCTGGAGTCTCTGGCCCAGAAGACCCTCTCACTCTCTTCCTAAAGCCTTGTCAGGTGAGAGAAGCTTCATCCTAATCCCATCTCAAGTATAAAAGTACTTTTTCTAAGTGACAAGCACAGAATATAATGCAAACATAACCTCCTGGATCAGCAGATGGTCATGAACCACCATGTTGTACAGCTCTACTAAGCTTACCAAGCTTTGTTTTGAACATAACTGAATTTGGTGTCTCCCTGGACTCTTACTGGAACATAATGCCTGAGGA
The DNA here is from genome assembly GCF_025592945.1 of Manacus candei. Classification (NCBI taxonomy): domain Eukaryota; kingdom Metazoa; phylum Chordata; class Aves; order Passeriformes; family Pipridae; genus Manacus; species Manacus candei. Next base: position 240,793 of record NW_026138059.1, read on the forward strand.
GGTGAGGGAGGAATGCCTTAAGTAGACCTGTAGTTCACTAAAATTATGCATATTTTCCCCTCTGGACAAATCCTGTAGGAATGACCAAAGCCTCAAATTTATAGAAAGATTGTAAAAACAGGGTTTTTCAAAACCTCAGGGTTACTCACTGAGGGGATCTCTCTTTCTTCCAGTGACCCAGCACTGCACCGTAATGCCATAATATGCTACTGTAAGTGCTGTTTTCCAGATGAGATACAAAATCAGATTTTTACTAGCTATGGTCATTAACATAGCCTTGTCACTGCTTGAAGATAATTCCAGTCTGGACAGTTACATTCCTTTTGGGTATGGGGTAAATTAACCTAGTCTCAAACTAGGATTATTCTGTGCTATGTTTATTTTATGTTTCATGTCACAAATCAAACAAGATAAAATGTAGCCTTAAATAGTGTTTGGAACATGATACCATGCATAGGTCTCTTGGGAAGTCCTCTGGGGAATATCTCTTTAGACAAAGCCTTGCTGGGGACAAAGCTTACAAAGAAATTTATTCTATAGAAAAAAGTTTTGTGATCTCTGTCTTTCCGAGACACCAGGAATTTTTCCAATTGTAAATACATCGATGAAATTACATCTTTTTCTGGATTGTGATAAGCACACCCCTTTAAGAAACTCAGTCTTTATGTTTTCCCAGTTGCTCTGATTCTACTTTGCTTTCCTAAAATATCTCTTATCATGTGCAGGCAAATTTTGCTTGCAGAAAACATCTTGCAGTCCTCCCAGAATGCATTTCAATAGTGAATGAGGGCTCTCTGTATGTTTAGAGCCAGATTCCCTCAGCTACATTTGGAATTTCCTCCCAAACCACAAAAAGAGAAACAACTAACAAATGACATTTATGGCACAATGTATAACACACACCAGATATATATGACATTTTTTATTTGGACTTTTCTAGCTAAACAGAAGCAAACAAATGTTTTATGAAATTTTCTATGGTTGCTATGGTTATTTCTATCTTAATATCCACAGCCAAAAGGATTATCTCGGGTCAAGACCTTAGCCCAGTGAATGCCCTTATTTAAACAATAAGGTCATTTAGGAAAAAAAAATAAAGACTAAAAGACACAATAATATTTAATAATAATTGCTATATTCTTGGCTGAATTGCTCTGCAGCTGAACACCATGCTTCTGCTCCCAGTGTTATTTTCCTCCAACCTTCCAGAACATGGAGTGTACTAGTTCCAGATACTCTTCTTGTGTGTAAATTTGCACTCTAGCTATCCTGGTTTTCAGGAAATTGTGCTCCAGGTTCTACCTAGAACTTCATTGCCCTTTCTCTGTGTTTGAATATTTGTAGGTATCTGGGACAACAGAAACTACCTTGTACAGGTAAAGGGGAACCAAAATCCACTTCTACAAAATAGAGACCAAATCCACTCTGAAAGAGAATCAGAAAAGGAAACCAGGAACAAAAAAGGACATTTATAAATATATACAGGCAGATTTCCACACAGTCAAGGTACTTCTGTCACAATCTGTATCATGATTTGGAGCTGGCATCAAAATCCCCCTTCTGCATTCTAATACAAAAATGTGTTATTGCTTGAAAGGACATGTGAGCTAAAATTTTTGGATTGGCTTAAAATCAGTTAAAATTCTGGTGGGGATTTCAGTAAGCACTAATTCTAAGTTTTTCTAGTTAGCTAAACACTAATTCAAATTTAAACTTCTGAAAGCCAAGCAAGAATGTGTTTCTGAAGTTCCTAATAGGGTCCTTGTAGTGTTTTGCACCCAAAATACTCCAGAAAAATCTTTATTTGTATAATAAAAAATAACCATAATACATCTGCCACTTGCACCAAACCCAATTATTTTAGTTGGAAATGTAAAGGAATGGACCTGAAACCAAAATCCAGTTAAACAAACTTCTTAATGTTGGGAAATTCCGTTCCTGCCACTTTGATATTGGTCATATGTTTGATGGATTCTTGTACCTGAAAAATTAAAATATCTGGAAAAACAAGGGGAGTGAGTTTGTAACTAGCTGATATAGAAGCTCTAAAAGGCTACTGGGGAATGGAAAGGGGCTTTTACTAATTTTTTTTAAGGAAAAAGACAAATGAGGAACAGATAGCGCAAAACAATTTAGCTTCCTACATGGTGTAATCTCTCAGCGAGTTCATCTTCTTTCTATGTCATTTGAGTGAAGCAGAGCCTTTGTGTGAAAGAGTTTCCAAGGCGAGAAGCAGAAGGGCAAGGAGGAGTAACACTTGTGTTCCAACTGAATCCAGTGGCATTTCATGGAAAAAAAAACCATAGAGCACAGTTGTGGCAGTGATTAAGAAAATAATAACCCCCACCCCAAGACGCAACACATGCTTCCCATATGTTTGCCCTGAGTATTTGTCAGATATGGCAGGATCTGGTGACATTGCTGCAGAGCGATTCAAGGCCTGAAGAAGCCATACTGCCTTCGATAGGCTTGGCGTGGGGTAGGGTATTGAAATGGATGCCTGCTTCTTGTTTGATTTCCCACTGAAAGGAGAAGCATTAAATAAAACTGGCAAAAAGAACTCCCAACAGCATTCTGTCAGAAAGAATATTTCTGTTAGGGTTGAAAAGCTGGCAGAAAAAATGTCCTCTTCTCTGAAATTTGGCCCTAAAAAGATAGAAAAAGGGAGAGTCTGCTTCAACATGTTCATTCGGCTCTCAAGTGCACTTTTGAAACGAATCCCCTGTTTGTTCCCACTTACCACACTCCGGTTCACATCACGGAGCGGTCTCTGAGTGAGTGAACTGGATTCCTTTCAGATTAAATTCAACTGGAAGATGTGCTCCAGAAGCACAGCTAATGTACTCCAGTTACAAATGTTTAAACCATGGGAACAGACTGAAGCTAGTGTGAAGCAAAACCCCCAAAAGCGTGTCTAGTACAGATGTCAGGTCCTCAACACCAACAGCTTCTCACTCAGACCCACTCCTGGGCTGCACGACTTGCTCATGTGGACACAGCCAAAGCCTCCCGCTACAGCTTTCCAGAACAAGCTGTTTTGATTTTAGGCTGACTCTTTGCTTGATTCATTTTTAATATATAGTATATTATATAATACAAAACTCAAAACTGTAATACAATGCTTTGACTGACCTCAAACCATTCTCATTGTCTTTCGTGGAGTCCTTTGAAATAACTAGGTTTCTTTCCAAACGCGAATGAGGACAAATTGTAAAATCTGAAAATCCTTTGCTGTTCTAAATTCCTCTGTTCCATATAGCTGCTCAGGAGACCTGGATTTCCTTGTAAATGAATACCTTTGTACTTGAAACTTCTGAATCATTCTGGCTCTGTTCAATCTGATGGCCAGACTGTCATATGTAATTATAAATGATGGGAAGAAGCTGCTCCTCTCTCTGGTATTTCTTATAGGACAGATCATACTTTACAGATTTCCCCTCCTCTCCAGCCCCCCAACTGTCCTGTTCCCATAGAGCAAGCAGGTCTTGCACAGTTAAACTCTGCAGGTCACTGCCTTTAAGCTGGTAATTTGAGCTGAGTGTTTACAAAGGGAAATGTTTGTCTCACACCTATAAGAGATGACTACTTCAACCACGAACCCAGCTCTTCACTAGGCAGCATGTTCCCAAAACTGCCTTAATTTAAAAAAAAAAAAAAAGGTTTCTTACAATAGCAAAACAATGCTTTAAAGATTTGAGAGTTCTCTAATTGCCTGCATTGCTGTCTCTTTAAGCCAAGGAATGGACCCATGCTCACATCTGGTAGTCAAAATTAAATAGAACCAGCTGAGAGAATACCCTCTAGAAATTAAATTGTACAGAAGATGGTTAAGCCAAAAGGACTTAAGTGAAAGGCTCTTTTCAATAACTCCCTTGCTTTGCACTCATGCCTTTTGTTTACTTTGTTTATTTTTGTAATAAGCAAAAACAAATTAAAATGTCCCAGTTGTTAGCATTTAGGAAAATGTGTCCACTGTGCATTTAGGAGTGCATTTTCCATCCCATTTCACAATCGGGACGTCATTCATGGCCAGCAGTACTTCTATGGAATGTTGGCCTGCAGCTTTATGAATTGATTTTAAAATGTAATGGAAATATACTGTATGTGCACAGTAGCCAACTCTTCCAACGTTAATAACTGGGACATTTTCATTTGGTTTTTGTTTATTAAAAAAGGCCTAGTCCTAGGAATAGCCATTTGACTCCTTGTGTTGAAACCGCCCGTAACTGCCTGCTTATAGAGCTTTCTTTAGCATGGCTCAGGCCACACGCAGCTTCCTTTGGCTTGTTTCATAAACTGCCAAACCATGTGGAGATGATGTCTTGCTTTCATTTTGCTAACAAACATTCTCTACCCGAAGCATTTTGTCAAGTTGGTAGTTTCTCCCCTTTTTTGCCAGAATTTATAAACAAGATTTTTTTACTAGATTGGAAGTTTCAGGCAACAGCCCAGTTCAGCCCCTCTTCAACTCTAGAACAATTCTAACCAAAGTCCATAGAAGCTATAAAACTGAGTGTCCATTGACGTGCAAATACTTTAGAAAATCTTGTTAATAAGACCTCTGTAAGATCTTAACATTCATTGTTAATTCAGGTACTTAATCACACACAATATTAGAGAGGAAAAATTAGCATATTTTGAGTGCTTATCACCAATAACAGACAGGTATATAATCCGAAATAGCAAAGGAACCCTTTGAGATTGCCTTGCGTAAAGGAAATATAAAGAAAGAAATGATATTATTTTTTGGGAAGGGAGCTGATTCTATGTCATATATATAAGTATCATGCCACAGTATTCACGGTCTACAGTAGAGCTAAATTTTGTTTCAAAGAAAAGATACAAGAACTACAGGGATGTGGAAACCTAAATATTCCCACTGCGAGTTTGATGTGAGCTCATCCTTTTCTGAACAGGAATAGCACCATACAGGGAACCAATGACTTTTAATGCAACCTTTTTCAATGTTTACACTGTTCAGGTATTTGTGCTTCATACTGACACATAACTTTTCTAAAACTTCAAACCAGCTGACAAACATATCCTGATTAGCTGATATTCACTATTGCGTGTTTTTTCATATGTGGTAACTATTAACATTGAGAGAAGATGTTGCTTATAATTTCTCCTTATTACTGTTGTTTATTTTTAATACTGCTGTTCCTCAAAGACATGATGGGTATAGATCATGACCGATTTGCATTATGCCCCTGTATGAACCAGACAAACATTGCAGTCCTGTCCTTGAGGACTCAATTTGGCTTTAAAAGAAGTGGAAAAAGTGTTTTGAAACAACAAGTTACTGAGTAACATGCATTTGACATACCAGATTTATTGCATTGAATATTCTATCCAGTTTTCATTGAATCATAGAATGGTTTGGGTTAGACAGACCTAAAAGGTCATCTAGTTCCAGGCCCCCTGACATGGACAGGAACCTTTCACTAGACCAGGTTGCTTAAAGACCCATCCAACACGGCCTGGAACTCTTCCAAGGATGTGGCATCCGCAACTTCCCTGGGCAACCTGTTACAGGCTTCACCACCTCCCGAGTAAAGAATTTATTTCTAATATCTAATATCCTACCACCTTTCAGTTTAAAGCCATTTCCACTTGTCTTATCACTATATGCCCTTCAAGTTTCACAAGGTCCTAGTGCAAAATCTTAACTCTTTAAAACTAATTTTAATTGGGCTATAGCTATGACAAGCTAGTGGGTGGTATGATAATACAAATAATTATTCTTATTGGTGAATTTTAACTGATGGAAAACATTTATGTGCTGCAGAAAAAGTGATAAAAACATAGACCATAATAAATAAGGACATCAGGCTGCAAGGGACCTCTTAGTGACCCTCTGAGTGTTACAGGAACCTGAACATATAATCCTTTGCCTTTATAACATACTGGTAGTCGCTCTGAGAGTACCCAGGGAACCATACACATGTCCTTTGGAGAAAGTTCAGCTCTGCTTCTTAGAAAAAAATCCAAACAAACAAAACACCATGTTTCAATCTGATGGAATGACTTCATAGGAAATCCCAGCTGTGGAACAGCAGCTCTCAACCTCTGGAGAGTTTGCAAAAGTTCACTTTGAGCTACCTCACCTCAGACCTTGCAGTCTTGAGACCAACGTAAAGTAAAACCTCTGATGAGAAGGATATAAGTTCAAATCCCTCAACCACAAGAACTCTGCTTTCCCAATGGTGCTGTGCAGCACGAAGCAAAGGAGAAAAGAACACCAGCTCCCAGTCCAAGAAGCAGAGCTATAAAACACAACTCCAAAACCATGCTTGCAACAGTACTTGAAACAAACAGCATTGCATGCATAGGTGGGCGACAAAATCTCTTTGCCCTAGAGGCAAAGCTTGCAGGAGCTAGGACATACTGCTCTAGCAGTGCTGAGGGAAGGTAGTAACCTATCACATGCTCATTTTGCTGGTGATGTTTGCTAGTGTTTAAAGCAGAATACTTGCCCTAGTGACCTTACAGTCCTAACGAGGTTAATTTCCTTGGGCGGAAAGAGGGGGATTTGCAACATTTAGGCATTGTTCTATTCTTTTCTTCTTTAAAAAGACTACAGATATCTCAGAGCATTCCTCTGTCCTATTCCTTACTATTGCTGTGGCTCTATGCCAACAAAAAATAGTGCTTCAGCCTCTCATTGTGATCCTGAGCCAAGTACAGCAATACGAAGGAAGCATCAACATAATCAGCACAATGTAGCGTCTCTGAGCCAGCAGGGATATGTCACAGCTTTATGTAGCATCTCCTATCTTTTTATTTTATTATAGAGACCACAGACTGGGATATTATGGGTCACTCAAAGGTCATGTTACAAAAAGCAGCTTCTTTTTGGAAAGATGAGCCCCTTTTTAGTATGCCATTAGATTATTTTCCTTCTCTCAGTTGACTGTATGAAGGTGCAGAATGAATGTTTACTTTCTGAATTCCTTAAAAATCTTCTCTTCTTCCTGTACTTTTTTCCCTTTGTCTTTCACCTGTTTGGAAAGAGTAACTTCTGCAGTTTAGACAAAGATTTTTCTCCCCAGCCCCACCAATGTAACAGTCTTAGGTTGCTGTGTCAACTGACAACCCCAGTGAAAACAGTAAGACTTGGACTCCATTGTGCCTAAATGACACGCATATATCAGATTTGTGCTTCCAAGTCATGCTTGTACATGTGAAACATTTATACTTACTGTGACATTTAAATTCCATTAAAAATGATTTCTTATCTCTTTTGCTTGTCTCTCAAGGACACTCATGCTCTAATACTGCATGAAATGGTAAACACATAGTGTCTTGTCTCCACTAAAAGCCAATAGAATATAGTTACTGTCATTTCTTGTATTCATAGGATTCTTTGTGCAAGACCTGGAGCTACAATCACCAGGGTCTGAGTTTGTGACCAGGATTTCTATCTTAGCTATGCAGTTTACAATGAAAGTCAGAGGTACCAAGATGTTCTGTGTTTCTGAGCTAATGACAGACAACATAGTCACACCGCTGCAGTGCTATGGTTCTAATTTTACATTGTACGAAGAGATAATGCAGCTACTTGTACCTAGAGAACTAGTCTTGTGAGGGGAGACTAAGGGATCTAGGATTGTTCAGTCTGGAGAAAAGGGGTCTCCAGGGAGACCTTACTGCTTTCTACAAATCCCTGGGGTGGGGGTTGACCCCTTCTCCCAAGTAACAAGTGATAGGACTTAACTTGCTTGAAGGGAGGTTTAGTTTGGATATTAGGAAAAATTTCTTCACTGAAATGATTGCCAAGCGCTGGAACAGGCTGCTCAGGGAAGTGATGGAGTCACCAGCCCTGGAGGTATTTGAAAGACATGTAGACGTGATGCTTAGGGACATGATTTTGAGGTGGACTTGGCAGTTTCAGGTTTACAGTTGGATTCAATGTTCTTAAGGGTTGTTTCAAACCTACACTGTCCTATGAATCTGCTTCTTGCTCACTCATACTTCTCTTGACACTGCATTTTTACATTGCTGTGTTCTTCCTATCTCAGTCCCTCCCTCTCTTTGCTGCCTGGACATGTAGCTCCAGCACTCACCTTCATATCTGTTCTTCTCTCTAGAGCTAGGGCAATGCTCTCTGGTGATATTTTTGTTCCAACAGCACAGAAGAACAGTAGTAGTGGGAATTTACAAAGGGGGAAATTATACCTGACAGCCCTAATTGCCTCCAGTGACTTGGTGGACAAGGACAGAAAAATGGATGTTGTTTAGCTTGAATCCAGGAGTGACTTTGACACAGACTTCCACAGCATCACAATAACCAAACTTGTCAAATATGGACTGTATAAATGGATGGTAATGCAGGTGAAAGATTGGTTGTACCACTGCTCAAGGGGTTGTGATTAGTGGAATGAAGTCCAGCTGGTGGTGGTTACTAGTGGTGTCTCACAGGGATTGATATTGGGCCCAGAAACATTTGATATCTTCATTATTGAGCTGATTGCTGTGATGGGGTACATCCTCAGGAAATTTGCAGTCCATATCAAGTTGGGAGGAGCAATCAATACACTGGTGGGCAGAGCTGCTGGTCAGAAGGACTTCAACAGAGAATGTTAAAAGTTAAAAAAAGGCAAATGAAAATCCTGCATTTAGGATGAGTTCACCCCACACAGCAGTGCAGGGTGGAGGCCAACTGGAGAAAAAGCAGCTTTGCAGAAAAGGACTTGGGGGTCCTGATGGACAAGTTGAACATGAGCTAGCGGTGCTCATGTGTTTATTCCTTTCTGGGAAAGGTCTCTGGATCATGCTAACTTCTGAACCGTGTTTGGGTATTGTTTGTGAGAATACTAGTTGGCAAGTGCACAAAATGTTCCAAGGGCACTTCACAATTTAACAGTACAGATGATTATGTGCCAGTACCTGAGAGTGATCCCTGTCTGCATTTAGTTTATTAGTGTGCAACTAACTTGTAAGTCTGCAAGATGAGAGAGAGGAAGAGTGTCAACATGAAGTTCCCATCCCAGAAGTGGAAACACAGAAGAGCAGTGTATTTCAAGGGTATTTCACCCTTGTCCGAAAGGTTTAATAGCAATGTTCACACCAGGAGATACAGTGATATCTTATTTGTCATTGGCATCATGGAGGAGTCAGATAGTATCCCCCAGCACCAATCTGAACCTTGAGAAGGCCAACACTTCCTCAAGGTTTCATTTTTATATCTTCCTCTCTGCTGATCATAAACATCAAATGCTCCTTTAGCACTAGTCTATTCCTGTCCCAGTACATTTAGGGTCACTTTTTTTTAGTTCAATCTACAAATCGTGTGTGGGTGGTTTTCGAAAAACTACTTGGTTTGCCCATGATTTCCAGAAGTGTAACATACCTTTTATTAATGAAAAGTCCTAGAACTACTCTACAAATATTTACATGTAGGTCATGAATGGTAACAGTATTGCAGGACCGTTCATCAAGGATCAACGCATGCGTGGGAGTCTTGGATATGACCATGTGCACCGTGAAACTCAGTCGTGGGACAGTCAAGGTCTTCCAAGCAGCCTAAAACTTCACACATTTTCATAATGTAAACCTAATGTTTTTGGAATTCATTGCACTTAGCCTATAGATGGCAAAATGTACTGTCATCTGTGAAATCCCCTCCTTCTTCTGCCCACAGAGGCCACTGAGGCAAGCTGCCCCTCTTGCTCTTCTACAGGTGGCCCTCACTGCTTTCCCTTCTGGTTTTGGAAGGAAGGCTACTCTGTTCTGAAACATAGGACTAATGACACACAAGTGCCCCTAGACTATTACAATATATATTAATTTAAACAGGAATGAGATTAGGTTTACAAACTATCCCCTCCCCCATTACATATTTGTTACAATTTCCTGCTATTGTTGTAGATTTCTTTTACGAAGCAATAGAAAACTTTGATGTAGAATTAACTGAACCTGTTTTACATATTCAGTTTTTGTTGGCGGTGGTTTTATGCTCCTGGCCTTGGTCTCAATGCACTACGTACGCCGAATGGGAATTTCCAAACATTAATACATACATTTAAATAAGGAAGAAAATATAAACTTTAAGCCCACCTACTGCTTGTATGGCAATATTTAATAGGGTGATTTCTTAACGTGCAGGAACATGGACTTAATTATAAAAGTACTGTAAATGCACCAGTGCTCCACGGTTGGTTTTACACGCACACACATGCACATACATTTATGTATGTACAGAAGCTTCTACAGTAAGTGAGAAAGAGCCAACTTTAGGCCAGAGGTTTGCTCTCAGAAAAAAAGATAAGAAAAATTTGTATAGGTATATAAAATTGAAACATCTAGAAAGATGTTTTATCTTTTAGAAAAGACTAAATATTGACATTTTGAAATTCTTCGGCTTAAAAAAATCAAACCTTTTCCTTTCTTCATGGCTTCCTGCTTTTCTACATTCTTTCTTACCTATGCACCTTCTTAGCTCCCCAACTTCAGTGGAATAATTAGCGACATAAAGAAATAAACAGAAAGAATCATAGGAAATAGTAAAAAAATTAAAAATTCCCTGTTTCTTTTTTTTTTTTTGACAAAATGCATGAAAAGGTTTATTTATTAAGGTCTAAGATTAAAAAAGTTCTTCACATTTTCAAACCAAAAAGTATAGACATTCATTCACAGGGTTGTAGTTTTGTTAACTGAACAAAGGAAAAAATGGGATAGGAAAAAATATCAATTTCCAAAGAGAAAAAATAAACTCCCAAGAGTGAATTTTCTTCACCTTCCTTCACTTTTTTTGATGGTTTATTATGTTCCTCTTGTGCTTCTTTTAGGAATGGAAACCACAAAAAAAAATCTAGAAAAGAGATTTATAACTTTCTTTTAAAATATTTTTCATTTTAAAACATCCATCACAACAGCATCTTTGTGAATCAACTAATTCTAAAGATGGTCAGACTGACATATAATAATGTATTAGTTCAATTCACTTTAAGTTTAATAACTTCTTTGACATTTCTGCATTAGGATTTTAGCTTTCTTAAACTACCTTTGTAATAAACAGAGACAGATGAGCCCTAGCAAAAGATGATACAGATCTCAGATTAACTGTGCTTTTCTGTCCTAATAACTAATAGATTTTTAGAACTTTTATTTAGCATTTTTGCAACAAAAAAACACAACAAAACAAAACAAAACAAAAAAAAAAAACCAAACCAAAAACAATCAAACCACTCAAAAGCTTAGTATAATTACATTTCTTTTAAAGAAGGAGAGCTAAAAGAATGTGGAGTTAGTTGAAAATAAATTAGTTATTAAAATAATTAAGTGCAGCAGATACCGATTATCACCTAACTGTACAACCCTAACTTTGCTTATGCTACATCATGTTCTAGATGAGATACTAGTAGCAGCTTTGAAGAAAGAGATCTTAAAGTTAGTTCTGTCAATACCCACTGTTACCTCAGTAGAACTTAAAAAATGCAATGTGCAGAGAAAAATTTTTAGAAATTATCTAAGAATAAAGTAGAAAAAAGTGATAGCCTAAAATCATATTCCCACATCTTGATAATAGCATGTTGTTCTGATCTAAGAAAGAGAAGAGAATGTCTGGAGTATACACAGGCAAGGAGAACAAGGATGATCATATCTATGAATGAGCTGACCTGGTTTCAGTATTAAGGTACAAATTCCGTTCTTCAAAACAGCTTAAGGTAAAGTGATTGGAAGACATATTACAGCTGGTTTTATTTTTCTTTTCAAACACTACCCAAATAATAAATTGACACAACTGTTGGAGTGGATTTTCCCCCACCTTTTGCTTTTTTGTGGTGTAATGTACTGAAATTGCATTAAGAAGAGCTGTTAGAGAAGGGGAATATTTTTCCTTTTTTATGCTACCAAAAACCTTTCTTAAAAATTAGAAGTTTTAAAATATTTGACTTGGAAATACTTTAATTCTTTTTAAAATGATGTAATGTTCCTTTACATAATGCAAAAAAGGTTTTCATCAATTTGTTTTAGGCTCTCACATCTCTGTATATTGCATTATTAAAGCTGGGTGACACTGAAGTAAAATTTCACATAAAAGTTTATTTATAATATTCCTTTCTTATGTTTTGTTCCTTGTTTTGTTGATGGGGGCAGCTGTTGTTGAATGAAGAGAGGGTTTGTGGGAGAGGGAAAGAAAAAGCAGGCATTTCTATAGAACAGCACATCTAATCCCAAAGCTGGCATTGAGAATAGCACAGAGTGCAAGTAGTGGCCACTTCTCTCTGCTGGCTAAAAAGGGAGTTGGATGACTAGTCCAGAGGTATATATCTGAGCCACTGATGTCTAAAGGTGAGCTGAGTCCTATTCACTGGTCCTGTGATACAGGAACAAGAGGGAGTGCAGGCCTTCTCTTACACTTCTATCTGTAGCGCCGTGGTTAAGAACGACATAAGAATACTCTGCAGAACGCTGTTCTAATTGTCTCCATAAAAATTACCAAATCATAGAATCACAGAATATTTTGGGTTGGAAGGAACCTTAAAGGTCAACTCGTTCCAAACCCACTGCCGTGGGCAGGGACACCTTTCACTAGACCAGGTTGCTGAAAGTCCCCTCTAACCTGGCCTTGAACACTTCCAGGGATGGGACAGCCACAATTTTTTAGGCACAAGTCATATTTCAAATGGAAAAGTTCTGCTATGCAGGTGTAGAGTTCTCACACTGATGACAAAACATGCCAAAGGTGTGGACACACTCATCCTTTCCTCAGAGGAAAGTCGAGGGAGCACTGGAGAGCAGATGGAACGCAGAGCCCAGTGCAGGTCAGCTCTGCCTGTTGCTGCTCTGCCTGGGACCTGGGATTAGTAACTGTGAGGTGGTTGAGCTGGATTTTGTCTCTGCAAAGCTATGGAAATGTCACTTTATGGGCCTCTTGTTCCCTGAATAAGCATGCAGCTGACATGCCTTTGAAGTACATGCAGCTGCACATATTTACCCCTTTTCTGCCTGATATGCAACAGGAGATTTATATTTCTTTGCTAACTCTGTGCTTTTCTTCTCCCACTGCATTCATCTCTAGTTGTTTGGCTATTAATTAATAATATACTACATAGGATTAGGTAATCAGGAAAATTGGCATCATTTACAACACTATTTACTACATTTATCTTTGTTTTTAGACTTAAATTTCATGTTTCATTCCAAGGTTTTACAGCCGCATTTTTATTTCCATGCCTTTGCTAATGAAGACTGTTTGTGGCCGAAATACAGGATAAAATAAAACTTTATGATCTTAGCTCCAAGTTGGTGTAAGGTCATTAGATCTGGCAGTCAAACTATACTTACTTGGAGTTTGATACCCAGTGATTGTTTCCAATTTGATCCACTTGGACATTTGCAACAATAAATGTTAAGCTTTCCTATTTTACAATATTGTAAGTTCCAGGGAAGCATAAGACTAAGTATAGGTCCAGTTTTACCTCCACTGAATGAATTTTGGTGGTTTTTCTTTTGTTTCCCTTACTGCTAGTGAACCTGCCCTCCTAGGGGATAAGAAAGGAAACTTTGATTTCATGGAACAACACCATTTTGAGCTCCACAGCTAAACAGAGCTAAATCAGATTGGCATGAACATAGTATCTATATAAGAGAAGTTATGCACTTCAAAACTAGGTCTAATAATTCAAAAAGTCGCATTACTTTCCTCAATAAGCATTGACCCATTACTTCAACATAGTGTTAGGAAATGGAGAATGATGTATTCTCTCAGAGCAGTAAAAATCTGTTCACTTTTGTCTTCTAACAGAAATGTTTGACCTTTTTTCCTGAAGTAAGGGAGTTTTTTCTTCCAGTACCAGTACTTCTGACTTTTTCCTTCCACTCTTGACTAGAAAGTCTTTCCTGATTTAGAATTAAAACCTTGATATTTTCTTTTATTTTTAATACCTTCCTGATACATAGGATTCATAGTGATAATTTGCTAATGTAATATCTATAATATCTGATGAATCTGTTTCTTGTCTATTGTACCATTGTTAATAATTTCACTATCTTGTTCTCTATCCATCCACATAAACCACTGGTCAAAACAGCTGTCAGTATTTAACTGACTGTTTAAATACAGATACCAGCTCAACGCATGGCAAGCATTAGAGGCTTTAAGCACAGGATGAGTTTTTGTGTGTGTAGGTGCAGCTGTTTTTATACTGCTACTCTTTTCAAACAAAATGTTTCAAAATTAAGTCAGTGACTTCCGGTTTCAGATAAATTAGAGCTAGAGCTCAACAATTCCTAACATAATTGTTTCAACACCAGAACAACTTCTTTAAAGCCTAGCTCAATTTTCATTGGTGAGTGGTAGTAGAACCAAAATATTGTTTTCACTTTATGTTACTCCAATACTTGTTATTTGTGTGTGTCCAGATTTAGAAGAATTATTCGAAGAAAGTATGTGGATTTACTAATAAGCTGGCCTTTTTGTTCTGTAGATCTGCCATACAATTCATGTATGAGCTATTCTTGCAGGCAGTGTCTTGTCACCAACAATAGTTACTATGGCCTGCATATTTTAAAAGTAATCCATTAATGAGTAGTCTGACAATAAGCTTCTAAAAGTTACTCTGTGGCACAATTGAAAAGAATACTTTAGATCTTCAGACTCAGGAAGCGAGATGAGTGAAACAGAACAGCGTGTGTGTTTGCCACAGTGTGTATGAGAGTCTCAACCTGGCTGTAAAGTCAGGTTCAAATTGTCACATGTGGTCTTTTCAGACAAATGATCATGTAAACCTGAAAATATGGGTCATCTATTTCAATTTGTTATCAGTAACTGCCTTCTTGAATTGAATTCAGTATTCAATACCCATATTTATTAAAGGTGCAAGTCCTGTCTATGTTTAGACAAGAAAAATTTCTGTAGAAGAGTTGAGAAAGTTCTAAAAAAAAAAAAATAAAATTCTTGCTTTGATGCAAGAGTGAGGCTGTCCTGCAGTGATCAGATCAGCTTGCCAACTGACCAGAGCTTTGAAGGCCAGCAGCATGCTTTGCACATACTGTGAGCCACTGACTTCATCAGATAAAAGTTTAGTAGTTCTGAATAAACTTAAAAACTGAATCATGAGCTCTGTGTTGACATGAGCTGCTTTCTTTAAACAACTTTTAAAATTCCTAACCAAGCTTTTGCTTTTGAGAAAATTTTGGGGAATTCCAGAAGTTCCTCAGCCATTAGTCTCCACCCTCTCTAGTTTAAAGCATTTCCGATACTCTGAGATGGTTCAAGGTTTAGTAAGGATGACAAAGCATAAACATGACTTTGAGTGTAGTGATAAGGGATTTCATAGTGTTAAAGGGAGATCTTGAAGTCAATCCTTGATTTAAAGAATTACGTAAAATATAGACACATCCTTGGCATGAATGCAGGAAATGTGGTGAGCCCTCAAACCATTAAATTTTGTGACTGCATATCAGCCTATAATATCTTTTTGTCCTATGAAAAACCCGTGAAGTAAAAAACAAGAGAATTTCCTTGACTCACAGATTTCCATTCTTTTTAGCCTCCTTATTTTTAGTTTTCTGGTGGGAGACAAGAGCCATGAGTTCAGATGTCCAAAAGACTAGAGGCAGAGCTGAAATGGCATCTCTCACAGCCTAGTTGAATGCTGAGGTCACTGTGCATGATCAAGAAGAGAGTTTCATATAGTTAGTGTCAAGAACAAAAGTCATGGATGCTTCTGTTTTCCTTGAAAAGCTTGACACATTCCTTCTCTGTGACTAAAGTGTGCTTCCTATAAAACCTCTACATAAGGATTTAAAAAAAAAAAAAATGTGAGTTGTGAGTTGGCTATATCCTCATTATTTTTATGTCCTTGATGAAGGCCAGTAGAATTGAAGGAGCAAGGCTGTTGGGTCTTTAATCCACTATGATACCTCGGGGCACTGGGAGCTTTTAAGGGCATGTGAAGAGCCTGTCAGCAGACAGTGGTGGCCACCAACAGCAAGCTTTGACACCTCTTTGACACCTCAGACTCCTCTGGGTCAGAGTGACTCTGACCTCACTGTTGTCAGGAGTAAAACACTCCTTGACTTTAACTGGGCCAGGATTCTGCACATATTTGAACTGCCAAAAGCCATAGATGTACATGGCCTTTACCTCTGTGTACACAACACTGCAGTGAAGGCTCTAGGCTAAAACTCAAGGGATGTGGGGTCAGTTCCCAGCTCTGTGGAAGTTTTCACCCTAAAAATGGTTTCCCCTGAAGTTTCTGGCAAGGCACTTAGTCTATGATGCATTTTTGCCTATTTTTTCATCGTTTATCTGTTCTCATAAATTCTCTGCAGTGAGTCTCTCTCTGTATATATTCACGTATTTGTCTCTTGTTTTGCTTGACATTTTTATTTGTAATACAAATAATGTTTATCTAAAATTCAACTTTACTAAGTCAGCCATGCCAATAACACAATACTTTAACAGCTTTTATTTTCAGGTCACCAGAGCATCTTATGTTGCCTAACTTTTGACATTTAGTCTGACCAGCTAGGCCTGAGAAAGCCAAAAAAGTGAGCAACTGCCTCTGTTCTAGTGAAGAACACCCATGTGAAGCCACTTAGATGTCTCTTAATCTTACTCCTTTGTGTTTTTGCTACCATTATGACAAGACATTCATGGAACTCCTGTTTCACTTAAGACATCTCCATGCTTTGTAAAGAAAAACTAAAAAATACATAGACATACATATATGTTCTGTGAATCTTCATCTCAGAGCTATTTGTGGGGTAAGGAGGTCAAGGTTCACACAGCATCAGTTTTGCAGATGCCAATAAGCCAGTTTCAGGGTTTGCATGTATAGCAAGATTAATCTACAGATTGGAGAAAGAAAACAACCACCAGCTACAGATAGGCAAGTCAACCATACCTATCCCAGGGTACAATGAGAGTCTCATATACATATCTCAAGATAGACTCTTCAGCTGCTGAATACAGATAAAATTTGACCAATTTTCCTACCTGAGAAATCAAAGGAAGACTACCCATTGCTCTATCTGATGATATTCAGTGTATATGCTTACTTTCCTCTATTAGTCTAAGTGCTCTCATTAGGTTCAGCACGAAGGGCAATCCTGAAGACAACAGTGAAATCTGAGCTACATAGACAGCGGGAAATATTTGCAAGCTGTGCAAGGTCCAGCAGTGATACTTAAACAAAACATCACGTTTTGCAAGAGAACGCTGCATGCTGATCTCTTATGAACAAAAGTCCCTCTCCCTTTCTGCCAGAGGAGACAGTGCTTGTCTTGAAGTACACTGAGAACTAAATTACAGAAATAAAAGCAAAGAAAAAAAAAGCACTGTGAGAAGCTTCCCAGTGCTAAAAGGACAGATTGAGGCATCTTGAGAAAGAATGAGAGGGAGGAGGGAGGTAGAGATGAGGAGGTGATTCACACTGCCTGACTTCAGGCATCCATTCCAGGCTTCTTATAGACCAATGAGACATCTAGGCTCCTTTAGAGGTCCCTTTGGGGTCTATGTTTCATTAGTTTAGAGGAATTAGCTTCCTAGTTTAGGATAGTTAGGCTGTATGAATCTTTCCCAAACTATTACCTTTTAACAGCATCACTAGGAAGCTTATATTACCTAAGATATTTACTTGCATCATAAACCCAAATAAAAACAGTGAGTTTAAGAAAACATGAATAAAAAGGGAATAATGTGTCACTTAATAATGACCTAGGTACTTCAGTGTAACTTCATACATATCGATGATTGTCCTTTTATATTGACTTCTGTAGGATAATAGAAGTCATTTTGCACTTTTACAGGCTGGTCCCTAAGAGATAAAAGGCAAGATAAAACACTGAAATGTGAGGAATAGTCTTGAGAACAGGCCTGAGTATTCTGAGCTGGGTGATCTGTGCATTATTTGTCCACTCCTTTGGCTATTTCTTCAGCTTCAGCCTGAGCTGAAATGTTCAAGCTGCTTGAACAAGGGTGAACTGACCAAAGGGCCTGGGGATCCACCAGCAGGTATTGTGTGTGCTTGAGCACCCAGCTCAAGCTTGTGTCCTGGATGGCTGGTGTTCACATGGCGCAGACTTGAAGGTTAGCAGCTTTTTTGTGCTTTAACAGCTTTTTGGTGTGTAAGTCTGGTCCCGAGAAAGGGCTAAAATCCCCACTGAACAGGCACTGCAGATGTAAACATAGAACCTCACATGCTGTCCTCACCTGTGTAGCTCTCCCTTTGGTGCCCTGCAACGTGGGAACTCAGAGGGAGTGGGAGTGTGCCCCAAAAAGTACGGATTTTGCCTGGGGTGTTTTCTGAAAGCTTTCCTCCACTGCCAGTCCCACAGGATTAAATTGCAGTCTCAGATCTTTGCTTTCTCTTTGCCCTATTATTCCTGCCAGAAGTTATTCCACACTCAGACCAAGCCTAATTTTTCAAAATCAGGTTGCTAGTGGATATTTCTGAAATCCTTAAGGCTCAAGGAGGGTATTTGATATATGCCCTCTGCTTTCTCCTTGGTCCATCGCGGTTTTTTGACGCTACATCCCACCAAACAAACTGTTCAAACATGTCATTGCCTTTTGGACAATGGAGAGGTCCTTGCTGTCTTGTTACTGTCAGTAAACCCCCAGATTTGACCTCTGTGTCAGTGATAGGGTTAGAAAACAGATCATGTTAGAAATAGATAAGTGTATCACAGATTTATATCAACCAGGACATGACCACTTCTTTTTTAAAATGCAAAAATTTTGTGTGGGAGTTTACTGGAGCAACATGAAATCAAAAGGAGCGTTTACAAGAGCAATTTACTACTTCAAGAATGTTGCAAAAATATGTCATTAAAGATAAAAAAAAGAGACTCTTCCAAGATGGTGCAATAGCTTTCATCATTCAGTCTCATAAATGTCTAATCCCACTCTCAATGGATAATCGTATTCTCAGAGAAAATAAACAGACTATGTTTATTTTCATATAAAATTCTTTAAATTTTAGTGTTGCTCTTTTGTTATACATGACTAATTGTTTTATGCTACCCTTGTGAGTCCAGTTTTTGTCATAGCATATTTTCCTACCGTGTGATCTAGTTATATGTCTTCTTTATCTAGTAAAGAAATGGAGGTATTGTAATACATTTCTAAGGCATGTTTCCATCAGATATCCATTCCTCATGTTTCCCAAATTTTCTTAGTACAGGAGTATATTTTTTATTTGGCTTCACTTTCTGAGGGTCACATTTTCTGCTGGATGCATACCAGAGGTTTGGTTATTTGAGCAAGAGGAAATAATGTAATGGACAGCAATCATGGTCTTGGCCCTCTGTCTGGACATTTGGTGTTTTACATAGTTTTAAAGTGAGCAGAACAGTTTCATGCCAGTTGCAACTAAATTTTTAAAAGCTTTTGTGATAAAATGGTTCTCATCCCAGACAATACAACAGGATGTAGCTGTGGTTTTCCAGACCCAGCCCAGGAGGTTAAGTGGGTTTACAGGTAATCATTTTCTCCCTCAGGAATCTCTTAATTTAGAAAGCCAGCCATGACCTGCATGTGATTTGGATATATCACTGGAAATCATTCATCTCATCCTACTTAACAGTCTTTTTTTGGGGTATGGTGATGGAATTGCAAATCTCTGCTCCTCTCACCTGTCCTAACCTGCATAAATAATGCCATTCTGAGTTTAAAAAAAAAAAAAAAAAAGAGTAGATATTGTCCAGTGAAAATATCATGAACCAGAAAACAAGAAAACCTTCTTCTTTCTATGTTCCCAGACAAAAGGCACAATTTAGTATAAAGTTTACATCTCTTGTTGGAGAGAGAGTTAACATGCCCCATTAACAGCAGATATTTCTTCCAAAATATCAGGATTGTGATTATACCTCTTTTTAAAAAAAAAAAAAAAAAAGGTTTTTTAACTCTAGTTTTGATCATAAAACTCAAAATCTTTCTAAATATGCTCCCATTATATCATGAATGTGATAAACTAAAAGAAAACAGTCTTGCATTCCTCTCAGACCCTCTCACTTCTTAGCTGTGGTTCCATTTAAGTATGGTTTTACACAGAATAAGTCAGCAAGATAACTTCTGTTCATAAAGCTGTGTGGATATACATGGGCTTGGGGACGGAAGCAGGAAACTGATCTCTTGGTAGAGTTCTCCATAATTCCAAAGAGCATGTTTCTAATTCATGCACATATATGCATATATTTGTGTGTAGAGATGTTTGTGTGTATAAAACTATATGTAACTGTGCACAAATGCTAGGCAAAACATAGTAGACTAAGTAATACAATCATGCATACTGCAATGGGATGAACATTAAGTTGTGTGTTATCTTATCAGAACCCAGCAGTAAGTACATTTTAATCACATTTCTTTCCCAGGGCTGCATATTTCCCATACAACATTCAAAGGATATCTGAAGATTTTAGTAAGAAATTTCAATGTTTTTATTACATTCATATGGAAAGCATAACTTTACATTCTTACATGTTTACTGCACTTACATAATACCTCGGTTGTCAGGAAAAAACAGGAAAATTCTAAAAGAAAAACAGTTTAGATTAAAAGACTGAGCCCCCCATGGATATTCTCAGATCCATGAAATTCTTTTTTCTGGGGATTTCTCTGATGGATGTGGAGACTCATTGCCTACTCGCAGCACTGGCAGGAAACCCCTCACCTTGAACAGGCTGACCTTAAAGAAACTGCTGAATTTTCAGGCCCCTTTTTCAGACCTTTTCTCCTGGGGCTAGTGATGCACTCTGTGAACATTAAATATTTCATAGTGTTCTTCAAAAGGGAACCAGCCCTGCACTCCTTAACAGCAGTCGTCTTTGCCTCAGGAATTAAAGACAGTAGGAATCGACCTCAAAACAGAACTTCTCCCCAGAGCCGATGAGAATTTTCTTTCTCCTGTCCCTGTCATTTTACATGCCATGTACTAGCTGGCTCTCCCCCTTCCTTATGATCCCAAATCCATTTCAATTTTTTCTGTGTTTTACACTTGTAATTTTCCCTGCATTTTGGGTTCATTCATAGGCATCTCATAATAATTACACTGGATTTGTTAATAAATTAAGGTCTCTTTGCATTTATTTTATAAGAACACTTTACACTGCTGGGATAATATAAGTGGATCTCAGTGTAAGAGAAAATCGTTCTTTTTTTTTTTCCATTTTCCTTCAAAGTGCTGTGTTTGCTACTCTATACAAAATGAAACAGAACAGCCATGTCTCCTCCCTTAGGAAGGAATGCCTTGAGAACTTGTGCTACCAAAGTTTTATTATTGCTCACAAACCAGATCTTAGAAGCATTTACTGGATACAATAGAGTATCATTAAAAAATTAAACTAAACTACAGTTGTCCAAATAAATACACAAAGTACATTTTGTGATCCATTACCTCATTTTTATTACATTTATCCACTTTATTGCTGCTTTGCAGTTCAGTAATTTGTCATGGGTTTTCCAGTCATTAGTGACAATTAACAAAATTGCACCACAAAAATGATAAAACCACAATAAAATGGGAAATCTATTTTAAACTGTTTTATCCAAAAGAGTGCTCAGTGTTTCTGGTCAAGGTATTAGGTCTGCTACTGACAATCCATGCTTTTGGAATAATTATGTCCTCTAGATGTGATAAAATTACTGTCCATATCCAACAATGTCCAGAAAAGAGAAAGAGGGAAGGCAGGCAGATGTGAAACAGTTACTCAGATTTGCAGTGGGAAAATCTTTCTCTTAGGAAGACTTCTAAATTTTTCTGTGGAACACTGAGTGGGTTTTTTTCTAAGGCATCCTTTGTTTCCTAAGAGTTTTATTTTTTTTTAAAGAAGATACAAAAAATCCTAAAATTGTTCTTTCAAAAACTAAAATACTATTTCAAGTGAACTCTTGTGTCTTTTGCAACTGGAGTTCCCAGGTGCCTGATGTTGCCCTTGTTCTTTAATGAGACTTTCTCCCAGAAAGCCTCATGTCCAGGTGAGATAGCAACACACCCATGTCTTTAACA
Source organism: Manacus candei (assembly GCF_025592945.1). Classification (NCBI taxonomy): domain Eukaryota; kingdom Metazoa; phylum Chordata; class Aves; order Passeriformes; family Pipridae; genus Manacus; species Manacus candei. The sequence goes on from NW_026138059.1 coordinate 262,755, forward strand.
ATATGGAGATAACTGCCTTGGTTTAGATAGCCCAAATGATCTGAAACTGTGAGGGAAAAAAGAAGCTTCTTGCATACTAGATATATTTTCCAAAGTATTTCCATAATACTCATTTCCTATAAAAGTATTTAACTGAAAAAAGGGCACTTTTTTGGTTTTTTTTTGTTTATTTTTAATTAAAATAATCATAATTATGTAGATTTTTATTATGTGGTTTCCATTTTAAGGACTTGAACACATTTTGCAGCCATCCTGCTTCATAGTTACTACTTCTAAACAGGAAATGAATAGTGATTCTCAGTGAGGAATTAACTGAGGAAAAAAAAACAAAGGGCTAGAGGACTAATATTTAAGGGAAAGATTTGGAAATTCATTTTGGATTTTGAGAAATACAGCAAGGACTTTTCAAACTCTTCACTTGCTCCTGGTGTTACGACTTGGAAAAAAAAAACCAAAAACTCAGACTACTTATCTTCACAGTTTTAAATAAGGAGTAAATTCTAGATCCATCCCACTTCAGGTATGCAGCTGTATCATTTAAATAAGAACCAAGGCTCACTTTGTGGCTAAAGGCAATGGATGGATTTGTCTAGAAGAGTATTCAATTCATACGATTTGATTTAGCCTTTGCAGGTCCTTCTATCTTTCTATTGATATCTAATTTAATACTTCCCGCAAGTGCCTACAGCTAAGTGTGCAAAAGATCTGAATGTGTGAGTATTATAGCAGGAATGCAGTTTCTAAAAATATGTATATAAAAAAATTGAAACATTCTGTTATTACCCCAAAGCAGAAAGTTCCATGCTTGATTTTTCATGATTAGTGCATTCTTTGGTCTAGAGTGACAAGTGAAATCAGAGTCTTTGTACCACTAAATTTATCCCTTTAGAAACCAAAAAAAAACCACTCTGAACAGGTAGCTGCTGCATATGAATTTGTTATGTACAAGCAACAGATCTAAGCATGGGATGTGTTGGAACAGAGGTGATCAGCCTAGCAGGAAATGGTAGTTCTGTCAACCACTCATCTCTTATTAGAGGTCTCTTCAGAGAGGCGCAACTAAACCATCTCCAGTCTTAAAAATGACATTATACATCTTTGTGATGATGATTTGGAAAACTCATTGAAAGAGTATGCATGACTTAGTTGTGGTACATATTCATTTGCAAGATTACAGATTATGCAGTCAATTGTGGCATTATGTTTTTTATTGTTTGATTTTCATCTTTTCAATAGTTCATTCTCTTTAATTATAGTATAGTATCCCCTTTGAGTAAAAAAAAAAATATTTTAAATTAACTTCTGAAAAAAAAGCAAAAGGACTGGAAAACAAGAGACCAATGTAATTGCTCTCAGCTCTGACACAATCCTTCATGAGGTTTTAAAAGACTCCTTTCCTTATCTTTGGAATTTATTTTCCCTATCCGTGAAACCAAAGTAGTACTTCTCCCTGTGTATATTCTCCCATCACAGAAAGGACAAGAAAAAGAATTAGTCACTCATGGCATTTTATTGCTTTTACTGTCTATATCGCTGGAGTGCATACTGATAAACCAAATATATTTGATCCTAATCATTGCACTATATTAATAAACTAAACAATATCAAAGCTCAGTCTTTGTCCCAGGAACCAACTGGTGAAGTTTGCCCATAACTCAAATTATTTTAGGATAGGATAGGATAGGATAGGATAGGATAGGATAGGATAGGATAGGATAGGATTGGAGCCTGGTGGACAACCTGTTGTTTACCATTATTCCCAGAGTGTACAAATCTCTGCAGAGTTCCTTAGGACTTCACCAAATCCAACTTACTGATAAGTAAGAAAAGGTACATGATGTATAAAACAAGGGTTTTTTCTGCTGCTACTGAGAAAACAAAATTTATGTTCAGAGGTTACTGTGCTCAGGTGAAAATGGAGACACAGGTGCCTTAATATTTGAGTTGGGGTAAGTTTTACATAGCTGTAAAATGAGCTTTGGCTTTTAAGTTACTGTCTTTTTCTTTACAATAATAATCTCCTCACTTTTACAAGCTCTATATTATTTTTAGGTAAGAAAACACTATAAAGTTCATGTTTTATTGTTCCTTGCAGTTATATAAATTACATTTGGCCAAAATAAATGTAATTCCTACTGTGCGAACTGAGAACCCAGAATGTTGATTTTCCTCAAGTTATAAACAATGTGAAGATATGTTATACTGGGTCACAATTTTCCACTGTACAGCAAAATATATAACTCACTTTTAATAACAAAACTGCATATATCATTAAAGTTTCCTACTCCATGGAGCACATATTATGTTTCCCTGCACAGCAAGGGATATCCTTTCTATGTACCACAATTTTTAAAATATATTTAGCTGAATGAAAAATATTTTAGTGATTCATTAGTAAAACAGCTGTCATTTTGAAAAATTATTCAAATTAGTCTGTATTTTTATCAATAGTATAAATTCTTTTTGCTGGTCCTTTTTTTGTTTCTTTGTAGATCTAATATTGTAGCACTTGTTTGTACCTCTTTCACCTTCTTGTTGCCATGGTTTTTGGGAAGAGAACTTTGGAGAATAATTTATTATTTTGATTTTTTTTATGGCTGTTGGAAGTTAGAGGCGCTTCCTAAAATTTAACATGCCTAGCTAGGAAATCCACCATGTTCATTATGATATTTTGATTGAGTATGTTTCTAATTATGGGGCTTCCAAGCCATAGACTTTCCCAAAATATTATTGACAGGATTTTCTAAAGTACCAGGCTTTGCCCTAATACTACCACCATTCACATCCATAGTAAAATATCCAGTGATGTCAGTGGAACTATTTAGGCCAATACCGACTGGTTTTGAATATCCTTTCTTAGAAGTAATACCTGATGATGTCATAAACTTTCATCTAAACCCTTCTTCAAAACACAGCACCTCTGCCTACTAATCCCTGAGGTCATTAAAAATCTGTGAGAAGAAATGGTCATTGCAGCATGGCTGCAAGGTTTGTAAACCCACACTCTGAGAGGACAAGAAAGAAAACTCAAGAATCTTGTCCTCTTCCCAAAACCACGCTTGCAGCAGCTAAACACCATAAAGAAGATGGTATAGAAAAATTTAGGTTGGAAGGGACCTCTAAAGGCCACGAATCTAACTTCCTGATCAAAAGCATACTAACTTCTAAGATCACATTTTTAAAGGTCTTATCATATTAGGTTTTGAATGTCTCTAAGGATGGAGATTTCATTCCCTCTCTGGTCAGCCTCTTCCAGCCCTTAACTCCTCCTATGAATATTTTTTTCCTCATTACCCAGAGTTTTCTTTTTGTCCCTTTTAATGAATGCCTCTTGTCCTTTAACTGAGTAGCCCCTGTCTTGAATGTATAGAGAAGAATAAGGAAATGGCAGAGTTTCTCAAACAAATTCCAAAATATTTAGGGCATAGTATCTTAGCAACAACATATTGATGCCTGTAAGACTCTATCCGTGCTAAATGTGGCATGTAAACTGTGTTGACAGTAAACTGACTGCACAGTGTAGCATTCAACAATGCATTTGGCACTTGTATGACCATCTGTGTGCAAACCAACAAAATTGGAGCTGCTGTATTAGTATGGGATTCATCTCCCTTCAGTCTGTAAAAGCTGAATGTCTTATCTAAATTGGGTATCGAGGATCTACCCTGGATAGGAAGGGAGAGACAGAAAGAAAAATAGAACATCACAGAATTTTGCAACAAAATCAACCTTTTTCATTAAGACTCCTGTCAAAATACAACATCTGGACATGCTGAATGGGTGAGTATATTGGTTCAGCTCTGCAATGAGAATCCTTCAACTCAGGGGAAAAAAACAAAACAAAAATCAAGTAAGTAAGGGAAGAAGAATGGCCTGACACACTTATTTTTGTATCAAATACCTACTACAGTGTCTCCAAATTCATCCTGGGTTATGGGATGAGTTTTTGTCACTCCATTCTACAGTGTAAAGAAGACAGTGGTCTTTGTGAAGCCACCAATTTACTGCTGTCCTACACTGACATTCTACAGTACAGCAGCAAATACCCTTTGGAGCTGGTGCTGCCTTAGCAGAACCTTTTGGTTTCTGTCCAAGTCCCTTCCTATGCACAGACCCACTGCTCTTCCCCATGCCTGTTATGACACCTTTCAGTCCATAAAGTCTCCAGGAGTTGTGAACAGGAATGGGGTAGCTGTGCAAGCTGAGTACATAAGAACAATGACACTCATGCAGATGTAGGGAAAAATCTGTTTATCAGAGTTGCTGTAAGGGAAGATAAATATTTTAGTTAAAAGAAAAGAAAAAGAAATGTAGATAGTTTTTTTGGGGGGGTTAGATTCTATGAATTGTGGGTGTAAGATGTCAATTTGGTCAGTTTGACTGTGTTCACAATGGTTAGTGTTCTGCTTTAAGAATATCTGCTACTCTAAAGGTAAAAGTGCAGTGGTTGGAATCCATAATGCTTAGAGCTGGCACACTCTGACATAGACTGACAATGCTCCTGCTACAGGGCACATCACTCTGTACTCTATGTGACACCTCTTTAGCCCTGAAACATTCTTATTGTTTATTTGTGTCTAATCCATGGAAGAGGGGGGAAACCCTCACATCAAAAAGAACAAACCTTAGATGCACACATCATTTTGGTCTCCAGGGGAATTTTAAAGTGCTAATGGGAAATGAGGTAGCAGGCTGAGGAGATAAAGGTATTCAGTTATATCAAGTTCTGTGTGTGTATCTCACACACAATCATAAAGGTAGGTTCAAACTGGAAGTGAAGGTCTCATAAAGATGGACAGAAGTATTACTGTTTTGTGAGAAAACTTTGTGATGTATATTATTCATCTGTGGGTGCAGTTCTTATGGAGATATGAGAAGAAATAGCATATGTATGTCAGAAAACTTCAATTTGAGATATATTAGTATGTGATAGTTAGCAAAGATAATTCATGGAAAAATGAAGGGATCAATCCTACAGAATCCTGCTTGCAGGAATGAGGTAGTGGGGAAAATCCATTCACTAGTTGAACTATGAAGTAAATAGAATGAATGAAAAACTGGGATGGTGGGAAAAGTACTACTTGTTTGTCTTAGTTATTAAATTGTTTCTTGTATGAAATAGAAAAAAACTAATATGTATAGACCTAATTCCCTACTGTCCCTCAGGACGTGTCTGTCTTTAAATTAGAAAACTTGAATTTTATTCTTTGTTGGCACAGGTGAGAACCACATTTGAGGAAACAGAGAGAAGAGAATCCCTTAGAAGCGATCCTTTTCCATGTTTGTCTCTTCAGGTTTGATGTCTACATGGTAGAATTATTTATTCTTCAATCCAGTAGTATGAGAGCTTGAGAAATGTGTAATGTGGGGACAGTTTGCTATAGTCTTTCTCCAAAGCTCAGCTGAGCTTCATTTCCCCTCCCTAGGAACTCTCTTCCCTGCTGAGGAGAAAAATTGAAGGAAATGCTTGTGTTTCTTGAATTACTTTGGGTTACAATAATTTGCCGCTTTCTAAAAAAGAAAGATTTTGCTCTGCATGTTGGGATTTTATTACGTCTATTTATCATAATCACAAAGCTATTAGAAAAGGAAACATTTTCTTTTTTTAGCACTGCGGTTTTCAGGAGGAAAGATAATTTCCTATTTAGTAAATTATAATTTTATTTTTTTTTTGGCATAACATTTCTCTCAGTCTTACTACTCTGCTAGTCCCCAAACATGGCAGGACTGATGCAACTTGAGTGAGATTACGGCTTACTGAAAGGCATTTCAATGCTCACAAAGCTGGACTGACTGAGATGGAAAGAATCCTCTGTAGAAAACCTACTCTTCCTCTCTGATCCAAAACAGGATCCACTTCACTTCAACAGTCTCTTAGGGAGCATATTAAACCATTTGTGTATCTTTTGATTAATTACTGATAGCATACATCTTCCTTATGCATTCAGTAAACACATGCAATCTCTGCACAGCTTTTGTTGCTATTCAAGGAGTGACTTGCAGCTGGATGGAGGAAACTCTGAAGAATACTCCTGAGCTCCAGGGGATCTACCAAGACAAGGCCAGTCTGAGAAGCGTCACATTGAAACTTTTCAGGGTATTCAAGTCTCGTAGTAGGTACAAGTGGTTAGTGTATTTAGAACCATCATACAATATGATATTGTAAGGAATAATGTTAAGTGCTAACCTGGATGTATTTAACACACAAATATACTTTAACACAACATCATTTTTTGTATTTTTTTCTCTGCAATAAGGCTCTACTAAAGTCTGGTTTGGGGGGTAATAGCCAGGTCTCTCCTGTGGGACAAATTTTTCTAAGCTCTTCAGCTAAAAGTTATGGGTTTTTTGCTCCTACTATGGTTCTTGAGAGGCTATTCACTAACTCTTCTATGTTTAGAAAGGATCAGCCTGAACTCTTTGCCAGTTTTAATCTATTTTTTTATCTCAATATTATTGTTTATGGTAAGTTTTTTCATTCACACATGTTTATAGACAGCTATAATTTCTATTTTCAGCCTTTGAATCATCTAGCTTCATGAAGAATATGTAATATATTCTGTTAGAATGGGCTCGACCAATCTTCTTGGTCGAGAATAATTTGGCTTCAGGGATGGCACTTCTACAGAACTATAGACAGAGATAGAAACTGAGAACTGCTCACTTTAAATCTGTTGTATTATCTGGTATAGTTTGAGCCAAATTCACATAAGACCTTTGCAGAAAAAGCAGTGGTACTGGAACCGCAACAAAAACCTGATACAATCAACAAATCTCCACTGTGAGATCTTTAGCAAAGGGTTTTGTTCTATCATGCCTGTGGTGAGCTGACCAGTCCTCAATGCAAACTGGCTATTGGTAGTGGGACAAGGGAACTTCAGGAAACAACTGTTCCACTCTTGTCTGTAGCAAAATTCCTGGTAGAAACAAAAAGAACATGCTGATACTAATGGTAATGATACTTGTTTTGGCACCCAGCTCAAAGACAGCTCTAGATCACAGGTTGAAAATGGCATAAATTCATGCTATCTATTTCTGGTCTGGAAAAGCTTTATTCCTTCCATAAAGATGTTTTACAGCCTCACTATGTAGCATCACTCTGTCCAGACATTTTTTTGATAGAGATTTTGGAGAGGACTGATTGTAGGCTTCCTACAATGATAAAGGGGTGGGAAGGAGTTTCAGAAGGCAGCTGGCTGGCTCAGTGCATGTGGAAATGATTACTTTAATGGTGCTTTTATTTTATAGAATTATTAACGATGTTGGGGGGAGGCTAGATGCCTTGGAAAGGCGTCCTTTTAAATTATCGTAAATGTAAATGAAGAAATTAAATAAATCCATATATTTGTCATCTCCCTTACCAGATCAGATAGCACCACAGTAGACAAAGCCACACCAATTACAGCTTAGACACACGATCAAGTTGCTGCTACTTAACTGCTATCATGCCTGAACTGAGTTGTGGTATAAGCTGTAACCACAGCTCCACCCCCAGTAACTCATACCTTCATCACATACATGGTGTGGGCCTGCAGGCAGAAGAATGAAGGTCCAACCTGACTGTAGAATGATAGCTTTTCCCTGAAGCCTCTTCCTGCTGCAGCTCTGCCTGAGCATCCTGCACCTGAGTCTCTCCTGGCTCTGCTACCTGCTCATGTACTGGCTCAGTAATAACCACTGAGTTGCTGCAGTTCTGACAAGACAAGAAGCAGGTTAAACTCACATATTTCTTAAACTATGTCATACTACCTCAAAATGCAGTGCAGGTGCTGTCCAAGATTTTTGGGTATGTGGGTATATTCTCCAGGTAACAGGACAAGGGATTAAGGAGTATCCTGCATTGGTAATACTTTAGCTTGGACTTCCACGTGCTCTGAAATTCTCTCCTTTCCAGCTCTGTCCTATACTTCTGAGCCTAGCAAGGGATGCTGTGTTGGAGAAAGCTCTGCAGGCCAAATTTCCATGCCACAGTCTTTGGACAAGAATAGGTCTTGTCAAACAGAAGCAGGAAGTGGTCTTCAATGTACAATCAAAGTGCATTTTTATGCCTAAACCAGTATGTGACTTCAAGTTTTAGTGCTATAAATCAAAAGGAAAATAAAAATGGGAGAAGAAACATTTAGGTTGAAGGTAAAGCATTCATTAGTTCAACAATCACTGAAATAAAAAAAAAAAATCATATGCTAGTCAAATCAATTTTTATTGCTAAGACCAGATTATAAATCCCAAAAAAATATTCACCCCAAATGTACTTTAACTGGGATTACATCATCATCAGACACTGTTGTTTGGAAAAATGTTCTTTTAAAAAAAATTATGCCAATGTACATTCACTGACCAACAGTTTTAATCCAGAAACTCTTTCCATTTACACAGACACAATTTCTTTTTTAAAGTGGAGATCAAAAATGAAAAAGGATAAAGAATTTTTCTTAGTCACACAATAAACAAATGGAAAAAAAAAAAGGCAGCTTTTTTCTGACTTTCTTTTCTGTTTTCTGACCTATGGTTCTTTTTCTGTTCAGACATAAGTTTTTTCACAATATGCACATCTCCTCTCATCTATATTCATCCTGCAGAGATGAAGATGACCTCAACGACTAGAAGATAATAAGAAAGTTTGCTTCAACACACGTTAATCCATTCTTCACTTGAAAGGATTTCTTTGACTCTTTTGCGCTTTGACTCTGAAGCACAAAGCCACAGTCAGCAGCAATCCCCTTTGCCTGGTACAGGAGCATCCAGTTTTTCATTTCAACCCTTGGTAGATCTGTGTTAGAACTGCAGAACTGCCAATGGAAAATAAGCAGAGCTGGCCATGTGAAAACATCTCAAAACCATTCCTACCCCTCCAACTTTGCAATAGAACATCAAATCTCATTGTCCAAACCCAGCAAAGCAGCAAAACTGTTGTTGAGCAGGAAGATGTATGAAGGGGACTTCACTTACCCAGCTGGGCTAAAGGACCTTCTACAGTGGAACAATAAATTTATCTTCTTTGCTTTTCAGGGCTAGATCAAGGTTGATTCTAGGAGAATGAAGAACTGCCCACCTTAGAAGATGATCATGTTCAAGACCATCTCAGGAACCTGAAGGTCACAAACCCATGGGACCTGATGAAATAGAATCATAGAATTATAGAATCAACCATGTTGGAAAAGACCTCCGAGACCATGAAGTCCAACCCTTGATCCAACATTGCCATGGTTACTAGACCATGACACTAAGTGCCACATCCGGTCTCATCTTAAAAACCTCCAGGGATGGTGAATCCACCACCTCACTGAGCAGCCCATTCCAATGTCTTATTACTCTCTCTGTAAAATATTTCTTCCTAATATCCAACCTAACCTTACCCTGGCAGAGCTTAAAATCATACCTTCTTGTCCTACGGTTGGTTGCCTGGGAGAAGAGACCAACCCCCACCTGGCTAGAACCTCCTTTCAGGGAGCTGTAGAGAGTGATGAGGTCTCCCTTGAGCCTCCTCTTCTCCAGGCTGAACAAGTCCAGCTCCCTCAGCCTCTCCTCATAGCACTTGTGCTTGAGTCCCTTCACCAGCCTCGTTGCTCTTCTCTGGACCTGCTCCAGCACCTCAATATCCTTCCTGAACTGAGGGGCCCAGAACTGGACACAGCACTCCAGGTGTGGCCTCACCAGCACTGGGTACAGGGGAAGAATCACTTCCCTGGACCTGCTGGCCACACTGCTCCTGATCCAGGCCAGGATGCCATTGGCCTTCTTGGCCACCTGGGCACACTGCTGGCTCATGTTCAGCTTCCTGTCAATCCAAACTCCCAGGTCCCTTTCTGCCTGGCTGCTCTCCAGCCACTCTGTGCCCAGCCTGTAGCGCTGCAGGGGGTTGTTGTGGCCAAAGTGCAGGACCCGGCACTTGGCCTTGTTGGACCTCATCCCGCTGGAATCAGATCAACTCTCCAGCCTGTCCAGGTCCCTCTGAATAGTCCTTCTGCCTTCCAGCAGATCAACACTCCCCCCCAGCTTAGTGTCATCTGCAAATTTGCTAATGGTACATTCAATCCCCTCATCCAGATCATCAGTAAAGATATTAAACAGAACTGGGCCCAACACTGATCCCTGGGGGACACCACTAGTGACCAGATGCCACCTGGATGCAGCACTGTTCACCACCACTCTCTGGGCCTGGACATCAGCCAATTCCTAACCCAGCACAGAGTGCCCCTGTCCAAGCCATGGGCTGCCAGCTTTTTCAGGAGAATGCTGTGGGAGACAGTGTCAAAGGCTTTGCTGAAGTCCCGATAGACCACATCCACAGCCTTCCCCTCATCCACCAGGTGGGTCACCTGATCATAAAAGGAGATCAGGTTGGTCAGACAGGACCTGCCCTTCCTAAACCCATGCTGGCTGGGTCTGATCCCTTGTCCATCCTGTAGCTGTTGTGTGATTGCACTTAGGATGATCTGATCTATAACCTGACCTGTCAGCCTGAGGTCAGGCTGACAGGCCTGTAGTTTCCCAGGTCCTCCTTGCAGACCTTTTTGTGGGTGGGCGTGACATTCACCAACTTCCAATCATCTGGGACCTCCCCAGTGAGCCAGGGCTGTTGGTAAATGATGGAGAGCAGCTTGGTGAGCGCTTCCACCAGCTCCCTCATCACCCTAGGATGGATCCCATCTGGTCCCATAGACTTGTGAGGATCCAAGTGGCTCAGCAGGTCGCTGTTTCCTCCTGGATTACAGGGGGGCTATTTGGCTTCCTGTCTCTATCTACCAGTTCCAGAAGCTACTCGTCCTGAGGACAACCTGTTTTACTGTTGAAAACTGAGGCAAAGAGAGATGCATCCATGGGTCCTGAGGGAACTATCATATTTGAGAAGTTGTGGAAGTTCAATAAAGTTCCCACTGGAACTTTGACTGGAAAAGGGGAAGCATATCCAACCTTTTTACAAAGGGAAAAAGAATTGAGTAACTACAGGGCTACTCACTATTTTGGTACTCGATGGCTGGTAAGATCATGGAGCAGATCTTCCTGGAAACTGTGGTAAGACACATGGAAAATAAAGAGGTGATTGGTGACAGCCAACACAGCTTCACTCACTAAGGGCAAATTGTGCCTGACAGATTTGGTGGTCTTCTGTGACAGGTTATAGAGTTGGTGAATAAAGGAAAAGTAAAAAATTACATCTACCAGGACTTGTGCAAAGCATTTGACACTGTTCTGCACGACATTCTTGTCTCTGGTCTGAAGACATGCATTTGACAGATGGAACACCTGGATAAGGTCCTGGATAAGGAACTGGCTGCATGGTTACACTCAAAGAGTTGTGGTCAATGTCTCAATGTCCAAATGGAGACTAGTGACGAGTGTTGTTCCAGAGGACAGGTGCCATTTAATGTCTTTGTTGGCACCCTCAGCCAGTTTGCTAACAACACCAGGATATGTGGTGGAGTCAACACACTGGAGGTAAGGGATGTCTTCCAGAGAGATCTTGACAGGCTTGAGAGATGTGTCTGTGTAAAGCTCATGAAGTTCAACAAGGCCAAGCAAAAGGTCTTGCACCTGGATTGGCGCAATTCAAAGCACAAGTACAGGCTGGGTAGAGAATGGATTGAGAGTAACCCTGAGGAGAAGGATTTTAGGATGCTGCTTGATCAGAAGCTCAACATGACTTGGCAATGTGAGCTTGCAGCCCAGAAAGCCAACTGTGTCCTTGTCTGCATCCAGAGAAGTGAAGCCTGAAGTTTGACGGAGGTGATTCTGTCACTCTACTCCGCTATTGTGAGAGCCCACCCAGAGTACTGTATCCTGTTCTGGTGTCCAGCATAAGAAAGACATGGACCTGCTGGAGCAAGTTCAGAGGAAGCTGTAAAGATGATCAGAAGGCTGGATCATGAAGACAGGATGAGAGAGTTGGGGCTGTTCAGCTTGGAGAACAGAAGGCCCCAGGAAGAGTTTCTATCACCTTCCAGTATCTAAAAAGGGAACTACAAGAAAGATAGATATAGACTTTTTTAGCACAGCCTGTAGTGATAAGACAAGTGGTAATGATTTTAAGCTGAAGTAGGGTCAATTTAGATTAAATATGCAGAAGTTGTTTTTTTACAGTGAGGCTGATGAAACACTGAAATATGTCGCTCAGAGAAGTGGTAGATGCTCCATCTCTGGAAGTGTTTAAGGCTGGGTTGGATGGTACTTTGAGCAAGCTGGTCTAGTGGAAGGTGCCCCTGCAGGGGGTTTGTAACTAGATGAACTTTGAAGTCCCTTCCAACCTAGAGCATTCCATGATTTTTATAGCACAGAAAGTGTTGACTGGGTAATCTGTGTGCACTGTGATGTCTCAGAAACCAGGACACAAAGCAAGATAACCCAGAATGTATTAAATTATGTTTGCCTATATTTTATTTTTCTGTGTGTTTCTGTGGGGCTTTCTCAGGCTATCCTGATATGTTTGTTTGGCCATACTGGTTTCAGTTCTTTATCACCATGGCAGTGAAGCAAAAGCCCCTTTCAATTATTAGGCTTTTATTAGTATGAAGTGCAATAAAGTATTTCACTTGCAAAGAATATAAATCAAAAGACAATTCCATATCCACTTTTGCTGCTAAGTTACCACAGCAAAATATTTCAGAAATAATTTCTGAGATAAATGAAATTATGTACTTGATTAAAAGTTAATTGGAAATTTAGTGAGAATAGCAATTCCAGGTGTACCAGAATACATTTAAAAGTTGCTTCATTTTCACCATAAATGAAAGTGATTCTATAAGCTGTACCAGTTTCAAGTTATTTGCTAGAGGAGTAATCTTAAATGGAGAGATGCTGTGTCTCATGAGAGGAGGGGAGGAAAAGGAAGAAGTGAAAAAAAAAAAAGAAAAAAAGAAGGGAATGATGAGAAGGGTGAAAAGATTTATTGAATTGCCTCAAGAGTTGCAGTTTGTCTCTCTGAGCCTTTGTTGTGTGAGTTCTTAGCAAAACTGGTGAGGCAGAAAGTAAGATAATATATAGTAGAGCTTCAGTGGACAAACTCATCAAGCTTCCACAACTGATTAATCTTATTTTTATCTCTGCCTTAGAAAGATCTGTTTTAAACATCCAGGATGTCTCTTGTCCTTTTGCTTGGCAAAACTTCCACTTTAAACCCTGAAAATATCTTGAAGTGACAGTATAACTTTGAATCATATTGTGCATTTTCATTGTATTACAGGTCTCTGTTGTTTGTACTTAATGATGTGCTTTAAAATGTTGTCAATTGCCTGAAGGAACTTGCAAGGACTAGTTTAGAAAAGTCAATATTAAATATATTTCTTCATTATATTTGATACTGAGACCATGAATAATGACTTACCCTAGATTTCGTTAACCAATTACCATAATATTTACTGGCAATGACTCCATGAAACTTGTTGCTATAGTGACTTAATCTTGGGCTTAGTCCAGGTCCCAGAGGAGGTGTTCATTATCACAAAAGCCACTGCTGGAGCAAGCATCTGTAGCTGTAGTCTTGGAAGAGTGGGACCAGGGACTGCACAGGCTGCGTTTCTAAACTACTATCTCACCCATTCAGGGCACTTGAGACTAGTGGTAAGGCTGCATCTCCTTGTAATCAGCCTGTGTTGGAAATCTTTCAATTTCTCTGTGCTTTCTACAGATGGTAAAAATTTCTCACTGCTCCCACTAGTCAACAGAACCACCAAGAGAGAAGAAACCCATCTGCAAAACCTGAGCTGGAGAGAAATATCCCAACCACCGTGTTCTTTTGCCTGTCTTTTCTTGAATCACTCTGAGATTTATCATTTGACATTGTTTTATTGATTCTTTAAGACTAAATAGACAGAAATATTTGGGGTTTTATTTCTTCCTCAGAAAATTTCCGATAAGCTTCCCTTAAAAGTAGAACTGGAATAGTATTTTTTTCCCCCTATTTGCCAGACCTGGAGAAAGACTGATAGGTGTACTTGGGGATCTGACAAAGGTCTTCCACAAACATGTGAGGAACCACTTGCTCCATTTCTGGCCCAAGCCAGGTCCTCCTAGATGGAGGCACACAATGCTGTGGCTGACCCCTCCAGCCCTGAACCTTCATTCCAGCAGCATGCCTGGACTTGCTAGTCAACTAAACTGTCTCTGCGCAGCCATCCTGAGGTGGGGAATAAGGAATACATTGTTTCAGTTTTTCCATGTAAAAATAAATCACCTGTTATTTTAACAAAATGCCCTGTTCTCTGAGAGACATGTTGATTTTATGACGTGGGACTTTCCAACAGAAAAGTTGACTGATTGACTGACTCCCAGATTTACAAGTCTGCATGAGAAAAAGGCCACCGCATTCCAGCTGTAACGCATGCCTCATGTGTATACGAGGGACGTAATTGCCAAATTTCACCCAAATAAAGTTGGTTTGACACCATTATTTCCTTCTTGCTACCAGCCTGCAGGTGTTTGAAGGAAGACTTAGCATTCAATTCAGGTTGAGAAGTCCTAGAGACTGGCACCAAGGATAATTGCAGGAGCCAGTAATCTGGACTACATGAGAAAATTGGCCAATCAAAGATCCTTTTCCTCATATTTTTCCTTATGTAGGACTTCCCTCCTCTCCAATATCCTGAGCAAGCACTTCAGGTCATCTTGATGTTTAAATAGTATTGTCCTACAAGTGTAACATGATGTAATATAAGTGTTAGCATGATCCTGGATTTTTTACTGGATGTTATGTAATCTAGAAGATTTGGACTGTGCTGGAAATATTCCTTCTCATGAGCAGAAGTGTTTGTTCTGGTTCCCTAGCTATAACCTAAACTTGGCTTCAAAGAGAGAAAGTTGACCTGCGTAGCTCTTAAGAGAGATTTCCAATTCACCCTGAAGACACTAAAAACAACTTGCAGTTGGCTTACAGTGACAACTTTAACATTCACTTATCAAGTGCAGCAATTTATTTTTACGCTGTTGCAAAATGGCTTGGGCCCAGCTAACTTCACTCGGAGGAACAAATTCTGCCACAACCAGAAGGCACAAAATGTGCAACAATAATCCTTAAGGCAACACACTGTAATTTGCCTTCTTCTGTTTAATGCCATGTCAAACAGAAGGATTTCTACACATTTCAGATGGTGGCTGTGTTGCTTTCCCTTGGTTTGAGCTTAAAAGAAAAAAAAAAAAATTGATTTACTTCAGAGAGCAGTGATAGATGAAGGATATGACATGCACTGAGCATGCCTAGTTCCTTGTTCATGCCAAAAAAATCCCAGAAGGATAAATCTCGTTTCCTGCCTTACTTCACAGAATTTAACTTTTTAAACAAGTCATGTTCTGTGGTTTGGATTCTGTGTTTATATCAGGGTTTGTTTCCAGGCTCATGGACAATAATAGTACATGGGTCTAAAAAATCTGAACATTTTCACGGGGAGAGAAATCTTGGTGATTTAATCTCACTTTCACTCTTGTTATTTGCATTAATTCTTATAAACAACTCTTACAGATAAGTTCAATAAAAGCTGATATTTTCCAGGTATAAGCTGGAAAATATGTGAACTTGAGCTTTCATTTAATTCAAAATTATTTCCATGATTTCAGGCTATACTTATATATTCATACTGTAGAATTTATTTATTTTAGTAAATATGGAGCTGAAAATTAAGACTTAATTTTAAAAATATGTTCTGTCTTTAAACTGGCTTATGCATTTTATACATACATAGACATACATACATATGCAAAACCATTGTGATCTACTGATTATAGCTGGATCCAAGTTGAATTGGAAGCAGAACATGATTTCTATTGAACTCATTTGCCAGACAGTATTTAGAAGATTGTAATAACATATATTTCTTTCTGGATTTTCATTAATAGCAAAATCCTTTAAAAAAGAAAAAAGACACTTCCATGTGACTCAATTATATCTTTCAAGGACATGTAGTGTTATCCAAACATCTAGCATGAACAAATTTGAAAGGGCATGTGAATAGAATTTATACATATAAGAGAACAAATAAACGCACATACACAGACAAAGTTAAGCCAAGGTAAGATCAAACTTAAGACTTTACATGACATGCTAGGTTTAAAACTTTAATAATGCCCCAAATTGTGTCCATAACAAATACATAAAACTTCATTTGTATTCACAAAAACAGTTTTGCCTAATAGGCTATTGATATTCTGAACATGACCAGTTACATGTTAAAGGAGAGCAAAAAAAAAAAACAAAACCAAAAAAACCAAAACGAAGACAAATGAAAAAAGTTGGTGCCACAGAATCTTTAAGCTTACTGGAAACCTGATAAATTAACTAGCTTCCGGTGCACTTGGGTTTGTCTGTAGCACTTTTTGTCTAACCCACATCTTTTTCAAACCTCAGCTAACTCTAAAGTGCACTTTTACCTACTCACATTCTGGGTTTTAGTGTGTTATAAAAATGAGTAATTTCTACCTACTTAACACATACCTCAACAAACTCAATATGCACGATAGTAATTCCTAGGTAGACAGATAGTTGAAAAAATATATATGTGTCTGTGTGTGTGTGTGTTTGTGTTGAAATATAAATATATATATATGTATATGCATGTATGCAAGTTTATATATGCCCATGAAAAATATGCAGAAGTGGTTATATGTTAGATTCTGTGAAAAAAAAAAGCTTCATGAGCAACAGAGGGGAGAGTTCCCCTTGGTGCTTGGTTAAAGCTTAAGCAGAACAGCTGGTGTTTGTCCAAAGTGGCAGTTCTATGTGTTACTGTTTGCTTCTACTGAATGGTCTTCTTATCACTATTCTTTAAGAAGCAGCATTTTGGTTTTGGTTTTTTTTTTTCATGGCAGTATAATGTTTTACTCCTTCTTCTGAGTGTAGGACTAAACTTGAAAATTTTAGGACATAGTAGTAAAATAAAGTGTACATGATGAATTTGTTCAATAAGACTCTTTTATGTTTCTACTTAACCAATCCGTAGGTGACTAGTTTCCAGAGCTCCAGCATTATTTCTTGACACTCAAAACAAACAGTAAATATCAATCTCTGCTTTAATGTTAATACTCTGATATACATCCATAAACTTTAGTTCTTCTGCTTTCTGTGCAAGGATGAATGACCTTTATGTAGGAACTCAAAAAGCAGTTCAAAGAGAAATTCCTTCAAAGAGGGATTCCTTCAAACTAATGCAGACATCATTCATTCTTTGGTCAAAGGAGGAGTAACATAAACAGATGCTTCCACAGTAGTGCTGAGGAGGAGGGGTGAAAGAAAAGGGAAAGAAGGAGACTGACATGCGATTCTCTTGCTTCATGTGGTGCCATGTGGCCCGTGTTACACAAGACCAAGATATGTGCACCTTGGACATCATCCATGTATGAATCAGGATGCTACTCAGCTGCTGCTCCAGCACACGAGACCATAGGAATAGGCATACTGTCTGCAACACTGGCTGTAAGGGACACCTAAAGAGTAGCAAAAGCAACCCTAAATACTCTCTCAAATTCCAACTATTTTTAGGGGATTTCCTGCATTTGACATGATTTATTGAGTCAATAATCCTCAGTGTATTTCTTTTCCACATTCTTGTCCAGTTTCCCTTTGAGCCCATGTGAGTTTTCGCATCTACATCATCCTTTGGGGACACATTTCATAGGTCTGCTGACTTGTGCACATGAATAACAAGCTTTTTTTGGAAGTTTCTGATTCTCTTTTCTTGGGATCTTCATGGCACAGCCTTGCAAGAGGTACTACCTAGCTCAAAGCGTCAGTAATGAATTTCCAACATGTGTGTTGGCCATGTTCTTGATTTAAATACCAAAATGCTTTCAGTGTCTCATGTTCTTATGACTAAGAAAGTGTATACTTGAGTTCAAGACATGGTGCTATCTTGAGGCTAAGGCAAGCTCAGGTTGATGAATCTCTGCAGTTTTGGGATGCTTCCTGTCATGCTGAGATCACTTTTCCAGCTGAATCTAAACACCATTTGAATAACCTGTTTGCTGCTTAGGGTGTGAACAGTCTCATATGCACTTAGTGCCCAGAACACAGAGACTAGAAGTTGGCTGGGTAACCATGGCACTTGTAAATAAATAAAATGTGTATCAATCATTAGTCCCATACAGTTCCCTCTAAAACAAAACAGTCTCTATAAATGGGTAATTCTCTGTAATTTCTCTCCTGGGGCCTTCTCTCCCTCGCAGCTTTCCTGAGAACATTGCCTACACAATCATAACACCAAGTTCTCAACCTGGTACCTCTTGCTGTCTTTATATCTTGTTGCCTTAACTGCTTTTGTAGTCAAATACAAATAATCCAATTTGTTATACTTTCCCCTCATTGTCCTTAAATTCTCTTTCTACTGTAAATGAACCCTCAGATATCCTTCTCTTTGTTTCTGTGCCAAAAGTATTTGATAAATAAATACTTTTCTAGTATCTTAAATTTCTTAAAATTCTAGTATCTTAAATAATAGCCCTAAATATTTAGTGGAGTTCTTGGAATGGTTTTACATTTAATTACTCTTGCTGTATCAGTTTCCTGGATGCTTTTCTTTTGACTCATCTAATGAATATGAGTCTCTTCGTAATGTTTACCTGAGAAGCGGGTATCTCCTGAAGGTCTGCCAGGTTTTATGTGAATTCTTTTATTTGTACACCCTTCTGATGTACTGAAGAAGGTTTTGGAAGTACATTTTTCATTTAAACTTGAGGATTATGCCCCAGGAATTCACCATGGCACAGATAATCTATCATGAGAAAAGGAATGTTTCAGGTACTTGTGCAATTTTAACTGGACATATTTTTTTTTTTTTTTATAACTGGAGCAAGATTATCTTTACAACTGCATCTGCAGGAGTTTATAAGTCTCTTTATAACCTTCCTCCCTATGTACTCAACTGTCTCCTGCAAAGCTCCATCACTGATCACCGAGTGTTCTCTTCTTCAGCTGCAGGCTTATGAGTCTCTTCTTGAAAGCTATAAGGAATATCTTCAGTTCCTGAAACACTGAATCTTGCCCAAACATATGAAACTACAGGAAGTAGTGAAGGAAAAGGTAGTTTTCATATCTGAACCCCACCCGTATAACCATGTCTGGCTCTGGTGCCCACAACACAAGCAAGGCTTGGACCTTTTGGAATGAGTCCAGAGGAGACCCCCTAAGCTGATCACAGGGCTGGAGCACCTCTCCTGTGAAGATAGGCTGGGAATTAGGGCTATTTGGTCTAGAGAAGAGAAGGTTCCTGGGAGACTTTATAGCACCTTCTAATACCCTAAGGGGCTATGAGAGAGCTGGTGAGGGACTTTTCTCAAGGGCATGAAGTGATAGGAGAAGGAGGAGTGGCCTTAAGCTGAAGGAGGGTAGGTTTAGATCAGATATTAGGAAGACCTTTACTGGAAGGATAGTGGGGCACTGGAACAGCTTGCATAGAGAGATTGTAGACTCCCTTTCCCTGGAAGTGTTCAAAGCCAGGCTAGATAGGTCTCCCAGTAACCTGGTCTAGTGGAAGGTGCCCCTGCCCATGGCAGGGGTTTGGAACCTAGATGATCTTTAAGGTTTCTTCCAATCCAAACCATTCTGTGATTCTATGATTCTATATTAAAAATGTGCTCTCATTCTCTATATACTTAACACCCTTTATAGTGGAATTCAATCTAACTTTAGCTATACAACTTTGACCAAATTTTTAGCCATTATGTGCCCTCCAAATTAGTAACTTAAATACAACTAGTGATTGCTCCGAGCCACTCAAATTTCAGCAGCTACACTATTAACTTTCTGGGTTGATTTTTCAACAAGGACAATCAGCACATTTCAGAACAATTTCTAGTACAACTCAGGACTTAGAAGGAACTCTTCCAGAAGGTATTCTGTAGAGTAAAGTAATTTAATAGTGTGGATGAAGCTGGCCTTGACATTTGACTTGGAGGTAAGAGAGTAACCCTTGGCATATTTATTTTACTAAAACTATTCAAGATTAGGGAAACACTGCTTCTGAAATAACAAGTTCCCTACCTTGCCAGAGGAAACAGTTTCTTGATAAGTGCTTTAAAAAGCCTCTAGAGGAAGGCACTATATTCCTAACTGAAATATTTGGGATAAGATACCATCTTCACTGACTGCTTTGGGACAGAAGTCTGTCAATAGGAGAGAACAGTAATGACATAATACTTCTGCAATGGTTACCATATGGAGAGTCACATATGGACTTTTATATAATTATAAAAGTGACATAATTATACTCCTTAGAAAGAAAGAAGAAAGAAAATGAAGCATAAGAAGAATCTGTAGCTCTCAGAAAGGCCCTGTTCCTGTCAGAGGCACAACTCACTCCTGCATCCTATGACTCAGTCTCTCTTCTCCCACTCAGGCACTGTGTAATGAAATCAGGCAAATTCAGGTTTAGGTTACATAGAAAACAAGCTAATATTTCTTTTGGATGGTGACTCTTTCCCCTTTAGCTTCTACTTATCACATAATGTGACAGGGCATGGATTAACAACTTGTTGAATCCAATCATGCAGTCACAGAAAATGGAACTGAAACAGGTTTTTGAGAGGTCATGTGGTACTTTGCATTGCCTCAAGACACAACTGGCTCTGCTAAGGACATTGTGGACAGCTGTTAAAAAATCAGCTGTTTTAAAGACTTGTAATAATGGTAATTCCACACTCTCCTTAAGCAAGTTGTTCCAGTCCTTCACTATCTGTACTAATGGAATGTTTCTCCTCGTATTTAACTTCAGTCAACTTTGCAGCAAAGTAAGCCCATTAATTTTTGTCCTATCCCCTTCTGGCACAGAGAAAAGATTCCTTTCTTCTCTGCAGAAGACTGTATTAGGTTTGAATACAATTAGTATGCTTCCTTCTCAAATCTTTTTTTTTCTGGGTTAGGCATGCTCAGTGCTTTCAATTTTTTCAGAAATGGTCATGGTTTCTAGCTTTTCTGCATGTGTGGCTACTCATGGGATTACACAGACTGTTGGATGAGCTCCCAAAACCAAGCGACTGCGTACTGCCAAGAACAGGGAAGAGGACATGGCCACATTATTGGGGAAAAGGTAAAGAAGAGCAGTGAAGCCTTTTATAATAGCATAGACTAAAATTTACTTAACCATCTTGAAACTTAAATGAGAAAAGCAAGTGACAGCAACAGTAACAGGGGAAAATTGCTTTGAATTAAAAAGGAAGAAAAAGTTGAGTTTTTACACATTTCCTTCAGCACGACAACATATTAATTAGTGTGAATAGGTAGAAATGTCTTTTTTCAGGTGAAAACTTACTACGTTTGTCAGCTTTTCCTTGCACTTTACACTGCAGTTACAGTGTTACTCCAAACACTGATAGAAATGGAGTCATCTAGGTAATGCACACAATCCTGAAGAGCTCAGCACTGGAAGATCACCCAAACTCACACATTAGATATTCCTTCAGCTTACTTCCTTGCAAACCAGATAAATTTTAGGATATCTGCTTAAAGCCTTGGTTAAAATTCCTTGTCTTTTTGGCTTGGTCTCTTTGGACCAGATTTTATGAAGACTTCTTTGAGAATCTGGGAGAGCAGTTTCTTGGAAGTGAGTAAGTGTGTAACAAAGTAAGTTTTTGGGGTATCTCTAACTGCATAATGAAATACAGGACTGTTTATTCCTCTAATGTTGTCTGTTACACACCCACAAAATTATAGGTAGTGATTCTGAAGTTTTCCATTTTGAAAATATGTATGTAAAACAGCTTGGACCAAGAATCTTTGACTGTAATTGTATTAGTGAAGTGGACAGGATCAGGGCAGTGGCCCAAAAACTGTTATCCATATGGTTAAATTGTTAATCTATTCCCTGGTGCCCTTTTGGCCCATGTCAAATAGCACTATCTGTCTGGGAACTAGCACATGCCAAGGACCATTCCCAGGGGGAGGTTTGGATGCAGCCACCCTGTTCTGTAATGTAAAAGAATTTATTAGTGTGGCTGTGGCCA
Source organism: Manacus candei (assembly GCF_025592945.1). Taxonomy (NCBI): domain Eukaryota; kingdom Metazoa; phylum Chordata; class Aves; order Passeriformes; family Pipridae; genus Manacus; species Manacus candei. The sequence goes on from NW_026138059.1 coordinate 284,673, forward strand.
GGTCATGTAATTTGGCTTTCAGGCCAACAAATTGGCCTAGATACTGTTTTTCCTTGTTACCCTCTGTTCAAATAGCCTTGGTGTAACAGTTTGAGGGGAACAGGTAATTTTTTAAATTCTTGTGTCTAATGTTTTTCATTTTTAGAATTCTTAAAATACTCCTTATGTATTAAGCTTCATAACTATGAAGTTTAAAAACAAATATTTCTGGTAAGTAAAGTTTTTGACAGTATTAAATAAAATCAAGACCTTTATCCAATAATGACTTCTTGATTCTCACTGGAAATACCTTGTTAACACAGATTGTGAAACCATAACTGTCTATTAAAAACAAATTTTAATTTGTATTGCAATGCAAACCACCATCAAGTATGTAAGGTAGGACTTGTGCTGAATATCAAGGGTTTTGGGCTTTACTCACTTCAGGCATTCAACTTCCTTTTTATCATGCTACACTTTCTGGTAACTGCAGGTAGAATGAAAGAGTTAACTAAAGAAAAAATTTGTGCAACAAAAGTTTGTTTATATCATTTTCAGTCCTGGCCCCCGAATGCAAACGAGTATTAGCAGTTTATAATTACAGTGTTAACATTTTCTGTTTCTAAAGTAAGCTAAACATTTAGGAAAGCTGTATTGCAACACATCTTTGTTGTCTTCAATGAACAAGAGAGTTTTGTGTAGCTATGATACACTAGGTTTTTAAATTTTTCTGTTCTTGCAAGTATAGAATTTATGTAAATTTTCATTGATTCTCTCTCACTTTTCCTTAAAACAAAAACAAAAAACAAACAAACAAACAAACAGGTCTGGGAGTTTTTTGTAATTTTTTTTTCTGTGTTGTTGTTAAATGTTGCATAAACAAATTAGTATAGTCTGGTAACTTCAATGTTCACAAAATGAAAAGCCATTGAATATACCAGGATTTAATTTTTTGAAAGTGTACTCCAGACATTCAGACGTAGTTAAATAAAAGTTTATTTTTCCTTCTATTTGAGAACATTTTCATCCATGGCAGTTAGCCTGATCCCTACTGGGAAAACAGAGACCTAATTTTGTCCTCCTTAATACAAACAGAATTCCCAGTGACTTCATCGGGAGTTCTGCCTGAACCAGGAGCACAGAAGGCAGCCTATAAACTTTCAAGAATATCCCTCTGCTTTCCTGTGGCCTAATATAATCTCTGTAGCTTACCAAGTACTTAATACTGTAGCTCTGCATCAAAGTGATTTGCAAATTATCATAACCTAATGCAGTAAATTTTGACTTTTGGTAGAGATCAAAATTTTGTAGAAAGAGAACATAATTAAAAATTTCACATGAACTATGTGGTTCTACAGTCTTCTGTATTGGGTTGACAGCTCTGAACATTAGTTCTATATCAATGAAAATACCCTCCCCTTTCCCATGACTTTACTACTAACAAATTCATTTGGTAACCAAAAATGAATATCTTGGATTCAGTGAACAATAAATATAGCATAGAAAAACAAACTATTTCCAAGAATGTATTTTCTCTGAGGTTAAGATACATTATACTCTTCTACATTATTGAGCTAGTTAGTGCTTGGAGAGAAAAAAAAACAGAGGAGAAATCTGAATGGGAAAGCCAACATTGGCAGGAACACTGCTGCTGGTTTTAAGGAATGAAAAACAGAAGTTAAAAAAATAGAGACAAGAAAGAGATCAGAAAACTTGTTTTTCAAATATGTATCAGACGAAGGGTAGATTATAGTAGAGAAGTTTAAAAACAGAAGTTAAAAAAGAAAGGGTAAAAAAATGGGCGCTGTCTTTTTTTTAAAGATGGAGTGCAACTGGAAACAGCATGCAGCCAAAGGTCAGGGTCAAGAGTAATAGAAACCTGGCACTATGTGCTAGTTTATCTTCTGCACAATGAACTCCTGCCAAACCATATACACAATGTCATACAGCAGGGAAAAGTGTCTGATGCATCTCCAGAGTATTTATGAGGGCTTCTGTTTTGAAGATAGTTTCTTAGGTAACAGAATAATAACATAATGGGACTATTTCTCATTTATCAGGGACCTTCTTTTTTTCTTTCTTTTTGGCTTATTCTGCAAATTAAACCACGATAACTGTTTCCCCCCTTCTAGACTCCCTCTCCCAGTATTAAGAGAATGGGGGGGTTTCTTTTATTTTTCAGATTTGTGTTAAGAGAAGGTTTTAGATGGTGGTGGTATAAGAGCCGATTCAAATAAGACTGTGTCTTGCTCAGCACCTTGGGAAATAAATAGTTCAGTTGGAATGATATGCATTTGCAACATTTAAAGAAGATCCTGACTAAGTTGTTGCTTCTCGGACTGTGTGCCTTCCTGTCTCTCATATAGTGCTGTGCGTTATGCTTTGTTTCTTTTAGGCCTGGTAGTATATTTATACTCTGCTTGCAAATCCTTCCCCCTTCAGCCTACAGTCAGAGCACAATCTAGTAGTTTGTTTTCCTACAGTTATCCTAATTTCACAAATGTATAAATATTCCAAAATTAGTTTTAGAAAATGGTTTATGTAAAGCATATCACATATTTTTTAACCAAAAACTTTGCAGATGTATAGCATGAAATGCAAGAAAACAATATGTCAGATTCTGATACAGCACTATGAGCAAAATGTCTTCATTAAAGGAACATGGATTAAACTTACAGCAGCTGCTCTGTAATATTTATATTCCAAATTCTCATGAACTTTTATTAGGGGACAAGTGAGATCACATTAACTGCAGCAAAAAAAAATCCACATATTCACTTACCTCAGAGTAGCCTATGCCTAATTTTCTAGCTCTCATCTGGCTTCCCTCCAAGTAAATTATTCATGTGGCTGTGAACATTGCTGAACAAGTAAGGTAGCACACAAGATGAGATACTGCCTATTTCAAAGCTTTGACTTCAATAGAAGCATCAACTGTGTTTAATTTTTTATAAACATTTGTAAGAAAAATATAGGTACAGGCCTGGTTCACTCTGGTAAATGAACTATTTCAGTGAAATCAGTTGCCTACACAGAGCAGAATCTTCCTCAGAGACCTCCATGAAAACTATTAGAATGGAAAAGGTGCTCCCTCTGGTCCAAAAAGTCCAGCTGATTTTCCAGGAATGTGTTTCAAGCTACAAAAAGATTAGAAAATAAATAAACTTTAAGAAGTCAATACAGAATATAGGGTTCAACATTATGCATTAGAATCATAGAATTATAGAATCAACCATGTTGGAAAAGACCTCCGAGATCATGAAGTCCAACCCTTGATCCAACACCACCATGGTTACTAGACCATGACACTAAGTGCCACATCCAGTCTCATCTTAAAAACCTCCAGGGATGGTGAATCCACCACCTCACTGGGCAGACCATTCCAATGCTTGAATACTCTCTGTAAAATATTTCTTCCTAATAATCAACCTAAACCTCCTCTCACACAGCTTAAGACCATGCCCTCTTGTCCTACTGCTGGTTACCTGGGAGAAGAGACTAACCCCCTACCTGGCTACAACCTCCTGTCAGGGAGTTGTAGAGAGTGATGAGGTCTCCCCTGAGCCTCCTCTTCTCCAGGCTAAACAACCCCAGCTCCCTCAGCCTCTCCTCACAGGACTTGTGTTCAAGTCCCTTCACCAGCCTCGTTGCTCTTCTCCGGACCTGCTCCAGCACCTCAATATCCTTCCTGAACTGAGGGGCCCAGAACTGGCGAAGTAGCTTTGTAGTATAGGAGAGTCATAGCACAAAGCAACAGAGTTGAATCCAATGACAGAAGAAACCGTGCTGTTGTTACAGAGTTACCTTGGGCGAACAAGTTTGGCTCCTCTCCCTTAGTCAGACTCCAGAATAGTGCTGCGGCTAGTGAAAGTGGCATCAAAGCAGAGAACTGACTGTAAAGCAGTGACATGTAGCACTACCTTAAGAGTACAGCTTAAGACCCTAAGAGTTTGTCTTGAGCTCATTTTCCTGGACATACTGACTTTCGGCACCAAGCTGACCCTGGAGGGACTGTGACTCCCAGTGCTGCTCAAGGCTTTATCAAACTCTATCAAACAATGTATGAGTTCTTAATTTCAGAGAACCACTCAAAGGTCATAATTGACACAGCAGGTCAGATCCTGCAAAACCATCTGCAGCTGCATAAACCCCAGGACTAATCTTGCAGAGCTTTGGGCTGTTTATAGTTCAGATTGCTAGAAAGTAGCATTGAATTCTGAGGGGTGTTATTGGTATCTGAGCACACAGCACAGAAAAGAGTAAGCACAGATCCAATACCAGGCAGTAGTGCTGCCTGCACCAACAAAAATGATAATTTTATCCCTGTTTATCCCTCTGCAAATCCCTGTTTATCCCTCTTCAAGTTAAACATCAGGTATAACACAGTTTTTAGCAGCACTTACCGAGAGGCTGCGGACAGCGCTTCTTTCAAGTGACATTCATCTACTTGCATCTAGACCTCTTTTGAAAGAAGATATTTTCAGATGCATAGTCTTCTTGCTAATATACTTTTTCCCTATTTCAAGATTTTCTGACCTTTTGTAGTGTTCTGCTAAATATTATGCCTCTTAAATGTAAATAATCTTCTTTCAGAAGAAAGGTAATCAACTCTCCTTCCAGCACATATTTTCTAGGTGAAAGGCTACAGTGGAAAAGCAATGATTCTTGCTTTAAAACAATCTTACTCAGTTTCTACGCTTGTAAACAGAAGTGCTGAACTCCTATGTCTTCTTGCATATCCAAACCCATCACTTGAGAGCCTCAGACAGAACTCAGGACCCACACTAAGTTCTTCTCAGAATCTCAGACCCATCATTTTTGAGATTACTTTAAAATGTAGGAAATTCAACTTTCTTTGCTTGAAAGTGAAGCTGAGCTGTATTGCTGGTGGAATATGAAGCAAAATTAAATTGAAATGTTACTGGCTTTGTATGCAAACCAAAATAAAGTGTTTCTTTGGCCAGAGAGAGCTAGTGCTGAGTAGCAGTGAGGGTTAATCTTGCTAGCTGTTGCAAAAGTCTGTATCCAAAATGTGCACAGAGTAATGCTGGCTCTAATTATTACACTGTATGGAGAGATCAGTCAACTTTATTCCTAGCAATTCACTAACTTTTCTTTTGTGTAAACTTGGCACAGAAAGGCTTTTGCTATTAAACTAAATAAAACCCTCAGCACATGGCCATGGCCCAAGGGGACACTTTATCATTTGTATATAGAGAGACATTTGATTATGGCTTAATTATACAATATGCTGCTATTTATTTTCAATCAGTCTGCAAACTCCATAATTGTGGATTATTTACTGATGAGCTACTTACAATCCATTATTCTATTATGTTAATGTATTCAAATCAAAAAACATACAAATGTTTAATCACCTAGTTTAAATCTGTTGATCTTTTATTGGTCTTCCAGAAGAAAGATATGTGGACACTGACTATTTGGTAAATCAGAGTTACACAACACTGAAAACAAGCTTTGTTTTGTTTCATTTTTTCTGTTTCTAGAAAATGTATAATTTATCATAGCATTATTATTTGCTACTGTACTTATGGTTGTCATCTTCTCTGGATGGTATTTAATCAATTGCAGAAATCAAACAAATAAGATAGTGGACAACATTTCCTGAAGTCTCAAACAGGGGGATTTTCCAATCATAAAAGTTCTTCATAACTACCTCTTTGGACTCCCAGTTTTAAAATTATAAATTACAGCTTTCCCTTGCTTTCATTTCTCTACCCAGGTTCTCCTCAACCCTAGAGGGAATTACTTAGAATGTTTGGATTTGAGCCAAAATCAGAGGTTTTCTTGAGTTCTAGCAGGACTCAAACTGCACTTTTCATCATCTCCTGTGGAGGTACCTCAGCCAAGAGGTTACAGACACTTCTGAAGTGGCATTTTACTGCTATGCAAAGATTTTAATCAATCTATAGGTCACAGAGAAAAGGCTAGAGTAGTTCAATACTCTGAGGTTAAAGGCCTTCGTGAAGAGGCTGAAGTTGCAGCCCTTGCATGCAAAAGGTTACGGACCTACTCCGAAACATCTCAGAGGAAATCTGAATTATATCCCAGATAACTCCATAACCTTCAGTTTTGCTACGGAAAAGGGGGACAGGGAAGTAAGAAATAGTGATCTAATTTTTAATTGTTTTGCCAGAAAGGACTGATTTGTTGCACCATGAAATATTAGCAGAGGCACCAGACTCCAATGTTTAAGTAAAAGGAAGAGCCAAAGATGCGAAGCAAGATGGGTGCTGAATATGCATCTAGAAGCATATTTTGATTTTCGTGTCATGGACAAAATTTCTTGCTTATGCACCCCCTTTCCTGAGCCCCATTTGAGATCTTTGACAAGTACACTAAGGATATGTCAGTGTATTTGAACTTGTCAAACTGTTTCCCTTATATTTTTTTAAATCTGTTTCACTTGATTTTGCAAGTTCCTGTGTCTGCAGACACCCAAGTCTCCTTAAATCTCAAAAGGTCACTTTCTCTTCAGAAATACCTACCAGTCAGTTACTTATTATTGACTTGACAGTAGTTCACACTGGCAGTGACACACAACCAGGACTCCAGGTTCTCCAGTGGGCAAGGACTGTGAAGAGCCAACATTACTTTCATTCATGTTTCTGAAGGGCAATTGGTAACTTTCAGGGTAGTTTCCAACAAAATCTCTTTAAAATGTCAGCCAGTTGAAAAAGATAGAAATTACAGGTGAAACTTTTCAGGTAAGAAAAGAGGAGACCCAAGCCAACAATTGCCTCTCTAGCCACCTTCTGTTTTATGGCTCCTCAGAGGATTCCCCTGTAATGTAGGCTGTAGGATCAGATGTAAGATTTATATAGCAAATTAACCACATAAGTATGACAAAATAAATCACTACTTTAATACAGTAATAAAACATTATATTAAGGCTTCAATATAAATGGTTTGTACAGAGATTAGTAATTGAATACTAGATATTAGAAACATATTATATACTTTAGTAATATTTGTTATGGATGGTTACAAGCATATTAGTAGGTGTTATTGATCTCTCCATTCTATAATAACCTCTAATAAATAATTTACCCTTTACTAAAAGGTTATTACTCAAGTATCAACTCTTTAGACATTATTTATAGATATTCCAAAATGCTAAGCATGATGACTATGTCAGATTTAATAAACCATTGCTGTAGTTTTTCTGCCATTAGGTTTGCTGAAATGATTTCATCAACATCTGTACAACCTTTTAAGATATTTTTAGTTTTAGAAGATGTACTGTGCATATGAAAATAAAAATAGTTAAAATAATGATACCAATATTCAAAGACATTGAAATCAAGGAATGCAGAATTAAAGTATCCATTGCATTTAGACTCTTTCTCAAGCTAAAAATCTGGGTCAAACAGATTCTCACATTGCAAACTTGCTTTGGAAGGGAAAAAAGCAGTGGATTTTGACTTTTCTACACTAGTTTTGTTCTCACCAGGATGCACAAAGTAGAACTAACTGGTCATGATGGGTGTGGGCAATAGGGTAACAGCCCGTAAATGTCCAATGTGCTTCAAGAGCACCGAGGCACATCTCTCCTGTTCTGCCTGCAGTATCTTCATAGTGAACAGACGTTCTGAAAGCAAAAATAACTGATGGTCTGGAGACCAGAAAGGTGAGAAACTGTAATAGAATTTCTGCATGGAGTGATGTGTTAACTTCATGTGTCATTTTGTTTCCTACATATGCAGGAAATGTGTATACATATACATACATAATTTATCATCTTTTAATATTTTTTGATAATTTTTAATGTTTTTCATATCACGAATGAAAAAACAGAATATTTTTTTTACCCCTTAAAAGTAAGGTTTGTGTTAAGGAAAACCAAAGATGTCAACTGTCTTAAACGAGGATCTATTTGGTTACTGAAGTATGATCAGGACTCTTATTCAGGTGTTAATACTTTCAGGATCTTAATATGAACTTATTACTATTCAGTTTGTTTTTCTTGATATTCCAGTTTTTCACACCATCTTATTTTGTGAGAATTCATAATGAAAGTATGCTTTAGGCCTCAGAGATACAAAGGACATCTCAAAAAAAGATATCCTGAAATGCATACTGAGACTTTTTGCATGGCTTTTTCAGGTAGTCATCCTCCAGGATACTTTTCATCCTTCAAAAATTGATTAGTTTCCCTTCTGCAGTAATTCCTATCACTCCTCATTTTCAGGAAGCAATTTCAGAAATCTTAGAATAGGTAATGAAATTTTAGATTTCAACAAGCATTTGAGATTAATTCCATTACTTAAACTACTTTTCTTTTGAACTTTTAAACTAAGTACATTTCTAAAAAGTATCATTAAAAGATGTCTTGCAGGTGATGTTGATTCCTTTGCTGACTAAATGCAAAATTAATATATTTGAAAGTATATTTTTATGGATATATTTTTGTCATTTCTTCATCCTTTTAATTAATATTTGCACTATTCTTTCAATTCCTAAGGTAACATTTTATCATTATTATTGTTTCATTCTCCTTAATAAAGTATCGTTTATGCTTTATCTTTCTATTTCTTGGTGTCTTTTACTCTATATTTCCCAAACACCTAATTTCCATTTTAATCACATACTTTGGTTTTTGTGACTATTTAAAGACTGAATTTTCCACTCAAATACCCCCTTTATGCATCGTGTCACTGATGCCCTGCATGTAACAGATCTCGATGTGGCCCTCTGCGTTTTTGGGTTATATCTTGGCCATTAATCTTTCTTTACTGTGGTATGTTTAACAAACTGTTAAAAATAATGGCAGCTGGCAATGAAAAAGTGTGGTGCCCTTTAAAAGGCATTGTTTGAACTGATATTTAAAGATTTCTAATTCTCTGGGGTCAGGAAAGTAACGTTTTCATGTTTTTACAAGTCATTCTGCAGCAGGTTTTATATTGTCCAGAAATGATGTTTAAAATTTCAATAGCTTCTGGTTCTCTGTGCCACATCACCTTGCAATTGCCCCCAAATTGTTTCTGAATCACGTTTCCTCTGGCAAGGAGTGGTAGCCCTCATTTTGTATTATATTGTACAATGTACAGTGCTCTCACCCCACTCATAACAATGTTAATGTCAGAATGAAAAATGATAAAGCATAAATTAAATAGCAACCATATGTTTTCTGTAATATATCTTCTTTTGTTTTTTGACCCAGGTAAACAATTTCCCTATATCTCTTATTCAGATCTGCATTTTCTTCCTCCCAATTTGCCTCATGAACATCGGATTGCAGGCATCTTGCCTGTGTCCAGACAGCTGAGCTTGAACTTCATTTAATACAAAGTGATGGTGCTTCATTGCTGCTAAACAAGCTTCTTATTTTAACCAGCGAGCTTGTGAAGTAATGTATCTTCCATCAAAGGTCATTTTAGCGCTTTACAAACAAACTTAAGCTTCCAGTCTATGTTATAACAAAGAACAGTGAATCTTTCCACAGGATTATTCTAGTAAACCCTTGGTAAATTATTCGAACAAATAAATGTTGCAAAATTCTACTGTTGGACTCCCCACACTCCTCCTCCCCAGCCTTTGCCAGCAAGCGGAAGGCGCTCTGGATATATCACATTCTATACAGAGGAGGCCATCCAAAAGCTACAGAAATCATTACAATAAAATACAAGCCACTAGTTTCCTCTGGTGCAAAAGGGAGACTGTATATGGGCCAAGGACCTCTCCACGTGTGGATCTTTGGTACGTAACAGCCTAGCCCAGCTGATGTGTGAATTACCAAAAAATTTCCAGGATACATTCTTATTCTTTTCCTTGAGAGATCATTTCTGAATTGCAGAGACCCTTCTCTTTGGTGCTCAGGGACTATTACAGCAATGGGTCACTGGCAGCAGAGGCAGAGAGGAGAACCAACATGCGCATGGAGCAGAGGGTGACATTCTCCATGCAGCTTTAACAGCAGCAGTGAGCACTTTGCGGGGCTCTGAGCACTGTTAGGGTGCTCAGCACGTTTTGGGTTGTGTGTATTCTCACCTCCATGCTGATGGAGCATCCCTGGCAGATGATCTGTCCTGGTCTCACTTGGCCTCCAAAACCCACCCTCCCAGCTCTCCCCGTGGATCCATCCTGCCTGTTTCACATTGACATTTAATCAAATTTCCAGGAAAGAACAAAAATCTTACAAAATCTTGTGCCTAGCTCATAATACTTTCCCCCCCATCTGTCCTGTGTATCATTTTCAGTACCTGTTTTGCTCACCTACTTCTCTTGCTCATCAGTCAGGGTACCTTCTCCTGCCATCTCCTCTATGTGACAGAGATTTTTTTACTGGAGTGTGGTGATGGATCAAAAAACACAACCAGACTTAGTGTCACCAATGGTGTCACTGCATAACTGAAATGCATGCAGTGGCAATTTACCGAGAAGCAGGACATCCCAGCAGAAAACTGGATCGTTTATATTGGCTCTGGTGAGCTGGCTGTGCTAGTTCTGTTCTGTTGGCTCTGATGCACAGGCTTGTCCAGTTAGGTGAAAAAAGAGGATAAGATTCATCAGAAAAATGGTTAATCATTTTGTCTGTCTGTCCTGAAGAATAAGAAATAGAGTCAGAAAAGGAGAACATTTTTAGCAAAATGTCTTCTAGAGATGTTTAATTTTCACCTTTTATTACAGGTAGAATTTAGAGAAATAGCCTGGTTTTTATGCTTGACTTTCAGATACTTAAAAGTATCCATCCTGTGTTCTGAGTGGCAGCCTGTGAAATATAGCAGATATTAATATTATTTTTTCCCGTATGATTTTCCAATAATTATAACTACATAACTACATAGCCCTGAAGTGATGCTAAACTTTTGGTTTCAGCATTTTATTGTTAATGTATTTTTCAGAACTATAGTGTTTTTATATGGATCAGATATTTTTTATCTGAAAATCGGTTTTTGAATATACTGAACAATAATCTGCATGACTTTCCTGTTAATTATATATCAATGGTTAAGACTGTAAGAAAAACTAAAAAACTTGACTGACTAATGACTAAAGTCAACATTCTTTGTTTTTGGCTGTGGATGCCAGGTAAGAGGTCTTAATTCTTTAACAATTATCTGAGAAATAATAGGTTAGATAGTGCAAGAATAATGAAGAGAAAGAGTTGTATAACAATCCTATATTAAATGTCATATACTCAGCAGGTTAGGCTGATTAGATCTAGTGACAATATTTTGTAAGACTTGCATAGGAAAGCAAAACCTTTCACAGGAAAGTAAAACCTTTCATACATTCTTTTTCTGATTTTTTTTCTTTCCCCGGGAGAAAAAGCTTTGACTCAAGTCTGGAAATGTATTTGAAAGACCTGCACATATGATAGTAAAGACTGTTCCGATATATAAGACTGTTCTGATATATGCACTTCAAATTCTAATCTAGATTTGAAAGGCCATTTGGACCTGAAGTTATAATTCTACCTATAAAGACAAAAATTTCAGGGAGAGTGTTATTCAATTTGGCTGGAAATATGAAAGCGACATGGAAAAACAATAGGTACCAAGTTCCCTCTGGTTTTACTGAGTAACTCTGTGAAGTTCTTGGAAAGTTCTGTCCTCTCTAACCTGGAACTGGAATTTGGCAAGGCAAAGTTTGGCATGTTGGAAGATGTTTTAATTCTTAAAACAGATTGAGATAGCTATTTCCCTGATGCAACCCTGCCTGTTTGCAAATAAACTAGCCTACTATGTGCTGAGCTTGGGAATACTCAATAAGAAGACAGGATTTGATTAATTGTCATTTTTTCTTCCCCTTTCTGGGAATCCTTCAGTCAACTCTCCAAACAGAAAGAGATCTTCCTTTCACGCACATGATCCTATTCCTTCTGGGATTCCCTCAATTTACTGTTCCCTTCTGAATAATCTGAATTTTTTTATCTCCTTGAATTATTTTACAAAAGAAAAATTAAAAAAAACTCCATTGTCAGTATAAGTGAATCTCAACTCCGAGTTTGGAAAATCAACCCCCTTTGGGTGATATGTCCAGTTTCTACTCCAAACTTACACACAGCCTCGTCTGCACAGAGGTACTCAGTACCTCAGCAACTCCTTCCAAAAAGCAACTCTGATAGCTTTAGCAACTCAATGAATGCAAAGAAGCTATTGCACACACCAGTGAGGTTTAAATCAACTTCTCAAGTTAGGAAGGGAAGTTTGTGGCCCTTGCTTTCTGCTTCATCTTACCAGAAGACATCCCTCATTTTGGGATAAGACCCAAATGGGTCATAAGACCGTCTGCGTGAAATTCAGCCAGAAACAAGTTTACTCCATGTGACATAGAGTAAACTTCAGGAAGGTAAGCACCTGAGGTCTTTCTGAGCCATCCCTCTGTGATCAATACACCACCATGGTACAGCACTGAATTAGGTAGAGAGAACTTGAATCCTGGGAAAGGCTTAGGTGCTTGAGATCATCACTGTGTCTCAGTTCATAACCAGGCCTCATTTTCCAAGGCACAGCCGCCGACTGTAGAAAGCTGGTCCTTGCGCTTCAGTCTGTGTCAGATAAAGAATCTTCAAAGTACATTTCACAGCATGTTATAAAATGGCATAGAATACACTGAGGACATGGGGCATCTGTCCTCATCTTCCTGCAGACAAATTCTAAAAATCACATACTGCAATGCCCCAAAAGCTTCCAGTTTGTCCTTCTACTTCTTATGTGAACTCTGAGGTTTTTGCTACTTGAACCTATTTTTATAATAACATTCACAAAGACTCACTCTCTGTTCACAGATAGCCAGGAAACAGAGTTTCGAGACTGTGGCTTAAATATTCAGGCAAGGGCTAGACAGAAGCACAGGGGAACCCACTACCTTTTTTTCCAGTCTTTGGATACCCTCTGTGTCTTTGTCTTGCTGGAAGATGAAGCTGTGAGGCCTGTCTAGTGCTGCCAGGATAAGATTATTCCATGCCTTAAGTTAAACACGTAAGCGTTTGAAGGATGGAGGTCATCATTCCTAAAACTTTAATAAACTTTACAGTAGAAATAAGTTTCCCTTAACCCCATTTATTTAAACAATCCATATTGTTTTATATAGAGGAAACTATCCAATGCAAATACAGCTAAATATTTTAATGGTTTACACATTCATTTTAGAAAGTTTTCTTTTAATTTGTTAACTTTTGTTCTTTTGAACCAGCTCAACCTACTTATTTAATCCCTTGAGCTTTCAAGGGACAGCTTGCAGAAAGTTATATACACAAATATAACAAACATTTCAAATAAAGCACAATGCATAAAGCAGAGAAAGGGAAAAATTTGACAACAGCTGCTAGATTTAACACTAATAGTTTTGAAAGATTTTGGCTTAAAGGTTAAGAGTATCTTATGACAATAAGCAGACTTTGTATATAATGTCAACAGCCCTGTTGCAACATGTCCAGTTTTAATTTATTCTTGTTCGCTTGCATAAGACAAATAATATAATTATGTATGTCTGGTTCATGACATTCAAGTTGGAAAAAAATCAAATAAATCATGTTTTTTTAAGAATAGCAACTTCTAAAGCCGTTGGCCTACGTCCCTTATTAACATTAGAGAAATTTTTGCCTGAAAGTGATAACCTGAAAGCTTGCAAGTATTTATTTATTTTGATCAGATTTCATCTTTTTTGAGCCTTTTTGCTTCCGAATATGTTAGTGGTAACTTGTATCCTCCTTAGTCTTTCTTTTCTTTTTCAATTTATGTCCAAAGAACATTGCAAATGATATCAATTGCCTCACTAGCAAAAAAATTAAGGCTCTAAGGACTGCACTCATCAAATTTTGAGGCTCAGTTTGGACCAGTTAGGTATGCTGACAATTTGGAAATATTTTTATTCCCTGCATATATTATTCTTATAATGGAAAAATAGCACAAGGGATATTAAAACTATATATTAATCCCACATTATAGTATATACCACATTTCAGTGTTTCCTAAGACCGGTCATTAACCAGTAAAACTGTTTATTTACATATATGTATTAAAGAAGAAAAAAGTACTTTTTTTAAATCATGTTCTTAGTTGGTAATGAGTAGCATCACATTAATCCTCTCTGTAAGCTCTTTACATGAGACGTAAAGTTCACATCACATGATTTTAGATGTCTGGTGCAACACAGATGATTAGTATAAACTAATTATGTAAGCTTCTATTAATCTTATATTATGGACAATTATGCACTTCTAGAGGATGATGCACACATCTGTCTTCGGGAAAGTTGGAAGAGCCTATATCTTTCCTTTAACTCTGAAGAAAATCCAGCATGTGGTTTACTTTAGATGTATAATGTCTAGGAAGCTTTAAGTAGGTGAAGTGAAACCCTCTCCAGGTGGAGATTTGTACTTTTAATATATGGTTCCATATCTACTTTGAATAAAAACAGCAATACATTTTAATGGTTTCAAATAATACTTTTCAGATTTTAATAGTGTGAATTAGTGTTTAGGTTTTTTCATATGTATTTGTTTTACACAGGACTACTCTGGTTTCAGTGAAAAATTTCCTGAATTAGAGTAGATTAAATGAAATCAAAATCTCAGTAAGGGAAAGATGAGATAGTATTAAGATGGATGGCAAAAATAACATCTAATGTAGAATGCATAGGCTTAGCATGAAATGTGCATGGAGAGCTTGGAAAGTACACTAGTGACATGTATCTGTGTAATGGTTCCAAAGCATTTTCTTTTGGATGATATTAAGACTTTATAAAACAAACATATGCTCATGCTAATACTGTTTTGAAGTAAATGTATTAATGCAAAAATGTCCAAACAAATGTGCCAGATTTCCTCAGGGTTTAACTCCCACAGCAGCAAAAGAAGTGCTCCAGAATGTTTGAACCACTTTCCATGGGAGTATTTTTACCATGCCAAGATCAAAACACACGGTGCCGTTGTGGCAGAGCAGAAGCCTCCACAACACACATATTGCTGTTGCATCCCAGAGGAGGAAGAGTCCAGGTGCCCTTCTTCTTGACTATAAGATAAAGAGAACCAGCATGGGTTTGCTGGGAAGGGAATTGTAAGAAATGTGTAAGAGGGGCAGAGACCATGAAAACCTTCTAATTAATGAGAAGAGAACAACAGAGAAGTTAATTCATGCCTTTATTAGGCACACATATGTGTTTGCAGGCACATCAGTGTACTGGTCACTGTGTTGAATAGAAACACATCAGCCTCAGCACAGGGGGTAAGGTAGGATCCCCCTATCACATTTACCAGCATGGACATAGGATCTACAGGTTCTCCAACCCCAGAGACTTGCATCGTATCAGATAAAACCAACCACATCTTTACTCTCAAAAATAGGAAGACCTGTGACCAGACACAAGGCGATAATATCACTGTGGCCAGTTTTGTTTCTTCGTATATTTCACAACAGTTATGCAAATGCCATTTGGTGAAGTAAAATGTTTTTAATAAATAGACTTCTTTCTTGTTTTTTTACTGGTTCAATCATCAGACTTTCCCACAAGATCCAAATTTATCACTAGGAAAAATGCTGGTGAATCTGGACTGGCCAGGCCAAGCAGGCAGCATACCAACCCCTGAGGATGATCCATTGATGCTTAGAAGGTTAAGCCAGAGTTTAGTAGACAGAGGACTGAATCGAGCACTTATTAACCAGATGATCTTGTTACTCCTATAAAAAGCCTTGGATAAAATTGTACGTTTAAAACTCTTTATCTGCTATATATGCCAGACTTGGATTTACTAGAGGGGAGAGACAAGAAATAGAAGAGGAAATGCTAAGGGAACTTTAGCCGCTCCCATTACTACCCATTAGTTCAGCACATAAAATTGCAGTCCCTGCTGCAACCCCCAGGTCACTGCCTCTCCTTCCATATTGGGCCTTTGTTCACTGCCCAAATAATTCCAATACTATCCAAAAAAAGTTTGCATGTATATATATCAGGTGGAGTTCATGGCTTGTGTGAGTATATATACACACATACATACGCACACACACATGCATAAATATATATTCTTATATAAATCCACACAGACGACATTATTTGTCCTAATAAATAATTTGTATTTCTTACTACTTTTTCATCCTTTTCTTAGGCAAAATGTTAAATTACTGTTTTTTCTTTCTTACTTTCTTTATAGGGGTCATTGCATTGTTCAGTCGCTTTAAATCCTGAGTCAGGAACATGTCATGGAGTTATAAAACAGTACCGTTGATGGAGCAGCCTACCACTGATAGGAGAGCTATTGATTGCAGATCTACTTTTAGATTGGATTTGTGCTCTGCAGTCCTTTTACTTGGTCATAAAATATAAGTGGGGTTTACAAAAAAATAGCAGTTCACTTAGGAAGTCTCTTAACAGGTTTTTGGAGCTTAAATGTACATTCCTTTAAGTACCTGTTAATTACTTTACTGTGATGATACGCACCTGTACAATGTCAGACTGCCCACAGAGCCCATTGTTAACCTGCCCGTCAGCCGTTTACTGCCCCTGATTCACAGTCAAGGGGTCTAGGATTATTGTCTACTGGGAATTATGTTTTACTAGTACAATAGTGTGCTGGAGATGTCTTAATGGCTGCTCAAGTGAGATTGTTATAATGCCCACATTGTTGCTCTAGCCAGCACACAGCCCAATTGCTTTTTAAGTTATGGCATAAGCAAACTCCAGATCATCTGCACTTAAATCACATGCACATATCTGATATGTTGATGTGGTAACTGGTAGCAATGTATACAATACTTTTAACCTCCAATTTGGTGGGTGTTTGGGATCATATTATATGAAGTGTGCGTGTATGCTTCAGGCTTTGGGGCTACAGCAAGCTTTGCTGATTTTAAATGTCATCATAAATTTTACCTTGAACAACTTAGCTCATGTGTTGCTTTCCCCTTGATAAACCAGAGAATAAAGAGTATATGCGGGTTGCATTAAAACTCATGTACATCACCTCATGGCCCAGTTCATGAGTTTGCTAGAAAAGTGTTTAGATGTGTAAAAATGGAGGGTACAGACACCACTCCTTAAACTTCTCTTACTTTTAGTCAACTACCCCTGCACTACTGTGCGCAGGTGGACACACACAGAGACAGATAAATGTACATGTAGTCACATAGGTATGCTGTACCACAGAAAAATAGCATAGGAAGACTGTAGAAACTTCAGTTTCTAACATGTTCTGCTGGTTCCTTCCCCCCACCAGCACCCTGCTTGAGCTCATGGTCTCAGTTCTCCCAGGAACAGCTGGAGCAAATACATACTTGTCTCCCAATTCACTGCCAATGTGTCTGTGGCACTTAGATGAGGCCTTGAGCAACATTATTTATTTTCAAAATCACAAACATCAAGCTAAACTATCTTGATTTCTTTTTCTTCTTTTATTTTTGTTTGTTGGGGGGACTTTTGTGCCTTTTTTTTTTTTTTGATGGTGTGCAGGCATTGACACACTCAAGTAGATGTAGAAAGCATCTAAAGAATTTCTAATGGGTTTGGAGTCTGTAAAGTTTCCTGGCAACACTTGTAACTTAAGCTGATTGGAAATATTGGATATTTCCCACAGAAAAAGCAAAACAAGCTTCCCCAAACATAACAGAAACAAGAACACATACACCACTCCCCCACCTCAAATTTTCCACTGAAAAGATGAAAAATATAAAAACTTTGATTAATCATTCCAGTTTCCTTCTCAACAACAACAAAAAAAATCAATTTATCTGCAGATCCTTTTCTAGTCAAAAACCCCATCAGTAATGTCTCCCCCCAGTTTTCGGTTCTAAGCAAATTTGAAGGAAAATGTTTTAACTAATTCCATTGCGATGTACAGAGCTTGATGGGAGGAAAATGTTGAATACTTTAAGGCATCTGATCTAACCTGGTACTATATAAATAGTACTCTTCTACATTAAATGAATTTGTATTCCAATAATATTGATGCAAATATTACCTCCTTCGGTTAGCATATTGTCACTGTAACGGTGCCCTTCGCAGCTTTCCCTTTTGTCAAAAACACAGAACTGGAATTTTTAACAGATGGTATTTTCACTGCTTTGAAATTTTTACAGAGAATGAACTAAACACATCGACTTTGTCAGGGGGAGACAGGTGGTGCAGAGAAACAAGGAGGGAAGGCAGAAAGAAGAGATTTTCATAAGTGCTCAATGTGGACTTTTCCCCCATGTTAAAAATAAAAATTTAAGCCTAGTTTTCAATGGGATCAAAATAAGAGCAACTCTGAGCACTTTGGAAAAAAAAATCACGCTCCTCAATGTTATTAATATGAGTCATAATTAGAGATGGAACATTTGATCCAAACCCCAATTAACTTCAGGGGAAATTTGGATCCAAACTTTATGGCTTGAATTTATTTGCATGCTGAGCCAAGACAGAACTCCTGACCCAGTACTGTGCAATCCCTCCCCCACTAACAAATCCTTTGGGGAATTAAAGATGCATATCTGGTTCAAGATCTGACATTTGTGGTTTGGAGCTTGTTTGACAGTATATCTTACACATAAAGAACACTTTCCACCTCAAAATGCCATTTGTGCTTTAAAATATGCATTTGTATGGGAAGCTGATTCTTAGGAAGAATCAGTGAAGCCAAATGATCTGCTTTCTTCAGCATATTTGTAATGAAGATGAAAATGTTCACAGATTACCAAAGTTCTCGAAGCTTTGTCTTTCAAGTTAGACAGTTCTTTATGGAGCACTGGGTGCATTTTCCAGTTCACAAAATGATCCTGAGGATGTGACTCTCTTTCTTGCTCATGTGGAATCACACTGGTTTCAGATTAAGCAAGTCATTTCCCACCCTGAAGACATGTGGGTAAATTAGGTCACACAGAGACATGGAAAATGTACCTTCTAATCCAAGACTTTGGAAGACCATGTGCTGTTTTGTTGGTGGCATCTGACAGTGAGATGTCCAATGAGGTTTAAAAGGAGTCTCCGTTGGTCATATACTGAAATCTTTATTCTTAGATAAGTAAAATGAACTTTAACACTGCAAGGACTCTGGAATGCATTAAAAAACATTTTTTCCCACAAGGTGAAATAACTAAAACAAACAAAAACTGTGACTTTAAACATAATTGAATGTTATCCAATTTTATGTAGCTCTAGGTCAGATAGACTATGACCTGATACCTTTTTTCTCTCACCCTATCTAACAATCTTGTTCAAAATTACCACAAAATATTGTCTTTAGGAAGGCAATCATTAATTATTTATAAGCATTATTTTACTGAAAGAGTTTAAGCTGTTTACTTGAGTTATAAACTCCATGGAGAGTTATGTAAATCTTTTTTTTCACCTTTATAATCAGTGAATGATCCATTAATCACAAAGAATATACAAATATTTAAGAGGTAGCATCACTCACAGGATAAAACATTTTTCTCCAGAATTTCTTTTCTTCTTAGTCCAGCCGTACAATTTGGGGTGAGTCACTTCTCACTCTGCAT
Source organism: Manacus candei (assembly GCF_025592945.1). Classification (NCBI taxonomy): domain Eukaryota; kingdom Metazoa; phylum Chordata; class Aves; order Passeriformes; family Pipridae; genus Manacus; species Manacus candei. Next base: position 304,091 of record NW_026138059.1, read on the forward strand.
GCCTCAATTTCCCGTGTTGCAACTTGTCATGTGTCTTTCTTATGGAGACTCATGTGCTCTGTGGATACCTATTTACACAGAGGAGTTGTGCTTTCAAGTTTGTGAAAGCAAACTCAGAGTCTAGGACAGAACATGAAAGTGATAGTAGGACCCGTCTTTGGTACCAGCAGAGGAAACACTTGAATTTTTATCTACAGCAGGACTACAGACTGAAAAAGCAGTAATATTCCAAAGGACTGATCTGACAATGATGACATTACCAAAGCAATGCAAAGGAGGACTATGGGTCAATATTCAGAAGAGCGCATGGCATATGCTCTTGGTCCATAACTAAATGAATTGTACATTGCAATGTTATACTGCACAAGGGCAAACAGGAATCCTCCAGCTGTGCAGCAGGACAAGAAGATAATTCAGGCAGAGCAACAGAGACGCAGGGGTGTGCTGAAGTAGTCCTGTGTAATGCAGCTTGGAACTACTTCAGCACACAGGCAATTAGTCTGGGTCTGCCTGCAGTGAAAGATGTGGGCATACCCTCAGCTCCCTGCAGCCAGATTTCCACCAGTAACATTTAAGGACCTAAAAATTCATATTCATTTCTAATTTTTCCAAAGATTGGCAAATATTTTGAGTTGTGTCCAGCTCTTCTTACTTTCACAACTCATCTAGCTTCAAGGACTCTGGGCAGTAGGCTTTTATAGCTTTATTATGTGTCTAGTCTACGTTATGATGCAAGAAAGCAACCAGAACATTAGTCCCTCTGAATCTCTCCATAGCTCTTAGGCTGTACCCGGTTTGCTACATGAGACAGGACTAATTCACTGATTGAAAAGGCTTCCTATAGATTTTGGCTTAATTTGGGAATCTAGGCATAGGTAGAAAAGTAAATACTTGCTATAATTGCAACGCATTGATTTAGTGCTTTCTGGGAAACTGTGCAGTATTGCAGCAGTAACAGAGTTACTTTGTGATTGTGTGTGCATAGATATATGTATAGGTGTGTATATATATATGTACACATATGTACACATGTGTGTATATATATATATATGAAAGTAAGTTAAATATTTCAGATTGACAACATTGTAGCAGAAAAAAAAAATTGGCCCCATGTGAGTATAGGATTTTTTCCTTTTTCTTTTTTTTCACAAAATGCATTTTATCATGGGTGATAGAATTTTTTGCATCATGAATATTTTATACCAGACTTTAGCCAAAGCCATGATATATCCCAGAAATTAACTTAAGTAGATCTGGTTCTCATTATTCTCTGATGTTCATTGATTTATTTGCTTTCTCAAACAAAGAATTTTAGTCCCCAAACTTTCTATCTGCTTAGCTTATTCCTAACCCTTCTGGGAGGTGTGGAGTGGGGAATTTTTTTCTTGGGAAAGTGTAGAGTGGAATAATTCTTTTTTCATGCTATTTAACCAACTTTTATTATTTACAACAGCATAAATTAAAATATTTTCCATTCATATAAGTAGAATTTAGACCATCTTGTCTACTCTTATATTTGTATTTAAAGGTCTTAATGGTCTGATGAGAAGAAAAAGACCAAAAATGCAAAGGAGAAATGTATTACTCTGAAACAGAATTTTACATATTTGTTAGCTATATACAACTAACTGCAACTCATTCTCTTCCCTCCTCCAATTTCAATCCCGACCTAGCATCTGAGTAACTCTGAAAACATCTGAACCCATCAGGCACACCACATTTGGACCTGGATGCTCTCTAGGCACCTGCGGTTCTACATTGTGTGCATGCCCAGATCTACCCAGGCCTTAATGGGATCCAGAAAGTCAGCTGCATGGTGCCAAATTTCCCTAAAGGGCTTAATCCCATAAACATGACTAAAGCCTAGTTTATATGTTGTAGTAGGACCAGGCCTCTCACAAACTGTAATTTTTTTCTGTTATCCTTTAAAACAGCTTTCTGGAGAAGAAGGTGGTGTTCACTGGCTTTTGCAAAGTGGTCAGCTTAGCAGCAAATTTACCTGTGAGGTATTTAAACCAGAGTACAATTTCTCCACAGCTTGAGGGGAACTTAACCCCAGCTCCTCATGCCCTGCAGCGGTCTCAATCCAGCATGTAATAGTGTGTTAATAAACACTATCCTGCTTACTACTCCACCAGAAGCTGTGCTACAGAACCATAAAAACAGAAAAGTTACTGGGCCAAACAAGGAGCAACTGATGCCCCTTGATAATTCATGCATTTAGCATACATTTTGGTCATGGTAAAGTGACTGGAAGTAAAACCAAATATTCAGAAGTCATATTTTTTCTTGTCAATCCCTTCTAGTCTCTATTTGTAGCAAGAATAGTATGAGCTCAGATTCAAAAGAAAATCGGTAAACTATTGTATAAGTCAATGGTAATAAAAATTACCTGTTTTTCTACTGTCCAAGAAGAGAGACTCAAACCTTAGTCTCAAAATTTCTACTACTTTACCTTTGTCTGCATGGAAGAGCTTCATCTTTTTCTACTGCTCTTAGAAAAAATCATACATATGCGTGTCCACAGGAAGCAGTCAGTCTACCAATGGGGAGAAGCATCTTCACAACAATGTGACTAGTGCTTAAACTATGAGAAGCAGAGGAGGCTTAGACAGTGCCATGAAACAAGAAACAGCCCACTGAAGCTTACAAATGAAACAGGAGGTGTAGTTGCCATGTAGTGACTTATTCGACTCCTCTGGCAGAGTTCACTCCAATAACTAACACAGTGTGGGACAGGGATGTCTTTTGAAATGCCAGATATGCACAGCTCCTCCCAAATTCCCTAAAAACAAAAAAGAAAGAAGACCCTAAAATGGCAGGATGTTTTTCTTTGGGTTCAGCTTGTCTTGAGCTATTTAAATTCAATGTAAGATCTTTAAAATTAAATAAAGATAAAATAACCATTTGAATTGGACTTTTGCAGGATTTTATTTAACTCAGAGGACTGGTATTAAGATCTAGGACTGATGAGCATGTTTTTAAATCAAATAAAGGACTACAGTGACAGAAACTATAATTTGGTATGAATTCAGTGAAACTAGACAGCTATGCTAAGCAACAATGCCCATTAATTTCAGTAGTTAGCAGCATTTAACCATGTTAGTGTTAGGTTTCTGCTTACAAACATGACTACACATTTCATCACTGGCCCATTAATGTCTTAGTTTTATATCTTGTCCTGGATAAAGAGATCCTTGCTAGAAGAAAGCACTAAAGTAGGTCAATGAGCTCCCCTGTCTACAGAAAACTGGCAAAAAGAAGCTGATCTGAACTTTGCTCTGTCCCTACCTCCACCAGCAAACATCTCACACTGCAGCTCTCTCCAGCCCTCTGGTTTGTATCATACAGTCCTTCATTTTAGCACATTACATCATAAACATCACCAATGTTAAACAAAAGATTTTATTACATGTTTTTAAAATAATGTTCTTCTCTGGAAAAAAATGCTCCATGAAATTCACCTGAGAATATAGATAAGATGTTGCCTTAGGTTGCCCATTTTAAAATCATTTAACCATTTTATGTTTAAAATTGTCTTAATTTTTATATTTTATCCTGCTTATGTTTGTCTAGAATTGTAGAAACATTTAGTTTGGAAAACACCTGCAAGATCATCGAGTTCAACAATTAACCCAACACTACTCAAGTCTACCACTAAACCATGTCCCTAAATGCCACATCTACACATCTTTTAAATGCCTTCAGGGATGGTGACCACACCACTTCCCTGGGCAGCTTGTTCCAATGCTTAACAATCCTTTCCATGAATAAATTTTTCCTAACATCCAATCTAAATCTCCCTTGACAAAACTTGAGGTCATTTCCTCTGGTCCTATCACTTAACACCTAGGAGAAGAGACCAAAACCCTTCTTGCTACAACCTCCTTTCAGGTAGCTGTAAGAGAGTGACAAGGTCCTCCAGAGCCTCCTTTTCTCCAGGTTAAACAACCCCAGCTCCCTCAATCACTCCTTGTAGAAACTGTACTCCAAGTCCTTCAGCAGCACTGTTGCCCTTCTATGGAGGGGAATCTCAATGTCTTTTTTGTTGTGAGGGCCCCAACACTGAACACAGGGTTTCGGGTGTGGTCTCACCAGTGCCGAGTACAGAGGGATGATCACTGCCCTGGTCCTGCTGGCCACTCTAATTTTGGATACAGTCCAGGATGCCATTGGCCTTCCTAACTGCCTGGGCACACTGCTGACTCCTGTTTAGCTGCTGTTGACCAATACCCCCAGGTCCTTCTCCACCAAGCAGCTTTCCAGCCACTCAGTCCCCAGCCTGTAGTGCCACATGTTGTGGTTGAAGTGCAGGACCTGGCACTTGGCCTTGTTTAACCTCACAAATTTTCCTCGGCCTATCGATCCAGCCTGTTTAGATCCCTCAACAGAGCGTTCCTGCCCTCCAGCAGATCAGCACACATGCCCAGCTTGGTGTCACAGTTGATTCATCTACAAAATACTTGTGAGCTAGTAGACTGAAAACTCTCTAAAATGGTTTGGTTGTGTCACTCTCTCCTATACTGTACCCCCACCAAACCAGCATGACTTCACCAGAGTCAGACTAATCATGTAAATTGAGCAGATATTTGGGGTTGTCTGTACCAGTAAAACTTTGTGGTGTTATTGTATTTGTTATTCTACTGTATGGACTAAAAATGGTGTATCACTGTAGGTCCTGTGATACATTTAAAATAATTTAGTCTTACTGAAAATATCCTGACTTTGCAGCTTCTTTTATTCTGTGAATTTTTCAAAAACAGTTAAAAATTGAAATATTTTGTCATTAATTTTTTACACTTTTTTTTCAGAAAAACCTTTAAACAAAATTGAAGAAATGTGTCCTCTGAAACCAGTAGACACTGTTTTTAAAAAATCAGAGTGCTCAGTTTTGTTCTGACAGTTGTTGCTAAATTTCTTATATTTGAAATTAAATTTAAAAAAATAGATACAAAGGGATACCTAATTTCCTCCACACAAGGTTAAAAATTCACTCTATAATCGCTGTTGAGTGAGCAAATAAATAGCAAACTCATTGTTTCCTGTAGCATGCTAGCTACCTGTTTATTGTTGAAATAGCTTGTGTCACTATTATTTTTTTAAATTCCTGAAAATACAGTCTTACCAGTAACACAAAAAGCCCACAGTATTAGTGTTATTCTTGTAGGCTGCCTGCCAATCTTTTAAAATCCATTGAATGCATAACACAATGAACATGAGCATTATTAAAAATAAACTCACATCTTGTTGCTTAAACATTTTCTCTCTCTTTTCTTAAGAAATCATTGCTACAGCATAATTTTTTAGGGGAAAGAAAAAAGCAAAGGCAAGTACAGCAGAACTAGATGAAATTTTTATGCGAAAGAATCCATTAAAAATGCTCTTTGGCTGTCTGTGCCCTTGAGTCTCATGAGTATAGTTGGCAAGAACAGAAAATCACTTATGGACTCAGAAAGTGATACAGTACATTTCCTACCCTTTTAAATCCTTTAATGTGTCCCTAGCATCCCATGTAATTTAGGGAGGAACATCAGAAAGTTTGGATGCTTTTCTGAACCTTGTTCAAAGAATTCCAAATACTTTGTGTTATAAAAATAGGATGGAAATTCTATAAGAAAAGCCCTCTTTCAGATTTTCATACCCTTGACATGGAATTAGTTTAGATCTCTGCAGAAATGAAACAGCATGGAACAATTGCAGAGGTTAATCATATCTTTCCAGTTTCAGTAATCTCATGATCTGCATCTCAGTTGACTCTTAGGTAGTAGGAGATACTCCTTTTGGGGACAGTGGTAAGGCCTGGTGAACAGGCTTAACTAATTTATTTAATTTCACTGGGAGGTACTTTAGGGAATCATAAGGAACAGCAATTGATGCCTTGCCACGTTCTTCCCGGACTGTGATTTCTTTGCGCTTCCTAGCTGTTTCACAGCCTTTCTCAAGCCTAGAAAACAATCATAAATCATACTAAATATTTATATAGCTTTTTGACATTTTTCATGCGTGAGTAAAAAAGATGATGGGTAAGTTGGTCATAAAAATTCCAAGGAAAAATACTTTATGGAAATTTGTCTATTTGTCGAAATACAAATGCTTTACAGAGGCTGTTTGATTCTGTTGATTCTAGGATGGCTGTATTTTCATGCTTGAAAATACACTACCCTGAGGGAATGAACACTGCCCTGAGTGTTCTGAATACATCCCAGGAACAGAACCATCAAATCCATCAGTGGAAACGCTCTGGATTTTCACTTGTGGAATACAAAGTAGGATTTGGTCTCAGATTTCTGCTCTTAGAATGCTGAAACCTAAAACATAGCTAGGAAAACCTTTACGTTGGAGTAAGTAACTTCAGTTACAAGAGTAGTTAGTGAGCAAATGTACGGGGCAAGATCACTATGACCTAACCTAAATGACCAGAATAGGCGCCAAGGTTCCAACAATGGAGAGTGTTTATTTTCTCCAAAGACAAGTTTTTGAGTTAAATATGAACGATGGTCAAAACAGAACAAGGAAGCTAAATCTAGCCAGTTGGAATGGTTGGGCACACTGTTTGTCTGAGGTCTCCCTTTCCAAGGAAATATTTATATATGGCACAAATCCCTTAATCCAAGATCCCAAATACAGTGGAAACTTTACATACGTAATCTAACATGGATAATTTGATTTTAGATAAGACTTTGAACCAGGATCTTCTGCTTTCTTATTTCCCTAATTGTGAGATTTAGAGGTCAAACTAAGAAGCACAAGCTTACCTCTTCTAGTAGGAGCTATGACAATGTGCAGCCTGTGAGCTGGGGGAAATATGATGTCTGTTTCCCCTAGCCATGAATTTTTGTATTCTATGTTCTAAGATATAAAGTGCGTGTTTATTTTAGCAAATTAAGGTGGATTTTAGGACTGGGTGTGAGCACTGACACTTGGTCAACTAAGCTGTTAACCCAATAGCATGGATGCTAAAACAGTTTGCTTAGGCTCAGTTAGCATTTTCCAAAATAGCTCCCAGACACAGTTCAGGATTTACCACATACCCATTCTGTTCTGGGAAGATCATAGTGTGGATGTGGCCATATCATTCCAGTTGGCCTCAAGACCAGAGAATGGCTCCTTTTAATCTAGTTTATGGGTACCACTAAAATCTGATTCGCAATTAAAGCAGAGAAAGTAGTCCAGGTCTGTCTTGCTCCTGCTGCTTACCCTCAAGATGGTTATTCAGACTATATTCTGCCTACTCTTGGCAACTAGCCACAGTCTCACAGACAGACCATTCTCGTAAGCAATAAGGATGTCTGTAACACTATTCATGCTCTTCCCAGCTTCTTCCAGTAAATCTATGGGGTTTGGGTACCTGGCTAAAGCCATAGGCTGATCAAGGGGATCCATACTGGAATGTAAATTACTAAATTGGCTATTTTTATGTGAAAGCAGTGTGGACCATATACAGGACTTGTGTCCTCTTCAGTCCATAATGTCTACATTATGCTTCTGAAAAATCAGTATATCCAGTGTAAAAAGGAAATCAAGTATACAGTACTGTGAGCTACAATTTAGCATCATAACAGCCAGAACAGTCTCATAATATCTTCCACAGAAAAAAAAAGCCTGCCCTTAGACATAGAATCCCAGAATCACAGAATTAAGGAATCAAAGTATGGTAGAGGTTAGAAGGGACCTCTAGAGGTCATCTAATCCAACTCCCCCAATCAAGCATATGCAGATAGCTTTTGAAAACTTCTTAGGACAACCTGCGCCAGTGTTTAGTCACTCACACAGGGGAAAAAGTATTTCCTGATGCTCAGAAAGAGCCCACTCTTTTCAGTTTGTGCTACTGAAAAAAGCCTCTCTCTCTTCTTTACACTCTTCCTTCAGGCATTTATATACATTTATAAGATCTTCCAACTTTTCTGTTCTACAGGCTGAACAGTCCCTGGTGTCTCAGTCTTTCCTTATATGACATCCTCCAGTCCCTTAATTATGTCAGTTGGACTCTCCTCAGTATGTCCATGTCTTTCTTGTACAGGGGAGACCAGAACTTGACATGATAAAATAAAACAAAGCCAGAACAGTGGTCAAAGATAGGGTAGGGTTTGAAGTCAAGTATACAAAAAACAGAAAGTGAGGAAAGTCTAGTTTTCCTCAGGTAACATAAATTCAGCCTGCCTGCATGTGAGCACTACTGCAAAATCTTGAATTAAATGTTTACCTTGTACCTCCACAACAAAAAAAACCAAAACAATACAAAATTGGAAAAACCCAAAGAATGAAAAAATCTAATTTAAGTTGCCAACAACTTGATATCATCCTACTATGCTATTATATGTCAGAAACTGAAGTAAAAATCAACATAAACAGCTTCAGTGGGTTTTTGTGTGTATGTAGAAAAGTCAAGCGTGAGAATGCTGAATTTCTGCTAGTGCTATGTAGGGTTTATTCAGATCTCAGGTACTGAAACTTGTGAAAGATCTCGACCTAACTTTGTCAACCAACTTACAGTTGAATCCTAGGTGCCTTCTGAAGCTTTTTGCCCAAGTTAATGCTTAAATTTCTATAAAGTGAGCAGATGAAAAGAGATTTCTGAAGTTGTAAAGGAGTTGTTCCTAGCCTGGCTTTAGGAACTTGGAATTCCTTCATGCTTTCACCCTTACCTGTTTTCTTTATTTAGATTAATTAAACACTTTTGGAATGACTGATTCGAATGCACGAAGGAAGCATATCAGGTTTAGACTACCTGGGTTTTATCCATAACTTTTAGCTTTCCAAAGACATTGGGTTAAAATTCAGTGGATCTATTGTTCAGGGGATAGGGAGGCTTATTATTTCCTAAAGTCAACAACCTCCAACTTGTCTTAAATTGGCCATAAATCTAGGAAGAAATTAATCAGGACTCCAAAATATAACTCAGAATAACTTGCTTAGTTAAATTGTGTTATGTCTCTGAATGTCTCAAACAGGCCATATAGTTAGAAAAAGAGGTTGTGGTTTACTGTGAATCTTTAAATTTTTAAAAAGTTAAATACTGGACAGACAATTTGTCTTTCATTCCTGGGGCCTCAAAAAGACCTTTATTTCTGTCAGAGGATTACAGTGTTATCCTTGCTGATGATTTTTACATAATTTTATCCCAGGTGTGCAATCATATATATTCATACATCTGCATACACTCATACATACACACACATGGACATATATATATGGTCATGGAAACATATATGTATACATATGCATACATATCTATGTGTGTGTATATGGACGTATATAGATGTGTGAATATATATACATATAAATAACTTCACAAATAGTATTTAATTCAAATTTGTTGATAGCTTAAGTTAATGAGTGGTTGGAATTTTGGCAAGTCCCACTGGAGTTTGGATCCAGTGCTCATAAAACTAAGAAAAATCCTGGAATCTCATCTAAAAATGGACCTTTTGTGGCATGTCTCATATAATTGTTACATGTGATCCATAAGGTCTGGTGAAAAAATCATAAAAAAACTGGAAAACAGAATTATTAATGAAAATCAGGTTCTATTTAAAGTTGGTGGTTTGGCATTATTGAAAAACTATGTGATTTCAGATTACAACAATTTTCACTTACCCGTTTCGTGACAATTTCTTTTGATTATATTTAGTCAGAAGCAATTCCCATTTTTATTTTCTGACAATTTTTCTCTTTTTTTCCTTTTTTTTTTTTTAGCAATGATACAGTTTGTTGGAATGAGTAATGGGCAAGAGTAGGATTTCTCTAAGTAGTCTGTTAGCACTTTTCTATGCTGCTGCATTCAATGGTTTAGAATATTCTCTGAGCAACATCATGTATAAGTAACTTGCTCTCCTATGCTCTCTATATTTAGTAAAGAAGCTTGTTTGGAACCCTGCTGTGCCCATGTGGTTTCTATATATAATTTGGTTGTATAATAAGAGAAAAAGACAAAGCAATCCATAATGTATAGGACACAAATGAAGATGCTCTCTGCTGCCAGTGGTTTACTGTCCAACATCTCCAACTTGAACATTTCTCTGTTGGATGGACCCCCACCTCCGTATGGAGCCCTACAGCTGCCAGTGGGCTCCTTCATATACTCTGGTCCCTGCATATGCAGTTCATTATGGGGCTGTGGCCCAAAAGTCATACACGAGAAAGAAAACAAAGAGAGAGGGAATACATACATTTCAGTTGGCATATTCACAGATCACTCAAAGCCATGTGATTTCCATTAAAACACAATTTAATGCCACTTTTAGAAGACCATCTTAGCAGGTGGCATACAAAAGGAACATTCCACCTGAAACAGGTGTTGGTAATAGTCTTTATTATTATTTCTGTAAGCATCATCTGTGCATTGCAACCAATGCAGTTTGCAAAGAAATACATTAATAACAGGAAAAAATGTGACTCTTTGAAGTCTTCCTACTGAGAACTACTGAGGAATTTGTTGCTGTATATTCAAATTGTTTCCAAAATCAGTTACATCGTAGCTTGGATAATGCCAATAATCCCAAATATTTTAAACTGTTCTGCACCTTCAATGTGCAACATAAAATGAACTATATTACTTTCAATGGTACTTTAGATGTAGTCCAAGTTACAAAAAACCATGGAAACAGCTTCTGAAAGGGACAACAGAAAAAATATTAACATGCATGAATAAAATCAGTGGTTAAGAAATACATAGGTGGAATGGGAAATATACTTTAAGTAAGTAACCTCCCAGGATGGAATTCCTGGGGATTGTGTTGCCAAGGACCAGATATGGAGAAACTGTTTCCATGAGAACTACTCCCAAATCTACCATCCACAGAGATTGCTGGCAGAAGTACTGTTAATCTGTCTGTGTGAAAGTTCAAACTAAATTACAGTAGCATTCTTTCTGCCCTTAATACCTTTGATTCTGCTATGCTACCAATAGAAAAAAATTGATCCTGCTTTACTCAAAGGTGAGTTTGTGTTGCCAGTGCAAATCAGTACATCTAAAATAAATCATCACATTTGTTCTTTGTTATCCAGACTTTCCTTCATCTCTGTTACAGAAAAGAAGGTAACTAACAACCAGAATAGCCAACTTTGATGAACATTACTATCAAAGGAGAAAAAAAAAAGCACAACGATAAGACTGTGTTCATAAAATAAAAATACAAACATTGACATCAAAATGTCCTTTAAAAAATATTTTAATATTGTACCAACTTTACCTTTCTTCATGCTGACCCAGTAGTGTAAATAGGTTAAGTTCCAAAATTATGGGAAAGAGAAAAGTAAAACCTAACTCGATGAAAATAAATACAGTCTTTCATCACACTTTAAGGCACTGGGACATACAGATATTACAAGTGAATTGTCCACGATATAACATTAAGTAGCAAAAAGTCATGGGAAGGCTTTGACCCACCTCTGGTCTAGCAGCAGGTGCAGTTGACTCCCTGGAGGGCAGAGAGGCCCTGCAGGGACACCTCTACAAATTAGGGAGATGGGTAATCACCAGCAACATGAAGTTCAACAAGGGCAAGTGCCTGATTCTCTACCTGGGATGGGGCTACCCTAGCTGTGTGTATAGACTGAGGAGAAAGAGGATGGAGATCAGCACTGAGGAAAGGGACCTGGGAGTCCTGGCCAGTGGCAAGTTAAATATGAGTCAGCAGTGCCCTGGTAGCCAGGAGGGCCAACCATGTCCTGGGGGACATCAAGCAAAGCGTCTCCAACTGGTCAAGGGAGGGGATTGTCCTGCTCTGCTCTGCACTGGGGTGGCCTCACCTTGAATATTGTGAGCATTTTTGGGCACCACAATATAAAAAAGATATTGAGCTCTTAGAGAGTGTCCAAAGGAGGACAATGAAGATGGTGAAGGCTCTGAAGGGGAAGCCGTCTGAGTGGCTGAATTCACTTGTTTTGTTCAGCCTGGAGGAGACTGAGGGGAGATCTCATCTCAGTCTTCAACATCCTCATGAGGGGGAGTGGAGGGGTAGACACTGATCCCTTCACTCTCCTGACCAGTGACAGGGCTCAAGAAAATGGTATGAAGCTGAGTCAGGGAGGTTTATGATAGATATCAGAAAAAAGGTTTTCACACAAAGGGTGGTTGAGCACTGGAACAAGCTCCCCAGGGAAGTGGTCACGGTACCAAGCCTGTCTGAGTTCAAGAAGCTTTTGGACAACACTCTCAGGCACAAGGGGTGATTCTTGTGGTGTCCTGTGCAGGACCAGGAGTAGGACTTGATGATCCTAATGGATGCATTCTAACTCAGCATATTCTATTATTCTATGCTGTTAGTGCGCACTTCCTTTGGAGTGTGTGTGCAACTTCTGGCATATTTCTGTTCTTCAGGATAGCTTGCTTTGAATTCAAAGTGACACATCCTTAGAAGTGCATTTACTCTGCTGAGCAAACATGGACATGCTTGAAATAGAAAGGGAAAAAAATGGAAAGAAAAAAATTAAACCTCATTTAGTGGTTGGAAGTTATTTTCAGATTGCAACCACTGGAAGGGTTGCCTGGAGAAAACTTTTCCCTCTGTTATTACAGAATAATAGCTTGTGGATGCTGAAAAGCAAACACAAGTTGTGGTTTTCTTTTAAGTCACACTGCAGGACTATCTCCCGCTTAGCACTTTAGCATCATGTTGTTTGGGAAAGGTCACGTTTTTACTTTCAAGACACCATTTGTCTTCAGCCCCCTCTTCTAATCTGTAAATAGTTACACAACAGTTTTGGGCAGGAAGCCAAGTACTTGGTTACAAAAACTCCTTCAAGTGGCATTTTACTAATAATGGAGGTCTGTGTTGTGTTAAATAAATACAGGTAACCTTCATCAAACTCTGCTTTTGCCTCTACTGAAAGCTGAAAATATCAGCCACAGTATGTGCAGGAATATAGCAGTCACTGAAGTTTCAGGCTACAAATTCCTATTTAGATGAACATGAGTTAAATCCTAGTTACCTAGAACTTACTGTCATTGTTTTGCAGATTTTTGGCTCAGACTATCTCCTATTACAGCAGTCTGGAGTAAATTGTTTCAGCTAGGGCCAAATTCTGCTATTTAATTTACACCAGGCAGCATGTTTCTTTCAGTATCTTTACTGGAAAGATTACACATCATTGAAAACAAGATTCCATTTCACATCAAGGTTGTAGAGTTACTTATGATTAAATCAGCGAGGATTCTATGTTGCAATGAAACTACTGTGTTTTTACATCAGTATGATGGATAACAGCTTAACTACTCTGTTAAGGTCTATTTATCCATACAAAAGTCATGGAAATGGATATCTCAGTCCCTCCTTTTAGATGTTTTCACTATTGTATGAGATTATCATATATTCTCTTTACCTTTTAATATAGTTTTCTTTCTATGCTGACCCTAAAAATGTGATTAATATTTTCATGTAGGCGTTGAAGACAGTTACTGAATACTGCGATGAGAGATCTCTATGCAAAGAGCAGGAATTGTAGTCTTGGCTAACAAAACCCTTTATAACAGAATTAAAGAAAACAAAATTTTGTTTCTTCTGATCCATATTCAATCAAACTAGCAATTCAATCAAACTTAAATATTATTTATGTTCTCTGTGGTGATACATGAGATCTTCTATTTATGGTTTTTTTAGTGAATATGAACTATCAATCAGTGCAGAAGTGCTCTATGAAGCATAAAACCAGACCTGGAATGCAGCGCATAAAGAGGTTATATCTTTCCAGGTAATTGATCATAGAAGGTCTAAACCAGTCTTTGAAAGCTCAGAACTGAACCAAACAGGGTAGAAGAAAGCAATCAGAGATTCCACACTGATTTCAAAAGTAGTGGGGCAATGGGTCTATTGACTTTACCCTGAAAGGCAGAAGTGAACTCTGCCACAAGGCCACATCCCACTCAGGTACAGTCAACCACAAAGACAGATGACCTGGAAGGTTGTATGAGCCCAGGTATGTGTTGCACTGTCACAGCCACTCCACTCCCCAGCCACACAGCAAGCAGGTAATATCTTGTATTTGGCTGCAGAAGACCATTTCAACATATCCACTGCTGACGCTCCCTATTAGTATTACAAACATACTGGAAGATATGTTGGGATTAAAAAAAAAAATTATCATGGGCCATTTTTTTATACCAATAACAGAATTATCAACTTTGATCAAAACTGGTCTTGGTTAAGACTGCAAATCCTATCCCACAATTAAACAGGTTTTTTTTTTCTGTGTGGAAAAATAAAAGTAGTCTTCCCTTCTATTTGCTTATCCAAACTGTTTTGAGGAGTGTCAATGGCACACTGACTTTCCAAAAGTGGTGTTTTTATTACTGAACAGATCAACATCTAGAAGAAAACTGCGGAACAACTGAAGGATCTCAACTTTAAGATTTTTTTCACCCAGCATCAATTTGGTCAACTGTTTCAGTAAAGAAAGAAAAAATCAACATCAATAAAAATTGACTTTATTTTGATGTTTTCTAAAATATTTCAAATCAGAATTATGCTTAATTTTGAAGAATTTTGGGGTCAATAGTAATAATAATAGTAATAGTAGTAGTAGTAGTAATAATAATGACAACAACAACAACTCTCAAGAACAACACTGTACATTTTGAAACATTATATTTGATCTGAATTTTTCTTCTGCTCAAGTCTCTGTTTTTTAAAACTGTTTTGTCAATAGCCACCAAACAAATCAATGTGTTATTTCTTGACCCTGGGAAAAGAATCCCCTCTACAAATGACAGCCTCACAGGATCTCTGTGTGACACCTCAGTTAGCTGTGCAAGTCAGCTGCTTGAGAGACCTCCCAGGTGCAAAATGTCATTGCAGTGGTCAGTGTGCTGTACAACTCCTGCTCTGTTACAGGAAAATCTCTTCACCTTCTCAGCTGCAGATGACTGAACTCTGCACCCTTCTAGCAATAAAGGGTAACCACACACTGGTCTACACCATGGTTAGTAGAACAAAGGAAATTATTATTTTCCTTTGATTCAGCATTCATGAGGCTACAGCTGGAAATCTATGTCCAGTTTGGGTCCCTGAAACAAAAAAGACATCAGTTCACAGGACAAACCTCAGAGGAGAACCTCCAGGACACGTAGGGGTCCAGAGCACATGGCACATGAGGAAAGACTGAGGGAGATGGATTTACTTAACCTGGAGAAGAGATGACTAAAAAGGAATCTATTTGTTCTCCAAATATCAGGGAGACACAGAGGAGATAGATCTAGACATTTTTGGCAGGAACACGTTGAAAGAAAAGCAGGCAGTGGACACTAAGTTGCGAAAATTGAGATCCTGGCTTGATATAAAAGAAAAAAAATTGTAACTATGCCAGTTATACATTGGAAAAGATTTCATAAAGTTGCTGTGGAATCTCCATCCTTGGAGATACTCAAAACTTGAGACAAAATCCTACACTTCAAGCAACCCGACTTAATTTGGACTCTAACCCTACTTGAGCAGGTATTCAGAATTCCAAAGGTACTTTCAACTTGACTTATTCTACATATACTACAGTTCAAGAGATGGATTTTATTTTCAGTCATATACACTTTAAGGAATTATAGTTTGTTGTTTCATGTTTCAGCTTCAAAATTATGGTTTGCACACAGACCACTGATCACTCTTTTGTGAAGCTGTTTGAATGTAGGAACTTGTGGGAGATTATGGGGAGGGTTTCTAATGAAGCTTACATCTTATAAAACCTTGCCTGAGACATGGGAGAATGGAAAAATCATGACAAGAGGTTGAATCACTGATAACAGGAAACTGTTCTGCATAACTGGGATTCATTATCTGGCAGGTCTGCTAGAATGAGAACTGAGAAAGAATACAAAATCCATTTAGGGTTTTTAATATTTCTGAATTTGAAGATCTATTTGGAATTGGGAACTAGCTGTTTATTCTGAAATAAGTGTCCTGACTATTCTTTGGATAGATGAAAAATGACTATGATAACTTATGGAAGACAGTGAAAAGAGAAAAACACTTCAGTTCCTCAGGCGGTAAGAACGAATGAGTGGCAAAATAATGATGGTCAACAAATAGCTTGAGAATGGTAGTCCTCAGGGAATTTTAGGATGTTTGTTTTCAGGGAGACTTTCACGGATTTAACTTTCTCAAAGTACAGACACTGCCTAAGGAGCACCTGGAATAGGTTGGGTATAAATATAGAATGAAATAGACAATAATTTAGTGATAGTACAGAATAACAAGTGGAGTTGGGGGGGAGGGGGAGGAACACCACCTTGCTTTGAGACTGAAAAAAATTATTACATGCACTAATAACAGAACTCAGAGAATGAAATTTTTTGAGTGATTGCACGACCCCTAGCTGAAGCACTTTGGGCCTGGGATAACCGACCCTTTTCTCTCCCAAGGAATCCCTGAAACAAGCAATCTAAAAGAAAGTAAGAAACAAGGTTTTCATGGAAGAGATGGATATAGAAACTATTCATGGATTCAGAGAGCATGAGCTAACTAAAATGATTTTAGATCTACATACAGTATCAAAGTAATTTTCTGGGTTTTTAAGAGACAAACTAAGACAAAAAGGGATCAAGTCAAGAAAGGTTACTACACAGAGAAGAACAGGGATTTGAACATAATAAAAATCCTTATATGAAATTGCTTTCCAGGTAAGAGGGGAGACTAATAAAAAAAGTTAGAGGGATGGGAAGAATTAATATCACTACAGAATGATATGGTCACCTTTAAAGACTATGATTCTGATAACTCATGTAAAAATAATTTAAATGGTAATAGGTTTAAGTAAGATTTGTCAGGTGAATAATATAATGAAGTACTTACTTTATGAAAACAGATTAAAAATTCTTAGTTCGTTTTGATTCATAAAAAAACCCCTAGGTTATATAACTTCTTGTAAGGAAGACATCTGGATCATAAATATGAAAGACAAAGAACTGTTATTTTATTTAATAGTTGATATTGGTATAGGATCAGATGGCAGATGAGCATAAAATGCTTATGAAAGAACTAGGAGTAGAGATTTAATGTTTTCTAATCATCCACATTGCAATTTTTGCGAACAGCCTTCTAAAGAACGTAGATAGGGATGAGGAACCTAAATTGTTTCAAGATGAAACCTGAAACCTAGGATAAAAAGAGGATTCCATAACTGACTAGAGTAATGTTATAACTAAAAATCAAAACAATACTATAAGAATTCTTTTTTAATAAAAAATGGTGTCCCTTTTTTGTATATCCCTAAGGAGCACCCTAAAGATATCTTGATCACCATTTGCTGAGGCTTGTTTTCACACTACATTTGTTCAGTGTAAAACCTGTGCTTTGAAGTTGCTTCTGATCCCTGCTGAGTCTGGGAAGAAATATATTTTTTTAAGCTCCTTGTGTCATAACTTGATTATGTTAAGTGGGAGAATGTTTTCCTTCTGCAGCCTGTTGGAGATGGACCTGAAATGGATCTACAACATTGGGAAGGATGTGCTGGTGTACCCAGAGAGACTGTAAAACATGTCAGACTAGTGCAACTCAGCCTTGCAAGTTGCCAGGTTTGGAGTCAGGAAGGGACCTTCTCCCAAGTCACTTCAGCTAAGGTCAGTGAGGACTACCTGCAGTCTTCTGTGGCACAGGACACAGTTCATTCTTCAGGATTAATTGGGCATATTCACCTCTGAAATTTCATGCTGTTACTCTTGACAACAGCCCTTGGTTTCATGGATCTTTTGGCAATGCTTGGTAGTGGTTTTTGCGCATGATACGTTGAAGTTTTGTGTCAAGCTAGGGAATATTATGCAGCTTGCAATGGGCAGTAGGAAGGGCAGGTGTAATGGTACCAATTCATTAAACTTAATATAACACTCTTTGAGCCTAACTGTAGACACTTTTATGAGCTATTAACCTTCGAGGACAATTTGCTCTAGATTTTCCCTACAGACACTGAAGATAGAAATTACCAGGGGAGTTTCACCCATGAGAGTTTGCAATTTTTCCTTTCTGAGTAATCTTCTTTCTCTCCTGGAACTATGAAAAACACCAGATACAAAAGTAGGAAAAAAGGAGTTTTCAAGAAACATTTAAGTTTGCATTTATGAAACATGTACATGGAGAAATTAGAGCTACTATAACTACTGCATGATATCTTACACTTCCATTGCAGCCTGCATATGGAACCCTTTAAACATAAAGATCCATACATATATGTTTCATATTCATATTTTTCCTTCCTATATTTGGTAGGGGAATGGTAATGGTCAGTAAAGATATTCTTCATACATCACAGAGAGACCAGATATCCAAGTCACTCTTTTAAAAACTGTAAAAGAAACAGTGAATCAAAAAGCTCACGCAAATTCTATTTTTTTTCTGAAATTACCAAAGTAGCTCCACTCATTTAAGTTTAACATGATGGCTATAAAACTACAAAACATTCTCAAAAGAAAATAATCATATCTTGAGAATTTATATATATTTAAATTTAGCCTTCTTAATGAAGCATGTTAGTGAAATAATCCACTTCTTGTGGTATTTAAATACTGGGCAACCCCACATAAAGTGCTCAGTATAAAATTATGTACAGATATCTGTATATACTATGATGTCTCAAATTAAGTCCTTGCCAAACCCTTCATTTAAAATAAAAGCAGAGATGAAGCCAATGACTTTACAGCTGACATGGGAGACGTGTCTGTATCCAAACACGAAGACATTATGGACTAGATTTGAAAGTGTAGGCACATGCATTTGCGTGCATGCACTTGAGCATGCCTAATATGGCCACAAATATGTGACATATGCAGGGAAATTACATTTCTGGAAACATACATTGTTAGTTATCCAGAAAAATACTCTGTTACCCTCAGGGCCAAAGACTGAGCTTCAGCAAAGTTTCCCCAACACCTACTTGGGAAGACAGAGCAGTACGTGAGACTCATAAGGAAGGGGATACTCTTGGAAGGTTGTTTTCTCTTGCGGGTCCTGGTAGTAATAACAATTGTTCAAACTGAGAGTTTTCTATTTTCTTCTTTGCTTCCATTACCTGTCTTTGCTTGTGTGTTCATTAGAAACAGTCTCATCAGTCCCTCCCTGTGGAATAGTTCTCTCTTTCTGTAATCCTTGTTGTTAACGAAGTAGCAATCCATTGTTTAACATGGATGTATTGTGTACAAAGAAATTCATGAAGTATATGGTGTCACTATGCTTGTCAGAGACACTTTCTTCAGGCACCTCTTACTATAGGCAAAAAGGCTGTGCAAGCAAAAAATACTCAGCTAAAAAGTGTACAGCAGTTGTTGATTGGCTAAAACACACAATGGGAGGAGGGTTAAGCCTCTCAAATTGGTCATTTATGTGTGTTAGCTGGGCATATTCCAGTGTGTACATTTTAACTTCAAAAGCCAATTCTGCATGCTTATTGCATGAATGAGAAAACAAAAAACCGTAAACACTGGTTTAAAAGCACTTTTTTGGTTGTTTGGTTTTCGATTTAGTTTGATTTTTGTCCTCCAAAATTCACCTTTTAATGCTATTGCTTTGCCACAAAGAACTGTCTTTGAGAGAAATGCCTTTCAAGCAGCCCATATTTGCATGCATATGAGAGTGTCTTTGTAACTAACTGATCTCCACTGTTCTTTTTCCTAGTAAAGAATGGCAAGAAATCCAGGAACCTGATTGGGTGGCATGGATTTTGTTTGCAATAATAAAATACAACAAGGGCTGTCAAGACTTATTGCTTCAAACGAAGAGCTGTGTACAGCATGGTTCCCCGTTGCAGCCTGCATATGGAACCCTTTAAACATTCTTAAGAGACCCATTGGGGCTTCTAATTATTGTGAAACATCTCCTGGCAGAACCATTCCTACCCTTCCAAGAATGCGTTGTAAAAATAATTAGATGATGAGATTTAGATCGAAACCGCTAACTAGTGATTTAAGAGTTTTGCTCGTACCATATAGAAAATGAAGGAAATGAAACGCTAAAAATCTCTTCACATGAAAGGAAAACAATCCTTTGTGGTTCACATTTTGGGGGGAATACAGAGAACGAACTTCTCTTTTTCCCCATTCCTTCCCCCTCCTCAACTTTAATACTTTGTTTCCTGTGGTTACATGAGGGGGTGGAGATGTTTCTTCATTTTCTAAACATTAAACCACTTGAGAATCTCTCTCCATTTCTGGGGAGCCTGCTATTAGAGAACAACTTGAGGAGCTTGCTTTAATCAAGCTTAAAAGCTATGAAGAATAGAATCACATTTTATGGCTTTAGAGGCTAAACCAACATGTAGTCAATTAGGTGACATCACTTCTACAAAAAAAGCAGAACATCTTTGTTTAATCAAAACAAACAAACAAGATTAGAAGTTAAGTGCTGTGATTTAGGAAAGATTCACATTTTGAATTAAATCCTGGAGGACTATGGACGTGGCAGTGATAAATATTAATCACATGAAATCTGGTGGCCAGCTTAACAGTTGTGTTAGTTTAAATGTGAAGATGTGTATTTTTATATTTTGCCAAGGAAAATTAATTCATAGTGTATGCAGGTGTCAGGGATATATTTGGTTCTTTTTCTTGTTTGTTATTTTCTTAATTAAGTCTTCAAATTGAGCTTTTCAACACCTAGATCCATAAAATGAATTTAAACAGAGCTGAGGGACCTATTTATATACTCTCATTTTCTATTAGCTCTTTGCCACAATGCAGGAGGGGACACACCCTGCTAAGAGTTATAGAAAATGCAGTGCCTTCCCTAAAGATATTACAATACTGACAAGTCAAAGAATAAGAGTGTCACCACACTGCCATCAGTCCTGTCATTTAGGTTCACAATTTACATGCAATCTCTGAGCCATTTCTCTGTGGGTATTCTTATCCAGGCTCTATCTCAGATTCTTTCCTTCACCACAAAGTTTCTAAAATACGACCTCTGCCACCAACCCCCATGGCTGCTCCTCAAGGAAGCTCTCACTACATTGTTGTTTGCTCAATACTTCTGTGACCTTCTTTCATGGCCTTGACAAATGCAGTCCTGTCAAGTGGCTTGTTTCTATAAACCATCATCTTATCCACACTGCTGTCTTGTTGCAACCCTCCTGCTCCTTCATATCACAGGACAACCATGGATGAATCTTCACCAGCAAGACAGTTCCCAGCTGGCCTGCAGGTCTCCTCCTCCCATGGGCTTTCTAAGCACCTTCTGTTCTTTCACGTCCTGTCTCTCACCTTTTGAAGATGATCCCTGGAGGCATCAAATTACTAGGGTTTTTATCCCCTCTTTAAGAAACTTTTCTAAGCATGGTGGATACAGGAGACACTAACATGGCTGCTGACATATTAAGGCCATTGCTTGTCATTCATTTCTTATTGTCTTCAGCTGTAAGTCTGTGTCCATCCCAGTTTCCTAACTGTACACTCTTAGCTTTCTCCAGTGGGAATTGTTCTCTGTTCTTTTTTAAAGCACCTGGCACAAAGGGCTCTGGCTCCTAGATATACAGCAATACAAATAATCATAAATGAAAATAAATGAGTTGAGAAATTGCCTGCAGTCACACAGCAGGGCAGTGGCTGATGTAAGATTAGAAATTTTGGGACAGCTGATTGGAAAACATGAGCCTTAGTCATGTTTTTCTAATTGAAAAGTCATTTTTGGGATGAAAATTTAAGCTGTAGCTGTAAAACTCAGGGACCTATCTTGCAAGGACTAGTTTCTATGATTTTCTTATAACCAGTAATGCAGAAAAGTCCTACCGAGCTGATTTTAGGCATATGGCAAAAGCTGCACAGAAAAAGTTTTTGTTGCCTTCCTTTCTCCTACTTTTTAATATTCACACTTTGTCAGTGTCTCACCCACTCATCTGCCCTAGGTAAAAAGTTTTGAGTCACTGCTCTGTCCCATGCACAAAAAAAACTTGTTAGCAAAAGGCATCTCTTTTGACCTCCAGGTCACTTTCACACATCAATGGTTAACTGTTGGCAATAGCTGAGCCCTTGGGGATTGTAGGATAATCACTTTTGTCTTGAATACTGGGAATTTTTTGCTTAAACTCTGTTAGCTTGTTACTGCATGAAATTAAACAGAAGTAAGTCTGACAACGTTATGAGAAGCAGAGGACTCAATGACATACCTTAAGCCCAACAAACTGTGCTATTCACTGATCTGACAGACTTTACTGTGCAAAGACTGAAGTATAGTCCAGAAGTTACTGTTTGCAGTTTTGCCAGCAGTACTATTTATAGTTTCAATCAATTTGAAATGCTTCAGAGTTGGACAATGCTGCTGTGCATGTGTGCAGGTGGAGAACACATTTATATCCATCTACAGCCTGTACAGCCTCCATTCCACAAATTTGTCAAAGCCAGACCCTCTGGATAAACTTAACTAATATGTTTAAAGCCTCCCATCCTCAGCAATCAAGAGAAATGTGACTGCTTCATGGATTAGGGATAGTGCTTGGAAATAACTTCCTGGCTGTTTGAGTGGCCTCATCTCCTTAGCTGATAAGAGCAAATTTACTGTCTTCATCTAAGGACAGAGATTTCAATTTAAAATGTAGCAAATTTCTCAATGAGTTAAAGCATTAGGCTTTATGACAGCTTCTCAGCTAAAGTCTGAAACACACTATTTCTGAGACAAAGAAATTACCTTCAGCAGAATGTGTATTAGACGTGTCTTTAGCTAAAAAAATAAAAAGAAAAAAAGAGCATTTGCAGGTACTTGCTAGTTAAGGTGACAACAAGAAGAGGGTCATCTCATCCAACGCAGGCTGTCTACAGATGCAGCTATCCAAGACAATTACCCTAGACTGCTTAACAGCAAAGGAAGGAAGAAAATCAAGCACTTTTGAGGCATGATTCATGTGATCCATGTTATAAAGCTACATTAGGGTGACATGAATCACAGGGCAGAAGAGACTGTGTTCTTCATTGTAAGGGAAGTGTAGGCAAGCAGCTCAGATAAAGTCTTCAAGATTGATCCTTAATAACCTCTTCCTCTGGACACCTCAGAGACATGACTGTTAGGGATCAGTCTCTGTAAATCATTTTGTCCAGATGAGATTTGCAAAGGAGGCTGCTTAGATTTTCAAGTATCTATATTCATCTGTCTTTTACTAGGAAAGTCTTTCCATTGTTTTGCTAAAACTTTCTGCATTACCCATTTTTCTTGTGCTTGCAAAATTTGAGAATTTAGCACTTGTATCAAACTAGAGTTCTTAAACCATCCTTCCACTAATTCAATTATTTGTAAAGTGCAGGTTTTCAGCGAATGAAATAGCTCTTTGAAGATTTTGATAGGAAACTAAGCACATCTGCAGTCATATGCACTGTCAATGTCTATAAATCTTGCAGACCTTAATAAACTTTCAGCCACCCTGACCTGAATTTGTAAGTTCATAATGAAGTATTTTGTGTAGAGATGTTTGATAAAAGAAGATGGCCAATTGCTCACATTCATCCTCAAAAAGGGAGCACAATGTGATGGAATTGAAATCCAATTGAGGAAACTTTTAGGTTAAATGTTAGGAAGAACTAGATAAACCTGAGGGAAGTGGTGCATACTGCCAACAGGGGTCATGGAATCAACATTGCTTCAGTATTCAAGACTGGGCCACCCATCTCTTTGGGAATGGCTCGGAAGTAAAGCCATCAATCCTACTGTGATGCAGGGAGATAGACTTCCTGACCTACCAGCAGCATCTTCCAGGCTAAATGAGCCCATTATTCATTGGACTAATAAAAAGACAAAGAGGAAGCCTTCTGGTGGAAAAAAAAAGAGTAAATCAGCATTTAGAATGTTTTGCTTTCTCCTTTTCTTTACCAGGTTTACTTTAAACACCAAATAAAAGAAAAAAAATCAAAAACATTGCATCTAATCTTATTGGTTTGAAATTATGTTTCTAAAGCACTAGATTTGAGAGATATCTTAGCATAGATTTAGATTCAAGTTTTACGCTAGATCTTTCCCATTTGGAGGGATAAATCAAATCTTGATAGCAATAACTAATCTAGATTTATGCAATTCATCTTTTCTTTTTGGTCTCAGACCTGTCAAATGTAGGGAATATAATTTGCCCTCTTTTCCCCTATTCAAAAGCATGGATTTATTGTCTCCTGCTTGCATCAAAAATGTTCTGTGGCAAAATTCTTCAGTGAAATATAAAAATTATATACTTAAATTTTTGAGTATCACTCAGTTCTCCAGCTGAGCAGTCAGAGTGGCGGTATAAAACACTCCCTCCTCTTTACAGACTACAAAAGATAAATTCAAAGAACAGATCCTTAATTGTTTTCAGACTCCAAAATCCTGTTCAGTATTTACCTGTGAGTGCCAGGGCTGAGAGGTGTTAGTATACTAAGTGCAATTTTATTAGCCAAGCAGAACACTCCTTTTGCCTGTAAATTCTACTGAAATGAGATAAAAACTAATCCAGTCAGTAGGTAAACTCTATTGTTCTCTGCTATCTGAATTTCACAGATTTATGCTTCAGTAATCAAATATTAGGTCAGTGTAATTTCAGTTCCTGACAATATCCTTCTGATTAAAGTGGTATATATTAGTAAGAATATTAAAAGAAAGTCTCTGATTACTATTTTATATAATTTTAAAAGTACAGTGACAGGAATTATATGTCTTTATGCTTTCAGCCCTGTTACATGGGGGTAACATGTACTGGTGTCAGTATAACATTTCTGTGCATTTTCAGAACCCTAAGAGTGGTTCTATTTCCTGGAAATTATTGCTACAGAACTGACGTGGATAGTGCAGTTCAAATGTATTGGTAATCAAAATTTTAATTTGATCTGTGGCAATGTTCTTGTAACTCAGTTCCCAAAAATTCAGGCAGTCACTATTTCAATACAGCTTTTAATGTCTACTTAAAGAATAGAATAAATAAAAACTGCAGATGTTGCATTTGTGCTATTTTAAAACTTGCTTTCCAGTAAAAAAGTTTTACAATTTTCTAAAACTTTTTAACCTCAGCAGCAATATTTCAAAGTAACAGTTTATTCAATTAAAAAGGAACATTTAAAAACAGACAATATTTTTTAGGTATCTTAGCAACAGGTGATTGAATCCTTGCCTGGAACTATGAGACAAGTTTTGCCAAATGGGCTACATTCTAATGATATCTTTCATATAGCAAATGGAATAAATCTAATATTGTTTTGGACAAGTTACATAAATTACATCATAATACAAAATTCTTTATGTGTTTTCAACAACAATAGATGATGGACCTATGAAAGAAGTGAGAAAAGAGTACATGATTTTGTCCTCTCCAGCTGTGGTGGTTAAAAGCAGGTAGCAAGTTCAGATACTTGGCCCAAAAATCTTTACTTGAATACTTCTCCCACTTTTCGCACATATAGACCGCATACAAACTCCTGCTCTGTCTCTGAGGTTGTTTCAAAGATTAAGAGAGAGTCTTTAAGGAAAGATCTGATAAGATTGTTGATAAAGGGTGGTTGAATCAGGAGATGACACTAAACTTCTGTGAAATCAACATAGATCATACATAACCTTTTTATTTTTGGTTGATGATCTTCTTTTCTTTTCTTTTCTTTTCTTTTCTTTTCTTTTCTTTTCTTTTCTTTTCTTTTCTTTTCTTTTCTTTTCTTTTCTTTTCTTTTCTTTTCTTTTCTTTTCTTTTCTTTTCTTTTCTTTTCTTTTCTTTTCTTTTCTTTTCTTTTCTTTTCTTTTCTTTTCTTTTCTTTTCTTTTCTTTTCTTTTCTTTTCTTTTCTTTTCTTTTCTTTTCTTTTCTTTTCTTTTCTTTTCTTTTCTTTTCTTTTCTTTTCTTTTCTTTTCTTTTCTTTTCTTTTTTTTTTTTTTTTTGAGATAGATCTCTGGAGATTGCTCAGAAACTCTGAAATATTACCCTAACACTTTGAGCATCCCGTCTGTGTACCATACCATCATGTGACAAACTCTTAGTCCAAAGAAACCAAACAAACCCCAAAATGCTACAACCAGAGCTTGTATTTTAGTTGGAGCTTGCTGCTATAAATTTCTTTGATAGCAAAATGTTTCCTTGTAAGATATTAGTCCAATACTAGTGAATAGAAATTAACTGTCTGTGATCAGAACAATGAGAGTGGGGTTGAGCAATGGACTCAACTAACATTGCAATAACAATAATACAATTGCAATAATACAATTGCAATAACAATAATACCCTTTGGCGCAACCAAAACAAAAAGTTTTTTCCACACTGGGCTCAGAGTACAAACACACCTCTAGGCAGAAGGTATTTTGTCTCCCAGCCCAATATTTTCCCCATTATAATCATGAACCTGTTTTCTATTTCCTGAGATCCACACATGGCTTTGCCTCCTTTGCCAGGGGAACTCTTAGAGAAAGGTCAGTAACATCAGTTGTGACCAGGAAGCCTTATCTGAGGGAAACAAGAACTACTGCAGACATGAACATGTGACATGTCCACTCTACAGCCATGCCCAATAAGTCTCTTAAGAGTAGCACATTGTCTTACCAAGAGCACCCTTCACTCATGTACTCTCCCACTGAAAAAAATCTTCACAGAAGAAATGGCAATTAGAATAGCATAGCACAGCATGGCATAGAATAGAAAGGCATTGTCCAAATGCCCCTTTAACATGGACAAGTTTGGGGCATTGATCATCTCCCTAAGAAGCCTGTTGTAGTGTTTGACCACTCTCTCAGTAAAGAAATGTTTCCAAATGTCCAGTATGAATCTCCCCAGATGCAGCTTTGAACCATTGCCAACTGTTCTATCACTGGATACTGCAGAACTACAAAACATTCTGAGTTGGAAGGGAGCCACAGGGATCATGGAGTCCAAGTCTTAAGTGAATGGTCAGTACAAGGGTCAACCCATGACCTTAGGGTTATTAGCACCATGCTCTAACTAAATGAAGCTCAGCACCTCCCTCTCCACTTCACCTCCTCAGGAAGATGTAGACAGAGATGAGGTTTTCCCTCAGCCTCCTTTTCCCCAAACTAGAAAAACCTTAAGTCCTTAGCCACTCCTCATAGGACATTCCTTCCTGCCCTGCCCTTTCCTGAGCTTTGTTGCTCTCATCATGCCATAATATGTAAAAGTTTTTATCCCATTTAGGTAAATTTCTCCAAGCCCAAAGTGATGATAGTATGCAACTGTCACTCCTGACTCTCATTTTTCTTCCACCTGTTATGTATCATCCATCCACCATTGTTAGAGTCCTGAACACATCTAGTAATCTTCCAGAAAAGCAGCAGATATTGTTATGCCTGTGTCTGTACTCTTCTTAGTTGTGAAATATAACGTGTTCTCCATCCAGAGATCACGGAAATGGAACTTCTTTGTTGTCCAATTTCCATCTTATAACACTGCTCAGTGTTTCACTGTCTGCCATTAGCAGCAGTCACTAACTAAAAGATGTGCGTAAGACCACTTAAATCAACCGGAAAAAATGAGATCTTCAATAATTGAATTATTTCTTTTTATTATGTACAGTATGGTTTAATAAAGAGAATATTGGACTGCAAGATAAAACCCACTGGATTCTATTTATAGCTTGACTTCTAGTTTGTAAAGGCATTTTGACAAGTCACTTTTTTTCTTTGCACCTGTTTCCCCATACTTTTCATTTCCATAAAACTTAAAAATTATTATACTACAATCCTTCAATAAGTAATATGTTTTATAAAATTTCAGTTGTCAAATAATTTATTGAAAATTTTCAAGTACATTGTACTTCAAAATGCCTTTTTTTTACTTTCTCTTTTTTTTCCTTTTATTGAACAGGGTTCAGCTTTAACTTAGAAAGGAAAATTAAGGATATGTATGCATTTATCTGGGTCATAATTTCTCAAGAGGTTCTAATATGAATGTATGCAGAATGTTACATATTTGTTATGCTGCTTAAAAGAATATAAGTGCTAGTTAAAGTGAGTGAATATTTGGAGCAATAAGGTAATTCTATACACTTTAAAATTAAACCAATATTATATATTCTTTTACTGCCAGATTCCTGTCATCCTTTAATTTAGCCTTTAGTCATATGATATCTCTAATGGATATTTTCAGACTTTTAATGTTGCAAACAAGTTATAAACAATATTCGTACCAGCTGTACAATTGGGAGGTAAATGAATCAAGTATTTCAGCGCAATAAAAAGAAATAAAAAATGAGATATAGTTGAAGTAACATGGAGACAAAGTCATACTTTCCTTTCTTTCCTTATCTTCATCACAATTCAAAAAAGATTCACCATTTTGGAGGTAAGGAGATTTCCACAGACAATCTGTTTGAGAAGAATGAAGTGTTTCCCGCTTCATATAAGGGAAGAACATTGTGTCATGCTGAGTGATGAACCATTATCCTTTGCCACTGACAGTGGCACTGAATGCCTTCAAATGTACAGCAAGACGTGTTAATGTGTCAAGTCACTCTTCCTTGGAACACCTCACTGGGTTCATAAACACAAGCTACTGCACATGAACAAGAGAGAAAATGTGAAGAGAATGAAGCAGTTCTGAAGATTATGTTGAGGGTAAAAAGATGTGGAATGGAGACCTGTAGAAAATCATAAAAATATTTTTTTCTATTCCAGAAGCTGTTGCCTGAAGGACCTTTACAAATGGCATGCATCCAATAAAGCCACAGGGGACTGTGACAGGTCAGTGGTAAAGAACCTAAAACAAACCAAAGAAGCTGTAGGTTCTGGTTTTGCTCATTCCAGGAAGATAATGATGAGAAATTTTAATGGGGAAATAGAAGGAGCATCTTATCTTACTGAATGTCTATGTCATTAGAAGAAAATGGAGCTCAACGGCAATTTCCAAGACACCCTATGAAGAAAAGGGTGAATTTATTCTGAGGGTAGGTTTGGGAACAGATGCATAGGTTAATCATCATTCATTTATACAAGCTCATTTAAAAATTTGAAAGACTTTAGGGAAATTAAAAGTGCAATTAGAAATTATCAACCTGGTCTTATATTTAAAATGGTCAGGATTGTGACAAATAAAACCCTGTGATGTATTGCTTTAACTGCATTATTAATTAAATAAAAAACCGTATCTGTTTGTTTCAGTACAAAAGCACGCCAACCTTGCATCCCCCATAAGCTGGAAAGAGGTTTCTTTTAAGAGTTTTTCAGTTGTGCTCCCATCCCAGGTGACTTGAGTAGATGATATGCTGGTGCTTTTCCAAGAGCTCCCCCTAAAACAGCTCATGTGTTTCTCCATGAACTGTTGCTCAAGAAATTCTCACTAAAGACAGAATTATTAGAGAGAAAACAATGCCTATCTGAGACCCAAGGTGGATGACTCTGTATTTGGATCTTTCAGAAGATATGCACACACCTCCAGTTTTCCTCTCCTCATCTTGTGCCCCATGAAGGGAAGACTAGGGTAACTAAGACATTAGTTTTCCCATGATGTAAACTTTTATTAGTTGTTGTTCTGATTTGCTTTAATCTGCAAATTTTAAAATATTATAGACTTTCAAGTGTCTCATGTTGTCACATAGTAAAAATGACCTTGTCAGCTTATAACAATTTCCTGAGAAACAACAGTGTTTTGGTTAGGACTGGAGCTAGTCCCTTGACTATACAAAAAATTCTAGGTCTACTGGTCTTGGAGAATCCCTCCTCCATTTTGCTCTCTTGTCTGGTTCCTTTAGTCAAACAGCATATTAAGGGTGTTCAC
The DNA here is from genome assembly GCF_025592945.1 of Manacus candei. Classification (NCBI taxonomy): domain Eukaryota; kingdom Metazoa; phylum Chordata; class Aves; order Passeriformes; family Pipridae; genus Manacus; species Manacus candei. The sequence goes on from NW_026138059.1 coordinate 333,708, forward strand.
CAAGAAGACATATGCAATAATCAACCTGGCAGCAGTGTCACACAGATGAGAGAGGACCATAAAGGACCACTAGCTCTGGACAGTTTACTTATTCCTGGTTCCTTTCTTTTGATAGGGAAAATTAATATCTACCTGTATGTTCTTTCTTTTGTTCTTATCACTTTTTGCAACATTCAGTAATAAAGAGGGAAAAGGTGTCTATCACTGCTTCCTTTTCACATCTCAACCTAATAATAGATTTTTCTTCGGAATATTATTACACTTCCTGTTCTTGGTACAAGTAGGAAAGCCTAATTTTTTTTGACTCACAGTTTCATTCAGACACATATTGGTGGCCACTTAAGCAAATCAAAAACAGTGTTTCAAAATTGCCTCATATGAAATGAAGGCAGTTTTCTTTAGCAAATTTTGTAAAAGGACTTTTCAAACTACAGGTGGAAAACTGATAAGAATGTTTAGAGCATTAACAAGCAACTGTTGATACAAAATTGATTATTGTAAATATTATAATGATGTCATCGGAACAAGCTGGAGAAGACCCATGAACAGGGTTCAATTAATTTTTTTTCCTATAATTTCATAATATTTCAAAAATCAGAAGGCTATATGCACATACCCATGTTTTAATAGTATTATATTATACTTTTAAATAAAGGAAAAATTAGAGAATCTTTCCCCTTCAGCAGTGGCAGTGGAATAGTCTACTGGAAGTTCCATTCCATGAAGTGACATTTCTTTTCCAAAATGAAACATCTGAATGTTCTGCCAATCACACAGTCCAGTTGGCCAAATATTCTCTATTGCTTTGTGCAGGAATATAGACACGTGTTCAGTGCTGGGCACTTCAGAGACATTCAGTTTAGAAAATATCACAGACCAGCACAACAAACCACCATCTGGAATTTGCTAAAGCAGTCCTATTCATTCCTTGTGTCATTTGTATGCCAAGATAGTTCTTGATCCTAGCATGTGCATCTATAAACTGAGGTGATTTTTCAGGAAAAAGTCCCTTTTCAATGTATTTGTATGCAAATGTATTTTCAAGTGCATGAAATACTTGTCCTCTCTATGCTCTGGGAAAGTGTGTTTTTGGAAAGAGCATCAGTACAGTTTCTTCCCTCTTTCTGATCCTCTGAGCAGATCAGGTAAATTACATGTAGCAGACACTTACAGAAAAGAGAACCAGTTAATTCCTCTTCAATAGAGCAAGGTGAAGAGGAGCCCTTTCCTCTATTCATTGCTCAGTTGAGGAAACCCCTAATCCCTAGAATATTTTAAAAATAATTCTTACTTATTTTATTTAAATGAGATATACAAAATACTTTTGAGTTGTCTAATATGGTGTAGGGAACCAGAAGACTCAGTAAATAGAGCTGAATTCTGGAGAGCTGACTGTGGAGAAAACAGATCATGAGATGAAAACACATGCTGCCTGTGAGACATGTCACCCTTAAAAGCTAACTGTGACAGAGAATGGAGTTCTACAGCCCACTAACTTTCTCTCTGTCAGGCAGATGAAATGGCTGTGATAAAGAGCTGCTGCTGGTAGGCACCAGCAGAGCTCTGGGGGGGGGGGGGGGGAATTTGAAGGGGCAGCAGCAGAGGAATAAATGAGAGAAGTACCCTAGAAGCAGACATGAGGGGCAGTAATGCTCTTTCACACAGATCAGCACGACAGGCATGGAGGAAACTGCAGAGGTGGCAAGGTGGGAAACCCAGTGCAATGTGCAATGCCTGAATGTGGAGAAACCTGTAATGACACTGGTGTATAAGACACTACACTAAACTCCATCACTACTGAGCAAGTCCAAGTGAACTGGCAGACTCAGACTCATACACAGGAAGGCTCTAAACAGAACAGTGTGGTGTAGGCACTGCTTCACAGGCTCAGTTCTTGTAAGCTGTGTGACTGTTTTCAGGCAACATTGCTCTCTATTGGTTTGGCTTGCATATACAGATGTGATCATCAGCTTTCAGCTTCATGAGTAGTTCACTCAATGACTGTTCCAGTCCCACCATTTTGCAATCAATTACTCAATGTAAGCAGACCCTCAGATTTATTTTTTTAATGCACTTCTTAGAGTTATAGAACATATTATTAAGTTTTAATACTTTGGACTCAGAGAAAATTTGGCCAGTAGTCGTTCCTCATTAGAGGAAAGTGGTTACTTTTCAATAATTACTCATTAGAAGAGTCTAAAAGGTATGTTTGCATTTCATGCTACCATGGCTTATTTGTGACTTAAGTCTTCAACTTACATTTTGACTATGTGTATGAATACTGCATTTGCATTTACTGGAATGTACTGGGGTGAAGGATGTATTTGCAGGTTTGAAGTCGTACATATTGTTTTACCTAAGTATCCTTTTCAGTCATTAATTACCTACTACTTATCAGGTATCATAGTTAGTGTATTGTCATTAAATGTGGTCCCCCAATCAAAACTCCATAGTCAAACACCCTGAACATTTAAAGCTGTGGGAGACAGAAAACGACACTGGGATCAGGACTGAGCCTTTAATAGTAAACGCCATGTTTTTGAAATTAGTAAACATTTCAGTGGCAATAGCAGAGTTAAAGTTGAACAGTTCCTAGCTGCACAACACACAATCTAGGCCCTGTACAGGCCTTCTTTGCAGTCTACAAAAGGAATATATTTTAATATACCTTTCTCTTTTAAATTATACATAGAATCAACAATGAGGACATTAGTAAATGATATATTGTCCTTAAGATCAATTTGTGCAAGCACTAAATATATGATGTAATCAAACTCATGAAATTTTAATTTGATACTAACTTTTTACATAGTTGCTGATTTTAAAATTTTAGAAGCCAGATAAAATCCCCTCCAAACTGGGTGTATAGTTGAGGTACATTTGCAAAATGCTTTCAGAATGAAGAAATTAATAAAATAGTTAGTAAAATATAGTGATTTCTGAAAGTATTAAAAGTATTGTATGTCAGTAATACCTACTTTGTTCGTCTCACTTTGGACCTCACAGACTGATAAGAAAGGAAAAGCGTTATAACCCAGAAGTAAAACTGTTGCATGATTATAACCCTGACAACCTCCTCCTAATGAGCTTCCCTGCAGATAGAGGGAAGAAACAGCTTTGATCTCTCAGAGTGAAGGATCTGAATGAACCACTGTTTTAAGAAAAGGAATCTGATTAGGCCTACTCTCTTAGCAATCAAAGTCACAAGCTACCATTTGAGGTATTTGGGAAATTCAGATAAGATTAGTTGCTCCTTGGATAAGCCACTGAAGTCAGTAGGAGCTAATTTTGTCTGGGATATGACCACAGGAAGGAGCACAACGGGAAATGAAGAATAATCTTGCTAAATAGTTTACAGGGTAGAACACATTCTATTAGAAAATGTAAGCAGCTTTAAAGGTTTGCAATCACTATCACAATTAATAATTCTATCTCATCAACATAGTTACTACAATTATTTGACAATGTGTTTCAAGCTGTATGATGAGTCCTGTCTCTAAGTAGTTCAAATAATAAAAAAGAGAACATACTTATTTCATGTGACAACACCCTTGAACTTTTTTAAATAGCCTTATTAATGCTAAAGCCATATTTGACTTGAGAGTGCCTCTTACATTTGCTACATATGGATATTAAACAGATGTACATATGTATATAATGAATAGCAAATACGCTGATAAGTTATATCAATTTCCTCTCTCTTATCACTTCTTTGTTCACTGGAAATGGGATAGAATGGCATCTCCAGAACTGTCAGGCTGGGAAGCAAAAATAGACATATTGGTACTTATTTTAGATTACATATAAACATGAGCAGCTAGAGAAATAAGGGATATCTCAATGAGGAGCACAAGAACATCTCTGTCTGAGAAAAAGCCTTTTCTGAACTGAATCAGAGTTCAGGTTTGGGCCAGAGCATCTTTTTGCTGCTGCATTGCCTGTGTCCAGCAAACAATACACAACAGCACATGACTTTTTTTCTGATTGACAATTTTAATTTTGACATGCTTGAAAAACAAGAGTAGCCATTTAGATATATAAAGGAAGCAAGATGGCTTTCAATAAGTAAAAGAAATCCAAACTGTTTTAGATTATTCTAGGTTTTTTTCGTATATAGCCTTTTGTAAAGTAATAATAATTGTTCTATCATGTAAAAAAAAAAAATACCCCCCCAAAAAAAACCAACAAAAACCCACAAACAAACAAACAAAAAAAATGAACCACAAAAAATAAATAGATAAAGTCTGTTGAAAACTCTTCCCACTGCTGTTCCCATGAACAGATTCTGACATTTAACTGTTATACAAAGGGCCCAGAAATTTCCTTTTTTTTCTTTGGAAGTTATTGTAAAACACCTACATTAATTTCCATCAGATTTTAAGACAAGTTTGCAGAGGACAGGGGGGTTGTGGGGATCAGTGACTCATTTCAAGCTGTCACTGTTATTTGTGGTGAGCCAGAAGCAACTGATAACAGAGTATTATCTGCTAAGAGGAAAGGAGGGCAAGAAAGGGCTTATGTTTTGTTGTTCATTTAAAATGAATTACCCCCATCAAAATGCAGCCTTGAGAATTTAATTAAGCAGCTGCCTAAATACTGATATTTAAGGATGTTAGGCATCTCATGTCAGCCTATTAAACAAATGGTACAATAAAGATGCAAACTCCTTTGTTTGATTGAAGACTGAGTTTTTTCACTACTTAGTCCTCAAACCATCTGTCTGTGTTTGGAGAATGTGGGATGGTAGCTACTCTAAGTCTTATCTAATGATAAGACTCTCACTGTCAAAGGTGCACCAGAAAGCAAATATTACACTTTTAGGCTTATAAAGTCTTCTTATTTCTCTAGTGGAAGAGTATGTTTTGAAGACAATAAATTCCAGGGCCTATGTGATAATATTTTTCAGTAATCTGAAATTTCCAGATCTTTCAATGTCATTTCAGAAACAGTGAAATTGCTTCAAGAGGTATTATTCATCTAGTTATACTTAGAGCACAAGATAATTTGAAGTTTCTCAGTTATTAGACACCCATCTCCAAACTTAAAGAGTGCCTGATTCTCAATGTTTTCTGAATAACTGAGCCTCCTTCCAAATCGGGCTTTTGATTTTTTTTCTGTTCTTTTTTTTTCAGCTCAGATACCTGAAATTAAAATCCATTCATGAAAAAGTTGGCTCTAGGAACTCAGCTTCCCAGTCTTACACAACTTTGTCCCTGCCAAAAATCTCACATCACTTCATTTGCTTGTATTCTCACCCTACAGTACCAGTCTGCACTGCTTCCACTTTCATTTCCAACTGGGTTGTCTGCACTGCCACTTCTAATTAGGACCTTTTTCCTAGCACTGTTCTTCATCTGACACCATTTCTTCCTTTACTTCCCTTTCAACAGCACATTTTTTCTAACAAGTGCTTAGAAGAAAATTCACACACTGTAGCAGCCTTATTTCTAACTTCTACATGAAAAAAAAATTACATAGGAGAAGCCCAAATGTGCTACTGACACTTGCAGACACACCTGTATACGAGGAAGAAGAGCTACGTGAGCTCTGTGTGAATCACTAGCAATTTTCCATGGATTACCAAGGGGCCACAAACTACAGCGTGGGTTTCACCAGTCAAATTATTTACCAAAATTGTCCTGAATTAAAAGAGAGTTTCGGTTTGGATAGACATTATTCAAACACTGGGAGAAAAAATATCAATTTTGTGTGTATGTATTAGTATCAGTGACCACTTCAGTGTAATAGGAGCAGATCAGTATATTAAAGCTGCTGATGCACTGATCTCTGTTGTCTGAGGGTGAGAAGGCTTCTTAAGGCTTGATTTAACCTGGTCACAATTTCCTGGGAGAAATAGGGTTCAGTGGAGACCTTAAAAGACAAATCCACACTGCTGCAAAAGTGGTATCTAACACCAAATTTCTTATCAAATTACAAACTAATGTAAAACTAAATTTAATAACTTGATTTTTCTATTGAATGGGATTGGCATTGCTGGCACTGTACTGTTACTCTTTTCCTTTTTACAATTCAGGCTTTTCTGAAAAGAGTTCCTTACTTTCCAAAGGCCATTTTTCTTTAACATTGCTTGATGAATTTTGGAAGCATTTAGTTTCTTCAAAAGAAGGGTATGCATCTGATGTTGATCTTTCAGATAAAATCAGATAGGATTTGTCTGTTAATTACAGGAGCTTCACACTCACCAAATGCTTCTACTGAGTTTTTTTGCTGTTTTGTTGGGGGTTTTTTCCTCTTTACTGGAAGAAAGAAAATGCTATTCACTGTATTTCTGCATTTGGATCTGAAAAGGGCATGCATTTGCTTCCAAAGGGAAGAATATTTCAGATTTTTTATATTGATAAACAAGAAGTGGTTACTGGAATGAAAATACTAAGCTTCAGAACCACTGCTGTAAGGCACAAGGGGATGCATCTCCTATTACTGGACACACATATATGTAGGGCTATTTTTTGCATGTCCAATAGAGATTGCACTCATTTATCCGTGTTCTTAGGGTCAGAGATTTAAGTGATGTTCCTATATCGCAGTGTTGCTTCCATCCAGACAGATGCTGGATCCATGCTAACTGGTCAGTGACTGAAAAATTAGACTTTATGTCTTTCCTATATTTTCTGATTTATAATGTGAAACAAGATTAAATACCAGATGGGCTTATCTTACAGGTGCATACATACAAAAGCAGTGGTCCAAGAATTCACACTGACTGTACTGTGCAGCTTCTTTGGCAAAAGTGAGGAGAGGAAAGCACAACCATTATTTAGAGTGTAGACTTGAATATTCCACACAATATAAGTATGTTACAAGCAAGAGACATGCTTCTTAAAGCTGAAAACGTCACAGAGCAAGTGAATACTGAGCAGTCTGGTCCTAGACCGCAACCCTATGCACCAGTTCAGCACCAGCAGTCATAATCCACAAACTACATTTGTGAATATATTTTAGGTGTAAAGCAAAACCTAGCTTTTCTATTGACTCTCAAATAATTGTCCGAAATGTAAAATCTTTGAAACATCCATATCCAACACTGAGACCCAAAGAGAACTGGTTTGAAAACTGATTTGACTGGACCTGGTATGTAGTGTTGATAAATTCATATCGAAGGACTGTGGGGATTTTGATTAGGAGTGCTGACTTTACTTTGGCTCTCAGAACAACCAATAAGATTTGTTACTGCTGGTTAAGCAGCTTGAGAGGCATTCAGTTTTGAACAGCAAGAAAAATGCATATTTCTTTTCAAGATGTGTATAAATTATTACAATTTCTTAAGGAACCTTCAATTTTTGTTATGTGGTCTATAAGCGCCTCTCTAACTGGAAACTTATGTGCAGCAAAGTGTGGACTCTTTCTCTTTTTTTTTTTTTCTCAAGGGGTTTAAAACTGATCTTGTAGGTTAAATGCATTCACTTCTAAAAGACAGTAAAAAAGAACTTAAAGGTGAAAGGGTTATCAAATGAAAAAAAATTATCCTGACACCAGTCACCTGCAGTCATGAGCAGATTGAATTATGTGATTTTAAATGAGATCTCCTGAGTAAATTTTCCATACTGAACCACAAAAAAATTTAATTTTTCAAACTAAATACTGTTTTGCATTCGTACCTCACATATGCAAAGGACTAAAATTCCTTGCATTAAAAGAGAATGTTTTTATAAAAACCTTTAGCTTTTTCCTGAAAAGAAAGGCCTACATCATGCTTTGTTCCTAATTCTAACATGCTTGTGGATGTATGAATGTGTATATATATATATATATATCTATTTCTAGGTGCCCAACACACATATATTCTGCTTCTGCATGGAAGATACAGATATCCACACATGCAGAAAACCAATAGTTAAACAGTCTGCCTTGAAGTCTTTTGAACAACAAACAGTTTCAGAAGAATTCATCAAGGTTAGGTCAACTTCTTTGACCTGCTCATTTTTAAGCAGTAGTAGATCTCAGTTTTATTAGATGTGTTTTACGAACTCAATTTTGCTGCCATTATGCAGCAAATATTGGTTTTGTCTGTCAGTTTTAAACTATGCTTCAGAAGATTTTCTTGTTGTTATGGATAAACATAACTCTCTCTTCAGCATAACTGCATTCAGCTGGGAATTCCATACATCTTTATATTCTTCCCACATTACCATAGTAAAAGCCCTTCTTCCATGGCTCAATTTCTTCTTCTATCAGAAGAGGGAATAAAATAGAAAGAAGTATTAGTGGAATGCCATGTCCATGAGGGAACTGAGAGTGGCAGGGACTGAAGAAAGGCACTGAGCAACTAAAGCTTTTCCCCTTCCATACCGAAAGGTCCCAAGCTGCAGGCTAAGTGGGGGAAGGAACTCTGTAAACCCCAAGGAGTAATTTTGAGCCTCACACTTGTCCACAAGATGCTTTGGATGTGCTTTATAAAGCCTCATAATATAAAGGAGGATTAGGAAAAGGAAGAAGAATAGCAGGATACCTAACTCTACCACCGGGATTAATGTATGCTGTCCTAGTTAGAACAGCTGGGACCTGTTCATCACTGGATGAGTGTAACCAAAAACTGTGTATTCTATAGCCTTCCATGCCATTTCCCAGAAACTGTTATCAATGAATCATTTACACCATCTGCCCATAGAGCCTGACTCCTCAGGCTATAAACTAGGTGTTAAGAGACCTGTGAGACAGGAGGATGCTCTTGTCCTCACACCCTCTGTGGAGCTCCCTGCCCTGAGGGAAGTGCTGGGCATTCCTGCCTGAACTGGATAATATATAATCTTGTAGTCTTGGAACTTTTTTAACCACTCATGGGATCCAGAGGAAGACTGCAGATCATTACTCTCAACCAGACTGCAACCATCACTCTCGACCATATTGCAACCACCACCCTTGACCAGACAGCAACAGCACTCTCACCAACAGGTTTTCCCCTCTCCTTTTGCTTTGAACTCAGGGGGCCCAAAGAACACCACTCTGTTCATGCCCCAGTGTGCTGGGTTATGCACTTGGGTTTTGTGGTTTAAGACCAATTGTTTGTCTGTATAATCATACTTATTGTATTATTTTATTAAATTGTTATTCTGATTTATAATCTCTCTTTTGAGTTGAGTTAATTTCCCCTGCTGGTTTACCTTTAAACCAGCACACATGCAAACACTAAATGCCCCTGAGAGGTAAAGAAAAATATCACCATTTGTAAGGATGTGTCTTTAATAAAACTGAAAGTCTCAGCTTGACTGTGGGCTGAGATCAGATCATTTCACCAACCTGAATAACACACATCCCTTTCTCTAGAACTGAGACAATGTCACATGTTGACCTCATCCCTCCTATACCAACTTCCCACCCTTCAAAGCAAAACAGTGCCTTCAAGCCATCCGCAGGCAAGGGACCCCACCCCCTGCCAGCCCCCAGACTGTGCCCAGGTCAGCTGGAGTGAATGTCCATAACTCCAGCCATCCCTAAGCCAGGGACCACAGAGGATGAGGATGTTTCCTCATGTAGTTCTGTTTACTACCACATTCCCAGGGCTCAGTCTTTCCCCCATCCCTTCTTGTCACACGGGTTATACTTCGTGCTGCAGTCTGCTTGGCAAGACGATGAGAGACAAGAGGCACAAGTTGGAATTAAAATTGAATGTTGGACTTGATGATCTTGGAGGTCTTTTCCAGCCTTACTGATTCCTAAAGGGGAGAGGCTGTGCAGGTTCCTTCCTTGGAGGTTTCCAAGACCAACTGAAAAAAGTTCTGAGCATCCTGGTCTGATCTCATAGTAGACCCTGCTCTGAGCCTCACAAGGTCCTTTCCATCCTGAATTATTCTGTGATTCTGTAACTCTACAAGTTCAAACCAAATCACTGGTAAACAATGTTTTGTGTGTTTCTTTGAAGTAAAGATTCTAACCTTCTTAAGTCAATAGTAATACTAAAAAAGCTTTACTAAGGGTGGAATTGTAATTTTTTACCATACAAATTTTTTCTTGGAATGCAAGGCCCATGTTACAAATACAACCTTAATTTAGTGTTGCATTTTGCTTTCAAACCAGAAAAAATGTCATAAAGAAATAAAGACAAGCCAGATCCTCAGCAGTTGCCTAACTCTAAGTTAATTTCTATTGCACAGAAGCCAACCAAACCAGCAACAGGGTAGTGCCAAAGAGAATCAGGACAGCCTGCCAAAGAAAAAGCCTTAGGCCTAGCTTCTGCTACTGGAAAACCCCAGACAAATGCCTGGCAAAGAGTTGGCCCCAGACTAACACATTTTTATTGTGGAGGACGGCATGATGACACAATTTCCTGCACAATATTTATACACTTCTGCCCTGGAGCTTTGGTTTCTCACTTCAGTGGATATAAGAAGCAAACCAACTGTAGGAAAGGCGTTTCTGTTGCCTAAGGTGTTACCATGGATATTTGTGCCTTTTTTTTTTTTAATTTCTATTTTACACTAAATTCCTTGATTCCCATAGTGATCTTAAATCAACGAAAGACTGTCATCCTCACACAGAGTTTGCCGTCAATGAGGATAAAGCAGTAAGCATCTAATGAAGAAATAAGAGCTTCAGAAAGGTGATATGAGGTGTCACAGTCAGGTAGAAACAGTACTGAAAATAAAGACTGGGTTTCCAGACTCCTTCCTATATGGACTTCATCCTTCCTACTTAATCCCATCCAGACAGATTGTGGTGCTTATATTGTTGTGTAATTACAGCAAAAGCCAGTCTTTCATGTGCACTGGTACATGTAGGATCCTAGCCTTATGGATGTCTTTTGGGATAAAAGCATATATAGCTTCTATAATTTATGTCAAGCACATAATTTTGATGCCATTTCATATACACACTTGCTACAAGATCACCAAAGGATATTTCTCTCAGGGCATTGCCTCATTTTCTTTTAATGACTGTAACTGTTCCTGGACTATGGGGGACTCTGGAGATGAAGAAGATTTAGATTATTGTGAATAAACTAAGGAATTTAACATTGTGGAGAAGAACTTGTAAAACTCTGAGAGATTTACAAGATTTATTAACTCAGTAAGCACTTAAATAAGGCTTTATAAAAGATTTTGTGATTATATTTAAAGCTTTATGGGTACATCCTCAAATGTGCAACAAACCTCTCATTTCAGGTAAAGCTACTTTTATTAAACAGTTACTCTTCAAATTGTCTGTGCTGGAGTCTTATTAGAATTTATTTTTTTCTAGTTCATGGAATTCATGGAATGATAAATTTTGATCTTGCTATGCTAAATTTTTTGCATTGATATGCTAGGAGACAGTTCAGCTCATGAAAGTTTACAAACCAGACAAGAAAGGCAAGATGTTGAAAAAGTGAAAGATGCAATAAGTTATTTTCATGGGTAATCTATAAAGCTGGCTAAAGAGATTGGTCACTTTTAAGTTTCAATCTCTGATTAAACCACACGGTCTACTAAAGATGCAGACATCATTTTAAATTTAGAAAAATAATGTATACAAGGTGAAGTAATGGCCTATTGATGTAGTAAGGTAAAGCAAATGAGAAAAAAAGCAATTTGCACTACCATATGAGAACACTTTCTCAGGTTTGCAGTAATAGAAGCATACGAAGCAGCCAAAATATATTCAGTTTGGCAGGACCAGACTATTAGCAGCAAAACTCGTCCCTTTCAAAAGTTTAACTGTTTCTACTACACACTTGTCAAAGTGACATGCATTAGCTGTCAACTTCTTACTCCAGTTTAATATAAGCTGACGTGAACACAGGTAGTGTGATGGCAAAATACCAACACTGGTTCTCTTAAAGCAGGCAGCTGTTGCACTGAGCTCTTACTTAAAGTGCATGGAAATTGGTGTTACACTGTGAGCAAATGACAGCAGAACGGAGGCCAAGAGAATGCTCTCGAATGAGGTGGAAATGTTATGTTTTCCTAGTGTTAGCCATGAATTTTGTCCTAATGCCAGAATGGTTTCTATGCAGACTTCTCACAGAGCGAAAAAGAAATGATGGCTCTACAGCAGCTTTTCCTCAGTTTGTAGTAATTTATCAGCACGATACCAATCTCTGAAATGTCTAGCTGTTGTTCTTCTCTCAAAACACAATACTGCTAAGATAAACAGTGGGGCTTTACAGAGAAAAGACAGAAGGATAAACACAGGTTCTAAAATGGCAATCACTTTTCTTCATTTTGAAAAATTTGTTACTAGAAACGGAAGTTTATGGGCAGGAGAAGGAAATAGAGATGATGCCATTTCTCTGTGTTGGAACAACTTAGAACTTCAGTTTTATTTGCTAGAGGAAAGTAGCTGCTATTTCAAAAGTCCAGCATAAATGAGACCATCTATAAAATAACTCTCTGTGTAGAATGTCAGAGAATACTCTGCAAAATTTATTTTTTAAAATAGTTCTTGTTTAAATAAATAGACCCCAGCTGAAAAGGAGTTATTCCATCAGTGAGGGCTGAAGGGTTTAGAATACATAAGAACCATTTCTCCAGGAATTAAAACAAGAAGGAAAAAAAAAAGATAACAGCAATTGAAATATTTACCAGCTAAACCAACAGTAACATAAGAAACATATAAACATCTCTCAAAAAACCAAAATATTTACTGCAGGACAGCAGCTATTTGCCTTTGCGACATGTGAGAGACTAGCACTAACTTCACTCTGGCCAATGTTGCATTTTCAGGCTTCCTTTAAAACCTATTGGGAGTAAAAGAACTCTTTAAAATACACTGATTTTTCAAGGTCAAAACTGAAACTGCACTCCATTCTGTGCCATTTTAGAAGGCAGAACTGGAAGGCAGGGCCTTTCTTGCTTTATGCTTCTCCCCATCTTGAGAAGGAAATTTAGTCGTGCTATAGTCTGACCACTTTTTTAACTAGAGACAAATCCATAATGGTGATCTCATTTTAACTCAGACACCTAAAAGTTTTATGTCTAAATCTAAGCTAGTCATCCTTTACTCATTAAAGCCAAAATAAAGAAATAGATAACTACTAGGAGCACAATAATTTCAACCTTTGGTCAACACCTAACTTTCTGCCCAAACTAGGTTCTCCAAGAAAAAAGCCCATGGATGCCTCAGCTGTGCCCTGACTTCATTATAAAAGGTACCTGGGTGCTCATCTGTCTCCCCCTTTACTCTGATTTCCATGCACAGCAAGCTTCAGAGAATCAAAACCACTCACCACAGGTCAGTTTATTTGCAACTAGAGATAATTGCAATTATTTGTTTTCTTAAACATTTGACACAGTTAGTTGCCTCCAAAGCAACATCGTGGATGGAGGTGGGGAGGAGCATTCAGACCTAAATGATTGAAGCTTCGTGTAACGATCTCACTCAAAATTATTTTCAGCTCTTGGTGTCTTACATTCCAGGATTTTGTTGTATTACAAGAGATAATTTTTATAATTATTATATTTCATAATGTAATATTTGACTCAGCATGTTAAAGACTTCTACCCACCTATTCAAGTTTTCCTCCATGTGGGAAATAGATAAGTTAATTACAGCTTGGTAAAATCACCAGCAAAAGAACATATCCATTGGAATGAAAATCTGTAAATTCTATAGCCAGTAATTAAAACCCCATGTAATTCTCCTTGTACCACAGAAAATAATTATGAGTTTAGATGTTCTTTTTTAACTGTTTTTGTTTCTCTTATTGAACTTAATTGTAGTTTCCACTCTAGGAAAACTCTCTAACAGGAACTCCCACTTCACCTGTATAGGAATCAAAGATACATGATTCATTGTAATCTTTATTGACTAGATCTCTTACAAAAATGTTTCTTTTAGATTTTGAGGGCAAACTTTACTCACAGTTACTACAACTTCTATCTCTACTACAAACTATAGTGCTACAGAAGGTTTTGAATATTCTTGTGCTGTAGGAGAAGTTTAGAATTTTTTTTTCTGCTGTCAATAAAACCTTCTTCTTTTTACTTTCAATGAAAAGTAAAAATTAGGAAAATTTCATAGGATTAGCATAAAGAAAAGTTTTCCAGGTTTTGGGACTTTTTTTGTGGGAGAAATGTAGAAAGTCCATATATTCAGAAGAACAATGGAAAATTTTATTCATATCTATACACTGTTTGTAAAATTCACAAAATTAGTTTTCCATATATTAAGTTTCAGTTTCTGGTACTCTTAAGAAATCATCTAGAATAAGACTGACTGCTCAAGTCTGGGGGGTAGTTTGTAGAACACCACCCAGAAAAATGGATACAATCCAGCTCAGGAATGATGCCTTTGAAACAAAATCTGTGGTGTAGAAATGAATAACTACCACAGCATACAGCTGCCAACTCTGGAATTTAGCATTCCACATTTCACTTAACCATAAAAAATGAAGAGGACCCATGTTCAAAGGCAAATGTAGTAAAACATTAAATTAATTTTATAGTGTGCATATTATAGGTCAAGCATGTCTAAAAGTTCCCAAAGCAAACTACAACAATGTCACTGAAAAATATTTACCATGGAATAACATAAGCAAAACATAATAATAACAAAAGACATTTCTATTGTGTCTCTCATAATGCCCTCCTCATTATACTTATAATAATAGATGAAGTAGTGTCCTGTGTACCTTAACAGAAACTAAGAGGGATTAGCCCTTGTTTAAGGCTTTGAAGGCTTAGTTCTAATGATTTAGCTCATACTGATTAAAATGTTACCCATAATAAGGACGCATTCAGTTCAGTGCTACTTTCTTTAAGATAAACTCTTTTTCAACAAGAGCTTTCCCAGTACACTGCAATGTCACCATATTTTTTTTTGAGTATTCTTAATTTTTTTTAAACCCAAAAGATTTATTGGTATATTTATTGGTATATTTCCCAAACTGTAAGGTAAGGATCTTCAGCTAAGTATACAAACAGGGATATATACAAAGTATACAAAGAACCCAGAACTACAACATACCAACAAATACTGGTCACGATTTCAAGAAGGAAAAAGTACATATGCTTTTTAGAGACTAATGATATAAGCACAGAAATAATAATTGCCATCATTCTTGAATAACATTCCTGTTCAAAAGACCTGGAAGCATCCATTTCATTTACTAAGAAAATAAAATTCCTGTCATAGAGGATCCCAGCATTTATTTAGGAAACCATGAGAGAAGTTTTTAGATGTACTAGAGTATCAGACATACTAAAAAACCTGATATGAGGAGTAACAGATACCTGACAAGCTAAGCATGCAGATACCCTTGTTATGGCTCTCTTTTTTTCTCCCTGAAATGCTTTTATTCTTTACAGATTTTAGATTATTACCTGTGGGTCATAGCTACCAGTAGGGAGAGGAGTACGTTTTATACATAAACAAATACTCTGAAATAATCCCAATTAGTTCAAAAGACTGAAGAACAAAGCTAGGTCTATATAAAAGCTTAGGGAATTGTCTGGTTCTGTTGTGGGGTAGGTACAAATCTGAAGCGAGACACATGAGATTTTTATTTAGAAAAAAAGTGGCAGTTAAAATATGGGGAGAGCTACCATTTGTAGTTTGCATTACCTTTCTGTGGTGAAAAGATTATAAATCAGTCAACAGCAAATTCTAAGCACTGCTGACAGCAAGGAAAGTGATAATGGATAGAAAGAAAAAACGAAGAGGAAGAATGAGAGAAAGAGGGTAAAGCAAATAAAGAAGGTCATGTGATCAAGGGACCTGTCTAAATCAGTCACTATATTTTAATCTCCTGTGTCCCACATGATTGTTCCATGCAGAAGACTTCAGTATCTCTTAGTTCTTCCTCTTCACTAAATTTTTACATCACCATGAAGAGAGATCTCCAAAGCTATAGCCAGATTAATGAGTAAAAAGGCAGAGTCAACTACACAAATGTGTAATAGAAATCAAGAGACCTAAGTAGCTGCTAGAAACTTGAAGCCTGGTTCTATCATCACTTGGTAGGTGGGATTCGGATAGCAATCACTGGAACATAGCAAGATTTCGGAAAGGCTCAGAATTTATGAGACTCCCCACTTATGCCTAATTGAAAGATTGGGAAAGTTAGCCTGGATTCCAAAATCTGTGATAGTAATCATGCAAAACTCAGTGGGTTTGGAACTTGTGAGTGACACAGACATTTTCTTCATTTGAACTAACATTTCATAACTATTTATGATCTCAAAAAGACATCACAACGTGAAGATTGTGTTATACAAATTCATACCTATTTTCACTGATGATTTTTCACCTTTAACCTTTGATACAACAACACAGAAGGAATGAATTCAGGCATCACATTCACTTGAATTTTATTTTATTTTTTTAAATTAAACATGCCATCAAAAGCTGATGTAAGGGTCTCAAGATTGACAGAGCATGCTTTATCATGTCAGCACTCCAGCAAGTTATCACTTCAATGGAGGCATTATGAATGAACCATAACATCAAGTACATTCTCCAAAAGGCTCTGAACAATATGCTCCAATAACAGAATACAAATGTCACTGATATAAATAAAGTAGGGAAACAAGATAAACTCTCGTGCTTCATGCATAGATCGACAAAGGCTTTACATTCAAATAAATGGTAAAAGGATTAAATCTTGTCTTTCAGTGTACATGTGCACTGTCTAGCACAATGGGATCACTGGGGTCCTACTGAAGTACTACTACACTACTGTAGTAACAATCACCACAAAAATCAAAGTGTGATAGTTGCAGCAATTATTATTTTTAATGAGGGTATAAAGAAACCTTTTGCTGTATGTGGAAAGGCTCAAATGATGATTTCTTATAATGTCTTCTGAAATAACAACCATTACAAATACCACCAGGAGCACTCTCAGGTTCAAATTCCCAACTGTCTACACAAGGTATGTTCACATTATCAAGGTTTAATGGGAGCATATCTATTAAGACAGATATGAGGATGACTTGAGTATTCAATAAACCCTTTATACACACTTCAACAGCCTGCTTTTGCACCAGCTCTGGTTTTATACTGTAAATTTCAGCCCATTATCACTTGCTGCATGTTAAGTACAGTGCCAAAAAGCGCCTTTTGGTTTATGTTGACCCAAAAAGTATCGATTTCCTGTGATTCAAGACCACTCCATGATGCAATCCTAGAAGCAGTTAGAGGGGTTAACTGGATGATTAACTTCAGAAGCCTGTTCCTGACCTGAAGTAAATTGCTGTTGTAGACACTCTAGTCCTGGCCTCAGAGCACACGCCAAAGCACCACTGAAGTGCTCCATCTGGAACGCCCGAAGGAAAACTCTAACAAGCCCCAGGTGTCACAAAGCAGTTCAGTGCACCCTTTGAAGCCACCAGGAAAACCTACACCCTGGTGCCCCATGACATGGAGCAACCTGAAATGCAACACAGCTGTCAGCATGTTCCAGTGCCAAATGTCTATTCAAAAGCTGTGTGGCAGAGGTAGCACACAATGCCCTCCCATTTGTTAGTCTCCATGTTGTTTTGATAGCAAGAAAAAGGCCCTAACAGGAAAGCTTCTCCATATTGCACAGAGATTCCATACAAAAGGACTAAATATCAAATTTAGCTCCTTAGAAGTTGTCAGTCCCTCACTGACTAATGGGAAAAGGCCCATGAAGACAAACACATCTTTCCAATTCTTTCCATCATTTCTCAAGCATTCTCAACCCTTTTGGTGCCCTGAATGGGGGTCTCTTTTCTGGTATTGGAGGCTGACTGCCAAGCCTGAGTTTTCCAGACAAACCAAATCTGTCTAGCAAGTCGGCACACCAGAGCTCAGGATCAATACAACTTGATGCCAGCCCCAAAGATGCGCATGTAACCCAAGTCACTGACAATCTTGCCAGCTCCTGTAAGTAGCTTTGTCCAGTGTGTGCTCAGATATGCCAAGCTGCTGAGGCCAGCCCAGGCAGACATGCCATTTCTGAACACACAATGGATTCCTTATGCTGGAAAACAAAAGCACACGGATAGAAATCAGACTGATGGGAATGGCTTTGATTTAGGAGTAAACCAAATATCCTACCACTCTCAAATATTCAGCCCATCAGGATCTGTCTGCTTTTTTACTGGCATCTTAGGTTTGAAATTTGGAGAAAGACTGAAAAGCTGTGGACACCTTGGGGTGACCTTCAAAGCATTTGCTGTACTGATGGAGAGTCACCTCACACAGAATAGGTTATGCAAGCTTAATTACTTTCTAGCTACTTACATAGTATGTCAGTGCTGAGTCCCGTTTCACTCCAGCTATGATTTCTTAAGAGACCCTTTCAGGTCTCCTCATATTGCCTGGCTTTTGTGGAGTCTTTAACTCAGAGTGGAAGCTGACTCTTTTATAAATGTTGACTCTTTTATAATTTTCTAAGGAGGCAGAGGCTCATGTGTTAGTGTCTTACATACCTTCTGGACAGCTGATGGATTACTGTGTATTGGTAGTGCTCTTCATTTAGGATACTGCTATGAAGGTATAGACACC
The DNA here is from genome assembly GCF_025592945.1 of Manacus candei. Classification (NCBI taxonomy): domain Eukaryota; kingdom Metazoa; phylum Chordata; class Aves; order Passeriformes; family Pipridae; genus Manacus; species Manacus candei. Next base: position 352,116 of record NW_026138059.1, read on the forward strand.
AGATGAGAAAAAAGTCATTGTGGCATCATTAATATAGCTTTGTTTTGCCTGAGGACAAAATGCAGGTTGCCTAGATGTCATCTGCCAACTTTGTACCTGGAGAAAAAAATCTTTATATACAAAATTTCCAAAAACTATCATACAAGCATATACATGTATGTTTTAGCAACATTAATAATATATTAACAACTACTACCAATAGTTTGCACTGTGCTCCTGGAACCTATGAACTCTCTTAATGCTGGTCTGGTTTATGAACTCCTTTTTAAAAATAAAATATTAAGACCCTCAGCCACATGCCAGTGAGATTAAAGGAACTATCAAGGCAGTGATGTGTACTGGCTTAGAAGTCAAACCAAAAAGAGCCACCTTTCTTCATAGGAACTAAGGAGTCTGAGTCCCTGGGACAATAATAAATATTGCCTCATCTTTTGTGATCTGCCAATTACACATATAAAATAGTTTTTAATGGATTCAGACCCTGGTAGAACTTTTCTTGTCCCTTTCCCTCTTTCTTTTACTATGAACTACATGTAGATAATACTTGAATTAACCTCATATTTAGATATATTGAAGAATGATGTTGTGCCAGAGATTCAGACCTGGAAGGTGCGACCTGGAAGGATGTTCTATAGGGACAGAGAGAGCCAATGTTGGCATAACTTAGCTACCTTGGTGAAAACCAACATTCACATGGAGTCACGTTGGGACACCATTGTGGGTTTGTTCTTCTGCAGTAAAGGAGTAGCATAGCTATGAAGACTTTTGGTCTGAATCAACATTGTGGCTTCTAAATGTGTTATATTCAGCAGTCTTTAAGGAAGAGTCTTTAAAAATGTAAACAATTTATTACTATTTTTTGTAATAAATGGATTATTTGGAAGTATAACTGCATACGTAAATTGGAGTTAAAACAGTGTTAGGATTATACATTGTAACTCGTTCTCCTTCCATACTGTTCATCAAAGGATAAAGCATAAGAAACTGGAATTGTGACTCAGTCAAAGAAAAAGAGTTTAGCTGTGCGAGGCTGTATTGTTATGACTTGCTCTGTGGATAATGACTTTAATAAGCATAAGCTCTCACTTAAAGTGCTTTGCAGAATTGAGGCTGGTGTGCTTATCACTCCATAAAAGTCACCCATGGTCATTTGGGTCTTGCTACTGTTCATTACTATTATCACATTAGCTCAGCCCTTCTAAGAACAATATGTACACCATGGAAAAAAGAATTAATGAACTTTGAACCAGCACAAGAAGAAGGAAATATGTATTTTCACAGCTCAGTTTACCTATACAAAGCAAAGGTTGTATTTTCCAGCTATCCTTATTATCCTGAGTACTTGAAGAAAAAATACAATTCTTCATCCCATTGAAGAAATTTCAGATTGAAATCAAGCATGCACTTAATTTTTCTCCTGGGTAAGTAAGGTTTCTGTATCTTTTTCTTTATAAAGGTGTGGAATGCCTCAGTATTTACTACACTAAACTACACTGCACTACATCTTACTTTACTCTCTATTTACTATATATGTACGCAGGTATACATAAATATATATGCATACACAAGATTTGAGTATCAGAAGACACAGTAGACACAGTTTTGAAACTAAAGGCTGTGCACAAACATTGGTCCAGCCCTTTACTCATTAATGTTTTCTCAGTGTACCTTCAGATCCTTTGATCTTAAAGTCTTAGCTCTGAAATGAATGTATAACCAAGCTAGGAACAGTGAGAAGAAGAATGAGTTAAAGAAACAGGGGTGGACACAAAAGGGTGTTGCTCAGGTTTGGGGCATTTGTTTGCATGACTACCTGTAGACCAAGGTGAAAAGTGCAACTAGCTTCTTGGACTGAACAGTGTGTAAACAAGCATGAAAAAAGAGATTAACTCTCACCACCAAGAAATGTTTGTGCTCTTGAAATCAATGGGTGATTCGTGACAACAAGAAAAGGGCAAATATTGAGACAAAAAAGCTCCAACCTGTGGTTTGTATTCAATCAGCTCTTAATATCAGGTAAACTTGTTACAAATACACAAATAACTCATGTGCTAGGCTGTGATTTCACTAAGGTAGGAAGAAGTGTTGATGTAGATAGAGTAAATATAAGCAACAGACTGTCTTGTAACTGATCCCTCTTTAATCCTTCTCAGTTGATGACAAATTGCCACGTACAGAAAGCTGTGTGAGAATGTAAGCCGTTCAGATAACCAAAACCCACAAAGGCAGGGAGCTGCAGCCAAAGTGCCATATTCCCACCAACTAACGAGCCTAAACAAACAAATAAATACAAAACAAAACACTGCAAATGTCAACAACCTTTTAATTTTTCCCTGAAGTATGGCAGCTATCATCTATGAGAAAATAAAGTTTCTCTGTCTTTCTTTAAACAGAGCTTGCTGCAGTGTTGATACATACATTGATCTAAGTTAAATACATGAAAGATCATGTTTACAGAGGATTTTTCCTTTTAAAGTTCTGATATTGCTATACTACGCAAAAACTCCCTAAAATCAAGTCAACACAGGGCTGCAGTAGGAACTTACTGCCTGGAAACAGCTCCTGTCACTCCTGAAAGAAAACGTATCTATCAAACACAAAGGTTTCTGTAAGAAGTAATGAATTTATTAATCAACAAGTTTTAAAAGTTTTACACTCACATATAAAACTTGCTTTAAATATACTACTGTGGTCCAAATGCTGCTGCTGTGTGGAAGTGATCCCAAAGGCTTTGAATATGCACCTGTCATGCTTCAGGTTCAGTCTGTATTAAAATTCTTTTATTTTGAGTGGCTGAAATGGCAAAATCAGTCCCACTAAAACATTTACTCAAAGCTCAGAACTCCTGGTCTTCTGAAAATTCATTTAGCTCTTCCAGAAATTTACCCCACACCACTGGAAAAATAAGTAGAAGAGGAACAAAGAGATGAGAGTGTTTAATAGCTTAAGACAGCAAACAAGGCTGAATTAAATCTGAACTGCTGCTTGACTAACATGGTGTATGCGAGAAGTCCCCTGCAGCTTAATAATGAAGAAAATACATGGTATAAACAAAGGGCTCTAGTGTGGTCAGGACAACAGTGTGGTTTTTAAGGACTGGTTCCTGAAATATTACTGTTTTATAAAAATCTTGTATCCTTATTGGTTTTAAACCAATATTTGTTTCTGCTTTGTGCCAAGAGAAAAAGGTCAAGGTATTTCTTTCCCTCTTCTGCTCAAGACTTAGATTTCATTCAACTTAATCAAAAACAGATTTTAACCTGACCTGTACGTACATAGGGGGAAGTTGGGAGGGTTAGAGCATATTTTCATTGCTTCACATTGGCTACTGTTACCATGGACAGCATGAGCAAGAGGAATTCAACATTAAAGAAGCTGCTTAGGAACAGGACACAAACAAGCCTTGATTTTGTACATCACAGCTGCTGGTAGGTCTTACAGGTTACATGTACACCGGTAATGTCAGGACCATCCTCTGGGTATGATACTGAAAGTCTCTCTGTATTGTGTCAATCTACTTAAATTCCCTTTTTACATATCACAGGTGACTGAGCTTGAATTGGGAACAAGCTGCTGAAATCATAGTATCATAGAATGGTTTGGGTTGAAAAAGACTTTTAAAAGCCATCTAGGCCAATCCCCTGCAATGCACAGGGAGAAGTTCAACGAGATCAGATTGCTCAGAGCCCTATCCAGCTTGACCTTGAATTTTTCAGGGATGGGGCATCTATCACTTCTCTAAACAACCTGTTCCAGCATTTCATCACCCTCATAATAAAAATTTCTCCCTTATATCTAGTTTGAATCTACTCTTTCTTAGTTCAAAACCATTACCACTTGTCTTGTTGCAAAAGACTTTGCTAAAAAGCATTTCCTCATCTTCCAACTTATGATTCTATGATTATGTGAACCCTTTAGGTACTGGAAGGTGCTCAGGTCTTCCCAGAGCCTTCTTTTCTCCAGGCTGAACAACCCCAACTCTCTCAGTCCATCCTCAGAGGGGAGGAGTTCCAGGCCGCAGGTTATCTCCGTGGCCTCCTCTAGACCCACTGTAACAGGTCCATGGCTTTCTTGATCTAAATGAGCATGTTAGCGGGCAAAGAACACATAACAATTTCTCAGCATTCAAATCCATGTCTTGGCTTTGTTTATTTACTGGTATTTGTGTAGCTACAAGTTCCAAGTTGGATTCATTCAGTGTAGCCTTCATATGATATCCTTAGCTTGTGCCTTTCCAAGCAGGAAATGCAGTTTGCCAGTCCCTCAGGGGATGCTTTGTACTGGACTGAGCTAATTGCCCAATCTTTCATTGATTGACCTTGTAGCAAATGAAGCACAGGGCTCTGGAGAACAGAAGCTGCAGCTCTGGTGAGAATCTCTGGTTAAAACAGTCTAATTCAGCACGGTACTCCATGGTACAGGCCTGATCAATACAAGATAAGATGAACCTGTCTCTAAGTTTAATTTAGGCATTCAAATTCACTTGGCTGGGTCCTACAACCTGAAAAATATCTGTGCCATGGCCACACAACAGGTAGCTGGGAGTAACTAGTCAGAGAGACATGGGAGAATTGAGAGGTTAATATGGGGTAAATCACTGCTTCTCTGGGCAGGTGGGAACACAAAGGCAAAGAGTTACTCTCTTCTGGTCTGCTCCTGGAAAAGAGACACTATGCACTGTCCTACACATGGAGGCAGAGGCAAAAATATAAATGACTCTCTCACTAAACAATTTGGGGAACTCAGTGTAAATGTCTTCTTGGCAATCATTTTCCCCTATTTTTATCCAGCCTTTTGGAATTATTGGAACCAGTAGGTATGCTATAAATAAAAACATCTTTTTTTTTGTCATCCAAAAGAAATAAACAGCTTCTGGATCCCTGGATAAGTTCCAGGCCTGTTTAAGGGGTTTTGTTATTAATTTTTAAACTGAGGACTTAGAGTCAAGATGATGCAGTTTGCCATGTAGGCAAACTATATGAGAATTCAAACCCAGCATTTTTAAAAATGTAATAAAAGATAATTTTCCCCTCCTTGTCTCTCGGTTTTTTTTAAAAAATGAATACATTAGTGCATTTTTATTCAGACTTCTGAGGTAATGATGCAACTTTTCATTCCAGTTTACTTCCAGAGTAACCATATTAGTTACTTTGCCACCAGTATTTTGCAAACTGGTAGATGCCTCCATTTATTAAAATGAAAATATATTTGGTTTTATAAAATAATTGCTTTTACATTACTCTAGTTTGCTAAAGGAGGATAACTTTGATCTTGTTGCATTTCTTTTTTAGCATCTTTAAGGCTGCTTCTACAGTGACCTCGTAGCAACCTGCCAGTACATGAAGGGGAAGCCAGAGAGGGACTCTTCATCAGAAACTATAGTGATAGGACAAGGAGTAATGGGTACAAAGAGGGGAAATTCAGTTTAGATATTAGGAAGAAATTTTTTGCTGTGGGGATGGTAACACACTGGTACAGGTTGCCAGGGAGGTTGTGGATGCCCTGCCCTGTCAGTGTTCAAAGCCAGGCTGGACAAGGCCTTGAGCAACCTGGTCTAGTGGGAGGTGTCCCAGTCCATGGCAGTGGGAGTTGGGACTAGATGAGCTCAAGGTCAATTCCAATTCCTTTACATTCCATGATTCTATGATCATCAAATTATAAACAATATGAATAGGATGGACAGAACACCTTTTAGATCTGGTTAGAGGACAGTAAACAGAAAAGACCTTGTTTCTATGAAGTACAGACTAGGAAGCTTTTCTGGAACAGTGGAATTTAATGATTTTGCCTCTGTTATAAACACACCCATACTGATACTATAACCAGCTTGTATTTCTTACCTTGAAGAGATCTTTCTATCTCAGAGCATTCCTGTACAAGGAAATCTTTCAGCCTTGCTAGAACAGAGTCCTACTAAATCAGAAGTCCTACTAAAGGCCAAGCAGAAGAGAGCTGAGATGGACAAATGCTAGAGGTGAAGCAGTTATTTTTACAGGTGATTTGAAGACAGCAGGAGGGCCAAAAAATGCACAGCAGTTTGGCAGACAGTGGTTTGGGAGTCAAGATGTTCAGCTGAAGATTAATGCCAGCCTGAAGCTGAGGGGCAAATGAGGAAAAAGAACAAAACCTTGGAAGAAAAATCTGTGAGGAATCTGGCCTCATCTAGTTCACCTGAAACATTTCTGTATGTATATACTTAGAGTGGCTTTTAAATAATGTATAATTATGCAGTTAGGAAAAATACTTTCATAAAAAAGCTTACAATCTAAATCAATAAAATGGAGAGGATAAAAAATATTTTCTCAATATTTTGCACAAATCAAGAAGCTTTTCCAATCACAAAGGAAATAATCTGCTACATTTACTAAATGATCCTCAGATTTCTGAGTCTTGGACCCATGTAAAATTCTAATACTAGTAAGTATTACGTATTAATACCTCCTTATTTCTATCTGGAAACATAAGGAATTCTATGACCATATTTAACATCATACTCATTTCACAATTTAGATTAGTACAGAGATGATAAACTCTAAGGTCATTCAGAAGATCAGAATTAGAGATGAGTCCAGAAACAAACTGTAGTGGTAAGTTCAAGAACAGGATACTAACTATCTAATTACCGTGGATATTTATCATTATTTGAAATGCTCTGTATATTGCTCTCTTTGAATCTTCCCTTTGAATCTATTAATTTTCCTATTTACATCTCTAAAGTTCTACTACTTTTATTATTATTGACATTAATAAACTATTATTTTTAAAATTTTCTGTGAAAATTATTAAGAAAATGTAAAAGGCGTGTTTCTGATAATTAAAATATTGCAAAAAAAAATCCCCAAACTTATCTAAGTTCATAAGTTTGATACTTTAACTACATAGTTTTCTTCAGCTTTCAAGTTTCTATGGAAATAATGCGCCCAAACTTTAATTATTTTTTTTTTCTGAGAACATGCAGACTTTCAAGCAGATGTATAGCAGCTCCAAATATTTTATTTTTTCCCCTCTCAATCTAAAGAAAGCATCTTTCCATAAAATCCTCAAGAATAAAGCAGAACGTTTGTTATTAAATGTTTGCTACTAACTTCCACATATGAAGATTTCACAACCTGTTTGCATGTGTGAAATTTGCAACTCTAATTTCTTGACATTCTTTTAGTTTGGAATCTAATATAAATTGAGATAATTTTTTTAGATTCTCTTTCTAGGTAAAAAATACTATATTTAAGCAGATTATTTTTGTAACATAAACATAGTGTTTGCATTTGCTTTATTAGGTAAAATATTCTTCAATACAGATTACTTGCCATTACAAAAACAAAAGACCAAATGCATCTCTCTCTAAACAGACTTTAACAAATATCTTTCTATTTCTCTTTTATATATGAGAATATCCTTGCTTTATCTTTTGTATTGTTTATCTACCCTTTTCTCTTAACATTGAGGGCAAAACCAGTCTTGTCATGTTAAGCTTTAGAACCTCTTTAAACTCAGTTCAGAGATTTAGGTTCTCATGGGCCAGCAGTGATCAGTACAACAGTGTGATGTTTGCATTATGAATACTCTAGTTCAACACTTGTTTAAAAAAAAAAAAAAAAGATAAAAAAAGGAAAAATTCCCATTGGAATATTGAATAAATAATCATGAAAATGTTTCATTTTTAAGACTTTTAAAGACTTTTCTTTATCAAAACAAAATCTGGGACCTAATTTGACCTGGCAGAGTCCCTTAAGTGCATGGAAATTTCATGTAATAACCAATTTTGACATCATATTTGAAACTGTGGTGTCACCCTTTTGTATGTCCTTCACCTTGGTGTTAATGATAAGTACTGCAAACAAAGTGGATATTTTTCTAATACACATGAGGAATGTAATATTAATATACTTACAAGCAAATTTAGAGAGGATGAAAAAAAAGTCCTTACTAAGTTTATATGGTTTTTTGTTTTTCACTAAATAGATATGGATGGGTTCACTTAAGATGCAGTTGCTTGTAGAAAAAGTGTTCTATTGACATGTCAGCTGTCCTTTTTGATAGGACTGAAGCTATTTTAAAAACTCACCAGAGACAAAATACCTAAGAATCTCTTTTAGAAAAGAATCCTTAGTCAGGACATCATTTAAGCATGTTGTTAAGCAGTTTTCTCAACAGAGATGGACTGACATAGTATGCTGAATTGTGTTTTCTATACTCTGTAACCCAGGGTGGTTTTTGTTGACACATTGGTGAAGAATAACTATTTTGGTACATGTAATTTTGTCTCCTTTTGGACCAGAAATTTGGCTTGTGCGGTATCTCAACATCAGAGTGGATGAGCCATAAAATAATATTGTCATGTCATGGACATGTCTACTGTCATGGACAGTAGAAAAGGACTGGAGAGAGAGTTTTCCAAAATGCGGACAAGTCTAGCCTGGCCAAACGGTTGTGAGATGTAAGAAAAGAGACAGGCGGATTTCTAGATGGCTAGAAATTCACATGAATTTTCTTGAAATTTAGTTTTTCCTATCTGAATGACTAGATTAACAAAAGATCCATTAGGGATTGACAAAGACTGTGTTAAACAGAAAGGCTTACTATCTAACTAGAGTATCCACTAACTTTGCTGTTCTGATTACTACTCTTATTTCACCATCCCTCTGGGTGCTAAAATTATTCTTTGGGAATACTTCCCTCCTACTACCCATGTGTCATACTACCCATGACCCACTGTAGAGAACACAACCCTGTGCTGGGTACAAGGACTTCTCTACCTGGCGAAAGAACAGCAATCCTGCTGAACAGGAGGTCACCCAGATCAGGAAGTGGGAGAGAAGGTCATGACTGTCGTCTGGAAGTTACAGACACAAAATATGTTTTAAGCTCTGACAATTTAGCAAACTGTCTCATGAAACAATCCTTGTAGTAGTGGTGCTTAGATTTCTCCTTTTTGTCAAAGGACAGTGCCCACACTTATTTTTCATTGGGCAGACTGAATGTATATTTGCCTTCTCCCACCATTGTACCACGCATGATAAAGGCTATGCAGGGAGGGAATTTTTCTTTTCTCATTTTGATACTTTTTTTTGAATAAAATTTCTGGATACAGGTCTATTGTGTCCTAAAATATTGCCCTGTTATTAGCTATAAATTACTATGAGATGTGGTGCTTCCACTTCTTAAAGAATAAATAATTATTTGTTTGGACAAGGAAAGAAAGATGTCCATACTAGTAAATAAGTCCTGCTAGAAAAACAGGTTTGGCCTTCAGGCATGGCACAAAATGGCTTGTGTTCACTCAACTCATTTCTTTTACTTCAGAAGATAAATAGTTGGATCCATATTACCTACTGGCTAATATTCCTGTACAAGGCTGTGGTACCATTAAAGAAAGTGCCAGAAAGCATCCAGACTAAAACCAGATTTAATCCTGAAGGGAATCATAGGACTAACTGGTAAAAAAAAAGGGAGGGAAAAAAAATCTTCTTTTGTGCAAGAGAATACTTGAACTATAAATCTCCAGATAGTGTAAACATCAATTCAGTGTTTTTTAGGACTTAAGCCCAGTTAGGTGTGCCTACAAGCATACTTGTAAGTAAGTAAGAAGATAATTAGACAATAAAATGTTGCAAACTTAGAACATGGAAAACACTGGGAGGTAGGCAACATTTAAATGGCACATTAGAGCTTTCAAGAATTTTTTTATAAGTCTCTTATTACTTTAATTATAGTAAAAGCATCCAAGCATGTCTCAGTTATAAAAAGTACAATGATACTACCCTGAATTTGCATAGAGGCTATAACTGTATTTCTTTTGTGAGATTTCCCCTTACATTTACAAAGGAAAAAAAAGTATCATAAGTCTATTTCATGAAATTCAAAATGTCATATTATTATCTGTTTCTGGCAATCAGAAAAAGGTCATTATTTAGAACTCTGAACAGTATGTTCTAAATAATGTCCAATTTTTATATAGACCTTCAATAATCCAAGTTTGGACTCAGATGAGATTTTCACATTCTTGAAAAGCTCTTGAAAATATGACAAATATAATCAAATCTTTATTAAATGCAGAGCATTTATGTTGGTGTCTGGAGAAAAAGACCATAATGCTGCTAAGCCAGATTGCTCTATGAAGCACATCCCACTTATGTCTGTTATAATTTTTTTTTTTCTTCTAGTGAAAGAAGGGTGCATAGTCACCTTGTTCTTAACTATGTTGACAACTTTACTAATATTGAGTTTTATATTGCTTTTTGACTTAAATGTCATTTTGACTTAAATGAAACAAGACCTTTTCATTTGAGCTGGTTGTTGTGATAGTGAGTACTGCAGTCTGGTCCTTAGCAATGAATCTAAACAAAACCCTATCATTTATTCAAACCAAAACTGTCAACATTTTAGAATGGGCCATCAATAAAATATAAAACATTCCTGAGTTCTTTGTAGCAAAAATTACTCATAATTATCTTGAAAAATTCCTGTACCTAATGGGGTTTTAACTCCATCAAAAAGTGTCAGGATAAATAAGTATTTTGTTAGCTATTAGCACCATAATTAAATATCCATGATAATTGTAGCTTCAGTAATGAAATTTCTTGGCAAAACCTTTCCATCAGAACTTTTTTGATGAAATTCCATCCTTTCTAAGTGAATCAAGTCTCTAGATCACAAACCCCAGTTCTAATGGGAACCATTAATCTGCCTGACATCTTCTGGGTGGGCAACATGGAAACAGGGATGTGCCCCTAAGGAAGATTTTCAAAGCATTGCCCAGGAATGCGTCAATGGTGTAAGGTAAGTCAAAGCTCACTTAGAGTTGAACCTTGCAAGGGACATCAAAATCACCAAGAACTTATAATGTTATTTTAGTAGTAAAAAGACTGAATAAAAAATATAGGGCATTGTTGCTGAATTAGACAGGTGGTGTAGTGACAGCAGACATGGATAAGGCTGAGGGACTCAATACCTTCCTTGTCTCAGTCTTCACCACACGAATCTCCCAGGCTTCTGTTGTTACAGGAAGTGGGTGAGGATCAAGTCAGGGATTGTGGTAAGAGAACTCAATCCCTGGGACTTCTTGGGGCCATATACCTATACTGTGTCTGAGAGTCACAGTCAGTGTCATAGCAAGAGCACTCTCTATCATCTCTGAAATGTCATGGATACGAGGGGAGGACCCCAAAGACTAGAGGAAAGTAAATACTGAGTATATTTTTAAAGCAAAGAACAAAAGGGTGATCCAAGGAATATGAATTGGTGAGCCTGATTTTGGTCCCTAGAAAAATGATCAAGTCTTCCTGGAGTCCATGGGCATGTAAAGAAGAGGTGGTTTGCAAAATCAGCACAAGTTTACAGGGAATAACTGATGCCCAATAACCTGGTTGTCTTCTGTAAAAAGTAAGTAGATTTGTGGATGAGGTGAAAGCTGTGGATGTGCCTGGATTTTATCTGGGCTTTTAGCACTGTGTCCCCAGTATTTGAGTTAGGATGCTGTGCTCTGTACTGGGGAGCAACTAGGTGGGTAAAATCTGATGTGATGGTTGGTTAATGGGTCTGCAGGCTGGTAACTACTGGAGTACTGCAGGGATCTGTCACAGGGCCCCTCCTATTTGATGTATTCACTAGTGATCTGGAGGAGATGTTGGAGAGCAGTCTCATTATGTGTACAGATGACACCACCCTAGGGGGACTGGCTGACTCTGAACAAGGAAGTTGAGAGATGGCAGAGCCAAGTTCTCCAAAGTTGCACATGGTAGGGGGATGAACAGCAAGGATAAGTTGAAACAAGAGAAGCTCAAACCAGATATAATGAAACACCTTTTCCTCATGGAGACAGTGCAGCAGTGGACCAGGCTGCCAAGAGAGGTAGTGCAACCTCTGTCAAGACCTGACTGGATAAAGCCCTGGTCTGATCCCATAGCTGACTCTGCCTTTATTGGTAGGTTATACTACAAGCCTCTAGACATCCTTTCCCATCTAAATTATTCTAGGATTCTATCAGTGGAGTAGCAAACCAGAATTGTATATTAGTTTTCCACATAATTTATAAAGAAAAATTGATGGTGGCATCAGTTTGTTTTAGTTATTTCTGCTGAAGAATTTTTATGTGTGATGGTCTTTAGTTCTTATTATCTTCATCTTTCCGCAGTTTTACACTCTGTTTTGTTTAGTTAGTACCATTGATTTTAGTTACCAGCTTTGTTAATGAAACCCACCCTGCCAATAAGCAAGTTTAAATGAAAAAAAGGTAAAATGTTATTAATCAAAACAGGTTCCCTCACAGATACTAGCAGAGACAAACAAAATGCATGAAAGAGAACTGACCTACCAAAAAAGAGAAACAGGGATTTCAAGAATACAGCTGTTTTCTTTCCCAGTGACAAAATATACAAAGAGAGTACAGGCCCCAAATGTCTAAGGAAAGGAAAGATGTTTTAGTAGCTTGGCTTTATACTGCATTGGCTGTCCTGAGTCAGGCTTCTTTGAAAGTGTTCATGAACATAGAGGAAAAAAAATAATTCAGTGCAGAGGGCTTTTTTTTTTCCCCTGAAGTGAACTGGTTGTTTCAAAATTTCCAGTGAAAAGTAAGCGTGGCCTCTTATTCATTGTTTCTCATAAAGAATAAAAATAACTCCACTTCTGGCCATCATCATTCCTGCAAAAAAAAAAAAAAAAACTCAGAAACTTTTCAGGCCTGATGCTATAGCTTTGAAGTCAGTGGGAACAAAATGATAGTTTTAAAGCATAATGTTTCAGTTAGATATTGTCACACAGTTGCTCACATCTTTGTTATTTTCTATCAGTAACATTAATGTTTCATACTTTCTGAAAAGAGATTGTTTTGATTTCTGAGTGCCCTTGGAAGCTGGAGGAAGGGATTTCTATCCCTATATTTCTCTAGAGAATGCTTTCACTGAAATCTGTAGGAAAGTGTGACTTCTGTAACTGCCAAATATGTTTGATAGGAATTGATTCCTATAGCTACTAATACTATGTCCATACTATAAAATTAAATGCACTCACAGACATGCTCTGTTACCACAGCTAACCAGCATCCATTGTACTGAATCCTTGTGCCCTCAGAAACCGAGCAGCCACATCCAAACTGTTAACAACAATCTCTGGCCCCAAATTACTCCAGAACTGTTTCGAACAGCAGTAGCTCTCCTGAGTCAAAAGCAGCCAGGTACCATCTGAACTTGTTTGCATTGTAGGCAACAAAGTGGCAGGGCATGTTCCTTTCTACTGTTTAATTTATTAGTGTGCATAACTTTAGGGTGCAATTCATCTGCCTTAATGTAGACATCTAAAAGTTCAACATCTAAACCTCTGCTAGTTACCCTGGCTTCCTGTTATACTCAGTGGAAGCAAATCCAGGCCACAATTCATCTGACCTGTCTTGTGTACTTAGCTCAAATAAGATGGATTGCAATCTGGGAATGCCCATTTTTTCTTCTGACTGTAAAGTGAGTCTGAGGTCACCATGTCAGTCTTAGACCTCTAACTATTAGGCACCTGAGATAAGGTTAGAGATACCAGCCTAATATATACTAATAATTTTATCAGTGTATCTCTCAGGTTAAGATACACTTTTAAAGACCTTGTAGGTTAAATTATAGGGTTTTATTAAAAAAAAATAGTAGAAAAATTCAAAGAGAAATTTCTCTGTCTCCACAGAACAGAGTGCAGAAGGGTGAAAGTTTTGGGGTTTTTTTCTGGGACAGTTACTCAGAACGATAATGTTCTCTCACATCTCTCCCAGATATATGATGTAATTCATCAGCAGCTGTGCTGCCTTCATTCTTGCTCTAAGCATGGAGCAATACCTATTTCATTCGTTTTGTTCTCAGGGGTTGAGTGGCTGGAAGGATCTACCTGAAGAGATAGGATTTCATTTCTCCTCTGTGTCTGGAGGTCTGGGGAGCTGCAGAGGAGGACAAGGTCAGGACTCTGCCCTCCAGCAGCATAATTGAGACAGTTTGCCTTAAGTTTCATTAATAACTCCTCTTCCACTCTGACCTTCAGTCATAATAAATACCTGGGAACCATAGCTGTTGATTACATTTGCAGCTGATGCCAAGTTATATCATTTCTATTACCATTAATCGAAGAAAAATATTTGTGTCTGAAAATAAGTTATACTACATCTTATGCACTTTTTTTGCAACCCTTAGTCCTTTTTACCTTCATTAGATATTTTTTTAATGATAATTAGCTAAGAAAACATGACCTAAGTAGAGTTATCAAAGGAGGGCAATTATGAGAACATGTGCCATATTATTCCAATTAGGTAACTGCTCATGGTGGTTTCACTTGGTAACAGCACAAAACTACTGTTTAGCCCACTATTCCCACTGTTACATTGATAAATGATCCCAAAGCTGCCTTTCATTCGACAGGTCTGTTTTTGGACAGCAGCCAGACAAAACAAAATCACAAGATTTATAAGTACTGCAGAGGGAGGGTAAAGAGGATCTGAAGGGCATGAGCCCTGCTCTGTCTTCTCAGAAGTAAAGTTCAAGAAAAATACTCCTGGTGGACCAAATCCCAAGGACTCCAATCCTTAGACAGACATCATTCAGGCAAGCTCTTGCAGACAGTACTATGACTTGCAGAAATACACAGAGGGTCAAATTGTGATTCATGCTTTATTTGCGGGAGGACAAGAAAGTTCCAGCCTTGGTGGTACAGAATTTCCCTACAGCAGCTTTCCTATCTATGAATGGGTTTGTTAATCAAGTAGTAGAGAGCAAGTATTGTCACAACTCCATGACTCGCTTTAACTCTGGATCACCATGAAACTCAGGGAACCAGCACTGTTCACCCTCCTCACTGTTAGACAATAAACATTGAAAGAGTTAGTGCTTCCCTGCAGATTTCCTTCTTACTTCCTCTCTAGGCAGTAACATAAATGATACCTAGAGAAAGATTTTTTTTGGCTATAGATCTGTATGGAATCTGTTGATTGAAATGAAATTGGAAAACTTCATCATCTGAAATCAGATGGAGGACCTTTCATCATCAAATACCACAATCTCAGGAAAAGTTGCCTTCAGTAGCTGAGTTCTATTAAAAGAATGCATCTTCCTTGGGAGAATATGACCTCAAAGAAATAATAGCAAAGACAAAAGAAAGGATAGGAAGTTAGCACTATGGCAAGAGGTTAACAGACATGATCTTACAATTAAAGATATTTACCAGTGAAATTTGAACCCCATTATACTCTGGCTCATGGTACATAAGGAAGAACTGTTTTATATCATCAAAGACAAAAAACAGATCTATAGGTAAGCTTTAAGAATAATAAACATCCTGAATTCAAGAATAAGTCTGTCAAATGAAGGGATATTGATTTTGGAACAAGGAATATTATGTCAAACAACATTAGTTTAATTGATCTGAATTTAGTTTAAGTACTAAAAGCATTTATATACAAACAGCAAATGAAAATTAACTGCAGCTGAGTCCCTTGATTCTCAGATTATACAATATGCACAAGCAACTGAAAGTTCTTGTAGGAATCCCAGCAGCATGGTCTGGGTTCTATTCCCATAGCATGACTCAATAGAAAAGCAATATGCTTTCTTTCAGAAAATATGAATATTTAAAGCCATGTTTTGACTTTTAAAAATACACAAAACTTTTCCTTTCCCAAAAAGAATTTATAATAAATTGCAGAAAAGATTCTAGAACTATGATCATTGCTAGCATGACTTAGTTCAAATATTTCCACTTCTGGAACGAACCATCTAGGAAAAAAATCATTCCTTCTGAAACAAACAGATCTTTTTTCTGTTGTTTTTCCTTCTATTCCCACTCAGCTATTTACTTAGTTTTCTTAGATATCTCAGAGTATGCATTTGTAGGAAGTAAGGCATAGAATATCGATATACTAACAGTTAAAACATGTTGTTACCCATCAGGGAAAATGCCAAATTATTTCTAAAATTTATTTCACTTTGCTTTGTTTAAAGACTTGATTTTTTCAAAGTGGGAAGATTTTTCCACAACATTTTATGGTTTTTTTTTTATTTTTAATTTTTTTTCATTTTGCTAAATCAATGAAACTTTAAGGAAATTGTAACAGTACAGATTTCACAATCTATGCACAGAGGTAACAAAGTCCAGTTGCCACTTATCATTTTCAAGTACTTAAGTCATTTGTTGAAACAGGTCTAAGGCTCTAAAATTTCTTGATCTTATGTTTGTGAACACTTTGAGAAGCTTCAACCAATGAGAAGGCAAAAAACCTGAAACTTAAAATTTTACCAATAACTACACTTTTAATTATATTAAGACTATAACAGTATAGTATAGTATTAAGAAAAAAAGAAAGGTATCCAAGAGTTTTCAGAAGAACTGTATATCTGATTTAGACATAGATGACTCATTTTGAACGTCTAGACAATGTCCTGTATGCAGTGAATGACAGCTTATGGGATAAATATCCAAAACTGTTACCTTGATTATTATTGAATTATTAAATCCCAGGATTTTAGATCTGAATTTGACCTTTCAGGTATTTCTAAATATTCCTTTATATATCTTTATCTCATATCATTCATACAATTTCTCATTGGTTTTCTTCTCTCTGCTTTGAAGTCAGTGTCCATGCCAAAGAAGTGTAGGCACAAAAATCTTATCCAGAGTTGTAATAATAATTTGAAAAAATATTTTTTACTCATAACACTCATTATCCATATATCACAGAGAAATGTTAGGCAAACATAAAAGGATTTCATTTTTAACACAGTAGTGCCAAGTTTGCTTCCAAGTCTTATGGTTCAGATCGTGTCAAAATACCATCTGTACATCTGCCGAAGAATTTACGGGAGAAATATCTGGGAAATCCACTTCCCAGCCTCTTTCAGGGTTTGTCTTAATAAGTCGGGAATTTTCAGCCTCTCTGAAAATCTGTTGTGCACCTTAGTAAAATTCCAGTGAATCTTTCTGTTGACTGTTTGAAACACGTAAGAAGGGGTTCACTAGTTTCTCTAATTATTTACAGTTGATCTAGTTCTTGCCTAAAATGCTACAAGCCTGGTGCCTTCGTTAGAGCTGCTGGGAAGCCCACTGGTTAGCCAGGAAATTTCACCTCTCATGTGGAGCAAAACAGGAAAGATCCAGAGGGATAAAGAAACCCAAGAAAGTAAGGATACATCACTGAAAAAGTGCACTAGGAACTTGTTGAATGTCAGTGCTCATTGCTGTTGAGAGAGAAGAAAGAATCTTCTCAAGTCTCATTTTGCCCATATAGAAGTCATGGGATGTTTTACATGTGATTTTTTTCTTCTTAGTTTCAGAAAGAGTGCTAAATAATTAATGGACTAAACCATCACATGTAAGAACTACTCCTGTTCTGTGCCTGTGATGCACTTGGTGAGGTTCCTAAAATATATCAGAAGTCCAGTTAATATAACTCTGTACACCCACTTTTGAGCAATTCTTTGACTTTGTTCAATGGAGTACCAGTTCACATGAGTTATGCATCCAGTCCTGGCTTATTTGTGAGGAAACCATCAATGTCTTAAAAGTTGTCTGCAAAGAGATCAGTAGCCATAAGTAAGGCAGGATATGTTGCTTTCCCCCGCCCCCTAATACTCTATCAGGACTATGCTGAATTCTTTCTTACTGTAAACTTATGCAACGTCTCTGCCAGAGGTTTAGGAAGAGGTAAGTTTCTGCTTTCTTCTGTCAGCAACTGCTCCCTCCAACTGTGCCTTATATTTTTGACCAAACCCAATTTATGTGCATCAGGCATGAGAAAGTTTCTGTAGAATAAACAACCCACTGATCTGAAGATGTTTATTATTGCCATGATGCAAATTGCCATCAAACAACAGTTAAGTAGATAGCATCTTTTTAATATTGATTGTCTGCAAATTGTTTTACAAGAAAATTTGCTAAAACATGGCGTATTTCTTATACTACTCTTTCCCTCTCTTACCTTATTAGTCCTTATATTTCTCTTTCCTTACTTTTTTTATTTCCATGTCAATTTTGTGATAATACAGAGACTATTAATTGTCACATATATACAGCAACTAACATATTACAGGCAAAACTCTGCTGAAACAGTTAAATTACTAAATTCATCATGCAGAAAGCTGATGACCTGAGAATGTTAATTGAGAGGCTGCAATTGTTCTGGTGGATCAACACAGATTGAAGAGCAAAGGGCTCAGGTGGACTCTGAGATTATGACTACAGTGACAAATCAAACACTGGCAGGGCCCAGACCCAGGTGCAAGAACTAGATTTTGTTGAGCTAGCACAAATTTCAACATACAGTTTGTTGGTCTATATAACATACTCTAAAAAAAAAATTGTCCAGCACAGTTTGGGAACCAAACTGTTCACACCAGTCAGTTTTAGTGTAATCACGTTTTTTTCAATAAGATATTTTTACAGCATGGGTTAGCAAGACTGTGCAAGTTGGCCTCAATGCCAGAGACTAAATCCTATCACTGTTAAATTACTAGTACAGGCATTACTAGCAAAGAAGCAACTATAGTCCAGTGAATTTGTGTTGGAGTTAATACAGCTTCAGGGAACTGCAAAAGCTGGTTGTGCAAGTCTTGGTACAAATTCAACATCTGGATTTCTCCCTGTTACCACATCATAGCTTATGTGCAATGCAGGCATGATTCTAAACCTCCACATTAATGTTATCACAACAAAAATTAAGTTTTAACTCATACAATTTTTTTCTACAGTGTGTAGTGAATAAACCTGACAAAAGTCAGGATAGTAACTAAGGATGAACTACTATATGGGATGCATACTCTTAGATGCTGATAAGGAAAGTTTGGCACTGGGCATTTGATCACCATGAGCAAAGTGTTCCTTTATACGGTCTCCTACAGACAGCAAAAGCAGTGGCAGAGAAACCACTTGGCAAGCTAAATACCTTTCAGACTCTGAAAAAAATAAATTCCACAGAGGCTAGTTTATTTACATTCCTTTTCTCAGGTAGAAAAGAGTGCCAGAGGCAGGTAGGGAATGAAACTCACATGAGTGCCCCGGATACATTGTGCCATGCTGTACAATTAGGCAGAATAAACACATCCAGTTTCTTAATCCATGTGTCTATAGGAGAGTTGTAAAGTGGTTTAGTCAGAGTAGCGGTAACTTTAAAAATATGTCTTTAGTTTGAAGATAATAGGATTAAGGAGATATACTGACTGAAATAATTTAAAACATTTTTATAATCAACCTGCCCTACTCAATGGCCTCTTTGTTTCTTTAGTGCAACATAGTCTTCCTGCATTTTAAGTGTGAGATAAATAGGTATAGCTATTTAAACATCTATATTGGGAGAAACCTCAACAAAGCTGGTAGGTGTAAGAACATTTATTTAGAAGCATATCATTGGAGCCAAATAACTGAAACAATAACCACTCGATTTATAAGTACACACAATGCCATACTGTAACTCAAATTATAAGTACACACAATGTCGTACTGTAAGTCAATGGGTTTCACTTTGGATTAATAACATGCAAAATGATGGAGATTAGAAGCTAAAGAACAAAGAAACCAAAGAAGACAGATACCCAGTTCTGTAATGGAAATTAGAAGTAGGTGATAATAACCAAGGAATCTACTTTATGTCAGTATGTACATGTGCTTAAGGCTAAAATCGTCAAGCAAAACTTGTGGGGTTTCTTTTAAATGACCTTCTCAACTAAAGAAGTAAGGTCATTCTAATGGTAGAGAATTGAAGTTCAAGCTTCTTCAGCACTGCCCACAGGCTTGTACAGATACCCTAGAGTCATAGTAGGTCAAGGTTTCCTATGTTAAGTAAAAGGGGTGCTCTATTTTCCTGTACCAAAACCTCATTTTTGTGAAGTTTCATTAAACTCCAAATTCATATTTGCCCATATCTAGCTGGTTCATTTATATTTAGAGGGGAAAAATGGTTAAAAAGGATTTGGATAACAAGCAGAAAGGAATGTTTCATTTTAAATGATTCTTCATTTTTAAATAAATGTTATCTGATGTAATAAAAAAAGTTGAAGCAAAATATCTCTCTGTTATCAAAACACAACATTTCAACTGGCTCAAACCATTTTTGTTATGGCTGCTTTGAAATGGATTAAAATGAAAGCATATTTTGGAGTGGAAGAATTTGCAAAACTTAGGTTTCCAAATTCCTGCTCTCCTTAGAGTGATAAATTATTCATCTTCAGTAAATAGCAGCTCAAAGATGATGTATACAGCTGTGATTGCAAGATATGAAACATGCATAACGTTCAGATTTTCCATCTCTACCTTTTTGATTTGTGCAGTAACAATTAATCCAAGAATAATTGTTATAGACCTTTTAATTTCTGAATCACACCTAGGGACCTCAGAAGACACAAACTCAGATCTTTCTGTCTAGATATCCTTCTTCTAATCTTCTAACAGTATAGCTGTGATCTTTATATTTCAACAGAAGGGTCTTTGCTCTGCAATACCCTACTAGGTGAGATGCAAGAGACATCAAAACGTGTATGATTACGGATAGTAAATAATTGCTCAGTAGTAGCAATGGTTGTCAATCAACATCACAATGCCATCGTGGTCTGTGATGTCAAACAAATACATGTCCTGAACTGCTTACAGGGAAATGTATGCTGACCCCTGATGTCTCGAGATGACCAAAGACTCGGATGAACTCGTTTCTTCTAAAGTGCTGCTCCTGTAAAAGCAAAATAACCCCCCCCACACACACGCATGCACACTCATATATATATATAATAACATCTCAAATCACATAGAAAAAGATCTGATCTTTCCAACAAAGAAAGCCAGTGCCGTGCCTGGAGTTTCTCTTTTCTCCCAGGTCCTTTCCAATAATATTTGGCTCAAGTTCAGCATGTTACAGGGCTCCCAAGCCTCTTTCCCAGATATATCTGTCTTGTCTCTCTGGGTAAAAGAAACTTATTTCTGGCTCTCTGTCAAGCTCCCCACAACCTTGTATTACCAAACAACAGTGTTGAAGGCAGGAATGCATACTTTAGCTTTGATTTCCACAGAGAATCATAATTCTTTTCTGCTTCTTTCTCCCCTCCTCCCCTTCCTTTTAGGTGACAAATGGCTCTCCAGAAGTCACCCATCTCTTCATTTTGACCTTCTGTTCACCTCCTCCATTTTTTTCCTCTGCCCTGGCCAATTCCAATTTGGGTAATTATTCTGTCTACAGTACGTAAAATTCTCTCTATTGTTGTAGTCAAAGATAATATGCTTCTCCTTCTGTTCTTAAATATAATGCTATGCCTTGATAAATCATAACTGTGGTTTACCCCAATAGGGAAAGAGTGAGTGATTGAGGATTGATATTTTTTTATTAAGTCATTCTGGTGTTTATGGATACTTTGAGATGAGTAGCGTTACATTATTAGTCCTTAATCCCTAGATGATTTGCCTTATAACTATTATTCTCTCTATTGTACAGCTTTTTAAAGTGTCCCTCTTTATTAAAGCGAATTAACATCAAAAATATGTAAACCTTTGCTCACGGAAAAATGAAAATATCCATAGCTTTGGAAATGTTTTAGCAAACTGAAATTCTAGATGTTCTAAATACAGCACTGAAGAGACATAAAATCTAAACTGTGACATTTTTCTTTTTTTTTCCCCTAAGCGTCCACTTAGATCCATATATTCTTATTATTACAAATAAATATTTACAGACACAAAAGATATAATTGCTCTTTTTTTTTAATCTTCTTTAGAAAGGACCAATACCTTTGCTGCAAACTTTAGTCCATTTTAAATAGTATTTGTCCTATTATGCACATCAAGTCATGCCTTGGGTTGAAACACTTTGTAGATGAATACAGCTGTTTGCTATGAAGGACCCATTGTTATTTTTGAAACAGATGCTTTGATTTGTTGGAAAGAACTAATATGTGCTGATTTTAGCCCCAATCCAGTATGACACACAAGCATGTGCTTAAATCTATCATTACTCGGAAAAGCACTTATACATATGTTAAAAATTAAGAATGTGCTTAAGTGCTTTGCTTAATGGGGATGATCTTAAACACATATTTAAGTGCACTGTTGAATCAAGGCCAGAATGTCCAACCTTAGTTATTGTGAAGTTTGCTATCTTTTCACTAGTTTAAGAAGTTCAAACAACATACCAATGCTTTGTTTCATGTCCTTTGCAAAGGAGGCAATTGCATACTTGACAGAAGAAAGAGTTCATTGCATCTTGCAAGCCAAGTAGTGGGGAGGATGGGAAAGCCTGTATAAAATTATCAGGCTTCTCTTTCTTACACTGGTAAGCATGTGAGATGTGATTCCATCTGCAGCTGCTCTTCAATGGCTATGAATCTGTTTCAGATCTCAGCTGGTTATTTAGACAGCAAGGGCTCCTACTTTTTGCCCTGTTTCACAATGTGAGAGTGGTCAAAATGACATTTGTCCCATAGACTGCAGCTAAAGTGCCCACCCAACTGCATTCCTGTTTGCAGAAGGTATGTAGAAGAGAAGAAGATGTTACTGTCACTTTTTATATTAAGATATCCTATGTCATCTGTTTCCATGATGATTTGGTCAAATCCTCTGCCTGATGCTTTGATAATTTCTTTCTTGGGGAAAACTACCAGATTCCATATAAGTCTTTTTTTTCTGTGATGTTTATGCAATATTATTCCATGTGGAAGTCAACCACAGCCATTGAGACTGTTCTGGGAATACCTGGATAAAGAGTTTTATTCTGCTTATTAGATTGTGTAGCATTAGCGGGTTTTTTTCAGTCATTTGCAGTATACATGGTGTTAGACACTCATGATGGTAATTTCAAAATAAAGTATATAAGAAAAGCTTTTGGAAAATTTAACAGCTCTTCAAGATAAGAGAGGATTGACAAATTACACTGAAATCTTTACCTTCCTTTAGATATAGACCTGAACACTTGGACTATTCTGAAACAAATGGCTAGACCAAAATCTTGGTGATTTACTTTCTTGGGTTAGGTAGAAAGCTTCACTTTTCAAAGTATATTTGTCATCTGAAAAATAGAAATGCAAATGTGATATGTGACATAACAAGCCTCAGTTATGTCTTCAGATCCTATCTGTTTTCAGCAGCAGAAACACAATGAATCCATGTGGGAAGCAAGGCGTACTCCACTCTGCTTCAAGTGTCATCAAAGATGCCAACTATATTCTGATTACTGAAATTTTCTATTAATTCTTATGATGAAAGGATGAAGACTAGAACAAAGCTTGTCTCTCATGTTTCAGCTTGAGTTTGCAGTGCTGGCTGTCAGAAATATCATCTTTTGAAGTTCTTACTGTCATTTATACATGTTCATGCATAGAAGTATGATTACCATTTATCTAATGGAAAACGTATTCTGATAATTTTCTACATTGCCCCACATTCATTCTATGTTCTATTCTGCTATTTCTTCTAATAGCCTCATCTTTACTCATATTTTGGTAACAACATACATCAGGTTTATAATTAAAACATTATGAAAATCAGGAAAAAAAAAGGAAAAATGTAACAATAAAGATCAATTACATTTAATAGTTTGATGATGGAAATGAAAATTTAGAGCTCAAATTCACTACAAAGCCATGCTCAAAATATTTCAAAGCTATGGATTCACTACAAAAAAACCTGCTTCTGCAATCGCCAGGAAAAAAATGGCAGTGGTACTGTTTAAAAACATCAAAGAACCATTGTCATCTTCTTCACTACCTCTTTAAAGGAAGGGATTAGTTGAGAGGAAGTTCAAAGTGCAAACCAGAGATGTTTCAGGGAACTTCGGAATTTGGAGCAGGTGTTTTTACCACATGTGCAGTAGCAGTGCATCCAGTAGCAGTGCAAGTCATCCTGGCTTAAAGGAGAAGAAAACCTGATTCAATATTCCCAGTAGATCTCCCAGACAATGAATTACAAGTTGAGGAATCAGAAGATAGGGACAGGCAGAAACAGGAATATTTTATGAGGGTTACTATGAGGATAAAAGGAAGGAAATCATGTTAAAAACAACCAAATCAACTCAGAAAAATCAGAAGTTTCTTATTTGTTAAAATAACACTGATTCTTAGCTAAATTCACACAGAGGGTGTATTTTCATGACAGAGTTATAGAAGACTGACACCAGTATTAGTGCATACAGGTCATCCTTCTCTAGCCATAAAACTGTAAGGAAAATGACAGTATTCTCTGAAACACTGTAGCTTCTTAAGTGTTACTACCTGCACACACCTAAGGTAATACTTCCAATAATTCTCCTTTCTGCAATGCATTGAACTGCTCACTGATGCTATCCTGGTGAATAACTATAGAATTTGTCTGTTCCAAGCCAGTTTGGGGACTTAAACATGGGTACTAGAAGACATCTAGCCTTTTAATGCTTCTCCTTAACCTTCTTTGGGAGTGAGCAGTTGGTTGTTTTTCACTTGGAAATGAAACCCCAGTATTAATCCCATAGTTCAGAAAGTTAGCCCAAGTATAAAGCACAAATCATTTCAAATGCAAGAGGCTGTGGACAGAAGGGGGTTTGGGCCCCAACTAGCATACAATGTTATATGTGAATATTGCTCAGATTTCATGCAGAAGAAGATTCTATTAAGTAGTATAAACCATGAATAACAGGCCTGGAATCTGACCTTTTAAAAATAGAAGCAAAGGAGTTGTTCCGCTTGCTCTGCTCTGTGCAGCTTCATAGATAAAAAGCACAGTCACTCCCAACTTCTTGTCCTTATTAATATCAGTTATTGCCGTGATACTTGGCTAAAAAGGCAAGTCAAAACTTCAGTCTGAGCTTACCAGTAAGGCATAAAAATCATATTTTCAGCGTACATAAACCAGTGCTCAGTGGAACTGTTTTGTTCTCAAAGCACAGTAAGAAAGGCCAGACAGTTTTGCTATGCCTACTCAAAGGAAGTGAAATTTCCTTTGCAAAAGAGTAAGCATGGAGACATGTATAATTCTTAGCAACTCCTCACCAAGGAGGTTGAGG
Organism: Manacus candei; assembly: GCF_025592945.1. Lineage (NCBI taxonomy): Eukaryota > Metazoa > Chordata > Aves > Passeriformes > Pipridae > Manacus > Manacus candei. Next base: position 377,077 of record NW_026138059.1, read on the forward strand.
GAGGGTGGAGAAGAAATTATAACTTTGTGTCCAGCTGCATCACTCATCACACTTTGTGACAAAACATGCGCTACAAATCACTATATTTTTTTTACAGTTACGGACTGAAACTGCCTCAAGAACTGGACATCTTAATATTGCCCATTAATTCATTGCAGAGGAAGTCACAATTCAACTGTCTATAGGACAATTGTGTTATTTCCTCTCTGGAATATGGCATCTCCAACCACCAAATGCTATAGACTGACTTTTGCAATAGGACTGTTGATGAATAAACATTCCCAGTGTGAGCCCACTGAGCAGTGGCCCACAGTGTCATGAGTTTTATGTTATTGCTGAACAGTCCATACCTCTATACAGTGTAGAGCAGCATCATAGAGAGGCTGTCCTATGTTCTGGGAAGAGATTAGCTTGGATGAGTTTATCACATTTTATTAAGTTCTGTGCTAAAGTACTAAATCTCTTTCAGTCTTGAGATCATATCCCGACAGCTGAGAAAGGAGTTAGTTTGCAGTTTTCTCACCTAGTGGATAGAACATGGTCTTGCGCTGAGATATAGTTTATATAGTTTTAATGTCCACATTTCAGATAACTGTATGTGATCTAGTCACCCAGATTGTCTTCATTGCCCGTGAAAATAAGTCTACAATTTTGGAACACGATTCATTTGGCCTATTTTAAATGACTCATATCTCAGAAATGCCTGGTTTTCTCATTGATGAAAGGGGAGTTTAGGGTGAATATTTGAGAAAGAAAAAACCCCCTATGTTATAGTCATCTCTGAACAGTCAGATGAATCCCTGTGCAGGAAAACTAACAAGTCACAGAGCAGACAGATAAGACTTAGGCCACATTTATTGAATATTTTTTACTCTGATTCACTGAGAAATTGTTCTGCAACCTACTCATCACAAAGTAGATGAGTAAGGTACAGCTGCTCTCCAAGAGTTAACACCAAAATGTGGGACTGGCTTCAGGAATTATAAGGTCCACAAGAGATTACTCAGGTTTAGGCAAAACCATTCCTTCTAGTTTGCCTTGTCAGAGTCTACTCATTCAGGTCTGCATTATGCCTTACCTTCCTATCTGTCTGAAGACATACAGAAAAAAATCTTTGTGAGGAAACCAGAAACCATATTTTCTCTTTGTGACTCAACAAGACTGGAATTTGTTACTGATCTCAATCAAACCAGTGCAAATCAGGAGCAATTACATCAAAACTGATGGAGTTACCCTAGGAAGTAAGACTCTGGGCCTACTGGTTTAAAACTGACAGCAAAACTTACATTACATGAAGATAGAATGATGCAGTTTGGTTCTAATGAAATGGTGTGGTCTTTTTTATGTAACAAGAGAAGCAGCATTGTAGCTGAATTGTTGAATTAAAGTTTTCACTTAACTTACAGTACGTTTTACTGTCATCAAAAAAGCATTTGGGAATAATAGTTTCCAATGAGTCTCTGCTGAAATTTTGGGATAATAAACTTTTATATCTTAATATTTATGATTCTAATAAACTACCACAATATTAAAATGAAAGATACAAACTCTGAGGTCAAAAACTACAATTTGTTGTAAGGCAAAACAATTTTGAATAATAAACCACTATTGAAATCTAAGATCACTTCCTATAATTTAATAAGTAATCCCCTTGGTGATATATCCCGGATATTAAACTAGTTTAGCTCACTTGGACCAGCTGTTTTAAATTGGTACACAACATTCTGCCAAATGATAATACAAAACTAAGCATGAAATGAAATGATAACCATTTTAGTTCTGATTTTTACCTTCACTTCCTATCACAAATTAGCTAATCAGGGATCAATTAATTACTCCATTACTGTTGATAGCAGTGAACGAAAAGTATAAAGATAATACTTATTAGCTCAGTTGGAGCACTGTTGGATAAGATGTCAGTTGACCAGCTGCATGTGTCTGATTGGATATCTCACAACTCCCAATCCAGCTAACACGTGCCAAAGCAGTTAGTGTTTTTTCACCAAAAGCATCCAGCTGCAGACTATCAGTGTTTCCATAATAAAGTCTGTATAGCTTTTACTTTCAAAACTTATTCAAAGGATACTGTCTGAGTCTGAGAGAAAAAACATTTGCAAAAGGCTCTGTCATATGCAACCAAAAATACTCCACAAATGTATCTTTCACTATATTTCAAAGACACTTGTGTTAGACTAGTCAGTCATTAGAGGAGATGACAATTTATCTGTTACGTGTTCCATATGTATGTTTGCTGATGCACCGAGTTCAAACTTTTCAGTCCTATGTGTGATACACAATAGAAACTGCCCTATAATAGTCAGTTTAGAAAGATTATGAGCCAAGGTCAGAATCATGCCATATTTATTCTTGATATCAAAGGCATTCAGTAGTTACAGTTTGCCTTATCGCTGCATGAGGAAGTTCCCTACCCACTCCAAATAAGCTTGTGAACCCAATAATTTATGGAAAAATGCAAAAATGTTGTTCCACCTTGCTCAAGAACAGGGCTTTGAAATCATGGAAATACAGGCAGCAGCCAACAAAACTGACATAGAATAGAAAGTTGTGGTATCTGTTTCCCAGAGCAGGTGCTAATGCCATTGGGCACTCTCTCCTTCTCTGGTCAAGGAATCACACATTGAGTTGGTCATGCAATAGGACTGGCTGCAGCCACAATGATGTGGAACCACATCCCCCAGAATCTGATGCACTTGAGAGCTATGTTGGCTTGAGGTCTATAAAAATGACAGTTTTATTTACACAATTGTTCCATTATGCCTTACTGAAGGGAACAGAGAGAGATTGCTTAACATGCTTCCAATTTGTTTATTTGTTTTTCTTTATTGGATAAAAGTAGTGCTCAGGAAATAACTAATGTAACTGACAGCACTGACTCGAGTGAAGAAGGGTGATGGCAAACAGGGACAGTTCTGTTGGAGAGTGGTGAATGGCAGGTTCTCTACCCACCCAGCAAATCCTTCTTGAAACAAGTGCCCTTCGTGGGAGGGGAAAGATGAGTAAAATATTTCCATTTATGAAAGAATTGCGGTCTAACCTCAGATCAAGAGACCCAATCAACACTAAGCCACTTAGCCCTTTTGCAAACAAGCATAGACTGCATTGCTTTGGAAGCTCAGGAAAGTCAGCTATGAAATACAAAATGCAGGTCTACCCTCAATATTTGTGATTGACGATAATGGAAATGGTAGTTTACTCCTAGAACAATGATAGGTTGTGATGAGGGAACAAAACAATTTCATAAGAATTACCAGTTGATTTTTTATTGCCAAAACCTTAGTGGTTTCAAATATTCTTCAGAGGTCAGGAAAGAGCTATGTAGAACTGTCAATGCTCCTAAAAGTTTGCGCTGGCTCATTAGAGTGCAACTTGTAGACCAAAGTGGTCACAAAGTAGCAATGTCACTCATTGAGGGATGCCAAATACCTTCTGAATTTTGCATTCATAGATATAACTGAAGCTATGTGCCTGATCAGATCAGTGGAACAGCAGTGACATCTCTTCCAAATATATTTGTGGTTTTCCTATTTCATTATAGTTGACTAAGTCAGGATAAGATGCTGGAGCAATGTAATACCCATCAATTTAAAATGTGACATCTTTGTAACTGATCCCCAGCTGACAGAGTTGGGGAATAACCTTATGATGATAACAAAGTTGTATCTCTTTACTCTAGGCACTAGATCAGCTGGGGTTCTCCATTTCTGTAATTTAGACAACATGACTAAATTCTCTAGCAGTAGCAGTTAAGATTCCCTCTGTTTTATAAAGCACCAAACACTCGAGGGGGCTCAGAAATAATTCTCAAGTATTGTTTCAATGTATTTGAATGTGTTTGAATTCACTGACTATTCTCAGCTATACAAGAACACACATGCATACAAAACAACTCTTGAAGGAAAATCAGAGCATCTGATGGAAAAGGTTTACTTTACTCTGATCTCAGCTACATTATTTACACACAAAAATCTCTTAAAGGGAACCATAAAAACACATCAAAGTGAAGTGACTTTTTGTCCCCTCCCTCCCAAGCTCTACAAGGCATTTTGCAGTTTTTCTCTTCCTGGTCAGTCTCTTCCAGAACTTGTAAGAAAACAGAGTACATGAAAACTGAAACTTTTCAGGGAAAAAATGTTTTTAAATATTTTCTTTTAGAAACTGATTCTTTTCTGCTGGATTTTTTGCATATTTTTCTTAGAATATTGCATCCTTCTCTCTTTTTGCTCTGTAAGGAACTCCCTTAGGAGATGTATACATGTATGAACATAGGGATGGTGTCAGACCCTTTGCTTTGTGGGCCTCATGCTTTGGTAGCATAAAACTAAACTAAACCACCATCTTTGCAGTTTGTTCCTCTCCTGAGCAGGGACAAAGGCTGTTCACAGAACTACCAAGGACCCACAGTAGGTTTGGTCCTTCAGAAACCTTCCTGGATGATCTGCACTTGGGACCTGCCACAGCCAAGATCTAATTGTGTATGTTAAGTCACAAAATTGGAGCAGGGCAGGACAGCTTACCATGTTTGCTAAAAACTTGCCCTACCACTTGTACATAAAATATCAGGACTCAGGACAGTCAATTTCTGTTCAACATCAGGTTTCTTGAATAAATTGCCTCACCCCTCTACACCTTGTGTCTTTGCCCAACTCTTTTGGACCTTTAGTGGGAATTCAGTGGGAAATAAGTACCTGAAATTCATGAGAGGGTACCAGTCAGATGTTATGAGAATGGGAGCTGTGCAAGTAGTTCAGTAGAAAAAAGATGGTACATTCTTCAGTTTGTTTCCTGGACTACCAATGGGTACTGCACAAGCAGAACAGCAAGGCACACCCATGGTTCAGTTCCTGTGTGGGACACCTACATGTGGGGGTTTGGATTTAAGCATTGGTTTGATTCTGATCATCCACAGGAATTCACACTCAGGAAGAGTTGGAAATTTGACTCAGGACCCAGCAAGTCTTCTAGCAGTTACAGGAGGATGTCTGAATATCTTGCTGTAAAAAGGTCCTTGTAATTTCTCATACCCACTACCTTCCCTCTCAGATGGAGGGGAAGAAGGTAAAGTCATGGCTTTGTTATATAAACCAAGTGCCTTCTATTAACACATTTCTTCCACAACAGATAGCAAATCCACAATCTGGCCTTAATTTGGAATAATAATACACTTTCCTTCATCTTTAACATTCTCTCTACCTCTGTCTACCTCTGTCTCTGCACTCGCCTTGCTTGTCGTGTCTCCTCCAAGATGCACCCACTGAAAGTTAACATTTCATGTTTCAAAGAAATGCAAGACTGTTGTTCTGGCTTGTATGTTCACCATAGCATGACACTTGTATTGGCTGCTGTGCTTTCAAATTTCTGAATTACCCTGGAGTGTGTTTTGATTATTTCCATCATTTTAAGGCCTCCCTTTTCCTTATGAGCCCACCTGGAAAATGGCAATAAAGCTTACAAGCTTTAAGGGACTTTTTTTCCAAAGTTAACTGCAGCTCCAGTTGTTTTTAAGAGAGCTTATCACTTTATCAGGCATAAAGGATTGTTATTATTCTGTATGCTTAAATCTATGTAGTTAAATGAACAAAACAGTTTGGTTTGTGCAATATCTATTCAGGATGAGGTCTGTTAAAATGCAGGTGACTAAAAGCTCAATAATTTTATGTGTTTCTAAATATCTTAACCCAAGTAATAATTTATCTTGCTGTGTGGAAGCTCCAGTTTGGAACAAGAATATTGGAAATTCAGTTCAAATCACTGAAAACCATGAGAATCTTAAAAAATAAATATTCAATAAGTATTCATCTAAAAATGTTGCCAATGAGAATTTTGTTCTTTGCTGTGTAAAATACAGCCTTTTATTGTTAGATACAGGTGAATTACTCTTCTAGACCGAAGATGGTCCCTCTAGACTGAAGGATGGTGGCAACCTAAAGAAAAGGAACTATGATCTGCACTCTCTTAAGAAGGCAAACCAAGAAAATTCCTGATTAGTGGCATGGTTTGTGCTTTAAAAAGACATAATTTCTAAAAGGTGAGGAATATCACTAACAAAATTCCTGGAAAGTGAAATGTAAACAGAGAACTTTGAACGAAACTTATGCATTATTTTAGAAGAATTTTTTAGATGACGAAACCTGTATGATTTCACAGTCAAGAAAGAACAAATTTTGGCTATATCCCCAACCTTATTTTGTGAAAACTGATGGTATAAAAGCAATGCATAATGTGAAAATAGAAATGGCAGATTTAGTTAGCAGTCAGAATGAGAAATTATGAACAAACAAAAAAAATAATATAAGAAGCAAAAAGCATGGGAAAATAATTGCTGTCTTTATGAAAAAGAGAGTTGTTTTTTTTATTAAAGAGAAAAATATATTAGAAATTATATAATGCTCTCATTACATAAGGATGTTAAATCTGTTAATAATCATAGAGAGGAAGGATGAATCTTTAGTAAATACTTCTTTGTAGAAAAGCAGGTTCATTTAGTCACTTCATATGAGAATAATGAAGATCTTTCCAGTCCTTCGGTTAGCAAGGAGGATTTTAGGCAAAATGTGTTAAATATTTTTAAATCAGTAGGCCAGGTAGCTTGAATCCAAGAGTCTTCAGCAGCTTCCCAAGGAGTCAGTTGAATCACTAATGTTGCTTTTGAATAAATGTTGAAATACTGGAGAAATTCCAGAAGACTAGAAAAGTACATATGCTGACCAAATATCCAAAAAGGTTGAATTAGGTAAGAACATCAATCACAGTTAAATAATGAAAAAGCTGATAAAACAATAAATTGATATGATTAAGATGGGTTGACAGTTCCCTAAAGTAACCAGTCATGGGGTATGCTTCTACCTCTAATCCTAACTCTCAAGAATCGCCTGAAATGTGACCACATGAAATGTAAAATATTCCTAAAATAGTGGCAGAAAACAGTTGTGAATGGCAGATGTAAAACTGTTGAAGAGGTTATAATGATGCACAAAATTAGCTGACTGATTTAGCCAGGTGAGACAATTTCAACTAACCAATTTAATACAGCCAGATTCTGCAGCTGTTCTAAAATGGATCTTTAGAGATAGGCAACACAGCAGAAGTTCCTAATGGAATTCTGAAAACATATGAACCTTTTGTTGTATAAACTGAGAAACAAATACAAGCAGGGTCATGATTTTACCTCTGTAAGTAATATTGATGAGATTGATACTAGAATATTGCATACACATCTGGTGTCCATATTTGGGAAAAAAAAAAAAAGAAAAGAAGTTGAAAAATTGGAAAGGATGAAGAAAGGATCTTAAAAATCATTTCAGGATGGAGAAAATGCCTTACAGTGGGGCACTGGAAATACTCAATCTGTTTAGATTATAGCAGATTTAAGGATGGCTTGGTTATGTATGCACGTACATTCATTAGGAAAAACACTGAACACTTAAAGGACTTTTAAAGTAAAGCAAAAAAGGCCTAAAGAAAATCAATTGGTACAGGCTAAAACCAGACAAGTTTAGTTTGGAAATAAGGCACATTTTTCAGCAGTGAAGGAGATTAGTCAGAAAAAGCAGCTACAAGGGAAAGCAGTGAATTCTCCTTCTCTTCCTACTAATATTGGCTGCAATTCAGAAAGATGTGCTTTAGCCAAACAAAAGCCATTTTTTTAGTCAGAGATTTTTGCTCGATTTGATATATTAAATTGCACAATTATTCCTTCTGCATTTAAATGCTTTATGTAGGATACAAGTAATTTAACTTTAGTTGTCTACAGTGTAGACATCTGAACCTCAAGGTAGCCTGTTCAGGATTGCTTTAGAGTCAACAGACATTTTGGGATCTGGATTCATCTCACCCATTTTAGAAACCTGGATTAGGATGAGATTAATCCTGAGAGGTTCTTCTTTCTCTCTACTATAATGGAGATACTATAAAAGGAACAAAAAGAGAAATATAAAGGGAATTTGAATAACTACCTTTGATGTAGAGATTTCCACTGAAAAAGTATGCATTCAGTCAGATGAATCCTACCTAGGTTTTGTGTCTGAGTGTCAAGACAATCTTGACAATGATTCCTGAGTAATACATCTAGTTCAATAGGAAAGACAGTACCTGGATTTCTTCTAGGATTAGGTGGGGTAGAGTTTAGAATATTTCTTCTGTGCCTAATGTGTATCCTTTCACAGACATTTATTTAGATTTTGTCTTCCATTTGTTTCAGGATCAAACTGACTTTAAAACCTAATTATAACAATTTATGCTTTCCCTGCATTTCAAAAATAGATTTTCAAAAGGAATTAAAGTTTGGAGTCGAATGTCTTTATTTGCTAAGGGCCCAACTTCTCATTGCCACCCAGTAATCAAGCCCAGCGGGAGGTCACAGAACAAAATGATAGCCAGTGTGAAACAAAAACTTGTTACGATTCTGAATTTTGGGATGTTTTCCTGTTTGCTTTGAACTCCACATTAAAACAAGGCAAAACAAACATTTCCAACAGCAGAAGAAAACTTGAGAATGAAATAACTCACAGCTCTTCACGGACGACAAGCCTCAGTCACTGGGAGCAGGCACACGAACACACACAGAGTTAAAGGACTTGTGAAGATTGAGGGGGTTTGTGTTTGGAAATAAGCAAGATCTCCCACATCAGAGCCCTGGTCGATGTTTTGCACAAACAACATGACTTGAAGTCAAGGGAAGATTTGCCTCAGGAAGGACTTGAGGGTTGGATTCAATGTTCTGTTCATTATGGCTATTTTCCTTTTCTTTATGAGCCACCTGGGAATTTATCTCCCTGTTTCAACTGACATGAGCTATTTTGTTTCAACATTTTTTTTTTTACTGTTCAAGCCTCTATGCTTTATTGATGTTGATTATAATTTGGTTGCTCACCAACTTAAATTGAAAGGAAAAGTTGCAATCCAGACCCATTTCTGTAGTGATTTAGGAACAGCTAACACTTATGATGTTTGGACCAAATTTTCTCATTAAATACTTATTACTGAAATTTTTATTTTTTCTAAGAAATCATTTAATTTCAAAGCACATTTCACTCACGTATATTTTCAAGTGTATAGCACTTCTAGATAGAATAATTACTTAAATGAGAACACTATACAAGGAATGAAAACTATTAAGGACTTAAAAGATGCACTTGTGGAACATCTGGAAAGAGTAGGATTCAGTGTGGACATTATATATTAACCATATGCAATAATTAATGTTATATATATATATACATGTGTAATTTGGAGCATCTATTTTGCCTTGCTGAAAATAATGGAAATATTAATGCATTTAAATAATAATAGAAATCTTTTCTCCCTAAAAATCACTTCATCCATGGAACCCCTTGCTATGGGGCAATTGGAAAAAAACCAGCAGGTCTTTTTTTGTACAATATTTTTAAGATTGCTAAGAGTACAATTGTAAAATAAATGAAGACTTGGAAATGTATTGGTTAACTTTCATTAATGAGCTAACACACACTTTACCATCTCTTGAAGTTCAAAATACATCTCTATGGGTTACTGTTTCTAAAATTTATAGAGGTGAGAAAAGGTATAAAAATATTAGTCAAAACTCTAAACCCATAACTCAGGCCTTACTGAGTAGACACGATTTTTCACCTGCAAAAGAGGCATGAAGCAGAACATGGACCAAGCATTAGCTAAATGGGTGTATAACTAGAAGATGGCCTTACAGTACATGGCACTCCCTAGTGAATCATGATCAGACTTAAAAATACTTTTCTTTTCTTAAATCCAGTTCCAACTTTAAAATACTGCTATGGTAGTGCCCCAGAGAAAACCCAAGCTCTGGAATGCAGCTGTCCATATGCTTAAATTTTTAACACACCTTTGGTCTGTGCCAACTACCGTTCCTCCAGACATCAGCTGAGTCCAGTTCAAGCAAGTATATGTTAGGAACAAATTCCAATGGACACTTTGGATGTGGCTAACTTGTGATACAGGGAAAGGAGTTAGATGTGTGGATGTGATCCATGCTGTGCTATCTGCCCTCAGGTCCAGAAATCAGGCTCTCTACCATTCTCCTAACAGCACAGGTTTAACCTTTGTGTACAAGAAATACTATAGCAGTATGGAAATCCTGTCCTCTGTCCTTAGGAGGATGTGGGATATCCTAAGAATATCTCTGAAAAAGATGTGGGACTACAAAAATTTGCCAGTGAAAAGAATGAGGATATAAACAGACACTACTTTTGCTGAGCAAGGAGAAGGAGCAGTATGCCAGTAGTTAGAAGCACAGTGTGCTGCTGGTGGCACAGCTGGTGACATCGAGGGCAGCAGGATGGAAGGCCTGAGTCGTGGTAGGAAGAGTCAAAATTTGGAGCAAGAACTTTGTGGCAGTGTCCCTACAGCCTTTCTGATCTCTTTCTGATCTCCTTCTTGGGAAAGTCCCTGGCCCAGAATGGCTCACATCCATGATGTTCCTACGTTGGAATGGTCATACTGCATCCAACAAATAGCCCACCCAGACCCAAAGACAGATACAAAAAGCAAATGCAAAGACAAGAGCACAAGAACAGGGTAAGTAGCTAGTAAAAAACTGTACTAGCTCCAAGTGCTCATAATAAAAGGACTTTAAGACCACAGTAGGTTTCTCTTCCTTGAATTTTTTGGTGTCTACTCTTAAATTTTGGTATATGCCAAGGAACTCCACCGCTTGAACTGCATCCCAAGTGAATGAGCTTTCTACTTGTTTGTATGCCTCCCTTCTAGCTCCTGCTAAATAATCACACTCCTCAGCATCACTCCAGGCTGTATCAACCTTTTCCATGTCCCTGCTAACAATCATTGCTTTGACAGACCTGGGAGTCCCCATTTTTTTAGCCTTCACAAAGAAGTTTTTCCATAACCCTCCCTTTACCTGAACCTTTTTCAGTCCTGCTGTTGTGTTTGGATGAATTGCAGCCCTGTGTATAACTTTTCCAGTTTTTGTGAATTTAACACAGTAGCACATTGTGTTCTCTTTTTAAAATTCTCTGTTGCTTTCCTAATTTCTAACAATTAGATTATGTTTTTCTGTGCTCACAGTAATGTGAACTGATTATGCCCACACACTGCAGCCCTTGGAGCAAAGCCTGACTTAGTACTTGCCCCATGGATTCAGCACAAACTGATTCACTGACCTCTCATGATCTGCACGAAGTTTGTCTACTGCACTCTTCCCACTCGAAGCTCACAGCTGTGGCTGCCCTGCCACATCCCTGTCAGCAGCTAGAGATATTCTCACAGTCCTTTTCTTTCCTCTCATGCCCTTTCTCACCTCAGCCCGGGATAGTCTGATCTACCCTGCCACAAGGGCTAGATCTCCTCCTGCCCCCAAGTGGCCTAAATTTAGGACTGAAACTTTTGGTATTCTTTAAGGGGAAATATCTTTCAGCTTGCCTTAGATATGAAGAGTGATTGCTTTACCCTCTGTCATATTTACTATTTTCTACACATGGGTGTAGACTGGGGGCAGAAGGATGCAACATGAGGACAAAAAAAGGGTACAAGGTCCAATGGGGTGAGTATAAGTTGAGGAGCTGGGTTTTGTTGCTAGGAAGAGGCATTGGGTGCTTGACTGATTCACTGGATCAACCCTTGGACTATCTAAAAAATGAACCACAGCTTGTTCAAGAAGACACCTAATTTCTCAGCTCCAGAAAGGATCCAGGAGGTGACCCAATATAAAACATAGACAGCCTGGGGAACAGGACTGTGGTATGAAGCAATTAAAAGGTTGATGCAAAGAGGAACAGAATAGTCTGTACTCCAGATCCCCTGACAACAGGAAGAAAAACAGTATGTTTAAATTACAGGAAGGGACAATTAAGTTAGACAGTGGAAAGAACTTTCTGATGGTGAGAAGAGTTAAGCCCTGCAATAGCTCGCCTGGCAACTGGTGCAGTTTTTCTTGCTGACAGGTTGTAAGAACAGGTTAGACAAACATGCCAGGAATGGTTTTGGTCTACTTGATATTTTCTTGGGTCAAATGGAGAGATAAGATCATTTCTTCTGTTCTTCCCAGACTCACCTGATAGAATATTATCTTTTACCATCCCAGATTGCTAAAGATAAAAATGGATTATTTTTCCATGCTTTCCACGACTATGCAAAGAGTGGTTTGTTACATACACCTAAAAATTCTGACAGATGCAAAACCACATTCTGTGCTTGTAAAAGTCAGAAACCCGACAGTTAAATCAATGCATCTCTATCCGGTTTTGCCAGTTTTGCTTTGTGTGCTGAAACTAAGTATGACACATTTAAATTAATAGTACAATATTTACTCTGTAAATATATTTACCCCCTTTCTTTGGAAGTCTTTGCCTTTTATCTGTTGATGTGTTCACAACCTGAAAAGTAAAATGAGTGTTGTGGTAGAAAGTCTCTTTTCAGAAGTTGCAAATAGAAACCACCTCAGAATACCTCTGGTCAGAGTTCATATTCCTTTGGCTTTGATTACAAAATTCAGATATCTGCTTAAAGTATTACAGCCAAATACAGGCCCAAGAGGGATTATATTCCCAGTTTGAGATTAATGCATTGTACAGCCCCTAGTCATGAAATTTAAAAATATTCTAAATAGTGGCCACTGACCGTTTTATGTGACATCCTAAATAATTAAAAAGGTCTGTTTCAAGCCCATATCTACCAGGTACATTTTTTTAATGTTTTGCTGCCTAGAAATGGTCTCTGCACCAAAATGTAGCAATGAAATGAGAATTTATCCTGTATCAGCTAGGTATCTGTGATCTATTTTATGATTCTACAAGGATGTATAAAAGAAATAAGCTATAGCTATCCAGTAGGGGTTTTCCCCATTCAGAGATTATTGCTGAACTTTATTTCTTTGGCTTCTGTCCAAAACATCCCGGCTCAATAGTTTCCTCAGTTCTTTGTTGACTGCTCATAACCTATGTGAAAATCCTTAGACTGCAGGTTGGAAATCAGCAGCGTTACAGTGCCTGGATTCGCAGGCTTCATTTCGGGCTTTGAGAGAAGTCGTGTATTCAAGATGGGTTAAGCATCTGTCCGTCTCTATAGACACCTACTGTACCATGTAGGTAGGGTCATTTTCAGGATTGTTTCTCCAATGTCACCCTCTCCATAAATACCCAGGTCTTTGCAGTCAATATGTTTAAACCATGAGCATGCTCTACGCACCAGGAGCTGCTTAGAGGTCATGCTCACGCTACAGCCAAAGTCTTCACACTTTGTTTTCAAACTTTGCTAGGAAACTCTATCTCACTAGTCAAGCATAATTCTCTAGGTAGGTACAAAGTATCTCTAATATCAGCTACGCAAAGGTGAAGGGACAGCTTGCTATGAATATGTGAGATGATTTTGGGATATACACCTGCCAGAATAGGACACTCATCTGAAATATCACGATAAAATTCCCCTTCTCAAACCCAGAATGTGTAGATTTAGTCCTTCCCCTTCTCAAATCCAGAATGTGTAGATTTAGTCCTAAATTCTAAACTGTCAGCTGGATGCTTTTTCTGCAGTTTTGGTTTTCCAAACAGGGAAGGAAAATCATATGTTAAACATCTGTCTGAGCTTAACAAACAAGATCAGGAGAAAGCTCGTTGGGAAGGTAGATAACTATGGGGCAGTTACATTTCTAAAAGGCTATTTCTCGGAGTCTCTGCCTAAGTCAGCTGCTTCTGCACTAAAAATCGATCCTCTTTCTATTCATGGGAACTCTCTTCTATCAGGTACCTCTACCATGTGTCCTTTTGCAGTACTGTTTCTCAGGAAACAGGGATTTTCTTGCTCAACTAAATGTGAAAATAAAAACTGCTAGTGTTATAAATATAATGAATACATTAGAAATGTTTCTTATTCTCTATGAAACACTATTATGATGAACTGAATTATTCTTGTTGATAAAGGTTGATTTTCTGGGGAACTTTGCTGAGACTACAGAAAACACTAAGTAACTCTCCGCTGACATCCTCTGTCGGTCTTACTGTAATGGCAAAGGGATTGTTAATAATTCAGATGAGTAAAGCACTCTAGGTTTTGAAAGAATGGTTGGATATTGAAGGTATTAAATACATTAATTTTTTAAAAAATTACAAAATCTTTCATGTGGAAATTGTATTAAAAATATGCACACTCAAGATGTAGTACTAGGATAGCGGGGGTGTCTTTTCTTTTGCAGCAGCAGTAACATTTATGAACTTAAAAATTCTCGATTTTTTCATCACACAAATTTTTTTCCAAAGGCAGGAAAATGATGTTTTCTAATCCAGAGAGGATGTGATGTGACATTGCCAGTGTCTTGACTTTGTTTTTCTTTCCTTCCTCTTTAGGCTCTTTAGAGCTAGATACACAGAAGATAACAGTCCTATGGTTTATCTATAGTCCAGAGACTCGAAAACAATGAGACAAGGTGAGTGAAACTTCCTGCTGATGACAATGTACCATAAAGTGAAAGAAACAAAAAGAGAAGGGAAGGTGACACAAAAAAATTATAGTCATATTTGAATCATCTGTGTGATTGTCTTCCATATATAAAAAAATTATAAAGATTCGTGTGACTAAAAAAGCAAAGGATATCCTGAAGAATACTGAGGAATTTCCACTTATTGTAGTTCACATGGATACCAGCTCCACACAAGTAAAGCAAGATGTGCAGGCTAGAAGGATAACTAGGAAAAGAAAGTAAACTAGACTAAACACTGTTGTGTTGTACAACTCAGTGGTGCCAAAGAAAAAGCAATTGAGAAGTTAGACATCAGGTGTGCGTGGCCTGTAGTGAAAAGGAGCTGTGGGTAGGGACTCCTGGAGCAACAAAGTGCACTTGCATCCAATCCTTGACTTCAAAACTCACAACACTTTTTAGGAGATCTTTGAGAGAGAAAGATTGGGAAGACACTGAAGAGTAGCAATGGTGTAGTGGGTTGGCCAAACTGATACAAACATGTGAACGACTTGGGAAGTTCTTGCACATGACGACTGGAGTTAGGAACAGAATGATTGGCTAAGCAGGGTAGGGAAGCAGTCCCACTAATGGACAAAGAGGATTGATAAAAGATTGGATTTACCTTTAGTCTACGCTAACAACCTATTTTTATTCCCCTTTTCCTGTGCATTGGCAGTTTCACCACACACCTTTCCACTGAGCAGCAGAGTAAATAAAAACTGGTCATACAGGTCGGCATCGATAAAATCAAGTTCACAAGCAGATATTTCAAACCCTTTATTAGTGAGGCTGTAAACTACATATGCTGTTTGATTAGCATATGATGAAAAGAATTTATTAGCAGATGTGTATTCAGTAACGCTGTTTTACTGGCAGCTTTATGAGATTCTCTCCTAGGCTGACAGGTGCGGCTTGCCAGCTGCCTTGTACAGTAAACAGGGGATGGAGTATGCCATGTGCAATGATTTAATCAGTTACCATCAACTGCTGGAAAATAAACAAGGTTTTTTGCATTTCTTTCAGTCCCATGTATATTAATTGAAACCAAATATTACAAATGACACTGAAAGAGAGTATCGCTGATCAGAGGAGACTTAAATTTAATAGGACACAGCCATGTAATACATAAATATAATAAAACACAGTCATGTAATACATAAATATTTGGTTAAAAGATAGCAGAATTTTGTTAAACTTGGCAATGGGAAGTCTTTTGAAGTCTCATTTGTCAGTTTCCATTCATGGGACAGTCAAATCTAGTCATTTGGGTCACAGCTGGCAAAAGAAAGATGATCCTCTTGGTTTATTGTTCTGATACAAAATTGTCATTACAAATTGAAAACACAGAGCAAATAAAAGAGGGCAAATGGGGAACTTGTGTGGTTACATATTTTTAACTGTTGCGTCTGGCTGTACTTTGTTTAATAGGAGTTGCAGAATTCAAGATGTCTATATCCTGGGTCTCATTACTATTGTTTAAAATTTTCTATACCACTAGTTTACAATTAAAATGTTCTTTCTCGACTCAGTTCTCATATCCCATGTTTTCAGTGCTCGAAATATGTGTAACCTGAACTAATATTTTTATTAAGTATCTGACAGCTGCTTTGAAACAGTTTTATTTCAAATATTTGCATGTCAAAATAAAGATATAAAAGCCTTTTTTCTGCAGCCAAATGAGAACGTTCATGCAATTTAAAGAAAAAGTAAAATTACTAAACTGATATAAAAACACTTTACAGAAGAAGCTTCAACTTTATTTTCTGAATGTTTATAACAAAAAATGTCATGATTACTCTGCAAACAAGGACAGTTTGAGAAGAGCTGTAAAGAGGATAGAAAATTGTCAAACTGATTGCATGAATAATTACAGCAGTGATCTGTTAAAAATTATGAAAATTGAAGCCATGGTAGTATTTTGAAAAAAAATGGGTTTCTCTTTGAAGTCTCAATACATTCAAATTCTTTCTCTCAGCTTAAGTACATATTCAGATTTGAGTAGATCTGTGCTGGTTTAGAGTCAAGTTCTTGCACAGAATTAGAGATGCTAGAGAAGAAACTGCACCAGTAGCAGAAGACTATTCTCTTTCTGGCTTTCTGATTATAATAATTTCTCTGAAGAGGATTATTTTTGTTCTTTTACTGCTAATGTTTTTGAAATGACAGGCTGCACTGTGGCAACTTCTTTCTGAAGTGTTACAGATCACCAAGTTTCTAGCCCACAGATGTGCATCTCTTCTGAGATATGTTGGCTACTTGACTGAGAAACCAACTTGTGACTTCAGGTATCTGTTCTTGTTTCCATAAGGGCCAGTGGGGCATAAAGACAATACATTTGAGAGAAAGAAAAGTAATATGCATCAATTTTACCAATTAGCTATATGAAACATAATGTTGTTGATAATCAAAGAAGAACTGAGGAAGGGTCTTGAACGTATGCACCAGAACTTTGTTTTGGATTCAGGAAAGAACGGGAAGCAGCTGAAAGACTTCAAAGAGAATTAGAATATGATGCAGTTGTGAAGGGATATATCTGTGGATTGCAAGCAACGTAGGGAGATTAGCAGCAAACAGAAGAGCTAGGAATGATGGAATGAATGGATGGCAACTTTTTGAGAATCCAAGCTGTCTGAAAGTGGTAATTTTTAAACTAAAAGGCAAAAATATTTGAAACAGTGTTACACTGGCCAAGATGAAGACTGAAACCTGCCTACTGTTTAGAAAGGCCTAGCATTTTTGTAGTGGGGAGTCTGTGATGCAGTTTTCTAGAACGGGACTCACTGATCCAGGCATGTCTTTCAGCTCTATATATTGCTGTGACTGGAGTGAGATGCTAAAAGGATAGTTTAGACAACACCGTTTTTAATGATTTGAGAGAGATGAGTTTCTAGTAGTAATAGCCATAGGATCCAAAACTGTGATAGCAACTACAGGACACATGAGGCAGAAATATGGTATTTTATGATGGATTATGGTGTACTTGTTTGCTTTCATGCACTCCTTTTCTCTTTATGCTCCTTGGTGAATTTCTTGATGAAGTACAGACTCCAGCTCAGTCTTTTCAGGATTTTACAATGAAAAGTGTAACATCAAGAGCATGTGCTGTGCAACTGATTAGAAAATAGTATTTAATACACACCCACCCTTGCAATCAGCTTTTGGGATGCCTCAGAGAATTTGTCTTGATCAGCTGCTACACAGTAACTCAGTTTAGACTTTTCTAGACTCTAAACATCCTCATCACATTGTTATTCTATACATTTCCAGTGTAAGGTTTGCCTTAGGGCATGTATGTATGGAAAAACTCCTTGCACCCTTTCCACAGAGAGGTTTTCTATCTTCTCCCAAGCAAGAGAGCCTCTTCATCACCTCGGGATCTAGGTCATGTAAGAATGGGTTTCCCCTCAGAGCCTGCATCTATACTAGTAAAATAAATGACGTTGTGGCCCCAAAGCTAACTCAGCATGATATGGTTATCTCTCTTCACCTCCAAAATAAGGTGGCCACATTCAGACTCAACATTGAGAATATCTTTATCCCATACATTAATCCCCAAACCACACCTGGGAATCATCAGGGGGAGTGCTAGTTATCTTGAGTCAAAATCAGGCAAGACACCATTTAACATTACAGATAATGGAGTTTTAGTGCCTGTGCCTGTGCCCTGTTTAACTTGCTGGTAAAAATGAAACCTTAGGATACAGCTAAAAAATCTGCAGTCTGGATCCACAACCACAACAGACTTCAGGATGTTATAAACCCATCATAGGATACATTTATATTGCATGTCAAGCTCAGGTCAGCATTCTGGATCTGAACTCTAACTTACCGACAGTGCAAAAATTTACAACCCTGAAACAAGGTTGCAATTCCCTCTATGGCAGGTTTTTAAGTCCTCGGGGCTCCTAAGGTCCAAGGTGAGCCCACATATGATGTTCAGGTCTGTTTTGCAGGCTGAACTGAGCAAGGGTGGTTTGAGAAAGCACCTCTAAACATCTCCCCACATCTGGGCACCAGTCAGAGTATTTGCAGAAATGGCTTCTCAAGGCACTAAAGAGCATGAGGGTGGCCTGCAGGGCTGTGCTCAGCTGGAGCAGACTGTTCACCACCGCCTGATAACTAGGCCTCACTAGCAGTAGCAACTAGGATGTATGTTTAAGCATATGTTTTAAGTATTGCTGCGTGAGAATATAATCTTCTGTAATGTTTTCTGACTTTGTTCCATTTGTCTCTGACATATCATGTATGTCATCTGCTGTACTGATTGCCACTCGATTTCCCAAGCAATCTTGATCTTCCCCTCTACCCAAAAGTGATCCCTACCATCCATGCCCTAGCCCTAATTAGCTCAGGCACTGCATGACTGCCATATCTGAGGTATCCTGTTCTGGTTTCATTACCAAAGTTTTTCTTCCCTAACCCAGCTCTAAACTTCTTGAATAGACAGGCACAGGTTGCCTCTCTAGAAGCAGATGGCTGTTGTGCATACCCAAGTACAACCTTAACCTCTCCTCCAGTGGCTTTGAGACTACATGTATTCTTCAGTCTCTATATGTGCAGATACTGAGAAGTCACGAAACCTATGTGAGTGACTGTCAAACTACTCTGCCCAAAGCTTGTATTATCATACAGTTGTAATAACTGGTTGGTTTGAGCTAAGCACTGAACATACACAGCCATGGTCAGTATTTCCAAGATATTTCTGGTTCTCTAAGCACCTGTATATAAAGGGCAACTCTCTTTCTCCTCTGTGCATTTCTGCCTTCTGCTGACCTTGCTGCTTTTACAGACCAGTGAGAACACAAATGCAGCAAAAATTATACCCTTCTGGGTCCTTTAGGACCCTAATGATTTTCTAAATAGAAATAGTTTTATTTTTATTCTCCAAACACACAGAAGCAGTGGACAACATTTCATCTTAAGCACAGAACCCCACCAAAACATATTCCTAATGTTATTTATATGGTATTTTATAAGGAGAGAGGTTATCCTCTGGAACCCTGCCAAGGATATTGCACAAGTAGGCGAAGACCTAGAAACAACTGCTAATCTCAGAAATGGCAATGCACTTCCATCTCCAGGGTCTTTGTTTAAATTCCTTGCTACACATTATATACATCTCTGAATGTATTTTCTTGGAAAGATGAATTTAACCACCTTGAATCTGGGCTTGCGGTGTAACTTTAGCATTTTTGCAGTACACCCTAGCTACAAATAAAAGATTTTTGAAAGCAAGTGATGGGATTCACTGCTGGAACTAACACTAAATTTTCAACATCCAGAATTAAAATTGCCTAGTTTTGCAAAGCTGGCAGATTTTACAGTGAAATCATAAAGTCTTTTTCAGTCTTGACACCTGCAAAATAAATTCTTGGGCAGCAAAAATGATAATAACTTGAGAAAATGTTTTCTGAAAATATCTTAAGAAAAATGTTGCCACTCGTACAAATAACACTCATTTTTAAGTACATTCTTTTTGTTACAGACCAGTGCTTCTGACCTGTCTTTGTTAATTTCCTCTAGATAGAGAAACTCTTTACACTCGGTGTTTTGGTATATGTAAAGAGAATATAGACACATATACATTCCCAGACCCACTTGTAAGAGAGCATGAAGCACACTGAATGATGTGTGACGACAAAACACCCTGCTCACCGCATACTAAGTCTTTCAAACACTTCTACATGTCCTTAAATTCATACCGGTCACAGAAGAATTTTGTGACCATGAAAACTTTGGAGGGAGCTCAGTTGAGTGGTAACAGCTGGAGAGCGATGAGATTCAGTGTAACTACACATGTAAGAGACGTCCTTGGCGCACGTCACTGTTTGAAGGGCTGGGGTATGAGTTTTGACTCAAACCTACTCACATTGCTGTTAAATGCTGAACGCCTGCTTGGCAGAATAGCAAAGCGTGTGTCATGTCCAAAACATTTCTCCTGGAAAGAAAGAGTTTGGCACTACAGTGAAGGGCAACCAGGGAATTGCTGATAAGGCAGAGGTGTTTTTCTCCTCCAAACAAAGATGCTAGAGTTAATTTCTTGTGGTTTTGTCTGCACAAGACCTATTATATGGGCTGTAATTTCACAAGATGGAGGCTGTGAACTCCCAGGTCACTTGTAAACCGATCACTCCCCAGCCTCTCCTCCTTGTGTTTTTAAGTGTTTTGAGCCTGGTAAATTGAAACCTGAAGAAACACAGAGCTCTGATCTTTGGGACCTCTAGAGCAAACCTGGACTTTTGCTGATTTGCTCTAGGAAGTAACTGCTTACTTACCCCATAATTAACACCACAAAGCTGATCTTTGGAAGATAAAGTATGGGAGGTCAGAGACAGGATCAGGGAGAAGGGTTTCATTAGAACTACAGCATTTGGGGCTTGATTTTCTTCTCATTTGCATCGGATTGATCCAGGAATTGTTTCACTAAAGTCAAAGGTGCTAACAACTATAAAATCTGTCTGGATTAGAAACAGGTCATTACTATCACATCTAATGGATTTTAATCCATAAATTCAGTAAAAACAGCAACAGAAATTGCTTGTTAGCTACACCACTAACCACACTTTCACTCTTATCTCACAGCAGAGGCTGCATTAGCACTTCCTTACAAGTTCCAATTTACAGCAAGGTTTCAGACACATAAATAAGTCTTCCAGTTGATTGGCTTGCATTAGCCAAACAACTAAGTGGAGTAGTATTCATAACACTGAATAACACTGTTAAACAAGCTTTGCATAAAATAATTTATCAGCTTTTATATGCACATTTTGCGGCTGAGAATTTAAAGCACTCTCTTGTATTAAAAGGAAAAGAACAAAAAGAAAAAAAAAAGAAAAAATTAATTAAAAAAAAGTCCAAACTCTCAACTGGTGGAAATCAGAACAGTCTCACGCATCCCTCATTTCCACTTTGGCAGGTTGATTTCAGGTGGAGATCCAGTTTATATTAATGAGGAGTCAGTACAAAATAAGTAAAAGAATCTCTTGTCACTGCTAAACTAAGATTTTCATGAACGATAACAAGAAATAAATAGGTATATAACATATATTTAGGCATTTCTTTCCAACATCTAGTTTTAGACTCAGATTCCTACATTCCACACAAATGTGGTTGTACCACAATTTTTTTGTTGACAACCATTTATATCAGAAAAAAAGAATCATTATTTTGAGGTTATAGCAAGACTTATTTATACTACAGGACTGGGTCCCACCACATTTTAAATTTACTGGATGAATAGTTTTTGTGTGTCCCTCATTTTGCGTCTTTGTCACACACTACAACCCACATTCAGTCTTTGGCATGCAAGAGTTATGCTTCCCGAAGACATTTTCCTCATAAAACTGGCTGTTTACTTTTTGTACAGCAATACCACAAAGCTAATGTTCTTTCTTTTTAAGAGGGTCAGGGTCCTTGGGTCTATTTTAAAATGAAAAATGAAATAGTGCAGATCAACTAAACTTCAGAACATAAATCAAACCTCAAATAATGGAATGGGCAGACTCTGATTTCTTATTTAGAATATGTGAATACTGAAGATGGATAAACAGCCTGGTAATTTGCCCTCTTGTTTTAATCTTTATCTCAAATGTGATTCTAATACACAGGAACAGAACAGACATGGGTTTGTGGAGTAATTTTGCTGCCAAAAATAAGTTCTGGCTTGCAAGCAAGAAGGCATCATATTGCCAGTTATGGACACAATAGTCCCTTTTTATGACTATACCTATGCTAATAAATTAGGTAGTGCCAAGGAATATTCTGGGCACTGCAACTCGATCACTTACATGGTTAAACTGTAAGAATGGCCCCTGACAAGGTTTTGTTAAAATCACCTAGCATTTCCCAAACAATCTTCTGGCACAGTGCAGAAGTTAATGTGGGAGAATGACCACTCAGAACAGGCAGCTTGAATTAGTCCACATTTTGGAAATAAAGAAAACTAATAATATGCAAATGTCAAGACAATGCCAGTTGGCCCTATGGCCAGAGAACAAGCACTGGCACTGTTTGCTCTGTAGGATAAACCCAGACTGTACAACAAACACACCTCAGCACAGGACCACTGTATTTCTGGATGCCTCATCCCAGAGGCCCCAGAGAAAAAGGAAATCCATGAAAGAAAGAGAGTAGCAGAAATGTCCAGAAAGGTTTTTCCCTTTAAAGCTCCACTCTAAAAACATATAAAGTTGTGGGTTTTTAAAAGCACTTTAAAACTCCGGAATATTTTGTAGGTGACTGGGGGATAATGGCAACACTGGGAATATCAAGATCTTGTGCATATATTCCTGACTGCAAATAGTAGTTGATCTGTAGTCATCATGTGGCTTGTACACAAATCTATTTCAGTGCTGCATAATTGTTTGAGGTACCTCAGCCAAACTCAAGATACCTCCAAGAAATTCCAAACCATGTGCAGACCCTCTCTCTGGGGCACACACTCACTGAGCAGTGGAGTGGATTGCAGAAATCACTGTGAGGTGCACCCACACTGCATAGGGGAGTGCTGTGCAAAGCAACCAGCAAAGTCATGAAGGCATTTATCAGACCATTTGTCAGCAAATCTTGCTTTCAGTTCAGGGACTACTGATGCCTTTGGTTTCTACATCTTCCCTGCTCTGTGCTAACTCTTCTCTACCATATAGAATCATAGAACTTCTTATGCTGGAAAAGACATTTAAGATCTTTGAGTCCCACCGTTAAGCCAACACCACTAAAACTGATCCCCAAGGGTCACATCTACAAGCCTTTCAAAAACCTCCAGGAATGGTGATTCCACCACTTCCCTGGGCAGCCTATTCCAATGTCTAACCACACTTTCAGTGAAGAAATTTTTTCCTAACATCCAATCTAAGCCCCCCCCCCAACCCAACTTGAGGCCATTTCCTTTCATCCTGTCACTTGTTAATACGCCCATGCTGGGCTCCTCTGTCTCACCAGCAATACCAGGGGCAGCAGATATTCCTAAAGCATCCTAAGACCACAGTAATTACTGATCAAAAGTAGTCCTTCCTCTAGCCATTTTCCAAACATCTGTTCTCCACATTTCCTCTCACCTAAGTGTGTCTTTTAGGGTTGATCTCCACCCAGATTCTCTGTTCAAGATCCCTAAAAGAAACTGTACCTGTAGATTAATGATGAGGACACTTGCCTGTAATATTATTCCACTGAAGAAGTAAGCTTTGGTTTTGCCAAAGGAAACAGGGATGTTTTAACTAATCCACAGACTTACTCAAATGGACCATTTGTAGCAAATGTAGCTCTGGAGCATCTCGGGTAGGAATAAGAAAAGAATGATTAAGGTCTACATTTTCCATATAAAAGGTAAGATGCATCTTATGCAAGGGGAACAAGTTTAATATCTGAATAGAACTTTTTCTTCCTCATATAATCCTTTCTCTAGACTGCTCAATGTGTAATCTGCTAAACCAAAGTTGATGGCAAATGGCCACACTTACCTCCCAGAAGCTGCTGGTCTCAAACTGACTACACTTTCAGCAAGGTAGTTGCTCCAGTACAGCTCTTAACATGGAACAAGAAAGGAAGGTCCCTACTCTGCCATAAACTCAACCACAGTCAACCTGTTGTGCTTCATCATGGGCTTCTGAACACTTTACTAAGAAAAGGGCATGAAGCCATAATCAGTAAGAAAGGAATGTACGGGAATTCAAACTGAGAACCTCAAAAAGAAAATTTCACAACAGCAAGGACTGTTAAGTATTCTTTAATTCACGGGGTTTTGTTGTGGTTTTTTTGTTACTGTTTTGTTTGGGGATTTGTTTGTTTGTTTGTTTTTTGTTAAGGCAGAATGAATAAATAGGGAAAGATTATTGGGGAATGGTTCTATTTTGAAAATAAAGAACAACAGAGAACATTTCAGATCCTTGGAATCTTTGTTGCCCTCATTTTATGAACAAAATGAAAGCAATATACTGTTGAGGACAGCTAAAGAAGGGGACTGAGTGAGAATGTTACTTGATTCAGACCTACATTAACAAAACTCTCCACTGTCAAGAACCTGTCAAGGGAGTTCCTGTATTCAAATGGACAGCAAATTAAACATATCACTAACCTCAGGGAACCTAGAAGTACCAAAACAAGGGATATTTTTAGCCCATTTGGCTACTTGGGGGTGGTAGGTGTCTGCTCTCATTAAAATCTTACAACTGTTTCTCCCAAATGTCAAAATTGTAAAGCTATTGACTGATGCAGCTGAGATAACCCTGGCAATGGTATTCCACTGCTTTAGTTGACAGTGGTCTCACCATGACAGTGCTAGAGAGCTAATTTAGCTTTAAAGGAAATTAGGAATCCTTCCAAGTTGGATTGGGATACCTTCACAATCCAACTCCTCTTGAGCCTCTAGAGGAGATTGTGTACAGTGGGAGTAGAAATCCACTGGCCTTTCCTGGAAGCTCCATTTTTGTCTTCAATTAATGAACTTGCTCTTTGCTTCATGAGTTTCAGGGCTGTGGAAAAACCTAGGCCAGCATTTCTCACTGAGTAAAAGTTCATGCTAGTAAATCAGAAGAAAACAAAAAATTAAAAAAAATAAAATTGCACAGTCAAAACCAGCAGTTCAAAAACACATCCACCATGGGCAGGAAGCCAACAGCAATGTTAGACAATACAGAACAGAATATGTACAAAACCATCAGTGTCATTGTGGAAATGCACATCAGAACATGGAGAAAATCCTCATCTGTGTTACAAAAAATAAGATCCGATGAGCACATGCACATTGGTGTCTGGAAAGAGGAATTTAATTCCTTCCTAGAGTAAAGAACTTTACTCTTCTACTTCCAATATAATGATTTTTTTCATTGCTTGTATAGGAATTATAAGATAAAAGTATACTCTGGGCTCAATTCCTTCCTACCTCTGTCTCTCTGATGACCTCAATGAGCTGATAAGGAAGAACCTTTCACAAGTCAATCTGCTGTTTTAAGCTCCTTTGAATTTTGGGGCACCAAACAACTACAGAAATATTATGGACCATAGGAGTTTCTGTCGCTTCTGGTCCAACCATTCTCAAAACTCAAAGGAGAATTGAAGGTGTCTGGACCATGAGGAGAAGACAGTAAGCGAGAAAGTCTATTCAGGTTAGTCATATAGGAAGATATTTGAGGAAGGATTTCTTAGGAATGGGGCATTTTACATGGGGTTGAGAGGATGGGTGTGGAAAGAACATTTGCGCTTGTCCTTCTGCTTGACTAACCCGAACAATATCTGTCAGAGCTAAGTGTGCACAGACCACAGCAGCCAAAGCTGGCACGTTCTCAGGGTTCCCCAGAACATGAACCTAAAAAGTTTCAGATTCATTTCAGAGTCTCAAACCCACCATATGTGAGGAGGCTCAAAATACCACAGCTAGAGTGCACTTACATAAGACTATTAAATTAATTAGTCTTGCAGCACAGTATGAATTGTAATTCAATCCTGGTGATAGACTGGGAGATTAATCACAATTTACAGCCTTGTAAAGGCAGATACACACACATACACAAAAAAGTATGTTAAAGGAAAAAAAGGAAAAGAAAAATATTCCAGCACTCAGAGCCTTTTGCTTCCAGTAATAATTAAATGTATTGATGACATTCTTGAAAGAGAAACTATTTCTCCCTTTTTCTCAGTTTTTCAGTTGAACATAAAACTGTGTTTTGACTGTTTCAGTTTAAAAAAAAAAAAGGGAAGAAAAAACATAATCAGACAATTGTGGCTTTTCTTTTTGAAAAGACACTTTGATACCTAGAAACATTTTTTTGTTTCTTGGCTTCTTCTTTAACAATTAAAAAACATTGACGAAACTGACTTTTCCGTGAAAAAAATCTTGAACTAAAAAAATACAACAACCTCTAGTGCTAATCCTGGCCTAATATGGTCTTCTAAATTACACATCAACATTCTTATACTGGTTTATTTTTTTAAAAATCATAAAAAATAGATTGAATTTCAAGAAAGTGAGAGTCCATTATAGTCTTGAGAACCCACAAAAACCTTCGTAGGGCATTTGAGAAGTGAAAAGTACCATTTTGGGCCCTAAGCCTTTAACACACCATCAACAGTCAACACAAAGTCATTTCAGTGACAAAACTCAAATATCGTATAACCTGTATATGTTACTTGAAAGCATGTTCATGAGTTTAAAAACTGCCTTTGTGTGTTCGTACATATGCAGAAAAGGTGTGGGATCAGCACATTCTTTGAAATGTTTTTTATTTTTAGAAGGTATCTATAATTTTAGGGTTTTTGGTTATTTCACAATGGTGTACTATTTCTCCATTTTGGCTGAAAATCGCTTCCATCAATAATAAGAACAGTGCATTTGAAGTCCCACAGTTGTTTACTCCAGTGACAGAAATCCCCTGAACACAATTATCTTGGATGAAGATTTTCATGTCCCTCACTCGGAGCCTTCCTAAACACAATGTGTTTTGCCCTCAGTTGACTGAGAGGGCCTGAGTTTCAGAGAATAGGGCTTCAATGTTTCCTGAAAGTGTGACAGCTTCAAAGTATGTCCAATGAGACCCCAGAACCACCAGTCATTTTGGAAAAATGTTGTTGCTGTTTCTCTGATCCATTGTCTTTTTCAGAGTGGCACAACTGTGTTTGCTGTGCACAATTCCCAACAAACTGATTGATGTGGAAGGCAAGCCAGGAAAATCTCTGCTCCACCCCATTTTGTGTGTTTCACGGTCAAAAATGTTCAATAACTGCCCAGATGGGGAATATATTTTTTCTTTTCTGTTCCTGTAGATACTCCTTCTGTAAGTTGCATTATTATTGGGTCACTCACATGTTTTTGACTTCATTCTAGGGCTTGTAACCCTTTGCATCAACATCCACCTAACACATCACTCTAGACATGCCACCAGTGAGCTCCTGCTGTGAAATGTTCCTGTAAATGGGAACAAAGGGAGCATATGGATCCTTTGATTAATCCTTGCTATACACAAAAACATACACACACCCCCACACCCCCACACCTTGTTTTACCATCCAAAGAAAACCTGCAAGCAGTCAGAATGCTTGTGTGCAGCCCTGTGCTGTAATGACATTTCTATTATGTTCTGTTCTAGTTGTGGTATTGTATAACCATCACTGCTCGAGCTTATGTCTTCATTCCTTCTTAGGTTACATGACCAATACTGAGTTTAGGAACAGGATTTAAAACATGTCCACATACTGGTAATTTATCACACACACATTACACAAATAAATAACTAATACGCACATATATATCAACTTAATTGCTGCACATGTAAGTACCTGATTTCACATAATGAATATTTCAAGGAAGCTTATACCCCAATAGATATTAATTACTCTGTCTGAACCAGAGGCCCCACTTTTCTCCTAAACATGTTACATTCAGTGGACTTTGGATTTATGCTGCTGCTCGTCACTGTGCTACCTAAACACTTTCTTTACTTAATCAAAAACAAGAATGAAATCCCCAAAGGAGAGGTTTGGTGGGGTTTTTTGGGGGGGATGGGGGTGGTAAGTGGGTTAGGTAGGATAGTTTTGGAGTAAGACTCAAAGAAAATCACCTTTGCAGATTTTATTTTTTTTTTTAATTTATATTGTTTTATTTATACTGTTTTGGAGTCAAGGGATAAAAGCATTGCAAGTATTATTTTTTGAGAAAAAAATCCTGCTTAGATTACAGAAGAATAATCATCCTAGAATAATCATCTAGGAGATGATTATTTTTTTCTGGTAGTGGGTTTGTGCCCTCACCCAGAGTTGGGTTTCTTCCCAGGTACTGACTCTTCTTCCTGGCTTGGCATATGCAGCACCAGTAACAGCACAGGTACCAATGCTTCCTCTCAGAAGGAAATTCCAGTTTACACAGGGCCACCCTCGATTTCAGGGAAATTTTGTGTGATCTAGGACCACTACAAATTTCTGGTCATGATCAGAGTAGGTCTGAAGAGGATGCAGCCTTGCAGGCTGGAGGTACATTAGATATAACAGCCCTGCTTGTGTTTTACCTTGTTAAAAGTACACCATTATTCTAAGTCCCAAGTAATTGCTAAACTGTTACACTTCAGCGAATTTCCATGAAAGATATACTAGTCCCCAGAGATGTTCTGGCACAGGAGTGTTAAATGCAGCATCCTTATATTTTAAGTAGGTGATTCTTTGCTACATAAATGTCCCAGCCTGCTGTATGCACAAAGGTAAGATGACCCTCTGGAGACATTAACAGCCTTTTTACCTCCTCTGTGCCTTATTCACAGGCAGGCAGCATCCTACCTCCTCACTCCAGCCCTGCTTTGCTTATTTGTGTTTATGGTACACAAGGCAGTAGATAAAAAAAAAAGGAGTTTTAGACACTTTTTGTTCTTAGCTAAAGCTTTTAGTTACACATTAGGGAACAGAAGTGTGGTACGACCCTCTGTTTATTTGTGGTTCTTTTAAGTGATGTCCAGAGACCTACATTTCATGGTTGTTTGAAAGTTTATATAACAGTGGGAAGCTGTTAAACAGCAGTTTACCTTCACTTTTTTCTTTTTTTTTCATCATGTAAAGGATTTAAATTAACACTCATTCTACCGTATTACTTTAGATATTAGTCAACATTTTCCGAGTTTTCTTTTTCCTTAGAATCTGTGTTTCCTGTAAGTAATGATAAGAGGTTTCATGTCAACAAATTTAAAATCCATTTGATAACTATACACTTTAAAATAGTCCTTGAAACTTTCACAAATAATTGCTGTTCATCTGTCTGAAAAAAAAAAAATTGTGGTTAAAAAGAAAAATCTACGTTCTTCACATTAGACCTATAAACAAGGCTAAAAGTTCTTCCAAAAAGAAATCTTTTCTTTTTTACTTCCTTGCATTCTACTGAGTAATGCGTAATTCAATCTTTTAAATAAACTGGATATGGTTTTTTTTAAATGTTCACAACGTTCTTGCACGTCTCCCAGTTCCTAAAAATTTGTCATGTTCAAACACCCTTAGGATCTCTCTAACACTACAATGCATTCAAGAAATAAGTTTTTATTTCGTATGTCCAAAATCTCCCTTTTATTCTTTTTATAATTTGACCATAATTCTGTTTCCTTAAGAGTCAATGGTAGTTTTGCTTTGCCATAGAATTCACTTCTTTTAGTGCTTTATATAGCTGCAGCTCCTTCCAACACAGAACACGTCTTTCATTTAAAAAAAAAAAAAAAAGTAAAAAAAAAAAGTCCAAATTAAATATGCAGTTTATTTAGTAACCAGGTCTTAACACAGAGTCACTTTGGGACATTGGATATGTTGTTTTCCTTCAAATCATCTTAAACATTCAAGCTATATGCTTTATGTAAATCATTTAGCATATAAATTTCATTTGGACTAAGAAATAACTGTATAAAAACTGCCAGAATTTTAATGCAAAGTATGCATTATCTTGGCTCTTTATATCGGGATGAAAGAAAACCCACTTTTTAATTATGAATTTAAGTGTTTGGAAAATAATTTTCAGCCTGAAAGACAAGCCAGATTTGTTGTTTTTAAAATTATTTGTGTCCAGGAATTTTTCTGGGAGAACATAGATGGAATTCATAGTAAAATAAATTTAATGTAATTCCATCATTTTTTTGGAAAGCTCACATGACAGAGTCATATCCCATTAATTCACAGTGATCACTAGAAGGCCAACTGAAAGCTACAGAATAATACAAACTAGAGCCAAAAAATTTAAATGGTTCACTACACAAGACCTCACTTATTTTAAGTTTAAAAAAAAGACATATTGTCTTCCCCATGCTAACTTTGTGCGACAAGTCTAATTTAAATGACCGTATTTTATAAAAACAATTACCTTTTAGGGTTATGAATTCTCACGGTATAATGTTATGTGTTTATATTTTTTCTGGAACACTTCTGGATGCAGATTCAGACTCTGCTACAAACGCAAAATATTCTGCACTGCAAGGCAATGACTGAAACAAAATTTTTCTTCTAAAGTTGCTGAAAAGTCCAGAGTTCATGAAGACAAATTTGTCTTATTATCATTATTAGTATTTGTCAAGTTATACCTTTTACTCCCTAACTCTACCAAAAAGAAAACCTTGGTGAGTGATAGAACTGCAAATCCAATCAAATACCATGAAAACTGGCCATAATAAACTTTGTTATAGTGAAACTCCACTTAGGGTGCAGCAAAATGAAAATCAGGGAGCACATTTTTGCTTTTTGACCATGCACGCTGCATTTACAGAGCCACTCGAAACTGCTGACAGCCGCGTTTTTTAGCGGGGGAAGAGAGCCACATTGAATGTCATAAAAGGTAATAAGAATTATAATAAGGATTTCTGAAGACTCTCACCAGTACAGCTCTCGATAGAGAGTGAGCAGAGAGACCAACAGTAACTTTTGAACATTTAACCTACATTCGGCTAGTAGTTAAAAGACACATGTGGTGTGAAAGCTCTAATTCACGGTTAATAACTTTCCCCTCCTCAAACACATTCAAGGGGGAAAAAAGGAAAAAGAAGAGAATAAAAAGATATAAAGCCCTGCTTAGGCCAACAAGTTGTTAAATTTCTTGAGCAAGGACAATTTTCTAAGTACAATCATTTCCTCCAACAAGGTAACTCATGTAAACACCATCAGGGTCATATTGTTTGTTCTGTGCTGCCAGATGGGGGATATAAACCATGCAGAAACAATTTCAGATTTCCACCCTGATTAGTTCATCTTGAATATTTTCACAGTGTGAATCTGGAAGTCAGAAGTTTATATAATGGTTATAAATTAGGGAGAAATCCTGCTGCCAAGAAAGTCACTCTCAAGCAAACAAACTGTCTCCTTCCTAACATGTTTTAGGTGTTGCTTATCAAACACATTCTCAGCTGTAGGTGGAAAAAGAACTTCTACCCGTCGTCAGTTTTTGGATTGCTGTTTTCCCACCGTGGGCTGTTTAGTCACAGCGGTGATTTACCCGCATTGTCCCCATTCCCGTCCCGCTCCCGGTGCCCGGGCGGGCGAGCGGAGCCTTGCGGCAGCCTGCAGCTCCCCCCGGGGGCCAGCGGAGAGCCCGCAGCCTCCCAAAACCCTCCAGGAGCTCTGAGCTGCAGCCATCGGCCAGAGAGAAACTTCACCGAGCAAAAAAATCCCCCCTGCGAGTCCTCGGGTCCTTCACATCGCAGAGTTTTGCTACCAGGAAGCCGAAGAGATGACCTGTCCTGTATCCCTGAACTCATCACATCCACGTTGCAGCTTCCTGAGCTTCTTCAGAGCATGGTTTTGGCTGATTTTTGCAGGCATCCCAAAACATAAACCTTAAAAGCAGTATTATTTCACAAAATATCAACATAATGCCAGTTCTTTTTAGACTTGAGGGTTGCTGTGGTTGAAAGGAAAATAAAAATTGCAGTGTCTGTAGAGTGGATAACAAAAACCCGAGTAAGGCTTCTGAAAAGGCAACTCTCGAGGCACAGGCAGATGGAGTAGGCAAAAGGTAAAGTTTACACATTCTTTCCAGTTGACTTGGCCAAGCGCTAAAACCAGTAAAGCACTTGCTTTTATTCAGAAATCAATTTAAAATTTGTCGTGTGCCAGCTATATAATTGAAATTTCTGGTTATTATATGTACAGGCATAAATTCTGCCCTCTGATACATGCACAAGTTCAACCTCCCTTTAGGATCATCAGGGTTAATGTACATACATGTTAGGGCAGAGTTTAATATTATCTCCGTGGAGCAGCAAACAACACTAGGTCAAACAAGCCGGTTTCATTTAATACTAAAGCATGTTTAAGGAGAAATGTCAGAGTTCAGTTCCGCTGGCTAATGATGTAAATCAGGAATCACCAAAGCCAGACACCTATCCTGATCTTATTCCCGATTTGTGTTAGGATTGCTCCATTGAAATAAATCAGTTCTTTACCAGGAATTCATTCTACTGACACATGAGCAGTTCATAAACTTTACTCAAATAAGGAAATTATGCCATGCAGGTGAGTAAATTTATTTGTGTGGTTTAACTACTTGCTAAAGTTAATTTTTTATTGCTGCTGTTGAAATATTTTCAGCTGAAAATGACTTCCCTTTTAAACAAAGTTTTGCGGGAAATACTAGCTTTTCTCTTTTTCCTTTTCTTTTCTTTTCTTTTCTTTTCTTTTCTTTTCTTTTCTTTTCTTTTCTTTTCTTTTCTTTTCTTTTCTTTCTCTTCTCTCTCTTCTCCTCTTCTCTTCTCTTCTCTTCTCTTCTCTTCTCTTCTCTTCTCTTCTCTTCTCTTCTCTTCTCTTCTCTTCTCTTCTCTTCTCTTCTCTTCTCTTCTCTTCTCTTCTCTTCTCTTCTCTTCTCTTCTCTTCTCTTCTCTTCTCTTCTCTTCTCTTCTCTTCTCTTCTCTTCTCTTCTCTTCTCTTCTCTTCTCTTCTCTTCTCTCTTCTCTTCTCCTTTCTTATCTTTTCCTCTTTCCTCTTGTCTTTCCCTTTTCTTTCCTGTTTTCTCTGCACTTATTTTTTTCTTCCCTCCCCCTCATTTTCTTTCATCTTTTTTTTTTCTTTTCCTCTCATCTGTCCTTCCCTTTCCCTCTCTGACACATACATAAAGACCACATTAATAAAAAAAAAAAAAATCCTCAAGCATCCTCTAATCAAATGGTAGGTTTTGACATTTTAATGAAATGTCAGGTTTTGTTTTGTTTTATTTTATTTTTCTTGTTATTTGTTTTGTGGTGATGGTGTGTCTTGTGGGGGTTTTGTGGGTTTTTTCCTGTCGTCATTATTTTGAGAAGGAAAAGACATATTTCCCAGTTAATTAATTTACCTATAGAAACAGAGAAGTTTTTCAGGAGGCAGAAGAGCAGCTGAAGTGCTGGAGCGCAGTGGATGGAATCCCATCCCAGTTCAGCTGTGCCACATTCGGTTGCGTTTTGCCAGAGGGTAGGACCCTCGCTAATATCAGAATTATCCCCTGCGCTAAAGGGTTTCAAATACCAAAAGCGTACATTCGGTAGCATACGCTATATTTTCAGGTGCGTTCCTCATGCTCATGATCAATAGGCTGGTGGTATGTTTTAATCCTCTGCCGAGGATGCCCCCGCGGGTGGAGCGGGGGCCCGGGTCTAAGGGTACCACGGCCGGGGCGCACCTGGAAGACACCGGGAGAGGCTGAGCTGCTGCGGGCTGTAGCCTCCTCCGCGGCCAGGAGCTGGGAAACATCTGCTCCTTGGATCTGGAGGTGGTGACCAGAGCGTGTGAGCGCGGGAGGGGCTGCGGCTGCCGGCGGCGCTGTCCCGGGAAGGGCCCCGGGGGTCCCGGCGAAGCTCGGCATCCGCGGGCGTCCCTCGCCCCGCTCGCCTCCTCGCTCCTTCTCCCTCACAGGCTGTGTAATGGCGCCTCCTGCCTACCGGCACAAGGAAACTGCCTGTGGAAGCTCAGACGACGAGCTTTTTCCCATTACCCGGCTGAGCATCTCCAAGGGCTGCAGCGCAGCTCCCTCCGCACCCAGGAGCGCCGTGTCCCGGCAGCGACAGGCAGGGAACAGAAGGGTGTCCAGGGACCTCCAGGGAGGAGCCTGCACCTTGCTCAGCACAGGGTAAGGTCTCCTTGCCCCACACCAAGAGTGGTCCCTAAGAGGTCCACCTGAGCTCCCTCGGGCCGTGGGTGCGGATGGAAAGGCACCCTCAGAACACAACAGCACTGACTTTCCAACAGACACCCAGCAGAGCAGGGGAATCACACCCCATGAGTGAGGGTCTCCCCACTGACCATCGCAGGACCTCTGCAGAGGTCCAAAGTTCAATGGAGCAGCCAGATGAGCTGAACCCTGATGCTAACTGCAAGGGCCATGCCTCCTCTTGGATTATCATTTTCCTCTGCTTCATGCCTGCAGAGCAAGGAAAACCCCAGTTACAGGTAACAGCATTCTGCCACCTTGGTCAGTGTTCTTGACTAACACCTGGTAAATTTTGAGTCTCAACACTATTCAGTGGCTATGGAGCATAGAGAAGTACTCGAACTAGGGCAAGACAGAGTTTTGCACAGATATTGACCGTGGAAGAAGAAAAGGAAACACAGACAACAATGGTGCTGTTCATGCTGTTATGATTCTGTTGCACATAGTTTCAGCACTATATAAATTAAATTAGTTTAAAACAAGTGGCTTTTCAGATCTTGGGGTACCCGGACTTCTGTAGAATATATGCTGATACAAGTTATTTGTTAGTATCTGTAAGGGGATCTGCCTTCATGGGCAGCTATAATTGCCTCTTTTTTTTTTTTCTCTATGTATCAACGTGGCTCAACCAATGTGGATCAGGCCAAACAGGACAGACAATATTAAGCAGCTAGATTTTGGTCTGCCATAGTTAACCATGTAAATTTTTGATTTTCTCATCGTCAAATGTTTTCCTTATCAAGTAAGTGTCTAATACTCCCAGCAAGCATTATATGAAGTATAAATATTGCCAACATAATTAGGACTTCCATAGATGGTTTTAAACATGAGGCATAAGTTGCTCATGCAGATTTCCTCACATCATTTCTCACATATACGGCAACACATTTGAATTGATGTGGAAATCTATTCCAGTGACATTGAAAAGGACATATTTTAATACTCACATCTAAATATACTCCTCCTGAGCTTTCTGCCCATAAATATATAGAGGGAGATTGAACCACCTGTACATTTCAGCCATGAGGAAAATGACAGCATTTTAGCCTTTTCAAAACATCTCTGAACTATGTCAAGAAACAGTCCTGGTTCTGCTCAGCTATATTTTTCAGTCCTGTGGATGATATCTGAATGGTCTCTAAATGCTGATGAAATCGAAATGTGTAGCATATACCATAATTGCAGGCATTTGGATCAGCATATTAAATAACTGTTCTTAGAATATCTCCAAGACTCACACTCTGCAAAGCTCTGCCTTTCTTTTATAAACACAACGAACTGAAGGAAGAATGTATAAACTCTCCCTTCACACACCTTTGCCCTTCTTTTCTCTTTAGTAAAGGAAGAATCTCAGCTTAATGCAGTTATATCTTTGGTGACTACACATCTGCAGCCTTTCAAGAGACAGTTGTTCTCTCTCAGGCTCTTCTTTTAGGGCCTAAAAAAACGCAGACTATGGACTAAATATTATCTAAATGGAGGTTTTCCTACCCAGGAAGGAAAAGGTATTCACTTGATTCCCAACAATAATGCTTCTATAAGCAATGTCTCATGCTAGGAACATCAAGCTCCTGCTACAAGGTTGTTTCTGAGTCACCCCAGTGCATGGTGAGCATTTGTCACATCCTATTTCTGTATTTCCCAGAGGATATCTGTCAGAATTATCCAGGTGGGCAGTCAACTTGTGCATAGGCATCTGCATTTTGGATAACAGTCATCTCACCTTGTAACTACTTTTCTTTGTTTCTTTTTTTCATTCAGGAAAATCCCACGCTGCAAAAGAAAGCACGTCGGTTACAGCCAGATTGCTGGTGCTCAGGACTTTTAGTGTATTCGCCACTCACATGACAAAAAATTGAAAAGGGGAAGTTTTTTTGAGTTTCCATTAAAATCTTTGATGTGTACAACAGGGAGACCGAATCTTATTTACTTTTGCATTTCTTCCTTTTTTTTTTCTTTTCCCAATGGTGCATTTAGTTTCATTTAAAGCAAATAAGAAGATGAGAGTAAAGAAGTGAAGAGGAAAAGAATCACTGTGTTTGATAATTTCTCCATTTAAATATTAAAAAGGCTCTGACATAAGCTGGAAAATGGAGGAGTGGGTAGAAACCATTCCCAGGACTACTGCTTGCTGGAATCAATTTTCTGGAAGACTGGTTTCATAGTGTCACATCACATCAGATTATATTTTGGTTATTATATCTTTTTGACATTAAGAAAGAAAAGTATTTTGCTAATTTTTTTAAAGTATAATTTACGAAAATATAACAGAATTCAGCAGGCACATTGCTGAAAACCATGAAACCACAAGAACTAGGAATGTGTTCGTAAGTGTATTTCAATGTGACAGCCACTGCTTTGCCAGCTTTCTCAAAGCTATTCTTGTGCTTATTGGCTAGGTAAGAGCTAATTGAACTCTTCAAAAACCAGAAGTAGCCACTGAAGAGAAAACCTCATTATAGCTTTTTCTACTGGTCAGAAAATACTATTAAAATTCCCTGCCATCACCACAGGCTCACAGAGTGAGTGAAAAAAGTATCTTTTTAATTCTATACTCTTTTTCTAAAAAAAATTTAAAAACCTTCAAATATTTTCAATTCAATGCAAAACAAACTAAAAAAAGAAGTCTTAAGTTTGAAACGAAGAACATTTTTGCCCCCCATGCACAAAAAAAATTAGTAAAGGGTTTGTTTTTCACATTGAGTATGAAACTTTACAAGACATAAGGAAATCTTTTCAGAAAGTCAGAAACATCTGTAACTGCAATTACAATGCCTATAGTACATTACAATGCTGAAGTTTAATTGGAAAACTCACTGTACTAGACACTTAAAACAGGATCATTGCAGGTTTTTTAATCAGCAGTATCTATTCCAATCCTCTTCATTAAAGGCAATGTGGGCAACTCCCTGACTGACAGAAGAGGGACCAGGTTTGTAGCTGATAAGCCACAAGATTTGCCATAGCGCCCCAGAGAACAGGCTCTGGTTTAATCAGGCATTATTTGTTGGCTCTGGGGAGGCAGGTATGTTGTCTTGAGAGACATCAGGTCTGTGGTTGCAGCTGGAAGGGAGCAGGCAATTGTAGCTCGTTTAATAGCTCCATCTCTGTAACTGCTTGTGGGGGTGATTCGAGAGCATCAAGGTCCGCTCAAACTCGGCATTCCCCACCAACATTCCCCCAGCCACCAAAAGTGGAAGATGAGAGAGGGACCACACGTAGCCAGAGCTCCTGCCTGTTAACAATTACAATCTGCTTGCAAAAAAAATTAACAATGAAAACTCTTAGCTATGTCATATTCATTCCCTCACACATGAATTATGAGGTGAGCCCTTACTTTTGCACATATTTGTGATACCACACTTCCCACACTGTAATGTAGCCTCTTTTTTTGTATTTACTCAGTGTGGGCTGGCTGGCAGCAAATGATATACTTTGGGTTTCCATGAATACGTTATATGCACATAAATTGGGTATGGTGGAACGAAGAGAGTCCATAGGTCAGGCATATGAATAAATAAGAAATAGAAACAAGTAATAGCCATGATATCATTCTTGTCCTCTCACAGCATGCTGAAAATGGGGCTGTCTGAACCACCTGTAGCCTGTAACTGCTTGCATACGTAAATGCTGCTAATGGAAATCGAATCAAAAGCTATAGGCTGCCTTTAGGACTTTAGCAGTAGTTCTTTTGTGTCTGTCCTCAAAGTAAAGAATAGGCTGCAATTTGTGCCCATGATATGTTGGGCAAAAAAAATTCACAGAGTATGAAACAGCAGTAAGAGCAAAGTCTTGCAAGCAGAGACTAAAGCAGAGGTTCCCAGGTTCTCTCAGCCCCACATCAGCACAATTTGGTGTGGTGTGAGGTACCAGCATCTGTCAGGCTCCAGCCAGCCACCTGTGGCCTGAAGGTTTGCATCAAGCCTGGTCACCCTGCACTCCCTTTGTGCCCAATGGGTGGGAATTGGTACTTCTAGGGTATCAGTAGATATTAAAATGGGTGGGATTGTTCCCTTAGGAACTGCACCTATTTCAACTCCATTGGCTATAAAATAGACATGGAATGACTTCCTCAGATCTAGGTGCCTACATAGTAAACAGAAAATGAGGTGAAATTAGTTCCACACCAACTAAGAAATGCAAACTAGGAAATTAGATTGTTGTTTTGGGTTTTTTTTAAGGTCCAATAATCATAAAATCATAGAATGATTTGGATTGGAAGGGACTAGGAAAGATGCCCATCTGATTTGTTGTTTGTTAGCAGAGAGGGTCTCCTGTGTGAATTGGTGATTGGTGACCGTCTTGACCACAGTGACCATGATGCAATTGAGTTTAAAATCTTATTGGCAGGAAGAAAAATGCCAGCAAAACTTCAGCCCTGGGTATCAGGGGAGCAGACTTCAGACTGTTCAGGGAACTAGTGAGTAAGGAGCCCTGGGAAAACGCTTTTGCAGGTGTTAGGGTCCACCAGTGCTAACCACTTTTTAAGCACCACCTTCTAAGGACACAGGAGAAGGCAATTCCAAAGTGTCAGTAGGGAAGCAAATGCGGCAGAGGACTGGCCTAGCTGAATAGGGATCTTCTTTTGGAGCTAAGGCAAAAAATGAAGGACAATGTGGGAATGAAAAACTCGCAGTCAACAGTAAACTTGGGTGGGATCTGCTGCTCCAGCTAGATCCCTACAAGTCTATGGGACTTGATAAGATTGTCCCTGTCATGGGGGCATCAGAACTGGATGATCTTTGAAATTACTTCTTTCTACTTATTTTTTTTCCAAAACCACAGCCACAAAAAATGCAGATAGAACACACTGTGGTGTGTTGACATGCTTGCAGAAAGAACAAGGGTTCTGATTTTGATGTGGAAGAACCATTTTGAGAACTTTCTGGCCTGTTGGGAAGTTTCATGAGGTGAAAGGGAAGAAAAGAACTGGAATGAAAACATAGAGCAAAAGTGAACTGATGCACACACAGCCATAAAAAAGAAACCTTTTGATGCTCAACAATGTAAGTCAGTTCATCAACTATCTTTTTGGTAATGTTTCTTGACTTACAAGGTACACAAGAATTTGCCTCAGTTGAGTACTAATTGTGTTATTTGTGAGGACACTTCCTGCCCCATTGCTGAGAACACAGCTGCGCTGGGCAGGGCACGTCTCAAGGATGAAGGACCACCACCTCCCTAAGATTTTGCTTTATAGTGAACTTACCACCGGCTGCCACATGAGAGGAGCCCCAAAGAGAAGATACAAGAACTCCCTGAAACATCTCAGCCTTGATCAACATAACTGACCTACTCTGGCCTCCAACTGGGAGGCCTGGAGTCATCTATAACGCCACTGATGCCTTCGAGAAAGCACGTAGGATCACTCTCGAGGAGAAAAGGCAACGCAGAAAGAATCGTGCCTTGCAGAATACACCATCTAAGGAGTCTTTCTGCTGTGCCTTTTGCAACCGGACGTGCCTGTCTCGTGTTGGCCTTTTTAGCCACCAGTGCACTTGTAACAAATATGGGTAGAGCCCTCCCCAAATCTTCGCTCGTGAAGCCCAGCCATGACTCTGACTCCTGCCCCAGTGATGATGACCATTATGCAGCCAGCACCAGGTGGCACTGCCAGAGCTGCTGTGGATAAGGGCCAGGGGCTTCACCAGGAACTCTTGCAAGTTGCAAAAAAATCAAGTTCAGTCCTAATATATTAATCCTATTTAGCATATAGGATTTGGGTTTCTTGATTTTATTTGGGTTTTTTGATTTTGTTTGGGTTTCATTTCTCTTTTTTTGTTCCTAGGACTCCCGCATTGATGTTTGGGTTGAATTCTTGATGGCAAATGTTTGTGGCAGTGCCATTTGTAACAAGCTCCTGTCAAAACTGATTTATATGGTAAAATCTGAGAATCAACATTAAAAATAAACTCTGATGTTCCTTTCTAATTTCTTATATGTAAGAGATGATGTATTAATGCCTGGAATCACAAGGATCACATTATCACAGTGCTCTCTTGTCTATACATTTATGACCTTTTTTTGGGTCTGGAAACAGCCACTTCCAAACTATGTATATAGGGGTAAAAATGGCTTCTCTTTCAGTGGATAAAGACTGGACAACAGTCAGAAGATTGCAAGGCTTAACACTACTTGGAGTGACACCTCAGTTTTTAGAAGCATATGACTGAGTCTGTGACATTAGACAGCATCTCTTGTGATGATATTTACGTTAGAAAATCTGAGTATTTTCTCCTTCTGGTCTTACTTTGGTATGTTTAAAAAAACACCACTACATACCATCATAACCAGAGTGAGGAGTACAAAAAAAAGAAAGAAAGGAAAGAAAGAAAGAAAGAAAGAAAGAAAGAAAGAAAGAAAGAAAGAAAGAAAGAAAGAAAGAAAGAAAGAAAGAAAGAAAGAAAGAAAGAAAGAAAGAAAGAAAGAAAGAAAGAAAAGAAAGAAAGAAAGAAAGAAAGAAAGAAAGAAAGAAAGAAAGAAAGAAAGAAAGAAAGAAGGAAGGAAGGAAGGAAGGAAGGAAAGAAAGAGAGAAAGAAAGAAAGAAAGAAAGAAAGAAAGAAAGAAAAAAGGAAAGAAGGAAAGAAAGAAAGAAGGAAAGAAGGACAGAAAGAATTAACATAATTTCTTAGCAGTGACATTTTTTCAAACTAAAGGTTTCCTTTAAATTTCCAAATTTCAAAGTGTTTGAGCCCCTTCCCACATTTTCAAATACAAACCTGAAAATAAATGAACTATTTCTCTGAAGGTGAAAATGTTCTTGTGGCTTTTTAAATCACTGCAGCAGAATGTGTATTGTTGTTTGTTTATACCAAGTTGGTGACATAACTCTCAGGTACAGTATCTGCATTTCTAGACTTCTGCTTCACTTTTTGTGTCACCTGCTGAAAGAAAATGCTCAGACCGTCTGAGGATTGAGCAGCCACTTCTTTGAAGCAGTTACCAGCGCAGCTTCTGAGTCCAACCCTCTGCCAGCACACATTCAACCAGCCTACAGACATCAGTAGCTGGCTTTCCCTCACTCTGAGGCTTCAAATTAAATTGCTGTTGAGACCCTATGACATAAATTAAGAACAGAAAAACCAGTTTTAAGCTTACAGCTCTGAAGAAATCACCAAACGAATTCTATTTTGGCAGATTGCTGCTCACAACTCAGAAAATACGACAGCAAAGCAAATCACATGTCCGGTGTATGTTTTATAACCCTGTGCAGACTAAGCCATCTTGTAGGCACATGCTTGACTATTTTTAGTGGCTGTGCTCCTGCAAATATGGCAAAGTCCTTTAGCATTGCCGAGTCACTAGGGGCTACTTGAAAAGTAGCAAAAGATGTCAGTTGCTGGGATTTTGACTGAAAATAATAATACCTGGATTTCTTATTTGCTTCACAGGTTTGCCAAAGAGCAAATGAAGTCAGCCCTGGCAAAATGACGATTCTCTGATTGCTGCCTCCAGCCATGAAAGTGCAGGATCTGACTGTGTTTTATTTTCATCACCATTACTGCAACAGCATTTAAAAGGTACACGATGGCTTGCGGGAATGCCAGTGTTCCAGGGTGTCCATCTGGGAATCAAACAACTCTCCTTCAGTTCCAAGCAGGTACTGTGACGTATCCAGAGGACCTATAACTGACACGGCCCATTAGTCATAGAAACATCCCACTAAAATTAGAGTCAGCTTTTCATCTTTATGCGCCTCCTGCCTCGGTCCATATGTAGAACATACAGAATGGATTTTTCTTTTCTTGGCATGTAACCCCGTCTTTCCGGTATTTTGGTTCCAGACCTTCACGAGCAATGCAGGTGGCTTTTGTTGTTCCACAGCTCATATTCTTGACAGTTACTGCATCTACACAATACTTCTGGATTTAGCCAGGCTGAAACATTCTCACAAACAGTTACTTAAGATTACCAGCATTAGCACGTAAATATAATAGTAATTAATAACACTTTGGCTTCTTGAAGATCCCTTGTGCTGCTCTGTTGGCTCTATTTCAACAGCACCTAAAAAGCCAGCAGCAAGGACTCTGCCTGCCCCAATCATGTTTTTAAGCTTTATGTAGTTTGGTTTTTAGGTGTGTAACAGAGGAACAGAGATAAGTTACTGTGACTCTCATTTTGAGAGTCCAAGATTTTCATGACCCTTTCCCATTTGGTACTGTATCTATTTATTTATCTGTTGGGTCCTAGATGGAGACAGTTCAGACCTGTTTTTCAGAGGTGTTGGGCAATTAACAGCTTCCATATGAGCCAAGGTGAACTGTGATCATGAGGTACTGTGCTGGATATGGCTTCTGTTTTTTTGGAGAGAGCATATACAAGGCACCATTTAAAGAGCGTTTACCTCAAATCTTCATTCTAAATCTAAATTTATAGTAAACAGGGACTTGAATAACCTTTGTGTCATTTACAGCACTTTTGAAATGAGTAAAGGATCCAAAGAGATATTTTGCATTATTAATATATTCTAATAAGAAAATCCAAGACTTCTCAATCCTACCCTTCCACTTGAGTTTCCTGCTTGCTGCCTCAACATATAGGTCAAACACTGGATAAGAATCTCCTTTTCTTATGAAATAGTTACTCCAGAGTAGAGGGTCAGGTTGACAGTGAGGCTATTGTGACACCATTGCTTTACCTGGCACACCAGATTTTATCTTCCAGTGATGTAAATATACAAATCTTCCAAAGCATTTTACGTGTTCAGAAAGACAAGAGTATGCCAAGTTGCCTTATTTGAAGTCCCTACGTTTATATATACTATGTTACAAAACAAAAATAAAATATGTAAACTGCCTGGATAAAACTCAGAGGAATACTCAGAGCTGACTAATAGTAGGTAGCACTTTTGTGCATACTGTGCAACATATTGCAATATAAACAACGGCTGTTGCAATACAGAAATAGAAAAGGTGATTCATTTCAGTTTGGAATGAAACAGTGGCATGTCTTGGTGTAAAAGCCATTAGGGCTTTGTTCCCTACAGGCTTCATTGCAATAGTAGCAGTGCTTCTGTTAGCTCATTATCAGCAGTGTTGGCAGCACAGGAGGGAGAATTGGTTGCACATTCAGATTATTATTGTCATTGTAACACTTTATATTAAGACTCCTTAAACAAAGGATTTACAAGCCGTGTTAGAGAGAGTCTGTCAATAGAAGCTGTTATAGAATCATACTGTTACTACAAGGGCTGATTAGTCCTTTATTGGCACCCTGTGAAAAAAATTGCTAACTACCCATTAACTGTTTGTAAACTGAGCTGGAGTATTTAGACATGTATGTTTGAGGAACATGAGGGACCATTTTGAGGATTTAATCTGATTTCCTACATATTACAGGTCACAGAATCTTGTCGGAGGACTCCTGCAGTAAGCTAGCAGTTTCTGGATGAACTACGTCACCTTTCCTAGAAAACCATCCATTTTAAATCTGAAGTTCTCAAGAATCTTTAATTATCCAATACTTAAGCTTGTAAAAGGCACTTATTCATGTGGTTCCAGATTTCACTTATTAAATAACCTGCTACAGTAAAGATCCTTACACTACTGCAACCTTTCCCCTTCTTTCCCACTGACTTTCTTTCACTTCATTTACATTCTATGTTCTATATAAAAATTGTTACTTAATATTTTAAGTTTTGGTAGAATCTGAGCTCCATCCAAGCTTGGGATCAGTCCTGCTGATGTTATTATGAGCAAATGGTAACCCATCCTTCCAAAAATTACATATTCAACACCTAACAGATGTAGAAAAAGTTTAAAGGCTCGGAGGTTGACCACAGAGAGTGGAGTAAAGAAGTAATGGATACATGCAGCTCCTTGCCACTTTTATACCATAGTGAGACATCTCCCCAGAGCTGCAACTGCAAGGGTATTTGCCTTTGTAGACCTCTCTGGAAGAGGTCTCCTTCTCTCAGAGGTGACCAGGCTGCCCCTTACAAGTAATTTGAGATAGTGATTTAAAAACAAAACTAAGCTAAAATAACAAAACGAAAGAAAACAAAACAAAAATTCTCCCCTAGCCATGCTACATCATACACAGAGTGTTAGTGATGTAAAAGATAATAAGAGCTGTGAGCTCTGCACATACCACTGGTGTTCCTGTACCCATGAGCTTTGTGTCACAACCTCCATTTCTTACAGACCACTATGCCTTCCCCTCTCGTAGGCTTCCCTTTAGCAACTCGACAGCACTGAGCTTTTCTGAGCACACAGAGTGACCTGGTGTAGAAACTCCAGGGTCCACATCAGGTTGTCTCATAAAATAACTTGGATCATCTCTTGTTTTTCCTTGAATAAATTCAACACATTCTGCCTATTTTTTACCAAGGTGTTTAGCAACAGTAAAGCTGGGAACTGCAGAGTGCTGGCAGGCCAGGTCAGGCACTGTGTTTACTGCAGCAGTGTTCTCCCACCAGCTGGTTCTGCTTCACTGTAATTTGTTCGGGATTTGCATCAGAACCTCTAAGTTCACCTTCTGCAAAATATTTATTATTTTTTTTCTCTCTTTCTGTCTCTCTGAGAGAAATGTTCCCCACTCCCTCTCTTTTAGAAGAGAATAATTTGCCACAGGATTGGAAACAAATTAGTACCATGTTGGGAGAGCAGCTCTGCCTGTTTCCCACACACATTCCTTGTATTTGCTAATTTTTTTCATCATGAAAATGGCAGAAAGGCAGAGGTGAAATCAAATGTATCCAAAGAGTTCCCTTAACAGAGGTAGATCTAAAAAGAAGTGAGGATTCATCCTCCACGATTATAAACATGTTCCATTTGTACTGGCTGCAGTACACTCCAGATATCCTAAGGATGGTGACGTTGAAGGATTCACAGTTCAAACCAATATTGACATGTTCTTTAAAAAATCTTCTCAACTGAGAGATATTGTTTTGTCTGGTTATTAACTACCTATTA
The DNA here is from genome assembly GCF_025592945.1 of Manacus candei. NCBI lineage: Eukaryota > Metazoa > Chordata > Aves > Passeriformes > Pipridae > Manacus > Manacus candei. The sequence continues at coordinate 422,051 of NW_026138059.1, forward strand.
CATATATCAGCCTAATTCCTCCTCTTTTTGCAAATGCTAAACTATTTATGTTTAATTTGATCATTAGATTTAATTTTTGCAATGTTCCTAGGATATCAAAAACCTCTAAAAGACCTTCCTGTTGTAGAAAAGCTGTTATGTAAGGTGAAAAAATAATGCAAATCTCAAATTAAGTCTGGGGTTGAACTAAGAATTTTTTCACTCCTTTTTAGTAAAAAGAAAGTTCAGATTTTTCACTTTGACACATTTTGAGAGTAAGCCTACTTAAATCTAATAGAAAAGTGAAATGAAGAAAAAAATAACTACATGATAAATGAAGTATTCTAAATCAAGCAGTGTCTTTTATTTGATCAGAACTGAAATATCTTTTCTTTCATTTTCATTCTGGCAAAACTAACAAAAAAGTCATTTTGGGTTGACCTGGAACAATTTTTTCCCTAAGTTTAGACAGAGAGTGGAAAGATTAGTTATTTAGACAGCACTACTCCTAAATTCAAAGGCTATGCCATTTCCAGCAGGCTATCCTTCCTGCCTTAAATGAGCTTTTCATCCTTATATATACGTTTATAACAAATGATGAGAGAAATATTGAGTAATCGCATAGATCGCAGTCAAAGTTTCAAAATTCCTTTAGCTATTTGACCTTCCTTTCTTGGAAGGGTATCCTCTGTGTGTGCAACTTATTCGTCATTCCAGTTTATAATGAGATCTTTTTGTTGTTGATTGCAGCCATTTGTTGTTGTTTTAAAAATAAAACCTTTCCATATTAATTTGTTCCATCTCTAGTGTTGTGGGAGATAATTTACAGTGATGTGCCTGGCCTTAAATGAATACAGGTTCGTTTACAGTAGGAAGAACTGTTGGAAAAAATACAATGAGTTGTGCCCAAAATAAACAAACTTCACTTTTCCATTTTAGTTCTGCCAATGCCTGTGTGATACTGAGTATATAGAAGCAGGATGTTTGCTGACCATCCTACAGATGGTCATGGTGTTTCAGTCATATTGAATAAATCACTTTTCTCTGTTGGCTCACAGAGAATCAAGTAGTGTTTTTCTTATTCATCTTTAGAAAGATATTACTTTGGCGAAGCTATTTGTGAACCCAAACACACTGAGCAATCTGTTTGTTCTTTAATTCCTTCCCCATTTTTCTACTTATAACACCTTTTCTGACTTAAGCATGTGCAGCATAAACCTTGTGTCATGTGTTATAGGGCAGAAAATCTAAAATGCTAAACACACCAGCGCTCTTTGGGTAACACCTATGAGCATAATGAAGTGTTTCCTGGCATGGTGCACACTGTACCTTAAATCACTTTTATATTGAGTTATGTAAGTATTAGGGCTTTTCCCAGTTTCACCTCTATGTTAGCTCCCAAGGAAAGGGAGTTGGGATGTGGTACGCAGCCCCATCCCAAGGGAGCAGGTCTGGTGGTGGTAGTTGCCACTCTCAGCTTCAGCAGTTTTTGATGTTGGGCTGAACTGTTCCTACAGGCACTGCCCAATGTTGGGACAGGAGTGTCAGCTCTGTCAGCAAGACTGCAGAGAAGGGAATGTCTGGCCAGAGCCAAGGAAGGAGGGGAGAGGTGCACTTGGTGGTAGAAATGTCTTCTTCCAGCACAGCAGCTCCAAGAAGGAGGGATTTGTCTGGAGATTAGCACTAAAACCCCAGTTCAGCACCATAGTTAAACACATACCCTGCTCAGAGCACTTAAGGCACTTAAATATCCACAGGATTTCTTGCACTATTAAAATGAGTATGCACTCCAGGGCTTATTTGGGAAGATTTGTAGTTTTTTTAAGGACAGAGAATGTTTAGAGAGACATGATAGAATAAAAGAGAAGAAAACTGAAAAAGAAAAAAATGTTGTGGCAGAGGGAAGAAAGTCATACAAATGTTGATAGTTAACCAAGAATTCAACAATTTTGACAGAAACCTGAGAAAGATGACGTAGATTAGATATGAGTCTGAAGTGTATTGGAAACACTGTGTGAGTCCAAAATATGTTAAAAACACCTCAACTGGGAAGATAACAATCTTTTTCCTCGATTATGTTGGAATTAAATGTGACAGTTGTGTATTTTAATTGACCATGAAGATCTTCTTTTCCAGACCTTATTTTTGCTGACTGCTAAACATTTTCCTAAACAGCCTGACCATCTGATGGCCATGAGTACCTACAGGACATAGCTCCTATTCAAAAAGACCTAAACTTGTATTGCAAGTTTGATAGGAGTAGATATTATTTGATCTTATAGGTGTTATCAACATTGTTTTCTGTAGATTTATGATGGTGAATTTATCAACAATTAGTTGTAGCTGCCAGCATATTACTATCAAACTATTAGTAATGTTGCTAATTTCATAACATAAGAGCCCTCCTTCTGCAATTCTTTGCAGATAGAATAAATTTTTGCTGCTCCAAATAATTCAGCAATGTTGGAAAAGATTGTTTCATTAATGAAACTCAAGGAATTACCTGTCCCTGTCTCCTCAGTCTCATGCAACTGATTTAAAACAGGTGGACTTTAGTATCAGGATTGCACTGCCAAGCAGCAGCAAACTAGCAAAAGCTACAGGTTAATCAGCTCACAGTCCCCTGTGCTTGGGACAAAAAGAAATCTGCAAGGTGAAGAAAAGAGAAAAAAAAGTTTGTAGAAATGTACATAAAAATAACACTTATGTAATTGCTATTAAATATTAATTAGTAAATATTGTTCCATTAAAGGAAAAATAAACTATGGTTAGAAGGAGAGTTATACGAATTTAATTAAAATTATTTTTAAAGTCCGTGAGTTAAGCAGGAGTCTACACAAATACTTGATTTCTTCTTTTGATTTCAGTGGCTTCCATTAACTTCTCACAGAAGTGGGCTCAAGTCACTGGTGAAGATGCAGTAATGTAAATTCTGTATTTCTGGAAGACCAACCACTTCACCCATGGATGACCTTGCTCCATAGCCAATGTAGGTAACTTACTTGACCTTGGGTACCTAGACTGGACATTTGTAAAAGCCAGACGAAATGAATGAAAATCCAGGTCTACAGCTAAAAAACCCCCAGTTACAGAGGATTTAAAGTATTAGACAAAATCAGTTTATATTTACTGCAGATGCTATATTTTAGGGCAAAAAATCCCTTAGGATTATGATCAGAAAAGCTCCCTCACTGATAAAAATATTTTATAGACTATTTATGGAATAGTCTCCCAAATAATATTCATCATTTTATACGCTTCTTTGGAACCATTAACTTTGTAAAAATTAAAATAATAAGAGGCTAATCTGCAGAGAATAATCTAACATAGACCAGAAGATACACCAGATAGGCTAGTGTTTATCTATTACTTGCATGTGCTGTGATGATGAGTGAAACACTGAATATAAACTTCATTTACTTAATTTAAGAATGTCTCAGTCTATTTTAAGGACTACTTCCAAAGCAAATCTTCATTCTGCACATCTTCTGATTTGCTCTCTTCTAAAGCAGGGACATTCTCAGGCAACTTGGCACAGATAACCAAATATTATTCAGTTATTTATTATCACTGTGGCTTCAGTTTCTTCTCTCAAATGGCTTGGATTTCTGTTCCTGAAAAATTACAGTTTCTCACTCTATTCATTATCCACTCATAGTTCTTTTGTGAGCTCCAATGAGGACACATATTTCTTCTCAAAGTTTTCAGAAAGCTCCATCTGAAGAATCTTGTAACTGGAGTAATTTTTATTACCTTAACACTCTCTTCTTTAAGTTGTATCTCTCCAAAGAAAAGCCCAAGGCCATTCTAACAAACCAGAGGATCCTGACCTCTTAAAAAATCACCTCTGATCTTGGAGCAGAGCTTCCATGTTTCACATGAATGCAGCCTTCCTTCCCAATCTATTTTGGATTTTTTTACAATCCCCATGTTAGCCAGGAAGTCTCTGAAGCTCGGCTTCTACCAGAACAGTTTTGTACCTTGTACCTTTGACAGGAACTTCTGGCATTCGCCTATAGGAAGCTGACATGTGATTTAGGAGGGGATAAACTTGTACATGTTTGTTACTTGAATTTTACAGCTCTGCAGGGAATGAAAATCTATTTCACAAAGGATTTAAAACCTTGGCTTTTTCCCCACCTGAAAATTTCAAAATTCTCTGAAGGGAAATTGCAAGATGAAATTAATTTGGGGTCAAAAGAAAGGTTTCAGTCTGACCAAACCCAAAATCCTTTTAATTTTGTCTTTCATATTTATATTTTACATTACATTATAATATACTGAGTAGCATAAAATATGAGATGCTAGTTCTAATGCTTTAAAGAAAGTCTTGAACATGTGGCCCAAATGTAACTGATATATTGATGTCTAGCTGAGTTTATGGAAACCCTAAAAAAACAACTGTGGGAGATGTGAAACGAGCTATTCATCTTGACTTGTGTCCAGGAGTGATATTTAATAACAATGATACTTAAAATAGTTTATCAAGGGACATGAGAAGCAGAATAAGAGAAAAGGGCATGATACAGGAAAGACCAGGTATTGTAAGAGACAGCTTCATTTGGTGCCAAGAACAAACTGCATTTGCTAAAATTATATTTTTACATAGTTATAAATGTTCATATCTCCTTACATCCTCATGTTCTTTCCAAGGCAAGACAAATGAAACCTTCAGCATCAATGAAACTCTAAGGAGAAGAGTCATCTCAGGAGATGAATTTTTTGGTGTCACCGAAACCAGCACTGTTTAATGCACAGTAATACTTCAGCATTTACACTAAATGGTAAAACATTCTGGTGTATCATTTGACTGAAATCTGTTTCATCAGAGAAGCTTTCCAGCCTCTCCACCACCACCACTCCCACATCAGCATTATTGCTTCATGAGCTTGAAGGACAGGAAGGTAATCAGGAACAGTGAACATCAGTAGATCACACACCACCGGTCCAACTGCTTTTGATGAAGAAATGAGTGTCTGTGCAGATAACATGTAATACACTCTGACTTCTGTAAAACTGTTGACACCATCGCACACAGTATTTTCATGTGTAGGCTGAGGAAATATGAGCTAGACAAACTGTCTTCAAGATGGGTTGAATATTGGCCAAAGCACCTCATTCTAATTAACGTCTCAACATCAAATTGGCAGCCAGCAACAAGCATAGCAGCCTTGGAGCTGATAGTAGGACTGGTACTGTTTGATATCTTTATCCGTGACCTGGGCAATGAGACAGAAACCACCCCTGTCAAATATATGGGCAATACTTAATCAAACAGAGAAGGTAGGGTTTGATAAACTCTACAACTAGAGTTTCAATCCAAAGGGATGCCCCCAAACCTGAGGATTAAGTTAACAGAGGTCTCATAAAATTCATCATGGATAAATACAAAGGTTTGTGCCTGGGGCAAAAACCAACCAGTGAGTCAACCATCTGAACAACAGCCTTGTTTAAAAGGACCTTTGCCATCTGAGGAATACCAGGCTAATGGTCACCAGGGTGCTCTGATCACAAGCATAGGAAACTGAATATTAGGAACAGTGTGACCAGAAGAAGGCAGGATGTTACCCCTCCTTTCATCAGTGATGTGGAGGCAAAGGGGTGATTTAACAGCAGCCTACAAACCTTTGAAAGACAGTTGTAAAGACAACTACTCACAGGAGCAGCAGACAGTTTAAAAAAGGGCAGGAGCAAAGTGCTGCAGCCTGGGAGGTTCACCTTGGACATCAGGACTTCTTCAATAAGAGAGTAGTGCAACACTGGAACATGCATCCAGGTGGAAGGTCTGTCCTTGAAGGGCTTCAAGATTCAGCTAGACTTGGCCTCAGCTGGTCTGATCTACTGTGTTGTAGTCCTACCTTAATCAAGATATTGTACTAGATGACCTCCTGACATCCCTTCCAGTTTCCTTATTTATTTGATTCTGTTATTTACTATTTTCCCTCCCCTCTCATATATTAGAAAGGTCAAATCAAAGTTCAGAAAAAAAATCTCTCAGAATATGAAGCCATGTAAAAATGACCTCGGTACACTCCATTAAAATAGGCATGAATCTTTTAAAATGTAATTTGAAAATAGCAGGAGGACACAGGTCTGTGTAGTTCATCGCCAAGTTAATGTGACTTGCAACTTTATTGCCTGAGACAATACGTAGCAGACAATGGATTTCACTTGATTGCTTTATTCTACAACCTTTACAGCAATGACGATGAGCAATCTAAATTCCATCCTTTCTTCTTTCTTTCCTTTCTTCCTTCCTTTCTTCCTTCCTTCCTTTCGTCCTTCCTTCCGTGCTTCCTGTCCTTCCTTTCCTCCCTCCCTCCCTCCCTCCTCCTGATGCAGATTAAACAAAATAATGAAAAGGACATTGACTGTGGGATGCTAGTTCCTGTCAAGGTCTTTACTCATCAGTGCAGTATGCAAAGAATGGGAATCACCATGACTAATTGGGAATGATTTCAGCAAACTGAAGACTTTCAGGCATTCTGTGGTTCATGAGAACAGGTAGCAGAGTACACAGTCTGGTCACAGTCTGGAATTTCAGTGCCAGTCTACTAACCCAATCCCATTTTATACAGAATTTGGGCATGACTACAGACAGACTACACTGTCCTTTTCTCAGATGCACTGAAATTCTCTCTTAAGCAGTTGGAGATGGGAGGAGAGGCAAAGCTATGAGAATCTGCTGAGATATCATCTCAGTTCAGTTCACTTGTAGTGAAACTTCACTGATTGGACAAATGTCATGAAGATATTTACCCTAAATCAGTAACTTCCCAGAAACAGAACTTCACATAATTTTGTATCTCAGACTCAGGGAGCAGTTCAGTGTTACTTTTTAAGATACATGTAAGATAAAATTAATGTGGTGGGAAACACTACCTACAAATGATTTCTCAAGTAGACAGATAATAAACAACACAGTGAAACAGGAACCATCAGAGAAGTTAGCTCAAATGGAGAATTGGAAGTTGTTAACACAGAGATTCTGAAAATGGGCAGTTCTGGCCTCTGGAGAGACTTTTTTCGGTCTGTGTGGCCCTTGGAATATTTTCATCCAAGAGGAGTTCCCTTGGATGAAATCCTTGGAAAATATTTCCCTTTGATCTCTGGTGTATTACTCCTCTTTTGCAGCCAGCCAAAGTTTAAAACTAACTTGACTCCCCTTTGACTGATACAACTTCTACAGCCAGATACAGAATTAGCGTAGCAGGGATCAGAAAGACCCCAAAAAGCACTGCCAATAATTAAAACAGTGCTTATGTTGGGCAGTGGTAAAATGAAAATGTTGGATATGTCCGGAAGAGGCTTGTCTCATAAGCACCAGATGCTTAGACAGACATGGGCTATGGAGAGAATCATAATCTGGTGGAGAACTCACAGTTTCACACAAGACAATGCAACTAGATCAACTCATACCACCTGGGAATCTGGGCTAAGACTGAAATCATAACAATAGAACTAAAAATAAGTTCCCACAAACAGGCCTACTCGTCAGCGCTGTATCTTGCCTTAGTGAAGCTGGAGATCTGCTACTAATACATGCTTCTCGGCCCTAAATCATTTATTTTGGCAGCTCATAAAATATGGAAACTCTAACACTCAATATTCCCCACTGTCTCATGATTACTGTTCAGGGACAGACTCTTTATATCAAACAGAAACCTAAAGATTGTGGCATGTTATCAAAACCATAATGAAATCTTGTGCAAGCACAGTAATCAGAGAGGGCTATTTGTCAAGACATACTGTAGAGAAAAACAAAATCCCACAGTAGAAGCAGGAGTGCTTGCTCTGCCGAGAGATACTGTGAAAATGAAATGAAGCTCTTTTTCCTCGTCTTTAATCAAAACTCAGTATGAAAACAAAAACGTTACCAAATAACTCTTGCTGATAAAAAAAAAAAAAAAAAAAAGCTGGCTGGAAAGAAGCAGTGCATAATTTATACAGAAACAACATTAAAAGGGGATTGTTCACATAGATATTTCTGAGTGTGTGATCAAAAATTTTGGCCCTGGGGGGAGCTCATGTTACTACCACTACTGGGTTGAGGCTGGATTTTACTCTCTCTGTGAGACAGTCAAAACCTGGGAAGGTGCATAGGGAACGAAGGTGTGGGCAGATCTGATATTACATAGGAAGTCTCTGTTGAGAGTATGCCTGTGTTTTGACCCCACCTGCTGCAGGAGGTTACCCATTCTATCCACAAAGTATCTGTAGAGGTTTAAACTTGACTCATTGTTTAACAATGAGAGTGCTGGAGGGGGAGTTACATGCTCTGGGATCTCCTTCTGGCTGTGCCATTGATTTGCGAGCCAGAGGCCTACTCAGTAAATCAGGGATAACATTATTAAGTTACTTAAATGGACTGTTGGGATGTTAATTACCCAGTACATTTGCAGTCAGTCTGCCCTTTTGAAAATTAGGCCACTTGGCTGTCTAAATGATGCTTAACTCTGGGTGCAAAGATCAAACACTTCAGCTTAAATGTCCCCATTCTCAGCTCTACAGGCTTTCATAGTACCATCATATTTTCGAATACCATCCCATTTCTAGAAGAGGAGGGCATGGTTAGGTCAGGATTAAGTTTCAACCAGAGATCTGCAAGGAAGATCTTAAAAGAAACAATGCTATCTAGTGTTATTGTTTGCACAGTTGCAGGAGCACTGAATTACTGAATGTGTGTGTAAATGCTGGTGAGTAAAGGGCAGAAAGGGCGGGTAACTACAAGGGTATAACAGGATACTTTATTTTTGATCGTAAGTACAATGTATTATTGAAACAGAGCAATGCGAGGTTAGTACCTGTCAACAAGACAGCTGGAGGTCTCTTTTTTGCTGATAAATGTTGAGTGCAGCTGTGCTTGGCACATGCTTTGGCTGCAAACAGGAGCCATGGCTTTAAACATCATTCTGATTTTTCCACTCCTGCTAATTGCTGCTTCCACCTCCTCAGGAGTGGCTCCCAGGTGATATCCTGAAATCTATTTAAATTCAGAGAATAAAATAGTTCCTAGAGACGCCTAGCCTTGTAAGCACCTGAATTCATTACCAGTTGAAAGAGTTTTAATTACACTTAGACACAGAAGTTGGTTTATTGGTGGATAACAGCAGACAGAGCTGGGCTTTTCATGTTATTCACAGTAACACACAACTTTTGAAGCAATCCACACTCCAGCAAGGAAGTGGATATGATGACTGCCTTGGATGGTATGATGGTCTCAGGGCCAGGGCATTTGTTGGAAGTGCTATTACCCTATCTTTAAGCTAAATAGCTCATGACTGTAGGACTTCTATTTCTTGGATTTCACCGAGATACAGAAAAAGTAACAGCTAGAAATAGACCTTCCCAACTCCAAGAGGTGTGCATCATAGGAAGAAAGTTATTGCAACTAGAATTAAGTACTTGGTATTTCCTATTTGTCCCTGCCCCATGCTATTCTAGTAGTTTTGCCAAATGTGACTGCTTGAGCAAGAGTAGTCTGAAACATTGACGTGAAAAAGATGTTAGACTAAAATCAAGATAATATAGGAGAGAAGGTAGCAGGCTGCAGCCACATTTTCAGTTCAGAGCACTGTGGCCAGAAAATCCATTGATAGAAAAGGTCTTCGCCTTCATTTTTTCACCTTCGTGGAAAGATTAATAGCAGGCAAAAAGGACCAGAAGAAAAGGATACATAGACAAAGCTTCCTATATTTATGACGATTCACTGTACGGTTGCCTGCAGGTTAGAGAACTACAGTGCTATGGCATTTTTCAGGTAAATCACTCTGGGAAATTCATCTGCACCTTGGCTGTTGCCATAGCACCATATCTTTTTCCAGTGAAAAATCTATTACATTCTTCTTATAATATGCTCCCAAAATGTCTTTGCCAGGTCTTCAAAATTTTCTATTTCATCTACTTTCAGCTCTATTTCTTTGACATCCCAGAGGCTCTTGACTTCCCTATGGAACCTTCAAAGTGAGACAGCTAGAATCATTGTCCTTACTAATTGTCCTAAATTGATACCTCTCCTCCTTTCCTTGATAAATCTTTTATTTGTTTTACTTTCCTTCACACTAAAATCTTTGCCCAGTAGTGCTGCTTCTTCATATCAGCTCCTGATTCTACCTTTCTGCCAGTTGTACAAGCCTTCACTGCTTTTATTTCATGTATTGTTTTGACTCCATCTATCACTCCGGATGCCTTACCAAGGAGCAAAATTGCTTTAAGTCAAATTGCCAAAATTCTGAAGGCAATTTTCCCACAATGACCAAATTAGAGATGAGGCTGAAAGGCAAATAGATCTTTACTGCTTTATTTCTTTTTTTGTTTATTTTAAAACATATGTTTAACACATGTTGGGTGTATCAAAGCTCTAAGACTTGCTACAACACTGTCTCCATATATACCAGGTCTGCACCTAGGACGCCTTTGAGGTAAGTTGTGAACTCATTCTGCCTGACACCTATACCAGCTCAAAGTGAACCAGATCCAGATTCAGTGTGCAAGCACAACTAGTGCTGCTGATTTGGAGCTGACTACTGTTCAGCTGGCTTGAATCAGGGGCAGAGGTTCCCTGTAAGACTTATTTGACCCACTGTAGGTATCTACAGCATAAGTGTCAGCATCTGAGTCAACCTTCCACGTGGTCTTTACAATCTCTGAAGAGGCAGAATCTCTCTTTGGAGACCTTCTTTCTCAACTGAATGCATAGGACACCTGTGCAAATCTATGTCCAGCTTTCCAGATTCAGATAACAGTTCCTTAATGTGGATAAGAATATGTCTGGCATCAAATGGTTACACAGCTGGACCTGCATTTATAAACCTTTTGCTCGGAGCAGTTATCTGCTGATGGTGTACTAAAAAAACTTAGGAGCATTTTCTGCACCATGGTAAGCTGTGCAGTCTAAATGTACAGCAAAGCAAACTGACCTGGCTCTGTCTGCAGTTGTAACAGTGGCAGTTTCCATCCCCCTCGGTGGTTACAGTACGTTTTCTAACAGTGGACTCTTCCTGTTGTGTGGTGACTGGACATTTTATCACCACTTTATTAACAATATGTGATACATATAAAAAGTTACTTAGTAGCTGGGTATATTAAAAGTGCAATTAAACTTCATGCTATTCAGTAACTTATCACAGAAACCATTTTAAAAGATGTACAGATTTATCTCTGTGAATAATTAAATTACTTCCTTTAGGGGTGCCCAATGAAATATTACACATGAATCTGGAAGCATTATTTCCTTTAAAATTTCCTTTTGTAATGGTTTATTGATCTCTTTCTTGTCATTGCACCACTATGAAACATCTGTGTTTTTCCTTCAGCTCACAATCAGCTCCCATTTGAAAAGTCTGTAAATTTTGTGCAACTCTAAAATCTATAGATAATTGATTCCAGGAGTGTGTGTCCACAGCAAAGTGTGTAGCTGCAGTTCCACTTCATTTAACAATATACAGTTCTTTGTTAGGTAGAGATCAAAGAATATAATTTTATTAAGTTTTGTTTGCCAGATTAGAAAAGAATGGGCTTTTTTATTTAAAAAAAAAACAAAACAAAAACAACAAAAAACCAAAAACGCAAACCAAGTGTTATTCTTATAGAATATAGAGTGCAAAAGGACGTAAAACAAAACCAAAAGCAATTCATAAAGATCTTGGAGTAGTTTTCAACCAGCAACAGCCTTAATGTATCATCATGGCTGGGCTTCGCGAATGAAGATTTGGGAAGGCTCTACCCACGTTTGTTACAGGCACGTTGGTGGCTTATGAGGCCAATACGTGACAGACATATCCGATTGCAAAAGGCACAGCAAAAAGACTCCTTAGGTGGTATATTCTGCAAGGCACGATTCTTTCTGCATTGTCTTTTCTCCTCAAGAGTGATCCTGCGTGTTTTCTCAAAGGAAGCAGCAGCGTTATAGATGGTGTGTCTCCAGGCCTCCCGATTGGAGGCCAGAGTAGACCACTTATGTTGATCAATATGGCCAAGGCTGAGATGTTGTTTCAGGGAGTCCTTATATCTTCTCTTCGGAGCTCCTCTCATGCGGCAGCTGGTGGGAAGTTCACTATAGAGCAAGATCTTAGGGAGGTGGTGGTCCTTCATCATTGAGACGTGCCCTGCCCATCGCAGCTGCGTTCTCAGCAACATGGCCTCAATACTTGTGACTGCTGCTTGCTCTAGAACAGATGTATTTGTCACAAAATCTGACCAGTGGATTTTACCACTACTATAGAAAAGTGTCGTTACCAAACAATAGTGAGGAATAAAAAATCTTGGGAACTGCAGAAGTAACCAAGCATTTGCTATAATTTGTAACTCAGGAAAAAAAGAGTCAGAGGGAAAGTAAAAGAGAGGTTACATTTAATTCTGTGCTACAATTCCGTTCCTCTGACCTCACATATTTGAACAACTTTGTGTTAACCTGTGACTATCAGAACTACCAATTAGCATGAATAAGTGTCTGCAGGATCAGGCCTTGCTTGTGTAGCAAATGGTAAAGTGTGACTTCACCATGCTGACAGTCCTGAAGCAGGGAAATTCCTGAGCATGTGCCTGAAGCACAAAACAGGACATCACTTTTACACACACATAGTGCTCCCATGCCTACCTGAGGGAGATACTTCAGTGGCATTGTGTTCAGAATGCTCTGAACCATCCAAAGGGCTTCTCTGGCTGAAATATCCCCATTTAGTTTTTAAGGAAAAAACATTTCCATGTTGGTTCTTTACTGAAAGTGTTTGAAAAATAGTTGAGATGAAGAATAGATGAAATAGAAAAATCAAAACAGGATGTCCTGGAATGTAGCTGCCAATAGTAGCTTTTTTTTGGAATGGAGAAGTTCTCCTCTTTGGTACTTTATTACTTCTGTTTTAGGTTTTGGAGGCCTGTGTATTTGTTTCTGCTTGAAAGCTTGGTGAAGATAAAAAGCAGAGTTCAGCCTTTCTTCACAGTAAATTAAGAGGGTTTGGAATGTGCAATCATTTAAAAAAATTGATGCTGATAGGTACCACGGAACAGCTTAAATAGTTTTGGATATTAACTCTATTGATAGACAGAAGCTAATTTATTGTTCTGTGTGACAAAACACATAATCCCTACTATTTATTTTATAATGTCATTTTTGTAGCTTTGGCTTCTTTAAGATGAGGTTCATGTTCAGAATGCACAGAGTTAAAAAATGGGACTAATTATTGTACAATTGGGCATTATAATTAAAGCACATTACAGCTTGCCCAAGAGTTTTGAAACAAACCAAAACAAAAAAAAAGCCCACAAATAAATAAATCCTGGCAAAGTGCAAATGGTTAGACTACAAATTGTTTTTCACAATTTTGTGTAGAAAATTCTAAGCAATATGAAGAGACTACATGCTTTGAAATGAAAATGATGATGGTTTACACTTCTTTGTATTGAAATAACTTCTTAAACTATTTTTCAAATGGTTAAAAATTCAAGATCTGAAGGATCTGATTTTATCTAACCGAACTGTTCAAAATGAAACATGAAGAAAGATTGTTTCATTGATTTCGTTCTTTTTAATCTAAGAAATATTCCCTTTTGAGATGGAAAAATATCCAAGTAGTGCAATTTCCTTACATTTTCTTCATAAACTTCTAAACTTTTCACAAAACTCAAATTAAACATCAAAAGCAAAACCAATAAATTGTTTTACTAAATGTGTTATGAAAACACCAAAATGACGTCAACTTTGTCATTAATAACACTGTGACAGGATGAAAACTATTACATTTAATGCCTAGTAAAAGTAATTGTTTGTTTATTTCCCTAACATTATCCAGAAAGACAGTTTTTATTGTCTTTTGTTTATTTTTTTTCCCAGACTTATTTTTGTCAAGCAGAATGTTAGGATATCTGGTTTTGGGGCATGTTTAACACCTCCATCTAATGCTAGTATTTTTCATGTGCTTTGCCTCTATTTTTCTCAATAAAAATGGTAGAACAACAGGATAATTTTGCCAAAACTGGACATAATCACACTTCCTTAAATCAACTAAGTTTGAGTATGGCTAATAATATAAGTAATGGTATTTTACACAGTTCTATTACAATATTCTTTGTGTGTCTCTCAGGCTAGTTTTCACAGTATCCTTTGCGGGTTTTTTGAGCAAAACAAATTGAGAAACAGAAGTCTGGATTAATTCCTCCTCAGTTTAGAAATTTAACTCAGGGTGCTTATGGTGAGTATGCTTTAGGATCACACAGTTTCCCTGAGTTCCCTCTATTGCCAAAGAAGACAGGCAGGAGCCACCAGAGGGAGGCTGAGCCCATAGAAGGCCTATACCAAGGTGGCATATAAAAGAGAAGGTGTTTCTGGAAGGGAATAGAGGAGAAAAAAAAAAAAGCAGATAAGAGAAAAAAAATAAACCTAAACAAAAATTGTCATTATGTCCTGATATAAATCTTGAGTTCGTGTGTTTGATCATTGTGTTCTTGTCCCCTTGTCTCTAAAAGGTTGTAGCAACCTAGTGAAAGAGAGAGAAGGAAGAAAAAGATGGTCACTGATGTGGAACTACTTCCACCAAAGAAACATGTAGTTTGGCTTAGAGTCTTCAGCCTGAGGAAGATCCTATAGAAATGTATGCAATTATGCCCCTAAAAGAATTTGAACTGAAGCAGATGGTCACTATGCCTCATTTTTTCCAGGAGTGGATTTTACCAAATGAGATAAACTCATGGCAGATTTGAAAAAAATGTGGGGGCATGTAAGAGATAAAAAGGCAGAACTCTGCTCTGGGGTTCAGGAGCAGGTTCAAACAGATCAGGCACATTCATTGCATAAAAATAATACAAAGCTTATTATCAGATATGAGACTCTGGATAGCATGGATGTTTGCTCTGACCCATTATTGTGCTCCCTGATTTGTTTTTTTGCATAGGTTTCTGTGGCCCACCAGTGAGGGGCATAGGAAGCTTTAACTCTGGCCAGTTATGTCAGTAATGTTTCTAAAGGGGGTGTGGAGGTCTTAAAGCACTGCCTAGCCTCACTCAGGAAATCAGTGGTGCAGCAGGGCACCTCTCTCCGAGCCTACAGCTAGCAAGCAAAAACATCCATCATGTCTAAACAACATTATTTTTAACTTACACAGCTTTTCCCTGGAGTTCAAACAGTTATTTACAGCCTGAAGAGAGGGCATCTGCAGTCACTTGGAGGATTTGGTCTCCTGCACGGCCACACAAGACACTTCAGTCAACTTGTGGGCACAAACATAATTTCTGAATTTCATGTGTATATATCTATGTTATCATATTCTTTCACTGTGAAAGCAGTAACTACTGTATGTGGTAAAATGATATATTGTTGTCCGCAAAATGTCTTTGGCAACAGGATGTTCACTAGCCTTGGAATTTTGCCTTGTATAAATATTTTTAATCTACTCCATGTAGGCATATTTTGGCTGCAAAATAAAGGGTTTTGGAGATTAATATATCCAGGCTCAGTTCTGCTTATACATCCTACATACATCAAGGTTTTATTGAACTCTGCATCTAGAAACTTTGCATAGCAGCTGTTTGGGGGCTTTTTTTTTTATTTTTTTTGCCTGCTGTAGTCAGAGGAGGATTATGACTATATCCTATTTTTATACTCTACAAATGTAGTAATTTAGTCTACAGATATATTTTCGTTCTTCAGATGTAACCTATATAAAGTATGTTCAAATTTATGGTCATTGCTTTTTCTGTAAAGAATATTATTGGCCTCTTTTCAAATGTCCACATTTTCCCAAGGACTGTCCAAATAGCTATTTATCAATGAATAATGAATATAACAATTATTCGACAGTATCAAGTACCTTTCAGCTGAGTATCTCAAAGTTCTTTCAACTATTTATTAATCCTCACTATGCCCTTGGGAGATATCTTTCACTAGTCTGTTTTCTTGGCACAGCAACTGAGTCTCAGAGAAGTTGCATGTCTGGATTTAAGACTGAGAGTCCATCAGTCACAAGCAAAAGCACAGCCCACAGCTTCTGCCTCATTGCTGCTCAGTGGAGCAATGGGATCTCTTGCTGGTTAAATATCTGGAAGAAGAAATGTAAAGGAAGGCAGAGATGGTTATTCTGCCCAGGTGTACTTTGCCATCTCTTTGTCAAGAGAAATGTATACATACACATAAGTATACACATATACCTGATGCAGCCATTTAACCAAGTTTCTTAGGTTATCTTTCTGCTGCACTGAACCTGGTGATGGCTTTCCAAGATTGTCAATCTCATGCTGGAGAAAACAACAGGTAGGGAGTGGGTCTCCCCACACCTCAGCCCTTGCTGCCTGAGCACAGGCAGTCCAAAAGAGAGGTTCGCTACAGGAAAACAAAACTGCTGCTGGCAAAGAGGCAAAACAACATAACAGAGAAAGGGGATCTTTCCCTAATTCAGATATCAACAGTTCTACTGAGAATACAGGAATAGCTTTCAGATGGACCATGGCCATTCACATCTTTGTCCAATTTCTGCCTCAATCTGGATGTGATAAGGTGTCTGCAAATGCCAGAATGCCAGTTCAGAATACAATTTAGCAGCTGCCCAAAGAGCCACTAGTTTAAGTCAAACCTCATTTGAAAAAAAAATGTGTTTCCCACTTCTTACAGAGCTGGAAGTTGTTGCTTGCACTGGTTGTATGTGCTTTTCTTCATGTAGCACTGTATACATTTCATGTGCGATACAAGTAATATTAATTGAAAGAGACTGTGAGATCTTTTATTTATGCTTGCTACCACATGATTATTCTCAGAACTTTCCTGGGACAATTAGTCTAGTATTTCTGTAAGCTTATATCTCATTACAGAGGACCAGACTGTCCTCTGTAACACAGACACACATACTACATCCTTAACTGGAAATGAAAGTCTGACACTGTCCCTTCCAGCCTGGCTCTGTGGCCTTTGCCCTGTGTGAGTGAGAGAATGTAGGGGTAGAGGTTATTCCTCTTCCCTCCCACTCTCCTGATACAGAAATCAGCAGAGAAGTGAAAGCATCTGTTTCATGCTTTCAGCAAACTTTTGGCCAAGATCAGGGCCACAGGAACAAGAAAAGGGTGAGGAGTTGCAGTGGTGACTAAACACAGGTTTCTAGAAATGCAGTGTAATGCAGAATGAGAAATATGACAGACCCACTGCTTGGCAGCTGACGCTGCTGGTTGGAAATATAATGGCAACCAAGAGATGCTGTCTTTAGAGAGGTCAGAGGGTATCTGTCCTCAGTTTGACA
Source organism: Manacus candei (assembly GCF_025592945.1). NCBI lineage: Eukaryota > Metazoa > Chordata > Aves > Passeriformes > Pipridae > Manacus > Manacus candei. The sequence continues at coordinate 439,249 of NW_026138059.1, forward strand.
TTGCCATCATGCTGTTGGGCATTACTCAAAGTCTGTCCTTGACCTAATATATACACTAACTGGGAAAAAGGAACAACAATAACCCATGTCACACTGGAGCGACAGATGTTGGGTTTATACTGTACCCGAAGCCTCCTATGAAAAGAGTTTCACCTGGATATCTTTACCAAACAAATTATGGGCAACTTTAGTGAGATGCTCATTATTGCTGTAGAGCTTCTTCCCATTTTTTCTGAATGTGGAAAACAATTAACTGCTTTCCCTTACAAAACACGTATTATAGACAGGACTACTGCATCATACATTGCATTTTTTCCCCTCTGTTAGAGAAAATAAACTCAATTCTTTCAATTTTCTTGAGAAATCTCTTTTCTTTTTTAAAATCTTCTCTCACTGTTTTTAAATTTCTGTCTTGAGCATACTTGTGTCCTCTTTGAAACCCAGACCTTGTCACATTACTTTATCTGAGACCTCGTCCTTTAGTTATCTTCCATGTGTTGTATGATTTCTTGCTTAACTTCTTCCAAACTGAAACCTGATAAAGCAACAGACTGTAGCTTAAGAAGCACAAGATCCAGAGTTACCTTCTGCTGGGCTTATGTGATACAGAATCATGGGAGTGTTTTGGATTTTGGACCCTATAGCTGTGTTGCAGCTATAGCAATTCTCACCTTCAGATAAGCTGTTTGTTTATGGGCCAAAGAAATATTATCTTCCCTTAAGGAATGATATTAAAAATTTTCATACTCCACAGAGACACCCCCTGCTCTTCCTACATGGTTTCCCACAAAAGGGGAGTGATCTCGACCATGAAATGGATGCTATTTTATGAATAGTTAGGTTCATGTGTTTACAATGTGTTAGTGATAGTAAAGCATAGGAAGTCTTTAACCTAATGCTATTGCAGACTGAGCCGCTGCGTACACAGAGACATTTTTCTTCTTGCCACTGCTTTTTTAGAACAGTTTTCCCTCTAACTCATTTCTACCATAACTTCACCATCAATAAGAGCAGAGTGCAGGCCTCTCCCACAGAAATGGATCATTTCCAAACACAGAAACCAATCTCCAGCAAAAGTAATTTCCAAGTTTTGCCACAAAATAGCTTCTCTTCCCAAAAGGGAGGTTATAATAATATCATATAATCTCCAGTGACCACTGCTGGCTTTTTAATGACAACCACTGTTATATACTGGAGGCATGCAAAGTGTTGGTGGTAGCTCTCCATGCTGATCTCTGTGTCCTTGTTCCTCCCTACCTCTTTTACCACCAGAGACAATGAAAGTACTGCCCTCATGGTGTGATAATTTGAACTAAAAATCCTTGAACCTGCCTCACAGGCCTTCCTGGATACATTCTTCCTTAGCTTGACTCCACTTACTACACCCTTCAGGATATAATAACATTTGATCTTCCACAGTTTTATTTATTATGTAACAGTGCTGGCCTGGCTCCTTTGGTTGTGCAGTACACACATTTTGTGTCCCAGGAATCACTAGGGATCATGTGAATGTCCCAGTAACAGAGAATACAAAAAGTATAAGATTTAAGTACAAAAATGGGTATTAAAATCTAAAGACCTTGTTTTATACTCAGAATCCTCCAACTAATATACTAGTGCTCCTGGCTGTAGTCTAGTATTAAAAAAAATCTGGTATTTTGTTCAACAGGAAAGATTCAGAATAATATTGTCTTTTTGGTTAGACATGTAATTGAACAGTGCATATTTCTGTGGTTTAGGTAGTCATGTTTGACATAATTTGTAATAATTAGCAAAGCCTTGTTGACCTATAGCACTTTCAGCTGCAAAGCAGAGTGTGTGAATTGCTCCTTGAGGAAAATTCACCCTTAATGTAATTCCATTAACTTCACGCCCTTGAGATTTATACTGATATCTACCACTAACATCAAAGGTCTTGGCTAATTAAAGTGTAGAATAAAAATTACCCTTTTCCATCCCTTAAAATTCCACCCAGGCCAGAGGGGAAATCCCCTGTTGTTTTTATTGTCCCTTCCCATAAGGATAAACAACCTTCTCTGAGAGCTCTTGTCTTTACCCACTGTGACAGTTAAATGGACACTGCTGGGTTGAAAGTAACGCTTCCAATTCTGACTAGTGTTTGCACTAGTATAAATCACTAGTAGCTCCACTGCAGAAAAAGGAATTACAATGAAAAAAAAATCAGTATAGGTGGGAAGAAAACAAGACTCTCATATTTACAGCAAATGAATCAGCACTATATATATGTTATCTATAACCTGTTAGATTCCCAGAAATATACTTGTTCTTAAAATCCAACCTACTTGTCAGTATTTATGGTATTCAATTCAGCGTTTCCATAAACTAACAGAGTTTATATATTTCAATTATATTTTGTTTTCACCATATAGCTAAAAAAAATATTTTCCACTGTTTCTGTAGTATAATAAATAACATTCTCGTAAATGGTAATATCAAGGAAGTTTTCTACTATGACATTAAGTAATCTACTACTTTAAACAGTGGAAAACCACAACATATTCTTGTCCCAAGTAACATGTTGGTGTCAGAATCTGAGGAGCTTATGTGCAATTTTGGGAAATCCATGTGTACCATCTTGATAACCTGTCTGTGTCATCAACTATATGAGATTAAGCTGAAATTTCCCTTTCCTTGGAAGATACCTTTACTTATAATAACTACAAACCTCAACACTGCCTTTTGGAAAACTAGAAATATCAAAATGTCCCATGGAAAAGAAAACCCATGTAAAAAAAGTTGTTTATTCATAATGAAAATATTGTTTTGAAATTTTCATGATTAAATAATTCTTGGAAGATCACCCTCTAAAACTTCAGCCAAGGTTTCCACATTACCCAGCCCCACCAACACTAGGGAGGGTCAGAACCCGTGGAGACTGGGGCAGCCCTATCAACATGAGCCTTAGAAGAATAAACAGTTTCTGGTCCAACAACAACCTGTGAGGGTTGGCAGGAACATGGTAGGCTTCCAGCAGGACCCTGTTTGTTTTTCATCAAAACTTCATCAGACCTGACACATTCCTGCAAAATACTTCTGTTTCCCCATATTGGCATTTTCCAACAAAAGAAGTGTTTGGTCGCTGGCTCCCAACCAACTCTATTCCAAAGCGATCTGTACAAGCTGGTCCATAAACAGTAACAGGTTATTTCCAGTAGTTTACACCTGACTGGCACATACTCAGCTCTCTTTCACTATCCAAACTATTCCTCCAGGCACTTTTGTTTACACATGTATCCGTTGGGTAAGAGCATAATTTAGTCTTACTAAGAAAATATATCAGTGGTCACTGATCAATGGAATATACTTGAGAGACTAAACCAGATTAAAGTGAGCCTATTAATACCACAAAATACCAATCAATATTTGAACTGTTTATCTATATATATGCTGAAAGTGCATTAGCAAAATAGCAGCATATATACAAAGCTGCCCATTGTACCCACGTTGGTCCATTTTTCTTCAGTCTACAGCTGTGCACGTAGTCCCACTGGTTGTAAAATGCCAAAACACTGCTCCTGACAGATCACACCTGCTTCAAATAACACATCTCACCCCACACTAATCTACAGCTATAGGCTGGTTTTAATGATTTTAAAATGTTGGTATTAACTCTTAATGCTCAACTAGTTTTTATGGAAGCAGCAGAGTACATTTTGTCCAGTTTTAATATAATCCCAATAAAAGAGCTGGGAAATTGCAATGCCAGAGAAAAGACATTCAAATCCACCATTTCCCCTATTGTAATAATAATCAGCTTGACAAACTCAGATAGTAAAGCAGATTGTAGCACTTCGGGGCTTTTTATACATATATTTAATTATATTGTTAAGTTCCCCATTTGAAAGCAATTAAAAAAATACTTTCAGTTCAAGATTATAAAACTACCCACTTCTGATTTCAGCCTGACATTTTTATTGGTAATCTGAGTTATAACATGCTCAGGTTCATTCCTCCTTGATTGGCTGCTGAGTTTTCTGCCAGAGTTTTATAGCTTTATGGGAAAGTACAGTATTTAAAACTCCTTTAAATTCATGGGTTACTCCTGCTTCTGAAAAAGCTTCTTTTGACTTCTCAGCAGTGCATAACAAGAGTCCATGTTTACTTAAAAACATCTGCTTCATCATTTTTGGTGTAACATAAAAAGTGGGCTGATGTTTTCCATACTTTCCCTTTACTGTCCCTGGAGGTGTTTAAGGAAAGATTGGACATGGCACTTAGTGCCATGGTCTAGCTGACATGGTGGTGCTCACAGTCACAGGCTGAACTCCGTGATCTCAGAGGTCTTTTCTAACTTAGTTGAGTCTGTGATTCTGTGATTCTACCCTTGTGTCAAACTATGAGATGATTTCTTTGGGGCTAAACCTGGCTTCCCCTCTATCCCACCACCTCTAGTGGAGTTGCGTGGTAAGAAAGGGTGAAAAATTGGCATCCTAGAGGAAGTGCTAACATACTACATATAGTATACACCATGACCCTTAGAAACTTCTACCTAGATCTTAGCTACAACCTGATGTGAGCAAAGAGTGGGCAGGAAATCTCATTGCCTGGGCCTGTTGTTGGTTTCCCAGACGAGAATAAAAGAGGCATAAAGACCACTAGAAGAATCACAGGAATCAGAAGTGTTCCTTTTGCAGTCTTACAGGGAAACTTACTGCTAGTAAGTGCAAAGAGCTGCTCTTTACACTAAAGACGGAGATAGAAAAAGTTTGTTGAAAAGCTCCAATTTTTGTTATATTGTTCTGCAGCATTCCAGTCTTTCTAAAATTCTGTTCTGAGCTAATTCCAAGTTACAACTTTTCTTTTTTCAGCATCTATCCAGCTTGCATTGTCCCACTGGGAGGCAGGGGTTGGTGTGTGTGGAGGGGAGAGAGGATGCAGGGCTGCTGGCCCACCTCACTGGGGACTGAAGACACTGCCCAGAGGCTCTGGTGGCAATAGAGCAGCTCTGTGGGGAGTCACCTTGGGAGACCAAGGACATCAGTGTGCAATTTCCTCAGAGAGTGGTGCTTTCTCAGCTTCTTCAACAGATCCCATTAGAGGCTTAAAACTAGGATAGGGAAAGCTTTGGCCCAAGGCAGCACAGCCATTCCTACCCTGTACCAGAAGATACCCAGACAACATTATAGTCATGATATTCTGACAAGAACGAGTTGGGTACAGTCTGTACTGAGGCCATTCCTGTGTCAGGCACTTCACTCTGTTTCTGGTAAATACTGATGAATAAATACTGGTGAATACAAGTGGCTACTGACAAGAAACCTTACTGCATTTTGGTGAGTAGAGCAAGGGCATTTTGTAGATGCTAAACCTCTGTCAACAAGTGAGGATCATCACACCAGACTCAAAACATGCTTTTGGTGCCTGTTAGCCAGAGAGTGCTCCCTCATACTCATCCACATTGGTGCAGGCTGAACCTCAGCAATGATTTTTATGCCACATAAATGCAAGTTTGTTTTTTCCAGAGCCATTTCTAAGAAGGTACTGATTCATGGCTAAGTCTTCCCCAAACTTAACACTGTACTTACTGAAGGAACACAGGGTGTATGAAAGCATAACAGTAAGAAGCTGTTTATACCCTTTAATATTATAACTCAGCTTTTGTCATAAATCTCTCTCCTTGATTGCACATACCTCCAGCATGAACTCATGCTCCTTTTGATTTTCCTCTTTATTACCCTTAACTAACTGAGTGATGTGTGAGTTTCTGTCATGGTGCTGACTCTATTACAAAGTGCAAACGTAATTTACATCACGGGGCTGGCAGGGCAACCAATAGCACCATGCCTGGGAGGTGTGCAACTCCAACAAGACTCTCTCTTTTATGGATAATGGAGAGCAATATTTTTTTAAAAAACAAACTATAAATTTCTGTGCATAGTCAGAGGCAAGTCCTTGGGGTGGGAAAGAAGATTTACACTTAGCCCTCTAGCAGCATCGTAAGGAGTCAGCATCTTCTTTTGAGTGAAAAGCCCCAAAAGCAGAGCCTGAGCCACCTCCTCACTGGCCGAATTCCTCTGGCTCAATGTGGGGGAATCAGAGGAGTGGGGGGAAACAGAAAATTCATGTTTCTTTGCTGAAGGAGTTCACTGTAAACCAAGACTCCCTGGAGCCAGAGTTGCAGTTTTCACACAACTCCATACCCTGAACTATTTGGAAATTTTCATTCAGTTTGGATATAAACAAACATTCATTCTATCTGAGTTCAAGCAGGGGCAAAAACTCTCCCAAGAGAACGAACTGAGTGAATGGGGTCAGTCTTCAGAGGGTCAGGAGGAAGCAAATCCTTTCCAGGTGGTACTCAGTGGATATTCACAATACCAATGGAAGCAACTGATTCCAGAGGCCAGTTACCCAACACTCTATTTATAGCCATTGAGGAGAGATAGGTACCTCAAAAAGTGGTTTAGAGAATCCTAGTTAGGTTCTTGGCGTGATCTGTGCTTTGAAGAAAGCTCACCTTTCCCAGTGGTGTATAAACTTTAGTCCTACCTGAGATAGGAGCTCACAACCTGGATTAATGCACTTATCTGCCTCTCTATGTGACTTCAAGGCTGGAAAATCCAAACCTCTGTGTGGTCGGAGACACAGGCACAGCATCAACCCCATCCCAGGCCCTCAGACAAACAGGGATGTTCAAATGCACTCTAACGTCTGCCCATTTTGATTCAGGATACACCCCAATGCCCCAAATTCTACAAACATTAGAAAATGTGCATTTTATGGTGAAAGGTAACTTTCAATAGCACCCCTACAACCTTGTCCCAGGCTTTTTTCTGACAAAATCATCTTTCTGACCCTGTTCTGTTCATACAGAACAATGAGAAGGGATGAAACTTCCTCGCCCTTGTAATATCATGTGTATTTACATTGATACTTCTGGTTTACTTTTTATGAAGTTCAGCAATACAACAGGCAACAGTGACACATGAGATCCCTTGTGTCATTTATGCACCATGTAGGGAAAAAGTTTTTCCTTCATCTTCCTTGAGAAACTCATGAGCACACTGTTTTCTTGCTCCAGGGGGCATACTGAAATAATTGTTGTTAAAAATGAGAACAGCTGTTTTTCTGGTGTTTGACAATATTTTAATATTAGAAATATGTTCTGAAAATATAGTGAAGTTTGATAGATACAAAATTTGCATTCATTTGACCAAAGCTACTCAAAGCAATCAGCTCCTATTTCAATTATGTGGGAGTTAGAGGCCCAGGTAAGTTCGAGAAACAGGTTTCAGCAGCCATCAAACTCAAATTCTGATTTTCATTGAAATACAGAGGAAATATGGTGTTAAATTTCAGTGGTAGTGGTATATCTGTACTCATGGATGTGCTACACCAGACAAGTTTCCTAGTAGCTTGCATTATACATACAACTCAGTATATAAGTTTCCTCCACTGGCTTTCAGTGCACAGCCTAATTCAAGTCCTTTCATAAAGCGGCTTAGTTTAAGCCAGGGATATTAGGACTGGGGATCTTTCCATAAAAATATAATTTTCAACCCCTGCCTTAGTAGAAATGGAAAAGAATTATGTTCTCCATAACCTTAAGGAAGCCTCAGCATTAATATATGAGAGGAACCAGTGTAGCCTCTCTGTAAATACTCTCACAACAAACATTTCTACAGGACTTGTTTTTGCAGCAGTAGCTTAATTCCAAAGGCATATAAATCTACCTTGTTTGCAAAACTACTGTAGGGCAATACAACACAGGCCAAATCTTCGTTCCACTGACATCCACAAGACTGATAGCAGCAGAAGAAAGTAACACTCCCATATGTTTATTACATCATATTTTATACGGCTGTCACGCTCCACTAGCTTTGCACCAAGCTGAAGTATGACCTTCATCTTAGTACAAATATGCAGGGCAGAGTGATTGTACATAGGCTGCTTTATTTACCAGCCATCCCTGGGTGTTGCATTATCTCCCTCTGGGGCATGTTCTACATCTGCTTTAAGGGTGTGTTTACACAGGAGTGAGTGTAGTGTGAGTAGACATTCCTGAGCAAGCATTTTAAGGAATATCTGAGGACTGTTTGCAGTACAGCTGTGATAGCACAGACTTCAGCGCAGACTAGGGACCCCCATCTTTACTTAGTTTTAGGGCTAGTCTGCCTGAGCCCAAAACTGCTGGCCAGCACAATCTCATCAAAGTCTAGGGAACTCAAAGATTTTGTAGGTCCACTCATACTCTCATTCTCTGATCCTGTGCACAGAACAACGTGGTGAGATTGCAGAAGCCAGACTAACAACACATCAGCACATCCAGCATCCCACTGTCAGCTGACACCAAGTACTAAATATACTTAATAAATATTGTATCCTACACAGCTAGAAGAAAAATATATAAACACATACTTATCCCTAGGCTGCCCAGACTAAGACAATGGTCTACCTGCCTTTAGCAACAGGACCAGCCTGAGCCCTTTAAATTTAGTATTTGGGAGTGTTGTAATGTTTAAGTATCATATAGTCATGGTTTAAAAATGCCTATGTATATCTACTGATCAACTTATGGTTGCTTTGACTGTTGTGCATGTCCTTTGCATTCCCTTGGCACCTGGAGCATCCCTCAATTAACTCAGGCAAGTCCGAGTGAAGTGAACAAAATCAAGTCTGCCCAACAAGAAGTTGAGCATGGAATTAGATGCTAAACTGACAGGAGGAAAGAACATGAGCACATTTCTCTGCATGGTACTGCTTTACTCCTAATTTGATGCTCTGGTAAAATAACTTCTGTGTCCTCCTCTCTATAACTCACACATCCCTGTGTTGGTTCACTGTGTGTTAGGTCAATGAACTGTGACTGTGACTGCATCTGTGACTTAGAGATTGTATCATTTTTTCTGACCTTCTTATCAGTGTTTCAGCAGTTGTATGCAGGAGGAGACTATTTTTGTTCACGTGATAGGGTCTACCTTTTCGTCTATGACTCTCCTCAAGGTCCAGTCAGGTCTCCCAGATTGATTGAATTCTTGTAGGTGCTATTTGAAATTATGTTAGTTATTCTCAGAAAACTGCACAGAAGGCACCATTGCTATCTGACTTGAGGACACTGTCCCCCTAAAGACACTCCCTTAAAAAGAAAGTGTCTAGTGTCTATTCAAGCATTTGCATCAAGTATAACCAATATAACGAGTGCTATCATGATCCTTTAAACACAGTATTGAATTGGACCTGAGACATCTACAGTCTGACTAGTTGGAGGGTGTGAATAAGCTGTTTTACTTCTGAATATCCTGATTTCTTCATCAGTGGAACAGCTAAAATTAATTTCCCCTGTAAGTCTTTTGAGATCCATTAATTAGTAAAGATATCTACAGAAGTAAAGTTTTATAAGTGATTATATTTAATGTCTTTATATCCTTTTGACAAGTTCACTTATGTTCAAAATCTGCTGTACTGATGGAAATTAAAATTGTTCTGTTTCAAGTGTTTGTATAGATTTTATACATCTAAATATTCAGATTTTTTCAATGTTTGTATCTTCATTTTCCTTAAAGAGGGAGATTTTTTTATCTGGACTTTTACTGTGCAACCCTTTGAAAACTATTTTAATTAGTGACAGTGCAGCTCTGTTGCACAGACGAGAATAACGGCTATACCTTTAATACTCATGACTTCTTTTTATGTATCATAACAGCTCCAAACAGTAAGCAGCACTTTACTACAACTGGCTATTATTACACCTACTGTACAAAGCAAGCAAGTCTCTATTAGTTTTTTATTCATATAGATGTTCCTATAAACCAGATAGTCAAGTGATGTATTTATTTTGGTCGCAAGCCAAGCAGAAATATTTAAACCCTGCTTTTGGAAGCAAGAATTATCTAATCACTCACTAGCTTTTATAATAAAACATTTATCATGGAACATTAATCCATTAGTACTTATTTTCCGTCTCATCCTTTCACTAGCACCTTTGCTTTGAACAAGGGTGAGTTTGGCTGTGATTTTTCCTTTTATCATATATCATAGTTACATGATGGGACACACCAACATTGAATTCAGAAAAAAACCCTTGCACTTTGCTTGAACTTGGCACCCAGATGTTCTGCTTGTGCTTCCACTGCTAACAAAATAGTGCATGTGTGAGTTCTGAAATAAGTCTTTCATCGTAATGTTCCAGGGTTTCATGGATGTAAGGAGGCATGTGGAAACAGCTAAGAATAATTACCTGCTAAAGAAAAACTTGTGTTTAACTAGCTTTGTTTTTTCACAGATTTAATTTGCATAGCACATCACCAAACTGCCATGCTTAAGCTCTCTGGCATTAAAGGTAAAAATTAAATGCTTCAGGGGAATTTCTGCTTTGTTTTGCTTTGTTTTGCCAAATTAGAGATTAAAGGTAACCCCTGACTAAAAAGTGCAGTCCCTAACTCTGTGATGCCACATCACCTGTGGTTCCACGTGATTGATTAATGGTTGGCCTTCCTCAGGCTTTTGTTGGACATGGATTTACAAAGCCACTGCTCAACCCAATGTCAGCTCAGGACTAGAGGGTGGCATGTCCTCTTACAGCAAAAAAGTGATGAGAGGAAGGGGAGCACTCAGGGAACTCCAGAGTCTCATTCCATTTTCTTCTGCTCCCTCTGAAAAGAGAGAAATAAGTCAAGAAAAGGAAGGTGAGAAAATCATGAGAAAAGAAGAGGGAAGGTCCTCAAGGAAAAAAAAACCAGGGTGTCTGTGCAACTAAGAAATCTATGCTGATCTGTGGCCTTTGTGTGTTTCTCCTCCCAGCAGCAGTTGGATGCCCTGGTAGGTAGGTATCTCTGGAAACATCACAACAGCTGGATCTCTCCTCCATTCCCCAGGGTGTGCTGGACCGGGAACAGGGGCTCAGGCTGCAAAACTTAACTGGACCCAAGATTGTTCCCCTTCACACATCTCAAACATTGCAAAACCTTGATATTGTGTGCCTCCAAATGGGATTCTGCAGCCTGGTGTCAAAGGGAGGCTGCTGCATTTGTTTCCCATTTCTATGAAGAAATGTTCCATTTCTGAGCCAAAAAACACCCCTTTTTGTAGCATGTGTCACAGAAGGTATGAAATATCAGAGCCAAGTCCTGTGAACTCTGGGTGTAATCTTTATTGCTGGAGTAGATCCCTTGCAACCCATAGGTGTAATAAATACTGTGTCAAGCTTTTACAGAACAAGAGCCAAACTATCATTAATTGTAACATTGGAAGACTGATTCACTCCACCTCTCTTTGCAGATTTAACTGAGGTGCTTGTGTGAAATGCTGGTTTTAGGCAGGCTGCAACTCAGAAAGCTTAATGACTGGAGTCACCACAGTGATGAGTGAGGCTCAGCTAAGTCAAACAAAATGCAAACACAGACAAAAACTGATCACTAGAGAAAATTACTCCTGGGAAATACAGAATAAAAGAGGAGATGATTTTGAAGACCATGCGTTCTTTCATTATTCAGATATAAACTTTCCCTGATGGTTGTTAATAGGTAGATGAGAGTGTTGTGGTCTCTATGGTCCCTAGAGGAAAGTGCCCATCACCCTATGAAAGAGTCTATCACCCTGTGGGGGTTTAATGTGTCAGAAAGTAACTGGATACAGATACAGAAGTAGTTCTTTATATGTCTCAGACTTTAATCTTCATTAGAAGTGTCTACTATGATTTTGGGAGGGCAGAAATTTCTGTCTTACCTTCACTGTAGACTTTTAATATTTAGAAAATTAATGTGCATCTTACACCTGTACTTCTCACAGAACTTCTGTGAACATTAGTAGAAATTTTGTGTGCAAAGACAAATGCAATACAGAGTCAAAGAAAGCAAGCTAGTCATTAAGTAAAACTCCCTTAAAAATCACTTTTAAAATTCTTTTAAAGTTCCAAACACTTAAAAAAAGACTACAATATGGTCATAGTTGGAACATGAAAAGTAGACTCCTTAATTAACCTACATTTTCTTTAGTTATTCCAGTAATTCCTTTCTACTAATTTATGTGGAAGTTATCTTTGCAAGATAAGTACAAAACTCTATCCCTATACTCTAAATAGGGATAATATATTCTAAAACTAGGTCTATCCTTTCAGATTAATTGTTTTTTCAATATACTAATCTAGTGTTTATATTTAAGATACCCTTTCTTTTTTTTCATGTATGTTTCACTCTTTTATTAGAAAAAGATTTTTTTGTAACAAGGTAATTCAAAGTTATATTAAAGAAAATCTGGATTTAATATCCAGATATTCCAATTAACAGGAAAAAATATTTTATTTCTTCCCATTGGGAAACCATTAACTGCCTTCTCATAATCAAGTTATCAGCATAATAATCTGAGAATTTCTGTCATTTAAATGGTATTACCCCACTTTTTAAGTTCATTAAGATGCCAGTGCAGGTGTGTTTAAGTGATCTGATGGAATTCCCTCAGCACCTACTGAGCCAAAGATTAGTTCAGTACTTGTGTCAAAATGAGCAGCATCAAGTCCGCTCTAACTTTGGAAGCTGAGGGCTGTTCCAGTGGGCTGCTCCAGAAGCCAGAAGGAGGCAATGAAGTCAAATTCATATCACCTTTTCTCTTCTGGAATATGATTTACTTGTATAAATACATGCAAAACAATAACATCAAGTAATATAATACAATAGGATGCAATATGGCATGCAATACAATAAATAGACCCAGCATTGTTGAATAGTTATGACATCAGGCACTGAACTTTCTACCAGTTTCTGACACTAGGACATTATTAGGAAAAACTCCTTTGACAGGGTCATCATATCTTCTGATGAGCCCTCCTTTGCTGGAGGACACTCCCACATGATACAACAATGTGTCTCACCCAGTGTGATTGTTTGCACAATTGTCCTCAAAGAAGCTTACAATATATAAGAGATACCATTCAGAGGGACCTTGACAGGCCTGAGAGGTGGGTCTGTGCAAACCTCATGAAGTTCAACAAGGCCAAGTGCAAGGTCCTGCACCTGGATCTGGGTAATCTCAAGCACAGGCACAGTCTGGGTAGAGAATGGACTGAGACTAGCCCTGAGGAGAAGGACTTAAGGGTGTTTGTGAATGAAAATCTCAACATGACTTGACAATGCATGCTTGCAGCCTAGAAAGCCAACTCTATGGTTGTGGAGATCAGAAGAGGTGCCTGAGGACTAGAAGAAAGCAAATGTGACCCCAGTCCCAGCGAATTACCTCCCAGTTGGCCTCACCTCAATCCCTGGAAAGATGATGGATGGAACACCTCATTTTGGAGGCCATCTGTATCCACATGGATGACAAGGTGATCAGGAGTGATCAGCATGTATCCCCTAAAGGTAAATCATTCTTGAGCAACCTGATTGCCTTCTACAGTGAAACAATGACCTGGATGGATGAAGGGAGAGCAGCGGATATTGTCTACTTCAGCTTCAGCAAGGCTTTTGACACTCTCTCACAACATCGTCACAGAAAAAGTCAGGAAGTATGGACTGGAAGAGTAGATTTAGATTAGATTTTTGGAAGAAATTCACTGTGGGATAGTGAGGAACTGGAACAGGTTACCCAGAGAAGCTGTGGATGCCCCATCCCTGGAAGGGTTCAAGGACAGGTTAAATAGGACTTCGAGCAACCTCGTCTAGTGTCTCTGCCCATGACAGGGAGGTGGGAACTAGATGATCCTGAAAGTCTCTTCAAACCCGAACCATTCTGTGGTTCTATGATACATCTGGACATTGGAGAAATACACCCCCAAGTACAAAGGTGAGGCTTATGACTGTGCAATGCTGGCCTCTTGCTAATTGTCTTATAACAGAGAAATTTAATCTTCCAGGACACATGAGCATAGTGACAGATCTCAGTGTCTTCTGAATAACAATTCAAATGCATATATTTGATTAGCCTTTCGCACTCATTAATTAAATACATATAGAATATTTTACAGATAGGTAAATGTTTACCAAAAAAACCCCACCCTTATCATGTCTTTCTTATCTTAGGGATGGATATGGGGGCAAAGCAACGCTGGTAACTAAGATAGTTCTAAGCCTTTCTAGAAAATTTAAATATATTTTACTTCTGCGCTTTCACAACTACAGAAAAGACAACTCCTTTGGAATTTATCCTTTATTGGACTACTGAATGTGACTACAATTGCAGGGCATACTGCATACTTTTGTCTGTATGTACATAAAGACATTATAGGAGTTCTTATATGGGGGGGGGGGTGTTGCTAGCACTGTTAAAATACGAAAAAAATCACTCTACTTAGAAAAAAGCTGCATGGAAAAAAACAATCAAAATTGCCTAAGCAATACTATCACATAACTAAATTGCCTGGCATAAGCTTAACACATGAAATGTCCTCAGTTCTCATGCCATTCTCTGTCTTGATTGAGGAAGGAACGAAAAGACCAGACTTTTTCCATTGCTAAATTTTCCATTGTGAAATTTGACGTGTTCATGACTGTAGAAGCTCTGTTTATCAATAAATCACTAGAAAACTTTGATTAATTAACTAGTCAACAACTCATAAGACAGTTCAGTCAGAACATCTGCATTTCCTTTTGTCCTATGTGATTTTTTAGTACAGTAAAATGCGGCTGTTTCTGTTCCCAGATTGTTTACTTTAAATGTTCTATGGAAGAATTACAGATTATTTTTATTTACACTTCAGTAGCAAATGATGGCATCCTCTAAGCTGCAGGCTTAATTTGTGCTAGGTTTTACATGATCCCATTTTAATAGGAAAGGCTGGGGGTAGAAGGAGATGCACAGTTATTCCAGGGATGCTTGTCTATACCCCTGCACAAGCCTGGAGGAAAAGCCAGCCCCAGAGCTCAGATGTCTGGAGTCCTCAGGCAGTGCCTTGCCAGCCATGCTGCCTGTCCTGAGAGAAAATACATAGTGCTGTGGTCTAAGCAAACAGCATTGTTTTCAAAGACAATCTGCCAGCATGAGCTTTCCTGTAAAAGGAACCATTTTATTAGCACTCTGGGTGGGATGTCATCCTACAACAGGATGTCTCCCGTGGAGTCATCTAACCTGCACTTCAACATTGGGTGCTGAATGCAGTTGTCCTTCCAAAGTCAGTGCCCCAGCCCCTTTGGCAGCATACATCGGCGTGGGGGGATGCTGGCAGCAACAGAGAGGCACATGTGGTAGGTCATAGCATTTTCCCCTCTAGAGAAAAGATTTGCATGTGTCTTAGTCAACAGAAAATAATTATGACTTTGCACGGGGCTGGGTTGTAGATTCAATCAGGGTGTGTCACTTGGATGTTTGTCACAGGAAATGGATCCTGCAAAAGGAAATAAATATAAACTTAAAAAATTGTAAACTTAATCTTATTTCTCACCTGTGTAGTCTTACTTCTCACCTGTGTTCCTATTGAGTTACCTCAGATTTCAAATCTTTTCAAGAATGCAGCAGGGAAACACAGTATTTACTATTACTGACATATATTGTTTATTATGCTGATCAGGCTCTTCAGTTACCTAGTGTTTCTTCCTTTATTTCAGATTTAATGCTCTGTCTAACCCAGCTGACATTTCCAAACTCCCTTGATTAAGGGAGCATTCAAAACCTTCCTCCCACTCCCAAGCCCAGCAGAGACCCCTGAGTCACCCTTGGCTGCCCATGTATGAAGCATTCACAGTCCTATAACCTCTATACTTAGGACTGTTCCGGTTTATTTATATATGTGAGTTGCTCTCTCTACACTTATTTCCTTACAATGGTTCCAATTCATCTGTATGCCTCCCACCGTTTTCATCACTGTTTCTCATGATAAGTCCTCTCCTCCATTTCTGAAATTCTCCTTCACAAATCCTTGTTGCAAAACAGGATGAGAAAAATGTGAAATGTTGGATTACCGACTAGACAGAAATCCCAGTATTTTAGGCAGATTTGTTGCTGATCTTTTCAATTCCGACAAAAATAAGCATGAGTTTTCCTATCATTTGCCAGAACACATGAAAAACAAAGTGGAGTCCAGGGTGTCTTCCCCAGGGCACAAATAGTAATGCAATTTGGTAGTCATTACCCGGAGCACCATTTGAGACTTTGATTTCAAATACATGGTAGCTCTGTTTCATCTGAAGCAGCCAACAAACAAGCAAACCAGAAAATGTTACACATGATGCTTTATCTTGGTACTTTTTTGTTTTTTTACTTCCTCAGAAACAAAAAACAGAGGCCACAGAGCAATATATTGAAAAAGTTGAACCATACCAATCTTTGAAGAATCACATACAAAATACTATTTTAAATGAAAAGTATGTGTGTTGCACTTTGGACCAGGTTGCCAGCTGATATAAAACAGTTCAGCTCCTTTAATCATATGGGGCTATGCCAATTTACATCAGCTGAGGATCTGTCTAATAATAATAATACGTGAAGCAGGGCTTCACCACATACTGTACTGAATGTTAGAAAACATCCTGTACTTAAATGCATGCAGCTCTTTAACTCGGAGTATGAGACTGGCCACATTGTTTGACATAAGGGTTAGTTTTCAGATAGTGAAATTTCAGTTGCCAGGTGCCAGAGGCAATTTATCAGACACTCATAAAATAAAGATCAAAAAGCCCATCAGTCTCCCACTGCATCTGGGATCTAGGAAGGAACACTTACAGCCCCCTATCCTTTAAACAGCTCTCACTTAAAGAGCTCACTGTTTATAATAACAAGAAAAGGAGAAAGGGGTCAGGTCAAAACCAGCTGAACAGCAGGTGGTGTTATAAAGTCTTTTTTCCACTGTTAAAACTTTTGTGAAATAGTAGTTCAAGTGTACTCATACAAGGCTGTTTCATATTTTTAATTTGTATTTTTAGATAATTTTTGGCAATTAGAATACAAGTCACATATAACTTGACCTCTTTTTCTCTGCTGTTTACTCCAATATGTTACAAAAATAATCCTGAATGATTTCCTTTCATGCTTCCCTTTTGACTGAAAGCCCTTGTTACACACTACTGAACTTAGGTTTTAGATCCAGAACCAAAATTCCTCCAAAGTTCAAAGGGGTTCCCAGGCCTTGTTCCTTTTCACAACCAGCTTAGCTGGAATGGTGTAAGATGAGAAGTTTGGATTCAGATCTGAACCATACCATTGTTTAATATTTAATGAGCACTCACAGTCACTTTTTGCTGAAGTCAGAGATGTGAACCTTGCCTTCTGAAATGTTTCAATGTCAAGACTCTGGTGTTGCCCTCATGTCTCTTCAGCGGGATGGAAGAAGCACCTCCCCACCTTCAAGGAAAGTGTCACATTCTGGTTTGAGTCCACCTCTTATAAGTCTGTTCTTTAGAGACAAAATAGCCAGACTCTATCAGGCAAGAATTAGCCACACATGTTCAGAGTTGTCATCAAAAAACTTACATAAGAACACCCTTAAATGAGATAAATATAAGATACTTGGCTATTCCAGAAGAGCCAGTGAGTGTTACATGAAAGCCTCATCTCTAGTCTGAAGCCGACCATGAGAAACTGATAAATTTGATACACTAATTAAAATACAGCATTACCCCTGAGGACACAGGTCAGAGGAAATCTCCCCCTGATGTAATAAACACACCCATGAAGTATCGAGCATACACAGCTCCCAGAGACCTCGCATTTCATGGCACTGAACACACTGGAGCAGAGGGAATGGAATTTGCCTTGACTAATTTTAATCCCTTAATTTAAGTACCTGCTCGGGTTCCATGTATAGTAAATTGAAAGAAGAAGGTATTTAAATTAATATCCTAATTGCAGTACACCTCATATATTCTGCATCATCCTCCAGAGGCACTTGCCTCCATCAGTCAGGCTTGGGAGCTCTGGCTCCCACATGAAACAGCTAAATTAGATCCTTACTACAGGCAATGTGAATGACCTCACTGATAAAAACATCATTTTCTGCAGTGCGTGCTGTTTGCTCATGCATCCTTTCAAAAGTGTTCTCTGTTGCTCTTACCTCCACTGAGTCTCACAGTTTCTTCACCACAGCATTGATTAATGACCAGTTGTTGGGAACAGCAATGCCTCCAAGTTCACAAACACACTGTTCATCATTTTTCAAAAATGTAAATGTTTGTCAACAGTTACTGCACAGAAGTAATAAAAATCCATGGGAAAGAAGCGGTGTGTCTTGGATAGAAGAGTAAAATGACTACCACTATTATTATTTGCTGGCAAATGAGACTTTTGTAATAGTGACCACAATATTGTTACCATATATTAGCATTCACTGAGGCTAGTACCCCCTAATTTTCTGACTGCTATCAAGCTTCCCAAACACCTTGTCCCAGAAATCGTTTTCCTATTCCAAAGCATGAGTCAGGTCTCCCATCTGCTTTGGACATCCATTCAAAAAAGCTTACTTGGCCTTAATCCCAGTCGCTGAATTCTGTGTGGTATCCAGTACAGTGTATGCATTATTTTGAAATGTTGTAATATTGACTATGTTATCTTTGCTTTATAACTGTGATCCCTTAGAGCTTTCCTTTGTATTTCCAGCATTCATTTCCCAGGCAGTTTTATAAAAATGTAATGAGGTGCTATTATTAAAGCCTATTAACTTATACAGGCTTGTTGCCTGATGAGAACTCAATTTTATTTTCCTTAAGCAACAGGCCAGATTGCAATCAAGTAGTTTCTCCAGTGAGTATCCCAACAAATTCATCACCCTATTCCTTAGTCTGAGATAATGCCACAGTAGAGACCAGGCCAAAACTTTCCTTTTTCAGAGTTACAACAAAGATGTATTTACTCTTTTTTACAGTAATTGGCTGTAGCAAGGTAATTCTTTCCTTCATTTTATTGTTTCATCTCCTGTTTTTCAACTTTAATCCCGGAAATTAGACTGAGATATTTATGGATTGTGCTGAGCTCATGGATTTTAATTAACATTTCCACATAACTGAATAATTTCTGTAACTTATTTCTTCTCATAAGACTAGCATTAGGCTCATGCAGCATTAGGCACAAGACCACACAAAGGAGGAGGCTTTGCATTCCAGGTCATCATCTCCAGAGGCCGGAGCAGAGCAAGAGCTGCCAAATTGTTTTAGATGGGCCCCAGCTCCGCCCTGCAGCTGTCAAGGCCCCCCCACGCACTGACAAAGCGAGATTTTCCCACCCTTCTCTGACCCCCAGAGATGTGCCTAGTATGGAAACCTGCCGAAAGCACCAAGGTGTTAGGCAGTTTTGCTTAAAAGGGCTGGAGGAGGAGAAAGACCTTGCAATGAAAGCACAAGGTTGTCTGGCTTCAGTACCCATTCCTGTTGCACACTGCTGGTCTGACCTTGCATTTTACTCCCTCTACTTCTGTTCTGTTTTGACTTTGTGTTTCATAGAGGATGAGAAGAGCACTTCTAGCAATGATTAGTGGGGAAACACAGCAATCAAACTGTGCTCACATTATCAGTGTATTTTGTGAAGAGAGGGCAAAACTTTAAAAAAAATAAAAGAAAAAAAAGAGGGGAGTTTTCAGTATAGACTTGGGAACACAAAGACCAGATTCATTATGAGATAATGCTATATATTTTGAAAATATTAATAATTCAGCAGCTTGGATATGTGATTCTGCTCTTACTCCCAAAAGATAATATTGCATATATACTGGGCGCCTGAATCACAAAAACCCAACATCCTCTGCCATTGTAAATATCTCATGAGATACCTTAATTGATATACTTGTGATTGTCCTAAATGTACAGATTTTTGGAAAGCTACTTTCATTGAGCTGGAATTCATCCTAAATTTCCTTGGCACCCATCTAATGATATCTGAGGTGATTTAACAAGTATTTCACAAATACCAGACCTAAGACAAAAATGCTACTTCAAGTTGTCTCAGTGTATAGGACATTAACGGGATGGTTGAGCAAGATTTTCATGGCAGCCCCTGCAGAAAAGGATCCAGATAATATTATATTCCTAACAGGGCAGTAACTTTAAAGGAGGTTTCTACATTTCCCATTGAGGAAAATGAGGAAAATGTAGTGCCTTTGAAGGCTTCTATTGTGAGATTCGATATTCCTAATTTTAGGCACAATAGAGTGTCAAATGGGACTACCAATAGAGCAGGCACAGGTTAGTGAAGGAGGTGAGACTCACCTTCAGCTCTCAAAGGAAAGCTGACCTAGTTTTATGCTAGGCCTTCCTATGGCATCAAAGAGTACCACTTCATACACCAGTTTTTCACATCTGTTTTTGAACTTGGCTTTCCCCATGCACCTTCTTAATCCAGTTAAGAAGCCATTCCTGAACAGAACAGCAAAACCTTGGGAGTGTCGAATTTAGAGCTCCCTCTATAAATGTCTGCATACTGAAGCCAGAAGAGATTGTTATGGTCACCTGATCAGCTGTATAATACACTACTTACTTCTATCATATTTTATGATAATATACTGGTTTTTAAAGCAATTAATTTCTAACTATACACTTGCAAACTCCATGTTTCCTTAGCTAAGCTGATCCAAATTTTCATTAATTATAGTACAGATCAAGCTTCACATGTCATTAACTTGGAGGAATATGATTTAAAACAGAACTTGTGAGATTACCACTTCTATGTGCATTGGTGTGCAGCTAAACAGCAAAATATGTGCCTCCATATAAAAATTGACATACCTATTTCTGATGTGAACCCTGTCATTAAATGCAGTCAATTATTCCTTTTAGCTATTCAACATTCTACGAATTCCTTCCAGTACAAACCAGGTTCAGTTTTTGGCTTCTTCCTTATGCTGGCTTTGTGATTTTCTCATCTCTAGTTTTTCCACTCATTAAAGCCATAACTAAATTCAACCTTCCCTCCTGTCCCTCTGCTACCAGATCCCTTCACCAGCATGTCTGACATGTCTTATCATGTCAGAAGCAAGCTCCCTACTCATGTCAACCAAAGCTCTGGAATACAGTTCCCACCTACCTCCAAAGCCTCCCCTCTGCCCATTCCCACGATCTCTCTCCAAGCCCCTCCCAAGCCTTCAGCCTATCTGCTCCAGTTGGCTCTTTTCCTGGTCCCTGTGGTCCTCAGGAGCTGCCAGCTGGCGTGGTCTCTCGTCTTCCTCAGAAAATTAGATACTTTTGCTGTCCCCAGCACCTAATGTGGAGTCAGGTTCATGTAACCCCATCTCAGAAGGAGAACTCTAAACTCATCTTTTTGCTCTTGCCTTGCTGTTGACACTGTTTCTGGGGTCAGACTTCTGCAAAAGAAAATCAAAAAACTGAGTGTGGTTCTGACTAAAGGCATAATGAGCTGGCTCATGGACATCAGCTGCTGGATGGACTCTAAGTTCCTTGATGGTTTTATGAGCACATCACCAAACACTGATTTGCCTTCAATTCCCAGTTTTCATTTGCTTGTTTGGCAGGCAGAAAGATCTTAGTTGTATGCAAAGGTAGTGAAAAAAATTCCAGAGTTGCCATTAAAAGGGAAGAATTTTCTAAAAATGTGGCCAGAAATATATTTAATTTACAAAAAAAAAAAACAAAACAGCTGTCTTTCTCCTTTCGCAGTACTTGAAAGTCCAAACCAGTCATGCAGTTTAGTTGTAATGTCCTAAGTAACCACTGATTCTTTGTTTTGGAGTGTTAATATCTAGTTTACAAATTGCCAAGTGTTGAGCTACTAATGATACAGTTATTTAATGTTTCTAGACAAAGGGAATTACTTTTCTCATATGTTATGAGAACTAATCATCATGGGAACAAAAGGAAAAGTTGGCTACTGAATGAGAAGAACTAACAGATCCATTACTTTCCTGGAAATGTTTCCTTTTTAGTTGGCTAATGTGCATTATGAGCTAACATTAATGCTGCACATGACTGTATGGAAGGGATGACCTTTTTCTGTCTGTTCTCTGAGCAGACAGACAAAATCTATCTCTATTTCAGACACCACACAGAACATTAGTATGTTTTAGTGTCTATTTACACTAGAACTGGGTGCTAGGACAGCTCTGTAATTCCTAAATCACAGATGGTTCATGTCTGGGCCATTCAGCACGCAGCCCGCACCCATTTACATGGACATACTCGCACGCAAAAAGCTCAGTTCTTTAAATATTTTTCTCATCCTTTTTTATTATCTAACCAGAAAAATTGTCCTCTCAGAAGACTTATTTTCAAGCTGTCTTCTGAAAGTGAACTTCATTTGATTTGACAGATGTAAATGAAAATAAATTAATATCCATTTCCCACTGTGCCTTTCTCCCAAATGGTTTTCTGAACCTGGCTTGCACTTGTTTCCTCAGTTCTGACAGAAGGTGGCTCATCCTTACTTGTCCCAGCTTCACCTTGTTTTTGACACCCATGATACACTGGAGGGTTCAAAGAACTCAGTTCAGTCTTTATTTGTTCCCAAGCAGCAGGAAAAATTTATCTCATTCTAGAAGTGGTCAATCTCCCTTCTTTCCCTCCCTTCCTCCCTCCCTCCACAAGCACAAACAGAGGAGAGGAGAAATATCTGGTAACAACTCGGGACAGGATGGGAAAATTGCTGTAAGAGTATCGTGGTGTCCTGCAAGGTTTAAATGGCACAACATGTCCTCCAGAGGAAAGCACTCCCGACCTACAAGTATTTTTACACCTCCATACCTACTAGCTTGACACATTGCTCCTTTGAGGAGAAAGGGAGATATGTTTCTTTTTAATATACTTAAAAATTATGATGGTGCTGAAATTCCTCCTTCATCACACAAATCTCACAAATATGCTGTCATGCTGATCCTTCTGATTTTTGAAAATATACTTTGTCTTCCAGGCTGTTAACCATCTTTTACAGAAAGATCTATGAAATCTGAGGCCGAAATAGCATCACATCTTTTGTAAATAAATACATTTTAGAGAAGGAATTATGCAGGAGGATAGTTAAATAGGGCTTCTGAATTCCTCTGTGTAAGGGAGAGGGATGCACTTGCGTTTGTACACCAGCAAATATCTAAGATGAAGCATGGGACAGTTAGTTTTTCAGTTATACCCAATTCCATATAGAAACAAGAGGTAAGGTATGATCTGAAAAGCTGAAGGCTTAATTCTCTGTTTTTGTCCCTGATTTAAAGCACTTGTGAGTCAATTTTTTCTGGAAAACTCAGAAAGAAATTTTTATTATGTTTGTTGATTGACTGCCTCTGGCTCAAGACAGTACATGAAGTACAGTTACTCTTGGATTGTACCCAGTTTCACCATTACTGATTAATCTTCCACTGAGAAATCAGCACGAAAGTCTCGTCATCTGCTACTGCTTGGCAGAGAGGAGATCACAGTGTCGGGATGGGACCATTATGTCAGGAAGGCAAAAATAGACTTCTGAGAGCAATTCAGACTTAATGTCAGTTTTGTAATTCACCTGTGGTGTTACATCCTTTACAGCTGGGAATGCTTCATTAAATACCATACATCGTTTAAAAATCAGTTTGCCAAGGTTTTTTTCCTTTTTCCTTTAAGTCTAGAGCCAGAAAAGTAACAGCTTTCTAGACAACATAGATAGTTTAACTTCAGCAGACGTACCAATGCTGATAAGTGTCAAAGAAAAAACACATTTCTGACAAGGACTCAGCAGAGGCTGCACAGCAGATAAGGAAATTTTTTTTTAAATGAAGCCTGAGGAAAATGGCATAAAGATAAAAAGAGTAATCAAACACTTCACAGTTGTTTTTGGTTTTTTTTCCAAGTGAAAGAAATCTGCTGGATTAGTACAAAATCAACAGGACTGACCTACTAAGGAACAAAGTTATCTTGAGACTTCTTCATCAAACAAAATATTCTAAGAATCTGTTTTAATTAAAAGTATTACTTCTACCTTGTACCAAATGCAATCTTGTATTTGGCATAGCTTTAGTAACAAATGGTAGATATTTAAACAAACAGGATTTTAGCCATGGAAGAGGGACAATATCTATCCATTTGGTTTGTTTAGAGTCCATTCACACCTTGACTGATGTCTCTAGGTCTTGCACAGATGTAGTAAGAGAACCGAATGCTTTGTTTTTTGTTGTTTGTTCTCTCCTACATCGGAGTGAGTTGGTATCCTAGGGCACCAGCAGAGCCCCGCTTACACAGTGCTACTCTCTCCCCCTTCTGGTAGGAAGAACAAGGCTGGATGCAGCCCCAGCAGTGATGAACAGCTGCAGAATTGCCGCTTCTCGTACGACACAAATCACATGTGCTGTGCTAATGAGGAGCTAGTTCCTTTTAATTCTTCCTTCTTTTTCTTCCTGAACTTCCTTCCCCTCATGGACAGATTTGTCCCAGCCAGGCACACCTGAGCAGTCCAATGTGTCTTTCCACCTTTGTACTACAGAAGAAAAAGGGTCCTGGAGTTTTCTACTTCAGAAAGGTAGAAGTTTAGCAGTGCCATTCAAAACACACATCCTCATTTAAAGTAGCTACCCAGTTACTTCAGTAGTTAAACTTCAAGTGCTATTTTGGAGCAAAGTGTGGGAACTGCGATTTTCTAGTTGTGCCCCAAAGGAGAATTTGTCTGGTTTTAAATTGTGAAATACTCCAGCTTCTGTTATTGTTGTTCCTTTTTATTCCTCGGAGTAAACACTTATTGCTACTCTGATGTGCCTGGTCCTTCAAATGTTAACACACAAGAGTAAACTTTTATGGTTACACAGATCAAAGGGTTGAACAAAATTAAGAACATGCATTAAGTGTTTGCAAGATCAGCAATGTAATCTACTGTGCCCAAAATAAAAATTCAGAGAACATAGAGAAAACTTTGTGGGGATTTTCTTCATCTTAAATTCAAATGAATACAGGAGAATGGCCTGAAGTTGAATATGAAACCTTGGAGTTTCAGTTTGCTTCACGAAATTTCTGTCTAAGGCAAAGAACAAACAGCTTACAGAAAACGAAATTTTGTTTCTGGCTCTCAAGCTAAATGTCTGTATTTAACTTTAGGAACAAAACCTTTGATGTCTGTGGATTTACTCCATAATGGTTTGTCACACACTGGTCCTGTGTGACTTACTTATGGCTTGGCATACTTAGATATACTTTTTTTGCAGAGTGCTAAAAGCAATCATTGGTCTTATATGTGCAAGTTAGCTTTCATTCCAAGGGATTTTTTTAAATACCTGGATTTTGTTAAGCAATCCATAATATAACAGTTCTTCCGTGCAGTTGAAAAACACAACTTCTCCAACACTAGCTGCTGTACTTCACATGCATATAATATTGCTATGAGCTGCCTATTGACTTAAAAATGTTTGATTTCTCTCTCTCTCTCGTACTTAGCAAGATTAAAGGCTTAAATGTTCTGTTATACCATACCATATGTTAAGAGGAAAAACTCATTTTGTCTGCCTACAACATTCCAAGACCTATTTAAATAATATTAGCTAAAAGCTCAAGTTGTATAAATGCTTAAATCTGCAGATGTATAGCTTTGATTAACAAAGTCCTTTAAGGACCAAAATCTGCAATTTACTGCTTTTGAAAGGTCTGCCATGCTCCAGGGAGATGTACTGTTTCTTGGTGGAGCCCTGGAAGGATTCAGTGATGTATTCACAGGATCTGTTCACACCCACTGAATTTCACTTAGGAAAAAGTCTGTGGAACTCCCCTAACCACATCATTATGATGGTTAAAAAGCTCCAAATTAAAGCCAATTTCTACTTTTCACTTGCTTAGCTCACTGACAACTACAAGAAAAAGCATCCATTTTTTCTGTATTCTGTTTCTCTTGCTATTAAGTGAGGCCTGACTGAGGGTTTGTTGTCTGCTAGGTGAGCTATCTCACCACACAAGCACCTGGATGAGAGGTGAGCAGAACTGCTAACATCAGCCTTCTGCCAAACATGGCTGAGCTGGAAGGTCAGATTAGATAAATCAGCCCTGTTAAAAGAGGAGACATTCTCTGTTCAGTTCTAGGGGAAAAGATGATCACATCCTCATCAACTGGAAGAGTTCAGCACCTTTTTATAGTGTGTTCTTAGACAGCTGCCAGGATTAAGGTTATAGGCATTAAATTAAGGACTTATTCTCTGATGGGCATAGATTCAGTAAATCTCAATTCTTACAGAATTTGGGGGGGGTGGGTTTCTGCACTAGGTAAGGAGTATCAACTGCTCTGGGCTTGGAGAGTGGCTGTGTTTCAAATCTCAAGCTTCAGCTTGTTGTTTGAAGAAATCAGAAAAATATTTTTTTCTTTCTGATGAAAAACTCCAAGAGTTCTTCTATTTATTCGCTCATTTTCTGTTTAGCTAGTGGGTTGTTGTTTCGGATTGTTTGCTCTGATGCATTTCTCTTCCTTCTGCAACATTACACATTGGCAGGCTTGGGTCAGACCAGTACTCTGAGAGGATAAAAAGGATTCCCTTGGCCAGCTGGGTCTTCTGTGTGAAAATTAATACACAGAAATACACAGAGGCTTAGATTGAATGATACAATCATCCTATGTAGCATTAAGTGTAGTGAGATATACATAAAAATTCACATATATTGGTATTGTAAATTATAAATATAATACCATTAAACTCTGATCTTTTAACATTGACTATTTTAAAATAAGACAGAAAAATATATAACCTATGATCTTTATAGCACATCCTTCTTTTTATACAGTAAAGTAACTTGAGTTACCCTCCTTCCATACAGATTCACTTGCCATTCCTTCCATATCTTAACTACACACTGTATCTGCTCTGCTGGACGACTGATCCACGTCTCTCTCATGTGCATGCACGTTACCATCATAAGTTACGGGTGAGATCACATCAACAATCACAGAAAGACCATTAATTACTCTGAAATTGCTTCAGTCTTTCACTAGAAGTTGATCTAAAGCTCCACTTTGGAGCATAAACACATCCTTATGCATTTTTCTCTTAAAACTTATGTCTTGCTTACAATGAATTTCTGGGAGTAAGCAGTAGCCAATTGAGTTTTAATGTGGCACTGTAAATATGTGTTCCACTGTGCCTTGTAAGCACGAAGCACTCCAGCTGATGTACATCAGACCGTACATCTGGCAAGCACCAAGAAGATATTAAACCTTCTGCCTTTTAGAAAACACCACCAGCAAACTCTGATTGTATTAGGAATTGCATACAAATTCATATTTCCATTTTGATATAGGAATTATACAGTGTGTTAACTCTCCTCTCAAATTTGAACTCCTTGGCCTTTAAATGCCTTCTAGGCCTGTCTAGCCCCATGTGGTGAGTCACCCTTCAGATCCCATCTTTTGTGGCCAGTACATTTGTATACTTCATTGTATAGTCACAAAGCTACCATCAGGTATTTTTTCAGGCTACCTGGGATAGTTCCCAGGAAGATGGGAGATGTATATATTAGAGAAAGCATGTGTTTCTGGTCACTCTTGAGGATCTTTACCATTAATAGACACAAGTAAAAATTCTGGTTTCTTAGAGAAAAATACCACTAGGAGTTACTGTAGTTACTGAGATACAATCATGTCTTATATTACACATTGGCATTATACAACATGGTCAACAGTTATACTCAGTTGGATTGTGTTTGAAACTTCTCTGTGTAGTATTTTCCAGTTTTCTTACAGCTACTGAAACAGATCTAGGCACCCACTGTATTTTTAAATTTTTGATTAATTGGATATGCTGTTTTTTGAATGATCTGCAAAAACACCAACAACTTTGATCCACATGTAAATTAATGATTTTAAAGGACAACATTTGTGTTCAAATCTGTGCCTCAACTATTCACTATTGTATATATTGTCAATTACTTATATGCTCATTTGTCAACTGCTTTTATGGAATTTTTACCAACACTTTATTCCTGGTCCTCTAAATCATGTACTACTTGTCTTGATAATTAATGTTTTCCTTTGCTTAAAAAAATTGAAAGACATCTACAGTCATGTGATCGTAACCATGCTGGGATAACACTGCCAAGTGAGAAAATACTACTGGAATCTCAAAAGATCTCCATATTTCAAATATGTAAACGTGTTAAATTCCCGAAAGAATTAAGAGTTCAAGGGGACAGAAACCCCCTCATTCAGTTGGGCATGACGTGCACAGCAGAGGCTGACCAGAAGAGGCTCAGCATCACCTTAGCAGTACATGCTGTTAACAAAGGAGAAAAGTTGGAAAGGGGATCAGTTTTACTTCTCATGAAATTTCTTATGTGTTTCCTTCCAAAGGCCAAATGTCATGCTCTGTGGAGCCTTGGAGGAACATTTCTACACTGCTCACATCCACTGATATGATGAAAGGTCCAAACAGGACTTGCTTCCTTTCTGTCTAGGGAGAAGCTTCACCCTGAGGGAAACTCCACCAAATGCATATGTTTATTTTATGCTGAGTCCTTTCTTTACATATGGCAAAGATATAAGCTCATCTAACAATGGTCTAGTATGATATGTCAAAATCATAGGATTATCTTAGGCTGGGCTGTTAGGATACACTGTGCTGGTCTACATCAGTGTCATTTTAACTCAGTGCCAATTTTAGAGGTGTTTTGGACTCTGATAACAGGACATAGGACAGGGGATAGAAAAACAAATTGAGAACAAAGACAGTATTTTTTAAGGGAGTAAAATGCAATCAATAGCAAAACAGATATTTCTGGTGATTAAAAAAAGCCTTTGGAAATTAGCCATTCTTAGTATAAAGTATGTGCAAGAAAGAGAACCTTCCACTTCATCTATATACTTCCCACTGTTTTCATCACTGTAGCTCATGATGAACCCTCTCCTCCATTCCTGCCAGTCTCCCTCACAGACCCTTATGAACTTTCCTCCTCTTATGGTTTTATGCTTCTAAATTGCTCTAAATCTGCCGGCAGAAGAAAATGTCTATATAACTGATACACCCACTCACCTTGGGATGAATGTTTTATTGGTTTGGATGTCATCGTATTCCTCAGAATCACATGTTCCTCCCTCCAGCACATATGGGAAGCAGCTGTATCATTCAGGCACTACTCTTACAGTTTAAACCTGGGAAACTCAGAAGTTCAAAATTAAAACAGCAAAATAATAAGTCTGACCTCTTCTTAGCAAATGCACTTTTAATCAGTGCAGAAGCAAAGCAGATCAATGAGAAAGCAGAAATTAAGCAAGGAATATCAGTTCTCGTATCTTCAAAAGATGCTTTTCAAGGGAGAAAGGGGACTATTAGTCCATATCCGTGTCCAAAGGTTCTCAAAAAAGGCCCAAATTTCTGATTCTGTCTTCAATTTCATTGAAGAAACAGGAGTGCATATTTGCATCTGGCATAGTCAGACAGCAGAGTGCTCTAAAAATAACATGCAGTGTTTAACTAGCACTTTTCATTCAGATATCTGATAGCCATTTACAGGGATGGAAAAGGTACATTATCCCCACTTTACAAGACAGAAGAATCAAGATAATGTTGAGTTAATTCACCTGCCCACAGATAACCCTTATTTTCACCTAAGGGACAGGACCAGATTTATGGCAATCCAAGAAGCTGAATCCTGTTCTTCCATTCATTCATTCTATTGTATTTCCCCATGGCAGCAAGTTTCACTTTAGGTGATGAGAGCCATGGGACTGCCCAGGATGCCCTTATGCCATGCACAGCTGTACCTGGCCCTCTGGGCTAACAGTGCCCCACGAACTGGGGCAGTGGTGAATAAGCACAGAGCTGCTGAACCCTTAGTCTGCAGAGAACCTTTAAACCACAAAGTTAGATGATCACCTAAACTGTCTTTAAAAGAACATGAGCAGAGATTGCCAAGACAACAGAGACTGCAGTCTGAATCAAAACCTTGATCTATTGCAAGCTTTTGGCACAAATTACTTAGTACAGCAGGAAATCCTATCACAAACAATGCACAACGGTGTGATGCCTGGTTGCAAAGAGCCCCCCCATCACATGGCCATCAGGACAGAACCTTTTCAGCATGACTGCACAGCACATAGCAATCAGCCAGTGCTATATTTAGACCAAGAAGATTTCTTTCACTCCAGCTGCATTGAGAGACTGGAAATTACATTGCATACAAGCCCCAGAATTAGGTCCTTGAACTGCATTCGCTCTGCTAATACCTCACTTTCTTTCTTCATCCCTCCTGATATTCTGACTTTTGTCAGCCACAACAAAAAACCCTCTCCTTAGTTGAAATGGGATTGTGGTGGGTGCTTATTTTCTTGGCACATCTATCTATTCATGCTGGAGTATTATAGACATATTCTCATTTACTGACAGATTTTTTCCTTTCACCTACTTAAACTTAGCACCTGCCAATTCCAAGTTACTACACCTTCTGTTTACATCAGTGGAATTGCAAATTTCATCCATTTTTTTCTCACAAAAGGCTTATTTCATGCCTTTTCCCTATGTTGTTTCAATTAGTAGGAAAAAATAGTCTTCCCAAGATACTGAAGTCTAGTGAGCAACAAGCAGAACCAGTCACTGTCACTTTTTAGGATAAGCACAGAAACAGATTTAATCAGAATATTTACTCTCTTTGCAAAACTTCCCTGCTACCATTTCCAATGGGGTTGTTTGTGGTAGACAACAGCATCCATTATTAAGAAAATAACAGATGCTCTTCTAGTTCTCAGTACCATGGGATATACTGTAGCTGAGCTGCTTGTTCTGCTGGTCACACTGGTGCTGTTTATCATTTAATATTATTGGTCTTGATATTGTACCAGCAATCTCCTGGTGTCAAAAGCTCTGGAGATAAGTTAAATAGACCTTCAGTTATGAATTTGGCTTGGAACGTTTCATCCCTGAAAATGGAAATTCTATGAAGCTACACTTATGATTACACATATGACCTCTGTAATATAACAGATCATCTTCCAAGTAGGGCTGAGATGAAGAGATGTCAGGTTGTGGAGGTCAGAATCCCTGCTCCATATCAGTAACCAGAAGATCATGCCAGAACACAACAGGAGGCTTCTTGGTGGATGCTAGCATAGGAAAGGAAATCAAAATCCAAAAGAGTTGTGAATTAGTAGGATATCCAGCAGAAGTTCTCAAATTGGGAAGTTTCCAGGACATGGAGACTAACAAGATAAATGTGCAGAATATTCTCACTTTATTGCTAACTCATCTCTGTGTCTCCCTTTCGCTCCCACACATTTATTGCCTTCTGATGGTGTTTTCCAACAGAACTGTAACTTTTCAATGTACAGGCTAATGGGCCACAGCGTACAAATAAGAGAACAGTTAAGCTTGCTCTTTGAATACTTCCAGATTTCTGGGTGTATCCTTCCATTTTTCATCTTAATAAGAATGTAATAGTGGGATGACAGGATGGAGCAAGGGCGAGGAGATGCCGAAGGGAAGTGCAGCCATCCAGTGGTCACTCAGCGCTCAGCTACACAGCAAGTAGTGCATGGAGCCCGGAGGATTTCCTTGGATTCTTCCTTAAAGCTGTGAGAGAATCTGCTGGCAAAAACAGCACAGGACACAAAGTCACTTTACACTTTAGTTACTATATTTTGGCTTCAATGAGATAACAGGAAATATTTTAAAAACTCTAACATAAGTCTTCCTATTAGTACTATAAGAGAAGTGTAATATTCCTTCGATGTTACTTCAAATTTGCATTCTAGTAGTACCAACAAGCCCAAGCTGAGCTCAACGCCTGATGATCAGGGATGATATAATGATTTCTAATGAATGGCATCTTTGTCTACAAAGATTTTAAAATCAGACAAAGAAGAAATAAAAAATCAGAAGAGCCACTAGTCCTCTAAACCATCAGAGACTCCTACAATGAAAGAGTTTATATGATTTCCATGGTCATCCCAGAAAGCTGTGGTTAACAGGTGAGGTGAATCTCTGTGTCCTGTGTTTTAGTCTAGTGTCACTGTCATACAGTTTTATTTCGTACACTGTGCATTCTGTATTGAGAAGCCCATTGATTGCAATTCACATCACCTTACATTTGCCAAGTGGTTGTTAGAAAAGTCATAGGAGCATGAAAAGCTGCAAAAAAAAAATACCCAATATATTGTCCATTCAGCTATTGTGAAACAACTTTCTTTTCTGGTCATGGAAATAGAGTGGTTAGATTTCAGGGATTTATCTTAGGCACGACAGACAAACTTTGGGTTCCAAATAACTTTGGGCACTGAACTGTCCATAAAGAATATGATAACAATGACGTATTTTACAGATATGTCATGATTTTCATAAAGTGCTTTCAGATTATTACAGAAGAGAGATCATAAAAGACTAGATAATTATCATTATGTAAGGACATTTGGCCTCAAAGGATCACGACTGATAAAACTATGCATTGTGATAAAGTTTTATTAGGAATGGGCTGATAGCGTCCAGAGTTAAGTTAGGATTGTAATTTAGGCTTGAGGGTAAATTGGACAAATGCTCAGACATATTAACAGCAATATCCTGAGGCTGATTCCATGAAATTCAGGAATGTCTGAAACAGAGAACAGGTCCCTTCCAGTATTGGATCCATCTGCTGTTTTGATGTTAAACATAGATATATAAAATAAAGTGCGGAGAGGTAGGATTCAAAATTCTATTCAGGTCATCTTTATTTTTCAGCTTTAATTAAAATAAAACAATTTCAGTTAATCAGAGGTTGCATACTATGAAATGTTTCCAACAAATCCTAGAACCTTAATGAAATCTTAGTAGTGAACAATGAGTAGGCATGTTGAGTGTTGGACTCTCTGGGGTCAAGTCCTCAAAAAACACCCGATTATTCTTACTGTGATTCTACTCTTGTTGAAAAGTAAAATAAACTCCATTGACTTAGGCTGGATAATCATCAAGTCAGCATTAAGCCCTTTAAAAACACACTACATCATCCCTTTCTTTACACAGAATTGGCTTATTGACATATTAAACCTCACTAATCTGGTCACAAACCCCTCTCTAATTATTATGTTAACAGATCTATGCTGGGAGATCTTGAGGAAAGAGGAGATGAACCATAATTTCCCTTGAAGTATCTCCTTCTGGTCATTGGTCACTGCTGGGTACCAGCCGCTGGACTATATCAACGATAGATCTGATCCATTGCAGTATTTCCTCTAGCCTTCTTCTCAAACTATGCTAAGTAAAGTTTTCAAATTGAAAAATCTCCCCTGAGAAGGAAGAG
This sequence comes from Manacus candei, assembly GCF_025592945.1. NCBI lineage: Eukaryota > Metazoa > Chordata > Aves > Passeriformes > Pipridae > Manacus > Manacus candei. The sequence continues at coordinate 472,257 of NW_026138059.1, forward strand.
ATAAACTATATTTACAATTAATTGAAACCTATTGCCTTTAATTTTTTTTCTCCTATGGTATTATCTAGCAGGTAAGGTTAGATGATTTGCTTCACAAAACTCAGAGATGCCCTCTCACAAGTTGAATTTCCCCTGGCATTCACACGAGTGACTTCTGCTTCAAAGATCAGAATGAGTTAAAGCAGCTGTTCTTTAAAATGCTTATATTTTATGTATTCACATTTCTATAAACAAATCAAGTGGCAGCATCATTCTCAGGTACAAGTTCATTCTCGGGTACAAGTTCAGGAAACTTTTTACAAATATTTGTCCTCCAGATGTGTTGTGGATCATCCTAAAAAGTGGACTTCACTGTACAGCTTTAGGAGTGGGGTTTTTTGGTGAAAATATATGAAGCTCGAGAGGTACAAGGAATAAGCTTCAAACCAGAACATAATAGTTCAATAAACCTTAAAAAAACCCCAAACCAACCAACAAACAAACAAACAAACAAAAACTCAAAGAAAAACCAAAATCGAAGCTAAACAATGGTCTTCAAAGCAACAAAGCCAATTCAATCTGTTTTCCTATGACTTGGGATTTCAGGGATAGATTCTCCAGTACCTCAGAAAGGATTAACAATGACTGATACTCTCTTTCAATCACCATGTTTTTATGCACAAGGCAACTGCTTTGACAGTCACATTCCAGCCTTCTCCTCAAAGAGGACTCTCAAACAGACCTTGGTATCTTTAGTAGGTCTATCTGAAAAATACCCAAAAATATCAAAAGCTTTCAGACACAAACACATCATCCCATAAACTTGGCTTCTATAGGAAACAAATAGAAAACCAATGTGAAAAAAAAAATAAAAATCAGGGCGGTGCAGGGAGAAGAGCAGTGAATAACTTTCCAAACAACTTCCTGAGTTTTGGTTAATTTTTAACAGTCTGTGGTGGGAAATGAACTCATAGCAGATTTTCTCATAGTCAAAGTGAGTCCAAGATAAGCGATGTCCTTTTGTCCACTTCTAGAAGCCATAACCTGCTAACCTTAAAGATTCAGAGCCATAAGCAGTTTTACTCATGGCCAAACCAGGTCTGTCTGCAAACACTACATTTGCTTCCAATTGAGTAAAGTGAAACTTTTGTGCAAGTATACTTGTACAGAGTTCATGAATGACGTGCATTAGCGATCAGTGCTTCCTCAGTTGTGACAATAATTAGAAGTGGGGTCTGAACTAACATTCCTGGAAGCAAATAACCACATTCTTGCATTAATTTCCAACTCAAACCCAGATGCAGCTCTGAATTTCACAAATTAGTTCCCCCTCAACAATGAGCAGAACAAAAACTTCAGACCAGAACCCCCAAATTCAAGGATTTTAAAATCCAGCTCTATATTTTGTGGTTTGGACCCCAGTCACTTTCTAGAGATATTTTCAAGGTTAAAGCCTAGTAACAGGCAAGCAGTTCCTAGTGTTTTTCTCCTCAGAAAATATTTCTATATATCTTTCAGCTGGTCAAATTATCCTATTTGAAAAGCATTTGTAAGGACTGAGTGACCTGGTTGCGAGCCTGTATCTGATCATTTGCAGACCCTGTTAAATAACAGCTTGTGCATGACTTTAGCAGATGGTTTAGCTAACATATAATTTCTATAGGTATATAAAATAACAGTTGGAATCAGAAAGCATAATGGCCTCAAGATTCTCTCTCCATTTTTGCAAAGTCATTTTCTTCTAGTTGTTACAGCACAGCAGCAAAGGACCATACAAGGGAAAATGATGTTGGGGTAAACTAAGCTGAATAATAGCACTATTTAAGTATTACTCCAGAAACTACTAATGTGTGTATAAAAACAAGCATTTTCCAGATAGCTACAAGGGGGGACGTCTAATATTTCCATATCAAGCCAAGTAGTTTGATCAGCACTGATTTGGTCATGGTCTTATATATCTGAAGTCTCCAGAGAAGGTTTATTTTGACATAGTCAGCAGTAAAGAGTTGACCTTTAAAAAACATCAGCAAATAATTCCACAATTTATTTTCAGGACATAACATATTTTAAAGGATATGCATTGTCAAAATTAAGAGGCAAGACTGCTCAATAGTACTTGGATTTCATTCCAGATGATAAAGAAACAATATCTGGATTCAGAGCTGGTATTTTTCAGAGTTTGGAGTGACACAAAATCCAGAGCATAACTTCAGAAGTAGTTATTCAGCCCATACTTCACCTATAGTTAATTGAGGGAGTTAAAGGTCCTGAAGAGCAAGGGGCTACTCTGTAATAGCATGAGTGTACTCCATCTTGCCCCTTGCAGCCCTGATCTCAGTATGTGCCCCCCAGGTGCATCCATACAGCAGGAAAGATATGCTCTGCAGTTTGCCCCACAATTTTTTTTACATCAGGATAAAAACTGAAATGATATGTGATATCCTCTGTATTTGTGGACCTGCATTTCCTTTGGAAGGAAATCCTGATGTACAAGTGAATGAAACATAACCTCCATCTACTCCCCTCACAGAGCTGGAATGAGGCCACGGTGCCGCGTGAGCGGAGCCTGCACGGTTTTGCTGGAGGACCTGTCAGCCCTATGATGCTGGCTCAGCCAGAGAGCCCCTGAGGGAAGTTTCTGCTTTGAATCATCCCCTAGAAGAATCCACTGCTCCCTACCAACCACGGAGGAAACTGAAGTCTGTGCCCAGAGTTAGCCTTTGTTACCACATTTGTTAATCATTTATCCTCTATTAAATACATGGCATTATGTTCAGTTAATATTAATTCTACTGTGAACATCGGTGAATGTCTTGCGTGCAGACTTGTGGGTGTTCTACACATGCATTAATGAGAGAATATATCATCCTCCGGAGCAAAATGAACATATATCAGAAAATTCTGTCAAAATGCCTCCTTGGACATATTTTTCTTATGTATTGCAAGACACAAAAAGGGGATATAACTCTGCAAAAAGTTTTACACTTCTCATTCCTGTTTTTATTTCTGATTTGCCCTACCTTCTCTCAGCATTTAGGATGTTGTAATTGTCCACCTCAAACCTAAAGCCAAACCAAAATCATTATTAAGCAGTGGGAATAGCTCTGCTCATTGACATCTGTGAGTGTGGTAGAAAGAATCCCCAACAACATCAGAAAATAAAAATAACAATCAACTCCAGCAAATAAAGACAGAGCTTATAAAACTATCAAAACATATAAAACTATCACTGCCAGTCCTGCAACACCCACATAAATGAGTCTAATTTATATTAATTGTTCCAAGCCTCATTTACCAAAGAAAATTGCTGTCATTATGGATACATCAGTGAGTTGGTCAGGAACTTTTTTGTTCTACTTCTCAAATTAGAACATATTGATTACTTTACACAATATTGTTTTCAAGGGAAAATGTTGGTTTTGGGAAATGGATTGAAAAGCATTTGCAATTTTTTTTTTTAAGTAACGAAGACTTTGTGTCTGAAAATGACCATTCTACATCTCAAAATGACTTGTCATGAAGAAATATAAACTATTTAAATTACAAAACATATACTGAAAACAATGAAAATATTTCCAAATTCTTAAAACAAAATGTTACAGTTGATTTGAACCAAAACCATATCTTCTGGATTTATAGCCCATGATGTTTTTAGATTTTTGACTTCTTTGTTCTTATTCAGGACATAAACATTTTTCCATACTGTTACATTTGGCCAGAATGTGAAACCTATTTCCTGCCTGTTTCTTTTTTACTACCACACTGATGGCAGTTCTCCTAGCACAGTCACAGCTGTAAGATATTGGCTCTACTGCAACAGTAAGGCTGCTTTTGCTGAAATATTTTACATCAATTCCACAGACCCAAAAGATAACTGTGCTGCAAACCCAATTTTTTACTTGCTGGGATAGCTATAGATATATAGTTTTACACACACACAAAATCCCTCAGATCTAGCTTGTGTTAGCCATAAATTTTAAGAGTAGGTTTTCCCCTATTTGCATCAATTAATCTACTTCACTGAAAGCATTCCTGTAATTCACCAAAGTGCAAAGGGTCTCATGGGTCCCATATGAGCAATTTTAATTTTAACTATAATCCATATTTTAATACTTCAATATAGTGATGGGAGATACACTAATACCATGGAAGTGGTCTTATACATCCCCAGTTAAAAAAAAACCCAGAACTATTAGATATTAATAGACTTGCTGTATTCACTCTTCTAACTTTGTGTCCTATTCCTAGTCCTTTTGTGACCTCTTTCTTCCTGCCTCAGTTACTGTCTGAGACTGCAGGTAAGACTGCTTGAATTCCTTCTCTGCTCCAGTATCTGGATGTGGGAAGAGCTGAAGAGGGACCATGCACTGTATTCCTTTCCATCAGCTTCTTTCTTTTCCAAGCACAACACTACAGCAGAGGAGAGCAGCCTTCAGTAGAAATTTACAGCATATCTAGAATAAAAAAACCAGTTTGTCGGCTGGGCACAACTCATGTCTGCAAGGGTAACTTTTCTTGTCTCCAAAAGCAGAGTGTTCATGTTGAAAATGGCATACTGGAAGCAATATCTGCCTCATTAAATCCCTGCAGCAAGTGTGGGTATGGTTGGGAAGAGCCCTGTGTGGCATAGCTCCATCCTGCCCAGGAGCACACTGACAGCAAAGCACTACAGCCAAACACAGGATGATGCCCAAGTCCTTCCCCAACATGGCATCATTTACTCGTGTGGACCCACCTCTCCAGCCCAGCATTCTAGCAAGATTGGGAAGAAAGAAAACTTTACTGGAAGAACTTCCAAGACCCCCAGGCAGCAGAGAAAGAGTTACTGACAAGAATACAGCAGATGCCAGCCTGGAGGTTAAACCTCAGAGACAAAGCTTTGACCAACAGGAGGGTGGTGGGTCAGCCAGCGGAGAACCACACCTACCCTTACCAGAAACCCTTGAAAGCTTACTAAACCCTCATCTACAGTGCATAGCAAACATTGATAGTGGTATGATGTTTTGTTGGCATTGGCAACATGGAAGACTTGAATGGAATTTTCATACATTTCCTAAAATATTAGCATTGTGATGAATTTCAGCTTGCTTGAATGAATACTGGCATTTTTTTTCTATTGGCTGAGACTTAAGTCTATAAACACATAAAAAACATTTTTTTTCTCTTGGTTTGTTTATTTATATCTTACAGAAATCTTGCTAGTAAGGAAAGGGCAGAAAGCATGAAAGATGTAAAAGAGAGGTTCAACATCTTTAATTTTGACCCTAGCATTGCCCCCGGACAAACCACTAAACAATTGAATTTGCAGATGATATAAATTTCTTAGTCCCTTGTGGCTAATGAGAGCTGCAGGATAACTAATCACATAATCACATTATCACAAAAGATAATATGTACAACCTTAATGTTTTCAAATTTCATAAAGATGACACAAGGGCAGTTGGAAACCCGACAAACTTCAGAACAGTTATTGAGTTATATGCACAGTATCAGGGCATGACGTGCATGGAGGAAAAAACAACGTCTTGTGGAAAGAAACAGAAACTGGAAAATAATATGTTAATGGATAAACAGACATACAGGGGTCTACTTTTTTGTTCTGTGATATTACACAGACTGATCACATCTTGGGCATGATTAATTAGTCTCCTCCATGTTATGATCTCTACAATGCTTCTGAGATGGTAGACAATTCTGTTCTTTTTGCCTTTCCTGTGTGTGTTACAACTGCAAAAAAAAGATACCAGTGATCACACATGTAGGATCAGCAGGTTTGCACATTTGTTAACAGCTAGCAGCTCTCAGCGTAAAGTAAGCGTATGACCTAATAGAGTTGTGTAAACATACTGTCATTAAATATGTGTAATAGCTATTATAATTCGATATATTCTTAGCTGTCAACAGGTTTTGGACTGGGCTCTGGGTGTTCCTGTGTGGCAGTTCAAGTAGAGGTGGCGTCCAGCAGATCCCTGGAAGGCTTGTTGCCAGCTTTCTGAGTGCTGGCTGCTGATGGAAGAGGGAGTTTTTCAGAGGTGAAGCAAGTGATGCCCTGAGATTGCCTTCTGGGGATGGCAGCACAGCCACAGGAATAACCAAACTGCTGTGCTTGGCCTTGCTGCATGCGAAGAGCTCTCTGCTTTCCTGTGTAGCTTTCACCAGCACCGAGGAGTCCAAAATGCCATCAGAGCCAAACATGGTAGTTACAAGGAATGCAAATTATAAGAGTTTTCTTTTTTGACTACTGCTGAAAGACATGAGGTTTGTGTTTCTCTTGTTTTGTGTTAATACTCCACAATTCTGCTTATGCAAAACAAACAATATTACTTTTAGGACTTTATTTCAAATACACAATGGGGAATCAGACTGACCAACTCCTTTAGTCAGGACAGGCTCCATTTCTATACACCCCAGCTTTGCCTTTTCACTCAAGAAAAAAACTATTGAGAGCTGGAAAATAAATCATTAGGTTTTAAGTGCAGAAAGGAACAGGCTTCTTTTTCAGAGCTGGTGCCAGAATCACTTCCAGGTATGACCAGAAACTGGGAACTTGCAGTTAAGACCTGGGAATTTATTTTGTTCTTCCTCATTTGCCATCAAAATGATGAAGGACTCAGGGAATTCTTTGCTCTGAAGGTGGAAATGAGGATAGCAACCCATTTAAATGTAAAACAACTACATCAAAAAGGTAAAAAAAATGGGCAAAAGATACAGGGCTTATTTTAATCTGCCCTTACTTCACCACAACTTTGCATGGAGGTTGAAAATTACTGTTTATGGGATATTATACTCTAAACAGTAAGGGACAAAAATTTGGCCAAAACTCATAACAAGTCCTCTGTTTTTTCAGTGTGAAATACTTGATAATTTGTAATGCATTTAGCCATTAATCATTTTAAAGGATTTTTAAAGGGGCATGAAGTCCTTTGAGTCTTTTCCATATACAGACATTGGATCAGGGACCTTTGCTGCAAATTACTTTTGTCTGGACTTCTAATACAAAATCAACTTGAGAACAAGGGAAATACATCACTGTTAAATTTTATTATAAGACAGAGCCCTTATAACACATCATGGGAAACATTTTTGAGCTGCTCTATTAATAACAGCAGTGTCTGATTTCTTTGGTTTAAACTTACCTTTTTCACATTTTCTCGTGACATTTTCCAGATATAAATTGTTATGATGAAGAGTCACTCAAAGCAAGGGAAAAAGCTGTAATTATGTTTCTCCTTTCTAAAAAAGAGTGGGGCAGGAGGGGGATTATTTTACACAGATCAGTGAAGGACACCCTAATAAAGATTGGTCTGGAACATTTCTTTTTATGACAATTTACTTATCAGCAAGAGCCATTGTAGCAAATCTGGAAATTACATAATTGCCAGAAACTGTAGATATTTGACTTGGCAAGAACTTTAGGTATCTCTGATTTATTATTGTAAGAATTTGGCTCTGCAAAGATGAAGAAATGTTTAATGAAAGAACAGTAGAATACAAATGAAACAGGCAGGGATCTTGTTTTCAGAGGCTATATTTAACTACATTGTCACTTCTACTGTAACACAAATAAACTAAACTGAAAATGTCCGGGGTGAAAAATTGGCAGAAAGATCAATCTACATGAAAATACTAATTTCAACAGCTAAACACTCATCTTTTCCTCTCCATTTTGTACTACTCTTTGGGCAAGTTGTTTGCGGGTCATTCATTATACTAGATGTTATCTCTTTTAGCACAGGCAAAATAATAAAACTGTAAAGCTGAAAGAAACTTGTTAATGAGGACTTGCATTTTTTATATTTGCCTTTCACAAGGCATTGAAGCCCTTTCAAGTAGCAAAGTCTAAAGGCATTAGGTATTATTAAATTTCAGAGAAATATAGGGGACTAAGATCAGAGTGGTGAAGTGGGAACACTATAACTACTTATTTTAGTTTTGGAGGACTTGCAGACCACAGCAATTCTGAAAACACCCATAATTATTCTCTGTATCAGAAGACCAGGTCACCAAACAGTAGATTAAGGTGAATGTCTTTACTTAAAACCTTTGCATCAAAGAGATTTACTTTGGCAAGTCCTCCAGGAGACATTTTCCCTTTGATAAAGTTCAGCCTCCTTTTCTGGAGAAATGCTGTTTCCTGAAAATGGATTATCATGTGCTCTTTAATATCTCCTTATGTTTTTCGTGTTATCTCACTACTTCATGGAGGAGTTGCTAAGAACATCCCACAGTTTATCTGTCTTGGCATTCTGCTGGGCAGCAGCAGCTGGAATCAATGCCACCACTGCTGCTTCTGGCAGCAACCACTGACTGTTGTAAAGGGAAAGAAATCCTGCTGTGGCGTGAGATCGACATTCCTATCTCCCAGAAGACACACATGCTGGCACCATCATCATCCATTAGACCAGAAGCTTTGAGTCTGCTATCAGGCTGGGGCTTCTCTGCTGGCACTTGGACAGACCACAGTCCTGCCAGTGCTCTGATCATCTCTGCTATGAAGGAGTAAAACACTTTATTAGAAAAAATGTTTCTGTTGAAGTGGAAAACTCAGATTATATATTTCGTTGTCAGATTAGGAAGAAATACAGCAACAATTCACATAAAGGAACCTTGTTATCTATGTATTTTTTTCCAAAAGTCGATACTGAATGCTGGGAAAGGGGAGATATAGCAAAGAGTCTGACACTACTTTTACTAAATGATGTAGATATCACTAACAATAAATTAATATTGCTCCATATTACTCCTGTTCCATATACACCCTGTTATTGTTAACTACTGAGGCTGCATAGGCAAAGGTGTCTCCGGAGACCTGAACACAGAAATCTTCTGCCCCAAAGCTTGAATTGAGTATTCAAATTAAGTTTTTAGCAAATAGTAGCAAATGAGTATTCCTGTGGCCATCAGCAACAAAATGTGTAAGCATCAGAAAATGCAGCATCTCTAAACTGTTTAGCTTTGGCTGTACGACCCAGTCCATGTAATCAGGAATAGCATGGCTTTTACTGGATGGTACAGCTGAATGGGGTAGCTTACTTACTGGAGAGAATACCCTTTGACGCCGCCGTGAAACCCAACGTCAAGAATCAAACCTGTAGTTGCGTCATTTCAGGTGAATCTTGACTAGTTGGTGAAGTTTTTTTGTGTTTGATTGGTTTGTTTGGATTTTTGTTTTTAGAGGGAAAAAAAGAAGACTTTTAGGAAAAAAAAGAGGACTTCTAGGAAAAACTGGAAAAAGTCTGTTTGGTGTAAGATGAGTTCCTGGAAGAGTGAAATTCTCCTGATGAAAATATCTCACTACCAGCAGGAAAGACAGGATTTTGACCACAGACCTTATTTGAGAGACATCATGTGGAAGAGAGCCATGCATAAGGAAGACTATTATAAAACCAATCAATGAAGACAGTGAGAAATAACATATCCAAATATTTGTGATATTATTAGAGATATAAGTAACACCAGGAACTGTGTCACTTTGGTAGGACTGAATGGATATAGACTGGAGAACAAATGGTACCAGTAATGATAAGTGCTAATTACTTCTGGATTTGTTAAACAACATATTTCATCACACACCTCCTGTCTGGATAAGAAGTAATGTTATTTTTAGTTGATTAGTAAAAATGAGGAGGATATTAGAGAAGCAATATCTACAGAGATAGCTTTAGATAGCTTTTTATCAAACAACTAGTAATTGAGTCAGCTGAAAATAAATTGAAGATAATAAGTAGCATTTAAAGCTGTGAGTCAAAACCAGGAAGAGAGAAAAATTGCATTAATTTTCATGAAAAAGGCAGGTCATGCACAAATAAATTTTTTTCATTGATTTTTATACAGAGGATGTACTTTTAAAACTAATCTTGAAGTTCTATAAAAAAGTTGATTTATGTGATGTGACACCATATTTTATGACTTATTACTGAATAATTTTCAGATTATATATAAACCCAGATGTTTCTAAAAGAACTTTAGGGTAGGGGAGGAACTACTAAATGGGACATGTGGAAACTCATTGGCTGCTGTTAATACCTCTTCAGACATTCATTAATCTGATTTGACTGAATTTTGTTAGTGACCTAGTTGTTAGTCAAAATCTTTCCAGATTCTGAGAAGCCAGCAAATTTTATCAGTTTACTTGGATTTGTTTAGCAAGGCTGAAAGACCTTGAAACTGAGCAGATTAAAAATGAGACTAAATGTAATGGCACAAGGTATAAGATCATGAGCTTAAGAAAAAGAACAAGAAATCTAGCATCACAGTGGTTAACAAAAGTTGTTAATAAAGAAACAGTGGTAATTAGTAAATACAGTTAAAATAAAATTAGTATATGCTGAGTGACACACAAGACAAGACTTAGAAAAAGCTCAAGTTTCTTATTCCTGTTCAGTAGTTAATTGGCAGGTTTTTGAGGCAGAGCATTTGGCTTATGACTGTTTGTACAAAGTCTTGAAGAATGGGAGGTTTAAAACCACCTGCAGCACTCCAAATAACATGTCCAGTATTCTGGTAAATGTAACTCCAAGAAGTCCTAGTAAGACATTGGTGTACTCAATGAAATCTTGGGTTTCTTGGTTTGTGGAAGGCTTACTGGAATTGGAAGAGATGTAGAGAAGGACAACTGGAATAAGTGCAGAAAATACCTCACCAAAATGAAGGTTATAAAAATACATGGAGACAAGGGTAACATGAAAATCTCTGGTACAACAGAGATATTCATTAGCTTCAACCTGTAAAGTAGAGAAAATATGTCTAAGTAAGGCTCTGTAACACCTTACTAACTTCAACAGAGAACAAAAGAATTCTAGTTGGTTTTAATATATACATTGTTCTATATATTTATATTATTGTGAGTTCAAGGAAATAGAGTCAGGAAACCTTTTCTTACTCCTCTTTGCTTTTTCTACTCTCTAAACAGTATATTATAATATTTTGTTACCCAAATCAAAATGTAGCCGGGCACCAGACTTTCAGCCTCAATTCTGTGAATAGTGCCCAGCAGTGGGTATAGCGATAGTGTTGTTAGAAGGTGAGTTCAGGACCAGCTCAGCCTTCTGACTCAATAGTTGCACTCCAGCCTCATGCAAATCCTGATTTACAATAATCCTTTGAGCCTCTGTGAGCAGACAGGGCAGTGTAAAAGGACATGGCTGCAGGTCACAAAAACACTCAATGCACTTTAATTAAAACCAAATGCTGGCAGTGGTAGGCAGTAACAACAGAACCACAAATCTGAACAGACCATTAGGACCTGTCAGGGTCTCTACACACACTAAACTCAATCTGATCTTCCAGTGATTCACTGAGTTTAAACACATGAACAACCCTTCTTATCAACTTGTATAATCTCCCTCATGCCACAGACCACTGAATTTCACAAAGTAACATACATACAAGCCCAACAAAACCACAGAATATGTATTTCAGATGAACAGAAGCTACTTGCTGAGGTATGCTTACACAGCAGGAGGTTGACTACAGCCCACGAGTAAACCTCAACTATTTGATACTGCCAGGAATAGGCACAGCAGCATTGGGCTAGCCTAGGCTTTCCTGCTGACACACTGCCACACCAATACCCAGCATAACTACTCTGAAGACCCTTGAGTGAAGATCCTTGGGTTACCTTTGACTGTAGTTCTCACAGACTCTCCATCTTTTCGTAGGTCTGTAGCTTCTAGCTTTGTAGACCTCCACAGGGCTTGCCAGGCAGGTTAAAAGTCCTGCAGTAACTTTGGAGAGACTGGACATTAATCTTGTTTAAAAGTCTCAGATTCAGAGGTCTAGATTTATTCCCCTGCACTGTGCCAGCATCACACACACACAGTTACCAAAGGCATTGATCTCAGCAATACAGTCACCTTAGGCTCTCTTTGTGAAAGAGAAGAGCATCCAGGATGTAAGTTAAGCCTTCAGTGGAATGAACTGTCTTCTACACATACATTTTTTTCTCCATAGAGAAAGCCCATAATGACTGTATCCAACCTGGAAATTTTTTACAGGAAGGGAACTAGGATAAAAGCAGGACAGTCTATGTGTTTTGTTCAAAGTCAGGAGCCGAAGTTTATAACTCAGATATATGATCCAGGACCTACTGAAATCCTCATTGAGTTTCTCTTTGTTCTGTGATTTTATAGCAACATTTAAAATGAGGGTTGGATTTTGTGATGTAGATACTTATGGAACTACAAATCGTAGAAGCCTCCAACTGCAAGCATTGCTTTTATGTTATTACTAGTGTTACTCTTGTCCTTGCTGCTTGTATTGTTATCTTTCCACACTCTCAAGAAAAATACTGAAAACAGAGAAACATAAATACTGCTTTAATGTAAATAATAGAACTTGAAAGTCACTTTCAAGGGAACTAAAAACAGACTGCTGGAGTATTCTCTATCCTGACGCATGCACAATTGGAACTGATGAAGCTGTCTGAGGAAGGTTTAAGTCTCAAGACAAAAAGAGAAGCCACAGCACGAAGAGTTTTTGAGTGTGTGTCTCACCTTCAGCTGCCGCTGAGTCCCATAACCTTGGCTCGTGACCCTCTGCACCAGGCAATTCCCATCAGAGATCACATCAACTAGGTCAGCCCAGTTTTCTTGGCTCTGTGCAGGCCAAGTGCAGAAGAGGGATTGAAACACTGCTCTGCAAATGTACCAGACAGCAGCCCAGTTGTGGGAAAGAGTGTGCAGAAGGGCAACTGTGAGAGCCTCACACTTAATGCTTGAGCTTGGACAGGTCTGCAAAAATAATCTTCCTTCTACTGAGAGGACTTGAGAAGGGAGGAGGGATGTCATATGGGGAGTACCTTCCTGTGTGTTCCTACAGCATCAAACTCAACAGCTCCCCAATGCTTTTTGAGGCCCCTGGAATACTAGTACAGCACAAACAATAACACATTATCATTGCTTTTAGTCCTTACTTGTTTTCTCCCAAATGCTTAACTTGCCAAAAGGAGAGAGGGAACCTGAACCAGAAATGGGATACACATTCCCTGCAAAAGAGAATCACATTGTAACTTAAGTAACAGAGATGTTGTGTGCAGGTTGCTGACAGGTTTGAAGCCATAGCTTAGAAAAAGTCCTAAACCTCTTCTTGTATTTACACTTCTGACTCCTCTTTCCCCCTCAGGAGCACTGCACTAATCACTTACAATCCTCTTCTTGGAACTGGGTGGTAACTGTGCAGTCAAAAGCACTCTCGCAGCAATTAAAGCTTATCTCCTTTATTAGTAGGTATAATCACATCATCCCACACCCCTTGCTTGGAGCAATTTGTACATTTTCTGACTTTATTCCAATTCTTCATTGCCCAGGAGTCTGTAGAAAGTGTATTTTTTTTTCACATACTCATAGAGAAAGAAACAAAAAGCTTTGTCCCCAAGGACAGCAGTAGGGTGGCTGGCTATGTAAACAAAATTCCTGTTGCCTGGTCTGCTCTGTAGGTCCTATTATTTGTGAGTTATACTAAGGGGTAAGGCTCAAATGAGACTTGGTTTGTATGTAAAGAGGAAAGGCAGATGTTCTGTTTTTGGAAAACAGCAGATCTGTTTTCCACAATATATGTGTGGATGGCAGTCAGTGCTGTAACACAGTCAGTGGATGGTTTTTGCTCTGATGATTCTGCTCTGCCATTGCTCCTGGTGCCCAAATCCTGTGGGACCACTCCACTGTCCCATCAGGGGCTGCACAGTAGCCCCCATCAGTGTCACTTGGGCGCACACATTGTTTGATACCTTCTTCCATTCAGTAAATGGGTGGGAAAATTGATTTTGCTTGAATAGGTTTCTATTTATGCTCCAGAGAACAGGGAGGAGAAACACATCTAATAGTCTTGCTTGTTTTCCCTTTTTTTAAAAGCTGTAACTAGCAGAGTGCAACAGGGATTAAGCAATATCTCTGTGGTATTTTTGTAAAACCACACAAAAAAAGACCCAAGAATCACTTTCAATATGATTTCTCATTCAAGATTTTAACCTAATTTAATACTTAATGTGAACCCTTGTGGAAGATAGCACAACTAACAACTAAACCATGGGTATTTAATGCAGAACCTCTGGCAATGTAATCACCAGAGTGAATCTTAGAATAGTTTAGTGTCCTTTGTTATGGTAAAATGGATCAATAGGGTTTCAACATTTAGGCCTGGGTCTTGCACAGACATGTCCCTGTGTGGAGCAGTTTGCGTGACAAGAGCCTCCAGTTATTTCTATTATTAAAGAGATAATTAGGGCATAATGAAAAATGCTCAGACAATTGTTTCTATTATATAGAACTGAATCTAAAATTTTTCATGATACTGTACTTTTATTCAGTAGGATATAGGAAGCCCATAAGGTATGTATGTATAATTTATCCACCTTCCATCTTATGTGTGGTTGTTTTGTAATGAAAATATTCTTCTGTATAAGTTTGGAACAGGGACAAACCCTCCTGCAGATCATCTTTTCTTTTCAGTAGTATTTATGTAATTTTTTTCTCTGTGTTCTCTAAGTGCCTAAAGAGTGATTCCAGTGCTGCAAAGTCAAACCCTGAATAACGAAACCTATCATTATTGATATTGTTGCAATTAATTTTCTTTTTTATTAACACAGAAGTCATGACTTTATTACCAATTCTTTTCTAACCCAAAAAACCCCAAACAATATGATTATTTTTGATAGCATATGTGCCTTTTGTTGAGCCTTTTCTGACCACAGATTTTCAACAAGACAGTATTCTTGTCCTATTTGTCATATTCCATGTTCTTGATAAGATGGCCAGGATTGCTTGGAGCTGGACTCCTGCTCTCCTCTAAAAGAAGTCACTGAATGCTTCTCAATTCTCCCTATGGCAAACTACTAGATGAGGCAGGCATGTTTATCATTAGAGCTAAAGCACTGTTTTCCTATTTTTTAGTAAGTATCTAGATTAAAATAGCATTTTTATCTGAATTTCAGAATTCTTCTTTATTGGTTTTTAAACATTGCAATTATGTGATGAGCCTTTCTTGGGGTAAAGAAAGCTAAAAATTTGTTGCTCAGCTCAGAATAGTTAGGAAGACAGTTTAGTTCCATAAATTCTATTACAGATTGTATTTTCCTAGGAAAAAAGAATTGTCTTCTAGAGAGAAGAAATCTCCAAAATGCTAAAGACAAAACTTGTCTTCTGATTTCACCTTGACGAGATTAAAGACTAAAAAACTTCAGTAACAGGGGAAGTGAAACTTGTATTGTAATGATTGAACTGGATTGTTTAGAGAAGAGAGATCACAGGTCGGTGAACCTTACGTAGCATTCCTTTCTACTTGTGCTAGATTTAGCTTTCCTTGTAACCTAACCTGTCACTTGAACATTGGAATGAGTAATGCTCAGAATGATGGAGATGGAACAGATCATCTCAGAACAAAAGATCTATGTCTCTAAGTAATTTGTATGGCTGTTGCAAATGAACATATTATTAAAGACCAGCAGCAAAGTAATGCCAGAAGACACAAGGCAGTTGGCCTTGATTGTCATGTGATGCCACAGGTTTTTGCACTCTTGTTTCCCTTGCACAAACACAGAGGGTGGGAAGGGGATGAAGAAAGAGAGAATGAAAAATGCTGCTGAAGAGGGACCAAAAGAGAACTAGAGAGCATCATGAGATGAAAAAGGAAAGTGAATACTATGACATATGCGAAGGTTTCTTCATAAATAGATGTGCCTTCAAGGCATGATGCAGCTTCACCATGCACATCTCTGGCACAAACCAACTGTTTTTATTTCTGCCTGTATTAGACTAAATTTGATCAATAGAAGGCAGGTAAACAAAAGAATATAGATTGCCTGAGATCCACATGGAGGATTTGTAGGAAACATGTAGAAAATCAGTTGTTAACTGTTTTTAAGAATCAGGTCCTCAATTCTAGGATTGCATTAGAAGTACTTATACCACCTACAAACAAGAGGATTTTCCAAATTAATCTGGCAGGTCAGGCATAATGTGAGTGCTGTTACACTTTTTGTCACAGCAGATTGACCTAGATCAAAGCTCTTCCGAGGTTCCTTACTTCTGGGAACACTATACTTATGCTATGGGTCTTGGGCTCTCAGCATGAAAAATCACAATGTATACATGAAGTAAAAGTCCATGCAATTGCACTCTGAAGTGCCCCTGACATGACTCTGGGAGAGTTAGGCTCTCGAGTCTACACGTTTGTGATATAACAACACACAATACATACTGGGATCTATACATCTAAAGGGAGATAAAGTCCTCCCATTAAAAAAAAATCTCTTACTTCTGTTCTATTATTTTAAATACTTGGAAATATTTCATATCTTTTCAGATAGAAGTAGGTATCAAAAGAGGAAAAAAAACATGTTTTTATTATTAGTAATGCACTTTGAGTTCCTTCTTGAACAGGAACATATCAATCTCTCTGAGTGGCTGTTCTTAAAACAGGAAAAATATCGGCTCAGGCAGGGGGACTTTCTTTTAATTTGAATACTTATAACAGACTTCAGAGAATGTGCATGGCTTACTATAAAAACGTACATATAAAGAGACAAACACACTTTTTTTCTTTTATGTCAATGCCCTGCAAATTAATGTATGATAGCAGAAAAATCCTTTCCTTTCTAGCTTAGCTCAAAAACCACAAAGTCATTCAATTTTGGATCCATTCCTATTTCTCAGACTCCCCAAGAGGTTTAGTGAAAGCAAGATATAGCTCTTTCCTGGAACCCCGTGGGCATTACTACATGTTTAAGATGTAGATAAGGCTGCTACATTCTGCATTTGAGAAGTCAAGATTTCATTTATAAGGTGATGAATCTGGAAAGCTTTCATGTCAGACCCTCAGCTCACATTCTCCAGCAAAAGAGGAAATGGAGGGTATGTCAGCAGCAGGCAGCCAAGCACAGAACAGAGACATGGCAGCTCAGTGCATATGTTCACACAGCTGAGTGTTGTGTAGAGATACCATGTGGGTCTGGCAAGCAAAATATTTCTGTTACCATAGAATTGCTTTCAGCAGCAGCACATCAACAACACTGCTTGGGCCCCATACATTACCATCTTTTAAGTTTTCAGATGTAGGTTAGAAGGAGTCTTCATGAGTGATGCTTCTTTTCTTGGGTTGGACAGGAAGGACAGGGGTTGTGTGGGGGAATAAAAACCAAGAACATGCCTGAGGAGCTCTGATTTTGCTCCTGAGTAGATGCAGGGTGGTGGGGAACATAGCATGACAAACAGCCAACCCGGGCATGGCTCTGGGAAATGTACTGCCATGCAAAGATAAGGTTCATGCAAAGATAAGGTTCATGCAAGGATGACAGTTCAGCTCTGTTAATCACTAAAGAACTGGCTCCTGATTCCTCCTGTTCTTTTCCCCTTTTCTTCACGGCCAGTGGACACACCAATTTAACCAAGAATAGCCTCTTCTTAGAGATCAACTTCTTAAGAGTGGTGCTGAAGTCTCTGAGTAGGACAGTGATGGTGACTGTGACCAGGAGTTGCTGTTCTGTGGCTTGAACCCTTTTTCCAGGCTCAGCTTGGCTGCTCAGCCTGACCTTACTGTGTGTAGGGGAGTAGGTGTTTTCAGTAGTATTTGACACACTACAGCTCTGAGCTTAGACACCACAGTGAAATAGGATCAATTCAGGATCAAAATTCAAGGAAAACAAACACATCCATCAGTAGCAGAGTTACTAAAATTAGGTTTGTTCAGATTTATGTTATATCTTTTACAGCTTGCCATGACACCAGCCTGTACAATGATCCTATCTTGTCTTTTCACATTTGTTTTCCTAATACACTACCGCCAGTACTTCCCCTTTTCCCTCATATTTCCAGGTCCCCTCCCCACTATGGTCAACTCCCATTTCCCATTTACTCTAACCTCCTCATTTTCACCACTTCCCTGCTTCAAGGTCCCTCCCTGGTGATCTGAGCAACAGGCAATGTGGCAGATTTGGAGCTGACAGATCAGGCAGGGGAGTATTCATTCGCTACTGCACAGCAGAGGAACAAGCAAATTAAGTCCCTTCCCCAGCAGGGCAACAAATTGCAAGTTGTTGATTTTCATTAAAGGTTTTAAGAATTTAAATCTCTTTGAGATCTTTATCCTTCTTTCAAATTTGTTTGCAACTGAACATCACTGAGGAAAGACAGACAGATGGTATAATTACATAAGCCTCCTTTCACTAGGAAGCCACATTAAAAAAAAGGGCAAAAGTTACAAAAATAATCCTGGTTTTTTTTTTGTTTGTTTGTTTGTTGTTGGTTTTTTTTTTTTTTGAGACTGGATGAAGGCAGAAAGATCTGAAAATTTGATAGAGATTATGGAGTGAGCAGGGTCAAAATCAATATTTAAAGTCTCCATTCAAAATGTTAAGAGCCCTTTGGATGGTGATCACATGAGGTATGACATAGATACCCACTGAGTGACCAGTTGCAAAGTCTCTGGGTCTGCTGTGCCAGATCCTCTACTGGCTCAGGAGCAAATCCGATTTCTTCCTCACTCTCTCCTGCAGCTTATCAGTTTGGGGATCTTTGTTGTGGTTCACAACAGAGGCAGAGGCAGACAGGACCGTTTCAGACAGCTGTATTAGATGTGTATTAAATGCTGCCCATAGCTGTGTGTGGGACTCTGGATTTTAAGACCACTCCAACCTCATGCCAGAATAGCTCCTTGCGAGTGCTGCACACACCCTCCACACCACTGCCCAAATTGCTTTCTCTTGAAGGTACTCCACATGTTACTGCGTGGAACAGAGGACTCCAGGTCATGGACATCACGCCCATACTGATTGCTAAAACACATTATATAAGAAATCTCCTGGGAATCTGTTGCAGTTAATGTTAAATCAATTAGGCCGCTGCAGTTAAATAATAAATCTCTAACGGTGTAGATAAACTCGGTGCTGGAGGCTGTTGCCTGACATCAAGTAGCACCGGATACTGTGGAGGAGAACGGCGTGGGCTGGGCGGGGACGCCGCGGGCACCGCACTCCGCGAGGAGAAACGCTGCGGGCGGGCGGGTGCAGGATGCGGGGAAGCCGCGGCCCCGCTGCCCCACGGGGCCGGTGCTGCTCCGCTCCGGGGGAGGGCCGGACCGCCGCGGGCCCGGCCGGGCCGTGACGCCAGAGGGCCGGGCGAGCCCGGGCGCGGCACAGCCAAAGGGAAAGGCAGCGCCGGTGCCTTCCCCCTGCCCGGGCGGGGCGGGGCGGGGGCGGCCGCTGTCGCTGTTGCCACCGCTTCCCGGTCCCCGCTCCGGCCGCAGCCGCCGCCCGCCCCGAGCCCGGCCGCGCCAGGCACCATGAGCGGCTCCGGCCCGGAGGCGCCGCAGCCCAGCGAGGCGGCGGAGGCCCGGCTGCAGGAGGCCGAGCAGGACTGGGCGGCGGCCAAGGCGTTCTACGACAACCTGGTTACCAAGAAACCCCGGCCGGTGCGTGGGGGCGGGCCGGGGGTCCGGAGGCCAGGGCTGGGGATGAAGGCGGGGGGGGGGGCTCTGGGGATGCGGGGTAACGTTGGGGACTCGAGGGGAGGTTGAGGGTCCGGGGTAAGGTTGGGGGCCTGGGGGAAGGCTGGGGGTCCGAGGGGAAGCTGGGGGTCCGAGGGGAAGCTGGGGTACGGGGGAAAGCTGGGGATCCGGGGGCTGCGGGCCAGCGCTACCCTGCGGTCGCTCGGCAGCCCAAGCCCCAGAACGCCATCACCGTGGCCGTCTCCTCCCGAGCCCTCTTCGACCTGGTGGAGGAGCGGCGGATCTACCAAGAACAGGGGGTGGAGAAGTACGTGGAGTACCAGCAAAACAACGAGAACGTCACCCTCAAGCCTGGACCGGCGTTCTACTTCGTCAAGGTATCTGGGGGTGTGAGTTGGGGCGGGCTGGCCCGGCAGGGCAAGGGAGGATGTGGAGTGCGGCGGGGCGAGGAAGATGCTGCAAGGCCAAATTTCGGGAAGAGGAGGAGCCCGAGGCGTCCTTGGGCGGAGATAATCCTGACCCGGGGAGACGTTTTCGGGACTTGTTCTCCCTGCGGTGAGCTCGCTGCGGCGGGGGAGCCCGGCAGCATCTCAGCATCTCTGCGCGCCCCGGCCCTCCGGCCACCGCTTCTCTTCCCTCTTCTCTTACCTCTCCTTTCCTTTCCTCTTCACATCCCCTCCCCTCCCGCCGACACTAATGCCGCACGCCTGCGGCAGATCACGTACTGCTCCCGTCACTGGGACCAGACTTGCACCCTCAGCATCACGGTTTGTATCCCGGCTCACAGCATCACATCCCAGATGTGGGTAAGGAGCAACCTGTGCTTTCTGCTGGACATGGGGCACACAAAGTACCTTTCCTTTTAAGACCTTTTTCAGTCAAGATATTCCCCTAATTGTTTTAAGTTTTTTACAACCTCCTCCCCCCTAACAAACCCAAAAAGACAAAACCCAACATCCTCCACCCCAAAAAACCCACAAATAACCCAAAACAGTGTTAATTCTGTATTAATCTAATTATTAAGAAATTAATTCCTTTTTTCTGTTTTAATTTTTCCTTGCTTTTGTTGTCACCCTAGAAATTGTTCTTGAGGACCAGCGAAAAAAATACACTCTCTAGTGAGAGTCAGGGTTTAAGCAGAATTGAAATGGAATATTTTACTTTCACTGCACAATATAAGAGAAATGGCCAAGGAAAACAGCCTCCATCATGGAAAGCAAGAGAAATTACAAAAAAAATGAAAAGACCTGAAAATATGTATGGTTTTGAAGAACACAGATTTTAGCGGAACTGACTTGAAAAAATGCTGTGTACAGAGTTAATTTTATGTCCATTGAGAATTGTGTGATAACCTCTCCCACAGTGATTTTAGGAAATTAATGAAATCATAATTAGCAACCATACTTGTTGACATCAGAGTTGTGGTAGAACACCTCAAGTTTTAAAAGTAGATTTGGAGTAATTCAGTTTTAGTCTCAGGACTTTAAAACATTTTCTTAATTAATCATATTTTGGATTTACACAGTGGAAAAATTACTTATGTCAATACACATGCTGCTGTAAATATAGCATAGCTGTTAGTAGTATTGATAGCAGAAGCACTTTAAGGGTGCTTTTAACATAAAAATGAGGTCATAGTTCACTTTGTACACCAGTGAGGATAGGCTGACGAGGGAATTTACTGCTTCTTTTCCTATGTGTAGCAGCCCTACTAGCAGAGTCAGTTTTTAAGATTTGTTAGAATTCAGTGTCAGATTCACTTCAAGTAAAAGCAAGGTTTGACTGTTTAACTCTCATACTTTGAAAATCAGAACTGTTAGCTATGCCCAGCTAAATGCACCTTGACCTCTATTCCCTTCCAGTATGATATTTGTGTTTGAATTCTTTATATTGCTTAGTCACAGAAATCATTAGGCTGGAGAACTGTGGGTTTGTTGAGTCATCTTTTCCACTTGGAGACAAAGAAGGCAAAAGGGAATAATACTAACTTAAAAGTATTACATCTCATGCTTGTAGCACTTAAGATTTGTAATCACAGGCCAGGGTCTCCTTAGGGTAAAAAGTATACAGGCAATGGACAAAAAAAATGGTATCCCCTCCTCTGCTCACCCCTACTTCCTAATAATTTAAGAAATTGCCAGTGTAGTAGATTATTAGGAGTAGAAGTAGGTTATGACCACATACTAAGATTTTTTCCTAGGCCTTATACCAGGCTCTCACTTAGAAATTTCCTAAGCACAGTCCCACATCACATAGCCATGCTTTTAAGTGAGATTCCCAGAATTTAATTATTAAATTTGTAGTTTAGTTCTTAACAACTGGACTGACTTTCTAAAGCACCTTATCAAAAATCAATCCATCTTTGTATTCATTTGATAATTCATTGTTGATTTCATTGCTGTAATCCCAAAGAATTCCATTCCATTCAAGGAATGCAAAAAGGAGGTCTTACTCCAAAGGGATGAGGTTCTAAATAAGAGAGAACAGATGGATACAGACAGAGATGAGCAGATGAAAGGTCAAGGAAATAAAAATGCGAGACTGTGGATATAACATGTTGGCCCATTATCTTTAAAGGGATATCAAATCAAAATCTGTCTCATTCAGTACTGCAATTAGAAATTGTCAGGATAATCATGTATGACAGGATATGATTTTGCACTCATTACTTAAGGACGATCTTTGACACCTGACCACCTGAACTGTGTCAGTAAATCTTTGCATAAGTATGTGACCCAAATTCACATTTGTGCACACAAAACAAGCAGCTGCACATATACTTTCCTTTATACTTTCTCCTTGATTTCACAAGAACAATTTTGAAGTGGACAAGAAAAAAATTTAATAGTGGTTGTGATAATGATCAACAGTGCATTGACTTACTCTGGATGATTATGATGTCCTAAGAAAAAGAATTTCCACAAGAAAGTTAAATTGTATAACTCAACAAAATAAACTTATTTGCCTCCTTTCAAATGAACCAGTCAAATGGTTACTGGGAGCAACAAAGCAGAAAGGAATAAAACAAGTTCAGCAAGTTAAGCTATCAGGTATTTCACATTCTCCTTCAAGACAATTCTGTCACTAAAACTACAGTGATTAACAAAAGGAGGCACATTCCACTTGTCTGTTGACTTCCACATTTTTATCCTTCAGGCTCTGGAGCATGTCAATGCCCGGCTTCTTGAACTATACCCTGATGATGAAGAACGATTTGATATCGTCCTGATGACTAATAACCATGCCCAAGTGGGAGTGAGGCTCATAAACAGCATCAATCACTATGGTGAATAAAACAAATACTAACGGGTAGAATTGACAGCTGTTGCATAATGATATGAATTAATTTTATTCTTCCTGTTCTGACCTTGGGAAAAACAGCTGCCTTGATATTTATTTTTGGGTGTCAGCACAAGTGAGATATATTAAACAGTTTGGTCCAATGCTCTAGATATAACATGTCAGGTGTGAATCTTAAGTCTTTAAACTTTGATGTTTGTTGTCTATGCTCTCTAGACATACACCTTCATAGCAGTTACTCTGCCATCTTAGAGGGATTTTTTTCCCCTAAATTATGAATGAGGATGGATTGATCAAACATTTTAGTCAGTTTAAGTTGTGTAACTCATTGAAATTACGATGATTATTTTTATTTTTAAGTTTACTGTCAGCTAGGCTAGTGTACCTTTTCTCAGGTTACTTTTACAGGTTTGCAGTGTCAAGACAGAGTCACACCTTGTGCTGTTCTTACTTTAGGCTTAACAATTGAACGTTTCTGTATGACGGGAGGACAAAGCCCTATTGGTTACCTGACTGCATACCTTACAAACCTGTACCTCTCAGCAGACTCTGAAAAAGTGCAAGAAGCTATAGAAGCAGGTTTGAATTGACTTTCCTTATCTCTCTGTTTAGCTTGTTCAAAAATTAATATACTGTGTGTCTTTCACAGAAAGTAGTGCTGCTTCATCAAATGCAGAAAGGCACCACTTTGTACAGTGCAAGTTTACCGCTTATTTTTACTTAATCAAATAAAATCACACGATACTGTTCCTCTCTGACCCTTCAGGCTACTAATATGACAGCCAAATCACCCTACACCTTTCTGTCTTCTCCTATTCAACAAGAAAGGGATCTCCACCTCTATTCAACTTCTATTTGAATAGCCTCATCTTTTTCAATACGACTTAAAAAAACAACCTCTGTGTTTCATAAGAAGTTAAAAATAGCAAATAGCTTGATTGAGTGGTTTCCTTGGAATTGCCTGCTTTGTCTCATTTGCAGTACACCTTGGGGACTGTTCTTGTACATTCTTCCATGTGAAAATGGAAGGAAGAATGTCCAAGAAGTTTTGTCAATGGGACAGCTTCTATGCATTTGTGTTACAGAACAGCCATTACTAATTAGCTTTCATGATCATTTCCACTCACCACACATAAAGGTCACCACAAATAAGTTGTTGGAACCAAACTGCTGGTGGTTTAATGAATGACTTAGCAGGACTAACTGAGGTTCTCTGATCCATTTTCAGGCATTGCATCAGCTACGATGTTCACTGCCAACAAAGATGTTTCTTACTCGGATACACAGCTGAGGGTGGCATTTGATGGGGATGCTGTTATCTTTTCTGATGAATCAGAACAGATTGTCAAAGAGCAAGGATTAGATAGATTTTTTGAACATGAACAGCTGAATGAAAATAAGCCTCTTGCACAGGTTTGTATTTTCTTGAGTCAGTAAGTTTCCAAAAGATCTGATGACTTTCATTGCTGCTGTGTTTCTCCACTTTCCCCAGTGCGTATGTGTTCTTTGTGGAAGCTGAGTACCCAATTTATTTCCTTTTCAAGGATAGTCTTTAAAATGCATGTTTGACATAAAAAAGGCCACCATTGCAGTCCTTTCACCAGATCTCTCACTTCTCTGAGAGAACTGCATATATAAGACAGTGACTTACAATTGTATTTTAATGGTATTATTAGAAAAAGAAATACTAGTACTGATTTCCTGGATTATTTTTTTAATCAGACTGTGTAGGTAATGTTAATTTCTAACACTGAGATACTCTGGTTATTGAAACAGGTTACTTATTCCCAAGCAGAACTATGCCATTTGTCTAAAAAACACAAATATTTTAACATCAGCTTAAACTGAAGGATGAATTCTGCTATTGTTAAAAATAGTATAAATTCATAATAAAAGCTTGATTTATGAAAATACTGAATGGTACAATATATTGCAATTTGAAGAACCAAACTGTCATTTATTTCTTTTAATTGGAGTGTAGTATGGTCATTAATCGTTTTTTGTGCAGGAGAAAGAATTGCAGCTCATGGTTCTTAGTAAAAAGAGTTCAGTATTTTTAAAGGAACACTAAAGACTATAGTAATAAGCTTATATTGTAAGAGATCGCCTTAGTGAGAATTATTTTCCCACTGATCATACCATGTAGGATTATGGTTTTAACTTTTTTCCAGTGTGTGAATTCCTAGTGAGGGTGCAGACCCATTTGGATATGTTACACAGAGAATTTGCAGAGTAGCATTAGGGAAAGGAATTCTGTGTGTAACTGGCAGTCTGGAAGAAAGCAAAAGAATGTTTTGGGGAACTGTGGACAAATACTAAATATGCTTCTGGTATTTTATACTCAGGGCCCTTTGAAGGGTTTTCTGGAAGACCTGGGGAAAATTCAGAAGAAGTTCTATGCAAAAAATGAACGATTAAATTGTCCTATAAGGACCTACCTGGTCACAGCCAGAAGTGCGGCGAGCTCTGGAGCCAGAGTGCTGAAGACTCTCCGTAGCTGGGGTCTGGAGATTGATGAGGCACTTTTCCTAGCAGGAGCTCCTAAAGGACCAATCCTAGTGAAAATCCGCCCTCACATTTTCTTTGATGACCAGATGTTCCACATTGAAGGAGCACAGAAATTAGGCACCATAGCTGCACACGTTCCCTATGGCGTTGCTCAGAAGTACAACAAATCTTCGTGACTGGATGACACCATTAATGATAAAGTTCTTAACTCAGCCAGCCTCTTAATAAACCAATAGTTATGTCTGAAAACCTCTACATATGTGTATTGTAAGCACTATGTTTAAAAATTCAACTTCTGGCTAGAACAGCCTTTGAAAGAAATATTTTTAATATAGGTAAATTTTTAATGGAGTTATTTTAATATAATTCTTAAGCAGTTTAGATTTTTTACCTGTCTAGATCTAACACTGTGGTTTTGATATTAGGAAGAGATTTGTACTGTTTTTATAGCTATTTTGAGAGACAGAACAGTTATATTTTCTCTAAAAAACTGTTGACGGGTTATTTATAAGAAAACTCATGCTGCAATGCTAGTTCTTGACAGTCATTTCTGAAGTTCACAAAAACACAGTTTACATGTAACTGTTTACCTGTTGTGGTTTGCTTGTTAAATATGTGATTAGTAGGTCTGTCACCACAAGGTTTCAGCTTCCAGTAAAACGTTAGCTTACTTGATCTTGTGTTTACACATTTTTCTATATTGTTTTCTTACCTTAATAAAGCTGGCTTTACAGAACATTGTCATTTTTCTATGCAGGGGTTTTAGAGATTTAGGGGTTCCTAGGTAGAGTTTGTGTAATCAGCATCCTCCTGATGTTTCGAACCAGAAGGGACCACTTTCAGCCAAATTTGAGAGAGAGCTGCTAGAGGTCTCACTTAGTCCCAGCAGATTTCACAGAGCTGGTAGAAATCTGAGATGCTGTATCTTGACTGAGACAAAGGCTGAAGCTTTAGAGCACACGTCATAACAGCAGAGAACCCACCTGTTCTCTGTTGATGGAATAATTTGATGGAATAATACTGTTGATGGAATAATACTGTTGATGGAACTATTTGCTTCTTTAGCTAGATTTCCTTAGGATTTACAGCTGTTTCGTTATCTGAGTGAACTCAGTTTAGCAACCTCAAATGGGTTTCCAGGGGACAGGTGCCTGTTGCTACATGACTTCAAATTTACTCCATAGATCTATTCTACTTCTTTTATGCTCAGTTCCTGTGTATCAGTGTTATCTGTATAACTGATATCCCAATGACACCACTAACATCTGTCAGGTGGTGTTTGTTCTCTTTCTCTCCCTAGTGGAACAACTGTTCTTTTTTTTTTTGTTGCTGTATATTTATACCAGAAGAGACAAAACCAAAAGAATGTGGTCTGCAGTGGGAGTAGAAATGGTGAATCAGGCTTGTGATGATCTGTGGTTCTTCAGGGAATTCGGTCCAGAATCTCAGGTTAGCTTCTGAGAAAGTTTGGTTCCTCTGTCTGGATGAACTGTCTCGTTATTGCAGAAAGCTTCATTGCATTAATTATGTTTTCCCTCCCAGGAACACAGGCGATCATTTTAATGTTCTGGGTCCAAGCCACAAAGTTCTTTGGAAGCAAAGGCAAAAGCCCTGATCCTGCATGAAACACGAATAGAAACCATTGGAAAGGTTTTCACGTGTTCACACTAATATGTGTTGTTGATGGGATGCACTGCAGATTTCTGGTGTACTTGGAACTCCATAAATGCTAAGGGCTTTGTGCCCAAAATGTATCACATTTCTGAGCCCAGCCAGGAGGTGAGGAAGACATGAATAACTGAGGCCTGGTCATTGTCTTCCAGGATGGGATAGAATTACCTTGCCAAATGGATATTATGAAAAATGTTATTAGCAGATGTTTTTATGTGAGAGCTCAGAATCTGCAAGGAATTCAAAAATATTTCTTAGCTATGGAATATAAATTTTGTGTGTACCTTTACCACACAAGCATGGCTGCAAATTTCAGGAAGACTGGTCCTGCCTTGAAGCAGAACATGGATTAGCC
Source organism: Manacus candei (assembly GCF_025592945.1). Lineage (NCBI taxonomy): Eukaryota > Metazoa > Chordata > Aves > Passeriformes > Pipridae > Manacus > Manacus candei. The sequence goes on from NW_026138059.1 coordinate 499,507, forward strand.
ATTCTTCATCCATGCATTGTTAGACCAGTAGGGATTGGGTGTGGGAAACATAAAGCTGGCACTTGACTCTCATTGAACAGAACAACTAAGTCTTGATACTGAAAAAGTCTAATGGGATCCTTGATCCCTGTAGGAGTCCAGAGGTGAGTCTCATGCCTGACAGGGTAAGCATGTAAATCAGTGAATAAACTGGAAGCTGAATTATTTGGTCTGTTATGTTTATCTTTATTTCCGATCAATCATGCACCTACAGCAAGAATGAAACCTACTGGCCAGGACATAGGAGCTTCCAGTTCTTGATCTGTACATGCAGTACTAGAGGACTCCCTCCTGCAGTGTCACTCCTGACAGCACTAAGGCACACATGAAAAGAGTTCACATATTAAATGTACACAGTAGAATTTACGTTCTTAGTCACAGAATTCAAATTGACATTAAAGTTCAGAAGTTGATGCTAAGGTCCACAATCGCTTCCTTCAAGTTAGTTGAGCAAAATATCCTTAGATATTTGTTCAGATTATACACTGCTTTTTAATTGTCAGGCAGCAGTCCCAGGCTCGATGGCTGCTTCTCTGCATATCCAGCTGGCAGCATGGTGGGTGAGTGGAGCCTCATTCGTTCATACAAGTGCCTTCCGGAGTAATCTGGATGTTTGGGGAGACTCAGGCTTGCCAAGCAGTCTCTGCCTGTTAAAATTATTTTCTTCTGCTCCAAGGCACAGCTTGGCTAGTGGACCGAAATAATCTTTTTCAAGGAAATTCTCTGAAATGGGATGGGAGCTGAGGGAAAGTGTTTTCTATTTTTGTAGACATAGAAGAGAATTGTCTCTTAATAACATTCCAGTCCACAAAGCAAAACAAACAACCAAACAACAACAAGAAAACTCAACAAAAAATGTCTAGCTTCTCACGCTCATGAGAATACCATGAGTTTACGCCCTGGCACCTCATAACCCGGAGCCATTCACAGTTTAAACAACAGAAAGAGGGGAATAGAGAGGACTGTCCTGTATATCATTCAGTTTGCAACACTGTAAGACAGACTTACGAAAAAGAAACTGTCATCCCAGGCAAAACCTTGAAGAGGATTAATGATAACACAGATGAATTCTGTGTGGAAAAAGAATTTTATCAGGCAAAGCCAGTTTTTGTTCCCTTAGCTTCCAGGTTCCTGAACCACATCATAGTGAAGAGTCCAGGTAAGACAAATGGGCATGTCTCCTACTGCTACCAATCCCCATGGACAAAAATATTAGAAATGAGATTCTGAAGGTGACTTTGCTTTATTTTTATTTATTTTTTTTACAGAAGAACATATCCTCCACCAGCTACTAAGACATAATAAATCCATGTTCCCCAGTTCCTTCACACCTCTAAGACACCCTTGCAGTTTCCAGGCTAGCATGTCATGTCATGCATAGTTAAACAACCATCTAGAGGAGACAAAATATTTCAGATGAAAATTCAGAAATGGTCATCATCACATGTGTTCCAACACGTGTGATGGATCATGATCTGTTCTAAGGACTTGGGACTCAGAGGGCTTCTACACCCTGAAGAGGATCCTCTGCCAGATCCTGTAACTTTCATTGGCCTGCAGTATTGCTAAATGCAACCTCAGGTGCAATAATAGATGGGTAGAGAAATTGGTGAAGCAGATCAATGTCTTAGAATAAATAATAATTTCTAGTTATCCTGCTCAGGAGTATCTGGGAACAACATCTGAATGTCATCATCCCTGCTGATGAGCAGCTTCTGATCACTGTCACCCATGAGCTGCTTGCACTGAAGGCTGGACTGATGACCGACAAACCCAGGCAGGGTCCTCAAGGCAGTGACCTCTCCAACACATTCACGGTGTTCTGAAGTAGCAGGTATGTCAGAGGTGACTACCAGAGTCTCCACTGGCAGATGATGAATAGCAGATTCTTCACCTCCCACCAGGCGGATGTCTTACAGAACGAATCTCTTCCTCTAACAGGGTGTTTCCTGGTTCTCCTATTTTGATTGGGGACCACTGTTCCTTTCTCCTGGTCCTTGACTGCAGAGGTAGGGGTGGCTCCAACACTACCTAGTATATGATTTACTGTGAGAAGAGCATATGGAAGAACACCTCAAGATGGCTCTTACGCCATGTTAAGGATGCCAAAATCCATCTGCATCACACGCAGATGCAATGGTGTGGCCTGGCTAAAATACCCTTTGGTGTAACCATGATGCTCACAATGAAGAGCTGAGAACGAAGAGAGTTTTCTGTGGTGAAGACAAAGATAGAAGTCTCAGCAAATTCAGAGTGTTTAGATGTCACGCCTATACAGCCCTTAAGGTGCCTGAGAAGTGTGACAGGCAGCCAGAAAAGACATAAGGATACTCTCAGAAAAATCTGATCTGTTTCTGCAGCTGTAACATGAGCTGAAGTCATGAAACCTTAGACTAGACTGCAGCAATGTGACAACACTGCATGTAGCACCCACATGTGACAGCTCAGAGGAGGTTACTATTGCAGATGGTTATCACGTCCAGACAAGTCACAAGAAAGCTGATGAAAGGCTCCTGGTTTTCTTCTCGGGTTGCTTACTCGTTTCCCCAAACAGCCTCGACCTGCTGACCACACTCTTCCCGATACACCCCAAGATACCACTGGCCCTCTGGCCCCCAGGGCACACTGCCGGCTCGTGGTCAACTTGTCATCCACCAAGATTTCCAGGTCCTTCTCTGCAGAACTGCTATCTAGTAGGTCAGCTCCCAGCCTGTGCCAGGGTTAGTCCTCCCCAGGTATAGAACTCTACATTTGCCCTTGCTGAACCTCATTAGGTTTCTCTCCGCGCAACTCTCCAGCCTATCAAGGCTGAACAGCAGCACACCCTTCGTTCAGGCGTACCAGCCACTCCCCGCAGCTCCCTACGATCAGAAAACTCGCTGCGGGAACATTGCGCCACCGAGGAGCGCAGCGCAGGCTCCCTCAGCCCTGCCGGACCACAAGCCCCAGCAGGCGCCGCGCCGCCCGGGCAGTGCCCTCCGCCCGGCATGGCCGCGGCGCTGCCGGCGCTGGCGCTGGGCGCGGGGCTCCTGGCGGCCGCCTGGCGCTGGCTGCGGGGCACGGCCCGCGCCCTCACCGCGGGCTCCATGCGGGGCAAGACCGTCATCATCACCGGCGCCAACAGCGGGCTGGGCCGGGCCGCGGCGGCCGAGCTGCTGCGGATGCGGGCCCGCGTCATCATGGGCTGCCGCGACAGGGCGCGGGCCGAGCGGGCGGCCCGGGAGATCCGGGCCGAGGTGGGCGAGCGGGCAGAGGGCGAGGGCGAGTTGGTGGTCCGGGAGCTGGACCTGGCCTCGCTTCGCTCCGTGCGTGCCTTCTGCCACCGCGTCCTGCAGGTACGGCCGGGCCGCGGGGGGACGGCGCTGTCCCGGAGCCCCGGGGAGGGCACGGGCTGGGCCGTGCTGGCGGCGGCCCCTGGGCTCCGTGTCGGCTCCGGGAGTTCCAGGTCCGAGGAGGCCGTTCCTCGGCGTGGGGGCACGGGATGGCGCCGAGGTCAGCGCTGGGGCTGGGAGGAGGGTGTGAGCAAATTGACCGTGAATTAGCGCGTGGAAGAATGAAGTTCTTACTGGTTTGGTCTGTTCCAGTTCAAAATATCCCAAACCTTTTCAGTTCTGGAAAGGAAGCGCTTGTTTCTGTGTGAGATAAGTGATTTGTTTTCCTTTCTCTCTTGACTATCGTAACCTTTGTTGCCTTACATTGGTGTTACAGCTCAGCTTTGTCTCCAGAAAAAAATAGAAGTTCACGAGTGCACTGTTCACATGCACAAGACATTCTTCTGCCCCCTCCTCAGATTGTCTGTCCCCTGCCCCCAAGAATTTCACATCTGTTGGCCACCACCAGCTGAGTCTAGTCGATAGATATTTTTGAATATATCAAGTTCCTGAAGATTTCCTGAAAATCTGAGTTTAAGGAGAACAGGGACATCCAGTTGCTTTGCCTGACAAAAATGCCACTAGATGAGTTCGACAGTGTTATTAGACACCAGAGAGCAGGGGGAGGCACTGTTGGAGGCATTATTTCATCCCACAAAAAGCATCTTTTGGGACTTTGATCTCACCACATCTAGCTGCTACTCAAGCCATGAGACACGAAGTCATGGGAAGCCAGGCTTAATAAATTCTGCTGCTACTCAGAGAAGTGCTTGTTAAGTACTTGAAAGATGTTCAGATACTGTTGTGAGAGGCAAAAAACCAGAGGGACTTTATTGCATTAATTTTCAAATGTTTTTTCTAAAACTTAAATGTCAAGTTTTAAATTCTCTACTGGGACACTTTGTAGTCATACATTCATATATATGAATCCACTCATAAGGTTTAGTCTTGCTTCGGTCTTATGGGAAAACATGAATACACAAAAGGATATAAAACATGTATAATAAACACACACCAAAAATGAAACATACTGTTTAACTTCTAAGAATTATATCTTTTATAGTACAAAATATGAAAAAAATGTGAATTTGTTAGCATCTCTTTATTGCTAAAGACAGTACAAGTGGCTCTTAAGTGAGAATTGGGTAAAGAAAAGTGTGTTATTTGCAGAGTTTTGATGACCCTCGTTTTAACTTGCATTTTTGAAATAATTCCAAAAGCGCCTGAATGACAAGGTATGCAAGCTCAAGAAATACTTTTAAGAGCTTTTCCACCCAAGTCCACGTTACTTACCTTCCCTAATCTGTGAGTCCTTTTCATAGCTGTTACTTGGAGGTTTGTTTGGGGATTCTTCTGGTTTTTGTTTGACATGAAGAAGATTGGCAAGATGGGGAAACTGCGTTCCCGCTGACTGGCCTTATTTGTAGGAGCTTTACTTTGAGAAGCTGAAAGTGGTTACATCTTAAAACACTTTGAGATGTTGGAGAGTTCCATGGGAAAATGGAGAAAATGGACATGAGCTCAGAGGTTGCAAGGAGTAGCATTGTCCATCAGAGCAGTGTTTGGTGCACTCTGCTGCACTTGGTTGTAGTAGCTGCCTGTTTGGCATTGATCACATTACTCCTATTAAATGTAGGAATTTCAGAAAATGGCACACGTGGAAGTCTTTACTTCTTGAAGTGTTAAGTCTTGCAAAATAAATCCTCCAGTCAGATATTTTTCTTAAAAGAAAGAAGGATCACTTCAGTAAGCAAATGTACAGTCAGTACTTCATCACTACTGTCCTGCTTTAGTGACCATTGTGTCCCTTTGGGTGAAGAGGAGAAGTGAATTTGACACTCTTTGGATCATGCCTCAGGGACCCAGTTATATGAAATACTGAGCAGCCTCAAGTCCCACAGAAATCAGTCTGAAATTGAAGTACTTGAAGTTTTGAGTGATCAAATGCCAGCACCTTTAACTGAATGCCAAGTGCAGTTTTGGGGTTTCCTCTGTTTGTATCATTGCTGCTAATGGCAGTGAAATAAAAGGCAAATAGTACAGAATTCATTTGTGAGGTTCTCTATTTTTGTCATCAGAATGGCCCAGAATTATCTCAGCTTGCCTTCCAGTCCCTGCATTGGGTTTAAAAAATTAATAGCAAAGAGAACTCACTTTCTAGAGAAAGTGAATACATTTGCCTCTGATTCATGCAAGCATAAATGATGCTTTCACAGTCTTTTGTCAGAGGTGGGTGAAAGTGTTGAATTCAGAGCTTATTTAGGCAGCTTACTTTAATCTGTATTTTTTAAAAAGTTAGTTTTGGGTAAACCGGAGAGCTCTTAATTTTTGAGTGGATTCTGGAACATGAAGTGCACGATGCATATATTTAAATTATCCATACCACCCTCTCTGTTAATTCCCTGTATCCCCTGATTCTGTAGAGTGTAACGTATGTCCTCGAGTCTGTTTTTTACTGACTTGAACCAGAATACTGATCCATCAAATAGCATGTGCTGAACACCTCATAGATATTTCAAGCTTTGGTTCCTTAGTTCTTGAGTAGACCTGTTGGACTCAAATTGTATGAAACATGAGTACTACTTTTCTATGAGTCCTGCTCCATAGTTGCCACCAAGGAGCACAATGACATGTGCTTGTTCTAAAGTAAGATAAGTGCTTAAAATCATTAGAACATTGTTTTGAAAAGTTTTTCATGACATCATCCCAGTAAGATAGTGGGTCTACAATGCAATGGTTCCTCTTCAGCCCTGAGGTTAGTTCTTTGAGCTAACACATTGTGTTCCATGTTTGCATGTCTTTTGCTGAGTAGACCCCTCTGCTGTAGCACGTTTGCCATAAATTAATGTGTGTCCTTTTGCAGTGCAATAGACAGGTTATTTCTTTAGAGGGGGGAAAAAAATACATTACAAAGTTAAATTATCACTGAATTGTTACAGAAGAAGCTGCTCCTGGAGAAGCAGATGGTTGTGTTCTCTGCTTTCTTTAAAAGTTGATACAGACCTACTCTCATGTACGTGCATCTTACTGAGGTCAAGTACTCAGTTTAGTGGTAGTTCAACTTAGGGGTTTTTTTTTCAGCAATGGTTTAAGAGAATGTCAGAAAGTTACAATTCAAAAAACTAGGAATGAAATTTTTTCTTTCTAACAATGGCCAGTGAGAAAGATGAAGCGTAATAATATGTTTTTTGTGACAATTCTAAAACTGAATGATTTTTTTCTTTCACATTTAAAGGAGGAGTCAAGGCTGGATGTTCTGATAAATAATGCAGGGGTATTCCAGTGTCCATACATGAAGACGGAGGATGGTTTTGAGATGCAATTTGGTGTAAACCACTTGGGTCACTTCTTGCTCACCAACCTTCTTCTGGGCCTTCTCAAAAATTCTGCTCCGAGCAGGGTTGTTGTAGTATCCTCAAAGCTTTACAAATATGGAGAGATCAACTTTGAAGACTTGAACAGTGAAATAAGTTACAATAAAAGCTTTTGTTACAGTCGAAGTAAACTGGCTAATATATTATTTGCAAGGGAGCTAGCCCGTCGGTTGGAAGGCACAGGAGTCACCGTCAACTCTCTCCATCCTGGGATTGTCAGAACAAATCTAGGCAGGCACGTGAATATTCCTTTGCTGGCCAAACCCCTGTTCAACTTGGTGTCATGGGCTTTCTTCAAAACACCTCTGGAAGGAGCCCAGACTTCTATTTATTTGGCCTCTTCTCCTGATGTTGAAGGCGTGACAGGAAAATATTTTGGAGACTGCAAAGAGGAAGAACTCCTGCCCAAAGCTATGGATGACTTGGTTGCAAGAAAGTTGTGGGATATCAGTGAAGTGATGGTTGGCTTATTGAAGTAAGTGCCAGGGGGTGTCTGCAAAACAGAGTGCAGATAACTATGCAATGTATTTTTACAAAAGTGAAATTCTCACTTTAAATGCTATGGGAATACAGAGTATGTTGCTCAATAAGTATGAAATAAGGGAGTGGTTTATGTTGGAACTGTTTTGAAATAAAAGACAATCTTCAACAGAGATAGGCATTCACAAAAGTCTGAAATACAGTTTATGGGTGTGAATATAATTTATCATTAAATCTGCTTGGAAACTCATGTTTTACAAATAAAAACTAAACAGAACTGTGTTTTGCAATATATATGCATATTTCTCATGTTCCACTACTTGCAATCAGCCTGGAAAATGCAAGGTACTGATGGTGAAACACTTCTGTAAAAAATGTGAAAATAAGTCCTAATAATAGAATTATCGTCTTTTTATGAGCCATCAGAATAATACATGAAATAAAGAATTTTACTGATATCTTGCACTGTAATTGTTGAGGCCTCTGAGTTCTGTTCAAAGGCTTGACAGCTCCATGGTTCAGTAAACAGAACTGTTGAGCCATGTGCAGTTCTGCTGTGAAGCACAAAGTCAGCTATTTTTAGTGGTGTTGCTGCTGTTCAACGTGTAAGTACAGTTGGTTGTGCAAGCTGTATTTTTATTTTCATATGTACTGAACTTGCTGTTTCTTGAAACCTTGGTTTTCATTAAAAGGATAGTTGCAAGATGTATTATGGTCTTTATAGGGCTTTGCATGGCACAAATTGTGTGCATACAAAGTTTGTAAGACCTCACCCAGATTAGACCGAAGAATCTCAGTTTGTGTGTTTGCCTTGACTGATGGCACTTTAACTAAGTAATGTTCTGTAAATCTGTCTCGTACAGCTACTGAATATTCCTTAATAAAATCCTGTAAAAAAAGACAGCATTCATTCTTTCATTGTGGGAGATGTATCAGAAACCAGCAGCCTCAATACAGCAGCCTTGTATTAAAGCAGAAGATGAATCTGTGTTGGTTTAGGGAGTCTGTTGTGTGAGGTTGGTAGAAATAAAATGGGCTGCAAACAAATACATGGGTTTTGCATGAATTCACGTAACTTAGGGGTTCGTATTGACGTTTATGTCTTTTTATTTTGCTCTACATTACTAAAAAGTTCTAGCAGTTAAATAGTATAAATTAAGTATAAATATGGAAGAATAATTTAGAGTGATCTATGTTAATATTACTTAAAGGAGAATCAATAATAAAAAATGTATTCAGTAGTGCTTACATATAAATACATCAGTTCTGCCGCTCAGGTGGCAACCAGCTAAATTTTTTAGATTCTTTCTCTGATTGTTTACTCAAACTCAGCATATTTTAGGGTTTGCACAGTGGAATGGACTCGAGCTTGCCTTACCCTTTACTAACAAGATTGAGTGCTGGGCAAGTGACTTGGGTAGGGCAGAAAGCAGCGTTTCAGAAAATCAAAAGGCAAGCTACAAAGCAGAGCAGGTTTTTAAAATCCTGTAACATGTTGAGCTTTGAACTGCTCAAGACAAGGTGTAGAGGTGGATGTGTTGTCAAAGCATACTCTGAGTGTTAACAAAGTTCTCTAAGTGGTGCCAGAGGGAGTTGTGCTCAGAGAAGTCCTGCTTTGATCATCAGTGTTGCATTTCACATTTTCATTTTAAATACTCGTAAATGGTTGCACGCAGCACCTTTAACAGGTAGCTGAAGAATGAAAAGTTCATTAACATTAACTTCTCTATAAAGAGATCCAGAGAAGCTGAGCCAAACCTGGGTTTGTGTTTCAATAGTACTGAAGAAATATTAAAGGAACACTAGTGTTGTTTCTCTGCTGAAATGTGTATACCTCTTCCAAGGAAAGCCTTGGATACAAAGGTGGAGAACGGAGAAGATGGTTAACCTGAAAATACTGTAGTAAAGAACTGCACTGAAACTGCCTGAGGAGCAGAGAGATACATAATTTTTAGACTGAATAGCCAACATAAAATGTACACTTCCCTTCAAAGCAGCAAAGGTGGATTTGTACTGAAATGAGAGATGCAGAATAGGAAGTCCCAGTTGTGTGTAAGAGGCCATCCTTCATACATTTAACAGGTATTTGTTTTTATATTCTTTTGAAACATTGTGGAAATAAGAGCCATTGTCAGAGAGGGATTACATTCCTGTAATCATAACTAAATTACAGTCCTTGTTCCAGAGTAGGGTAATCATTAATGAACCCTTAATGGAATATTAATGAATTGGTATAACCTGAAAACAATTTAAAAGGATGGATCGTTATGGACTTTCAGAAAGGTAGGCTTTTTCAACATCTGAAATATGTCACTTTCAAGGTTGAATGTCATTTGACTGCTGTGGACTAGAAAGCTTTGATTACTCCCTTGAGACTGCTGTTAATGTGTATGTGATGACTTTGTCATTCAAGTAGCATGTAGGAACTGGAGACCTCACAGGTCAACAGATCTTGCAAAATCTAAGCGCGAAATCGAAGAATAGCCCTTCTGAGTAATGCTTACTCAGTCTAGATTAGAACCAAGCAATTTTGACTGAGGAAGTAACTTCTCCCCTCCCCTCCTGCCCCCTTCCCTCCCCTCCTGCCCCCTCCCCTCCCATCCTTTCCCTTCCCCTCTCCTCTCTCTATACGAGCTCAGTAAACTCAGATATATGTGTATGATTTGAGAACTGTCAGCTGAATGACTCCTCTTGAAGCTGGTAGAGGGTAAACTAAGAGACCAGCACCTTCACACTTCACCCCAGTATAACAGTGTCTCCAGAATGATGTGGCAAGCTCTCTATATTACTGTTGTATAACCAATTTCTATCAAGAGCATGCAGCTAAAACTTGCATTCCAATTGCCTCTTTTCGTCATCACCACCCTATGAGCACCACTCTCCTCATATTAAACTTATTTCTCATGAAGAATTAAAGTTTTTAAAATAAGAGTGAAAGAGGAAGACAGCAACCAGGAATATCAGGCAAAGCCCATGGAATGCAGCTTTCGTTGGCAGCTGCAGACACTGACCACATTGCTGGCAAGTACCTTACAGATATGGAAGTGCAGATATATAACTACAGATAGATAAATACAGTTAAGGAAGCCACAGCTGAGTTTAAGATGTTGTTGAAATCTCTGATAAACATAAATGTTACAAGGCAAGTTTTCCAAACCCAAAATGTACCTTCAGCTATCTTACATAAATTGTTAGAGTTTGGGTGTTTGATTGTGAGTCCACCAGCAGTGCTGGGCCAGTGCTCCAGACTTGTGCCCAGGGGATTTGAAAGCAGGCTGGGATGTATACAGGGCACATTGACTCCTGAGGATGTAGCCCTGCCCTTTTACTTTTCACAGGGGAAGTGCCTCTGCCCTGCCATAGCTGGGATGTGGAGGGCCACAGCAGAGATTAACTCTGACTATTTGCAAACTTTCCCCATTGGAGCCTTTGGCCAGTCTCAGCAATGGGTAGAAATGCTTCAAGGGGGCCCCTTATCTCAGTGGTCACATTTTGTATGGCAACGACATCGCAGAATAACTGCATTCTAAAAGGCTTATTTCAGAATTGGTTTATGAGAATGTATGTGTATGCAAACAAGTATGCAGGTGCAATTTAATCTCTCATTTTGAAAGACGGCCAGGAAGAGCTGTCAGTGATTTACCAAGGAGCTGAGGGTTGTTAGCACAGGAACGTCACTGGCTGCTGTGCTGCTTTGGTATGTGATGAGGCATTGGGCTGGGGACAGAGCTGTCAGGCTCAGTGCTGAGCTCAGATGCTTAGAGCCACATCCCACAGTGGGTATACAATACCCACTGTCTGCTTTTGCAGCTGGAGAACACACAGACATAGCTGGGGGAGAAAGCATCTCCATGTAAGGGTCAAGAGAAACAGGCTTCAGATGTCTTAAGGGAAGCACTTTTTAACTGCTTCAGTATCATTTGTTCAACTTTGGCTATGGTGCTTTTGAAAGCACCCCTGTTACCAATTTCTGTCATGGGCATATCAAGAACTTAAGAAAGAAAAATTTACTTTTGTTTGTTTGTTTGTTTCTTTATTTTGATTCTCAGTCACAGGCCCTAGGTATGAGCCAGTCCTCTCTGCACATATGTAGCTATTACAGCTGAGGTTTCTGCAAGTGAACTAAATTACTGTTACATGTATTTGGTTTATATGCCCCATCTGTTTAAACCAAGGGAGACTTAGGTACTTTTTTAAAAAAATACTCTATGTCACCAATTTACCTTCCTTAACTTGCCACAAAGGACAGCATCTATCCCCAGGCAAAGGAACAACTCTGTTCTTTCAGTTACTCCAGTCAGCACAGCAGGCAAGCTTATAAACCCAGTGGGGGTTCTCCAGTAAAAATTCTCCATCTTAATGAGATAAATGATAATTTTTTCCATGATGCAATAAAAACAGAAGTATTTAAACTCTCCTCTCTTCAGTGGTTGGCTGCTTTGCCTAAGCTTCCTACTAAGTGAATACTTCACAGGCTTCAAAGCCTGAGCCCTGTGAATGTGCGGTGTGATTATGCTTTTGCTGAAAAATGTGGATAATTCCCACTTCAAGCACACTTAATTTTTTTCCACCTAAGGCTATAAAGAAAATAAACAACTTGCAAGAGTCATGCAAATAACTTTAAAATGGAAGGCCTGTTCCCTTTTTCACATAACTTTTTCCAAACTAATCATTTAGAGAGTAATTGACTTGCAAAACGATCCAGGAGGCCTCCACAGTTGAATTATTATTTTTGATCTGTCCCAGAATGGTGCTGCTATTTCTCATAACAGAAAATGACGACCTCCCTCAAGACTTACTGCTTTAGCTACCACTAACAGTCTCACACCTGTCGTAACTGGATTCAGATCAGAGAAATTAATTTGAATAGTTAATTAATTCCAAATGTCCTATGTAACATGGAGAAAGGAGTGCTTTCCTAATTGCCTTTTGGGGGGAAGCCTGGCACACTGACCACCTAACAAGGTTGATAGGCCATTCTTGCTACATTGAAGAATGATCAGGTAATGTGCAAGAAACTTAATTAGTCTGCATAAAGGAAAGAATCAGTAGGTTATTAGCCATGAAAGATTCAGGAGGAGGTCACATGCTCAAAATCTCTAATAATCACTTCAGCAAGGTACTGACCTTTTCTCACCATCTGCTGCATGGCCAAAGCAAGCAGTCTGGAATCATGATCTCACTAAAAGCACTGGGAGTCAACTACCTAAATATTTTGCTGATCTTGATCTCCCAGCTTTAGGTTTGGGCAGTGGATCCCTTACAGCCAGTTGGATGATGATTCATTCAAGCTTGATGAATGAGGCTTTATGCACTTCTGTGTATGTATGGCATTTTTCAAGAAATACTTCACAAATTGTGGAATTATGGGGGTGGGCTAGGGGTGGCAATAACAGTGTTATGTATATATTAAATATCCTGTGACATTTTCCAGAAATGTGAGTGTTTTTTTCTCCAAAGGAGTGTTAGCCCATCTCTGCAGTTGTTGGGCTGTCTGCCAGTTTGCCACCTAGACTGCAGTCTGATGATGTTACTTCAGACTATCTAAGCCCTGTTTTAACCTTCCCCAAGGTTAAAACTCAGTGTCCTGAGTCCTCCTAAGTCACTGCATGACCACCCACTCTCCAAATGCCATCTTCCCTTGAGACAAGCAATGCCAGGGACTTCCTAGATGCTTCAAGAAAAGGGTCATCAGCAGCATCTGCAAAAAGGCAAGTGACCCACCTGGAGGCTCAGAACCTACATGCACTGCAACAGCTAAGTGATATCATTTTGTATACTCATTTACAGACAGAAACACCTTCTCTAGTGTACATGGATAGGTATTTTAGACTTTAGCCTGCCCTGAAGGCCTGTTATATACAGTACTGTAGGAGTATCCCATGACTAAAACATGGTAAATTGAAAACTGCTTCAGTAAAACCCATTTGCTCTTCTGAAAGGCTGAGATCCTGCAGGTCCAGTTGAAGTCATTGATAGTTGTGGTTGCTTGACACTTCGCCTGGCTTTGAAAATACTTGGAAAGAAAAAGACCAAAGCATCGTTTTCCTTCAGTCTGCCCTACTTCAAATCTTCAGAGGCCTAAATATGTCTCAGATGCATCACCACAGATACTGAAAAAAAATGTAAGCCTGCTTTATGGAGGGATTTGTTCATAAAATTTTGCTGTAGGTGAAAATTTCAAAAATCATAATATTTTATATAGCAGCAAGATGATATTATGGACTGATCGTATTAGCATATCTAAGACTGGGGTCTTGGGACAATAGAACAGAATAAGAGATGAGCTGTCATCAGTGAGACAGCAGAGGCAACTTGAAAACTCATAAGGAATAATTGAAAAGCTTTGATTACAGTTATATTGTTTCTGCATTTGGTTTTTTGGGGGTGGTTTCTGTTTATTTAATTCTAGATACTTGCTATTTTTAAAAAAAAGGGTTAAAACTGCATAAAATGTGAAAACATCCATGTTTCATCAGAGCAACATAGTTCTTCACTGTGGAAAACCCATAAAATTACAGGAAATGGTTTAATGTGGTAGGTGTTCATTTTTAAGGGTTCTGTTGACAGAAGTTGATGAATGAAAATATTGTGTTTCATTTTTGCCTTTTGTTCAGTAAATAGCATGGAATTTTGATGCTGCCTAGAGGGACAGCTTTGTACTGCGGTGGTCTAAACTGGGACTTTTCATTAATGTAGCTCAATCAGAGTAGGTGGAGGTTTCTTCTTTTTTTCTTTTTTTTAAGAAAAAAATCTGAAGTCAAAGGGAAGAACAAGAAAAAAGCACCACAAAGTTTATCTTTTACTCATCTGGAAGAGTTTATTTTAAACACGGAACATTGTTTGCTGCTCTGGAAATGAAAGTGAGAGAGTTGCAGCTTTCTTCTGATGCCATCTGGCAGATGATTTACTTACGTATGGTATTCACTAATCCAAATAACCGTGTGTGTGGTAGCATTGTCTCTTTACTGATCATGCAGCTGAGTTGGCTGAACCCTAGATGGCTCACACAAGGCTATCAACAGCACAGTACAATAGGCTGTTTAAAATTAGAGCAACATTAAGGAAAGGGACATGCCAAATTCATTGTGCCTTTACCTATATTAAGCATTTTCATCGAGTTTGATGTTTCCTTTTCATTCTCTTCATGGTTTTATTCACTGCAGTTCTACTTGGGCTTTAGCCCACTTAATTCAACACTTACATGTAGCTCAGATGGGACTACAGCACAGGGGACTACATCCCTAGATTGGTCTCCTTGCCCTGATGGTAGTTGTGTTTGCTCCTGTAAGGTCCCTTCTCAACTTGTCTTCCTGCGTGGGAAATAAGGCTGCAACTTTTGCAGGACAGCTGTCTGCTGTAACCAGTAGCTTTGTGGTTAAGGAACTCTCCTAGTTCCTAACCTGAGCCAAAATTGTCTTCAGATCAGGATATTCCCATTTATCAGGAAAGAGATATAACTACTTCATTATCATATTAATGTTAGTCTTCCTTCTCTTGCTGTAATATGAAAGCAAGAGCCTTGAGTGGCTGTACCTGGAAGCAAAATAACCATATGATTATGCCTTGAGAAGCAAATCCCAAGCTATGAGTAAATGGAGGCATTCCCTTAAATTCCAGAGAGAGGTTGGTATTCTGATGCTCTTCTATGCTCAAGATAATGTAATGGCTCCCTTCTTAATGCGTTTTGAGTGACTTGTCCACAGTGTCTAACTCTGCATAGGTTTCTTATTTTGGATTCAAATTCTACTCTCAGGTCTAAAGATCTAGAATGAGAGTATTGAGTCACCCTTTGTAGTTACTTCTGGCTTTTAATTGGATCTGGCCTTGATAGATCACTTCAAATAGTTAATGCTGTGGTTCAATTTGCAGTTGAACAGTTTAGAAAGTTCTGATTTTCCTTAGAGATACAGCAATATAATTCATATGTGAAATTAAAATATATACAGTGTAAATATTTTTGTAGCAGAGATAGGGAATGAACTGAGAGATCAGCCCTTTTTCTGCAGAGCAGCTGACACTCTGAACTCACTGGCTGCATCTGTATTGCTAGGCATTTGATGTCAGGACCTATTTCCTTGATCACAGGCTGAATGGGATGGTGAAGCAATGTTCATGTTACCATATTATGTTCACTCCCAGAAGAGGCATAGGTACATCCAAGTGGCTTTCTAGGAGTGTCCTTGGCCCATACTGACTCCTGAATGATGCAAAGAGTTGTTTCAGAGCAGAGCCAAAACCATGCCAAGAACTGCTTGAACTATTGAACAGGGCAGATGGTTGAATTTCAGTGCTTGGGCTGACACCCTCTAACTCCGTGAGTGGAATGAGCATAGCCAAAAAAATACCCCATCCTCCATCAAGTGTTAATAGGATAGATGTGATTTTTCAATTTAGATCCATGACGTTCGGAGACCAGTCTGGAAAGCCGAAGCGTATTTTCTCTTAATAATTTTATAGTGCTAAAATTCCCCTGACTTTGCTTCAATTTTTATGGACTGACCCTGTATGAGGAATTGGTATTGTTATTAACATCACCACGTCATCATGCTTTATTCATTTCCAATTTTATAACTATAGTCTGATCTCTTGGAATTGTGTCTGTTAGCATAACACTGGACTATGGAAATTTTATTTTATCAAAATGTGTTGTTCTTGGACTAGAATACATAGTTACACAGTTGCATTTTATAGATCCATAGGTTTCTTAAAGCCAGAAAAGGCCCTTAGATTATTTAGTCTGACTTCCTGAATGACACAAGCTATTTAATTTAACCCAGTTAGCCTATGTCAAGTCCAGCAATTTGTGTTTGGCTAAGACTTATCTTCTAGAACAACGTCCAGTCTAGATCTGAAGCCATCAGTAGTTGAGAGAATCCACCACTTCCTTTGGAAATGTAGCCCAATGGTTATCACCCTCACTCTTAAAAATATGTGTTTTGATTCTTGCCTGAGTTTGTCTGGCTTTCACTTCCAGCTTTCACCTCTCATTATGCCTTTCTGTGTGAGATGAGAGTGCTGCTGTGGCCACTCAGTATTTTCTCCCTGTGATGATACTTGCACATTGTAATCACTGAACTCATCACTGGATGTTTTTATTAAACTCAACAGACTGAACCCCTTTAATCTCTTATTTCAAGGCTCTCTTCCAAGGTTTCTTATAATTTCTGTGGCTCTCCTCCACATCCTTGCCAATTTTTTACCTCTTTTGTGAAAAGAGGAAACAAGAACTGGATGTAATACTCCAGTGTGTGTCCATTTATAGGCAATCCTAATACTTCTCAGTGCTTTACCTCAGTTACTCTAAGGCTATCACTAATTTAGATGTGCTTGGGTTGCCCCCTGGATCTGAGGCCAGCTGGAATATCACAGTTTGCATCAGTACTCTTGAATGCTCTTTATCTTCCACAACAAGGTGTCGACATCCTTTTTGGGATAGATTCCTGGAAATTTCTGACACCGTATCTGTGTTTAGGAACTATCTGGGAAAATGCTGACAGAGGCCAAAATCATGCCAGGGATGAAAAATAATCATCCTGTGGTGCATTTGTTCAAGGACTAGTCCCTAGGAACTTTTCCTGGATTTTTTTATTTCAGTGTGGTAGTCTAAAGTGTCCCAGTTACGCTCAAAGCATCACTTAAAATTTGAGCTTCAGTGAAAGTATTAAAAAAAGACATGTTTTTCTCTGTTGTTTTAAGAACCCAGAAGACAGATAGGCTGACTCAGCGGGTCACCTTGGTCAGATGAAGATACTGTCAAGTTACTGATCTCCTGATTTTCATTCACTCCATTTTCCTCAGATACCTGGTTTTGAACAGATTCTTTGTCTGGTAGGATTTGCCTCTCCTCACTTCAACGCTGATGTTAAAGACTACTTGGACAATTAAGAGCCTAAATCTACACTTTTCATGACGAGATTTAGGTGAAATACTCCTGCTCAGCTTCACTTTTGTGCAATGACTCTTACTCCTATGTGGGCAACTCCTGTCTGTGATGATTATGCATCTAAATCACAGAAGTATTTTTCTTTCATAAAAATATTACCCATAAATATAATATTTTTTCATGGATATGATACAATTTTTGATTTATTTTCTTTGATATTTACAGGAAGAATTGAACATGAAATAAAACATCCTATCCTGAGTATTCAAAATTCAAACACTGGTGCATTTGTGCATGCATCTGGTTAGGTGAGAACTATAGATAGCCCTTGCAACTGATTTCACTGTCTCAAAGAGACAGGTGCTTGTGAAGCACAGAGTGCAGAGCACAGTATATTTAAGTTGTGAATATGAGATTCTCATATTCAGAAACTGTCACCAGTTTTGGCTGTAGAGTGGGCTGTGAATTGTGGTAGTTTTGGACTAAATTTCTGCTCTGTTCAGCCATCCTTGATACAGGGCAGTAACCCTTTGAGTAGAGTGGTAGGGATGGCAGTTATAGTAACTGTTTCAGTCACCTGAGGTGGATTTACCAGCAAACATGAATAGCAGTCTTGAATTTCTTCTCCCTTATAAACCAGCTCTAATATTAACTTGTGCGAATATAGAAAAAGCATAAATGGCTGTTCTTACCTCAAGAACACCTGTGTGCAGGAATAATTTGAAGTGGTAGCTGATTTGGCATGAACAAGAGCAGGGCCTGTTGCAGACATACAGTGGGGATTCATTATTATTTTCATTATGTTTTATTATCATCGCTTTCAGTGACACATGCAGTGTTTCTTTCATCACCATGTAAGGGAGTTAAACACTACAACAGCAACCTAATATTTCTCAGCACCTGCCCTGTTTGGCAAGTCTTTGTTTGCTAAAGTTTGTTCTGCCACCGTTGACTTTAGATTTGCAGTTTTGCAGCTGATCAAAGAGATGAGATTACTTAAAACAAGGGCTTCCTGGGCAAATATATCACCACTGGTCTAGTTTGGATTTACAGAGCCCTAGCAGTGAAAGATCTCTAGGGGCCAGCAGAAATGAATGTGCATGCAGACATTTATGATGCCACTTTGTTATTTTTAATGCACTGTATATTCAGCATTTTCTTCCCTTTATAGTGGAAGATCATTTAGATGTTGCTTTGAAGACTAATTTGGGAATGTTGGCAAAGGCCAGTTAGTGTAACATATGCAATTTATTATATTAACAATATCTGATGAAACAACAAATGTGAATAATTCTGCCGAGTACAGAGAAAACAAATGCACTCTTTTTATGCTGTAGTTTGATCTGATCTCAGTAGACTACAGTTAATACAATTTAAACCAAATATGCATGGCACACTGTTTTCATAATACTCTAATAAAAGTATTTCTCTTTCTCATTTTTAGGGTTTTTTTCTGTCTTTCAATCTTCCCTTTGTTTTGTTCAAATAAAAAAAAAATAAAACATGGATTTTACCATCTGTAAAGAAACTAAATTCTCCTCAACTGCTGTTGTTAAAATGCTGGAATTCTATTCCAGTAGGTTCTTGTTCACCCTATGTGCAATAAATAATAAAGTATGGAAAACAATCCAAAATCCTATGTAATTCACAGAGATATTAATAAATTCCTTTTTGGTAGGGAAGCCAAGTTGGAGCTTCATTGCCTGAAGATGATTGAAAAAGCATAAAGTAGGGCACAGTCAACAGTCAGGCAGTTAATATAGTGAGAAATCCATTTGCCTTGTTGACTCAGTAGTTTATTTGCTGTGCTATTGATTTGATCTGAGCCGAGAGAGAGCTAAGGGCTTGGTCACAGCTTTGTTGAATGTGTTGTAAGGGCTTATATAGAATGGCTGGAAGAAAATTGTAGTGGGCATGTCATGGTTGGGCTGACTTGAAAAAAGCCTGGGAATTTGTGACTCTAAAAGTAGGGTTCCTCCTCTCTGTTCCTCCACTCCTACAAGTTGCTGGGCTTATTTCAATGGGTTGAGTGTACTTCACCAGTAGACCCCATATGCCCGTGTGGCACCCCACCAAGCAGGCCACTGGGTACCCTTAGAGCATCCTAGATTCACTTCCATCTGCCTCAGAGAAATACTTACTCAAGTTTCAGTCTTTCTGCTTAAAACTTCCCACTGCTCACTGGGGATGATTCAGAAGTGTCAGTCCCATTGATTTGCCTTTTTTTCTTTTGTTTGTTCCTAACTCTGATAGATGAGTTTTTAAAAAAACCCTCCTTCCTGATTGCTAACTGCCAACAGGGTAGCTAGTGCCATTGCACTGGAGGAAGTGAGCAAATGAAGCCATGTGTAAACGAATGTCATTAACCATCAAATTAACTTCCTCAGCAGTGGGGAATACTGTACTTCATTAAAGTTCCACTCCTATTTTCAATTTGCATCTAATTTACAATTTTACTCTAGGAAAGTTTATCCCTGGTTTTTGTTAGCTAGATTAACTTTAAATACAATACTTAAATTATGTTTTTTGGATCTTTCAGCAAGTCGAAGTTGCTGCCAGTTCTCTAGAAATGAGCAAACTGACTGTTTTTTGTGAAACGTACTGTTTGCTTGAAATTCACACTGGGGCATGGCCATGTGTTTGTACATATGCTTCAAGGATGGATCTGCTCTCTGTTCATAAATTACAAAATTGCTTTTCATTGCTCCCTATGAATTCATCCTGAGTCTGATGTTAGCACAGGATCCAGTGAGATTTCAAGGAAGAAATGAAATTATTTTGAATCATTTTGCCAAGTTTGATGATAACGATAATCAGCCTCTGAAGGTAACCAGCTAAAAACTCCACCCTGTAAGAGTTGTCTGTGGTTTGGTTTTTTTCTCTTAAATGTGTTCCACAAAATATGCTTTTATTTTTCTACAACCTTTTCACTGGCAAGAAGTTTGTGTCTTCTGTTGCCTGGAAAACTTGATAAATGAATGGAGAGGCAGTGAAATGAAGTCTTGAAGAACAACTGGAGACAGGGAGATTTTCAAAGCAAAGGATATTAATCAGACTGCTTAAAATGTGTTGTTGTCAAAGACTGAACAAATGAACATTTTGAGTAAAGGAAGGGGTTTTTTTAACTTCGTGGTAGACAGAATACTTAACTTATTTTACAATAAAACGGCCTGTTTCTTATATTTCTAAAGTTTAGAAGTAGCAGGGAAAAAAAGAATATGTTCATACTTTTCTTTTACATTTTAAAAAGGCAAGGAGGAATTAAAAATGTAATGTTTCATGTGCCTTAATTATGTATTTTGTATAAAATACATTGGCAAACAGAAATACATGTGAAAGAGGCCAGATGTCACTGGTGCCTCCACATCTTTTTCTATTTACAGGTTGGTGAAAGACCCTCTTTGACTAAGTTTACTGTGTGCACAGTCTGCCTATTCTAGCCTTGAGATCTGAATTCTACAGATTTGGTAATGCTGCAGAATAAGACAGAAAAAAAAAAGTAATCTAGATTCAGGACAGCAACCTTTTTCAGCAGGGTACTGACACATATGTCTAAATTCCTCTGAGGTTGACCAAAACATACATGTTTATTGAATTAAGGCTCAGACCACTTGAGACAGAATTAAGCTTATTTCAGATGAAATTTATCCTTTCATGTATTTACAATCACATAAAAATTTTGTCATATATCAAGAGACAATGTTTATATTTAGCTGATAAACATAAACATTTTTCTTTTAAAAAAGGTTTGCTTCTTCTCTTACTCAGAAAATAGATCTGCTTCCTCTGGCAAGTGGAGACATCCAAACGGCAGGTCAAGAATGGCACTTCCTTTTTAGCACAGTTGTGCCAATAGTTCTTTTAAATATTGTACTGCAGCAGTGATGAGGAATCTCACATCTATAATTGTTTGTAATATTATATGCATAGGTTAGATGTGAGCTGAAGTAAAACCAAAGTGAACTGGCCAGTCCCTTTGCAATATGCCTCTTTCTGGTCACACTTGCTATTGTGGTTGAATATTTTTTCCAGTCAAATGTCGTTTCTGGAACAGGTACTATAAAATGTAGATTTTTATCTTTTGTGTATAATATTTGTAAAATTGCTCTTGCTTTCACAGGCAAACTGCTGAAGCAGGTCAGAGTTTGTAGTTTTTCTGTCAGCACAAATTAATTTAAAGGCCTCCTGTGTAATAATAATAGCTTTAAATTGTTCATAGTGTTGATTTTAATAAACACTGCATAACATAGAGCAGTGCTTAGCATAACCACTTGATTCAGTGCCAACACAATATCATCTTTCATTGGGGGTCTGAAGAAATACCACAAATAATGAAGATGTCTGAGGTATGTCACAATACCATGATCAAAAGGAATGTATTATTTAAATGTTATAGTAAGCCCAGTGATGTCTTTTGAAATAGAATGATTTTAATTCAAAAACATCTGCTTGGAAGTCCAAGGAGATTAGAAATGTCCGTTCATGAAAACATACTAATTAAGGGCTCTAAATACTTAGAATAGTTCTATGCCTATGTAAGTTAGTCCAACTGATAACAAAACTAGACATGTTCCATATTATTTCAACTTCTCTTATTTGAACAAGGGAATAGATAAACAAAAGGAAACGATCCTGTTGTTTTTAAAATTTTGTGAAAATATGACCCGAACAGAGGTCATGCATGGTCCATATGGCTTGGCTGACACAAGTAGCTGTAAGGATAACATCACTTTGTAGGATCAGTGGGACTCAGCTCTCTCCAGCTCTGTGCAGTAGCAGAGTGGAAAGAAAATGTAAACCAAACTGCTCCTTTATCCACCATATTTGATGCCTCAGATATATCTGAGTCAGTAGAAGCGTAAACTACTGCAGCTTCTGGGTCTGTTAATAAAAATTCCAAAAATAATTATCTTCTACTTCGTGTATAAGGATAGAATAACTATTTTGTGTTTGGCCTGCAAGCCATCAGATGTCATTATTATAAGTGGACTTCACAAGCAGCTATATTGCAGAGGAATGGAGAAACACTTCTGTTAATTGTGGCATTACTATCTGGAAGAAGCTACTGTTTAGTTTGCTGCTTTACACTTTTACCAGTCGAGTATAATTCCACTACACTGGCTGAGCATAAACCTTCCTGCTAAGTAGGCCACATTGGGAAATACTGTTTTCCTTATTCATTAGAATAAAGAAAGTTTAGCAGTATGTATACAGTAATCTAATGTTTCCTTGAAACACTAGGAATATAAAATGTGTATGTAACCTCTCTCTAATTTCCTAGTGCCAAAAAAAATGAGCAAGACAAGGTCTCTGGGTTAGTGTTTTGTCCTTATAGTCACACACATCCTACAGGCTGTGTGTTGGGCACAGTGAAAAAATTAATACAATACAGTCATTAGGGCTATCTCTCAAGAGGTATTTGGCCATTAAGCTTGTAGATAAAAAGTTAAGGTATGTACATGCCCCAGCACCAGCTCACTCACACTTTCATTTCTGTCTTGCCACATTCAGTGAGATGCTCTCTGCTAACACTAAGGATGTTGCTAGGGCTAGTGATCTGCCTAACTTGAAAGTGGTACTTCCTTAAATTGTCTTTGGTCCGTCAACACACCACAGCTTTGAAGTAGATGCCCTCTAGACTGGCAACCTGTGGCTGGAGCGCATTTTAGGGTGCTACTGTCAACTGCATGGACAAACTCTCGGTGTTGCAAAGCTTTACTTTCAGATATGTCCCAGACTCCAAGAATCAGAAGAAAAAATGATCTGTCCGGTTTCTCTGCACAATCAATAGAAGATCTCAAGCACCAACGAGTGACCTCCCAGTACTCAACCACCAGAGTGTTAAGCCACCAGCAATAGTAAGGAGGAACTGAGCTGAATTTCAGCTGCCCCACACAGAACTTAGTCCATCCTGTATTCTATTCTAATGACTATTAACTATTTTTTGGAATTAACTATTTTGTCCTGGAACCAGGACAATCTTGTGTGTTAAAACCTCTAAAGGATAACCCTTTATGATATCCAAATAGTTAGACCATTCAGGTGGAGGTTCTGTTTATTTTGGAGATGAAATTTAGAGGCAGATCTCCAGCTACTTGAGTATTTAAACTAAAGAATCAATGTTCATTGTGTTATGTGGTATTCCGAGATGGAGCTTCTGCAGGCTTTGTTATTAAATCTTTCTGTTGTATCCTATGTACCACAGTTGAAGATGTGCAATAACACAAAGAACATCCCTGCAATTTTAATTGTCATAGAATAATTTAGGTTGGAAAAGACCTCTAAGATCATAGAGTCCAACGATTAACCCAGCACTGACAAATCCACTACCAAAACCATGTCCCTGAGTGCCACCTTTACATGTCTTTTAAATACCTTCAGGAATGGGCCACTCTGCCTCTAGCCTGTACTACTTCATGAGGTTGTGACTCAAGTGCGGGACTCACCTTGTTGAACCTCATACAATTGATCCAGCCATTTTGCCCTGGACTGGATGAATCTTGCTGGATTTACCTCACTGCTAGAGAACTACAACTGAGAGAAGCTAATGTATTAAAGTGGCAGAAGTGACAATGAGCTTTAGAATAACTCTAAGCAAGAATCAGCCCTTCAGCCTTCACTGATGTAGTGTGACTTACACATCTGACAGAGCTGACTGTGATGTTGAATCAAAGAATTTGCTTTAAATAAATAAATCTATAAAATCTGGATCTTCCCCTTCTGCTCCCCTGCTTGCAGCTGCAGATTCCTCACTACTGTAGCTGCACATCAAAAGAACTTTTCATAGACAAACTGACCACATATATTTCATCTTCCAACACAACTGTTTATGGAGTCTGAGTTCTTGGTGTTTGACACTTAAGACATAAGTAGTAATAAGAAAAAAACCCAGTCATCTTTGTGTAGAAGAAGACACAAAAAAGGTGGATGCTTTGGCATCATTCTCTCTTTTAGCTGATATTCTCATGTTTCCACAGGCTCTTTGGGACGCTCCCACTAGCTGCTTTAGGACACTGTCTTTGTGCTGTCTCTGTGGATTCCTCTGCAGAACCCAGACTGTTAATTGCATTTGCAACTTCACTCGGCTCATAAATACCTGTCCTTTTTCATCTGGATACATCTGTACTCTCAAATGAATATGTCCCTACTTCCTTCATCCATTGTGGTCCCTTGGCGGTCCACCCTGTGTAGATATAGTGCAGTTCACTTCTGGGCTTCCTTCTGGAGTGGGTTGGTTAGCTCCCTTGGAAACCACTGGGTGCATTTCTTGGGGAAATTCTGCTCCCAAACTGCTACCAGTAGGCAGAACAGATAGATGCACCTGGCTTGGATCTCTTTGCTCTACACAGCCCTGTGGCTTCAAGCACTACCATACGCTATCATGTGTCAAGATATGCAGCACATAATGTCTGTCTCATGCCATAAAAGTGCTATTCTAGTGGGCTGCAGGAAAGCACATAAATTATTTTTAACACCATAAACTGATAAAAGTTATAAAATAATCAAGTCTCATCGCCACAGAGATATCACACAGTGACAGAAGAGACCCATAGGCAAGTGCTGTCTTGTGTGCTCTGGTCAGTGTGTTCTGGGTGGTCTGGATGTGACCATGCTACACCCCTTGAGCTTGAATCACTCCCTGGGGCAAATACTTTTAGCATATAGAATATCAATAGAAGCAGCTTCTGTGGCTTAGTTCCTCATCCTTCCTTCAAAAGGTTTTTGCAGAGCTATGCTTGTAGCATAATGAATTCTCATAGGATATGGTGGGCAAGGGTGCTATGAAAATGCAATAGTGAGAGAAATGAAATACATCCCTGAGAACATTGTGTGCTTTTTTCCTTTTCTTTTAAGCCTGATGGATCTACAAGTGGGGGTGACTCTTCATGCAGTAATTCCAAAAATCTTTAAAAATGGTGACGAGGTGATATAGAACAAGATAATAAACATGGAACTGTAACTTTGAAATGGTGTTAAATATCTGCCAAAGCACTGGTCTGTAGTCTCAGGTAAATCTTTCTAACTGTTTTTCATCATATAGGAAGAAAAGATTTTGCAGCTGTTGTTGGTCAAATGTCAAGCCTTCCTACCAACTACTTTTAGTTTTTGAAGTCTGGTGCCTTGCCCACAGTGTGAAGCATTTATTCATCATGCGTAAAAGATAAATCCCCGTGTTTCTTTTTACCTGCAGAGATTAATGTATGTGATGGACTCTCACCCATTAAGATATTAACCATTGTTAGGAGCTCCTTTCTCTGGAAACCTTTCAGTCAGTGAAACTCATTTACATAAGGTAAGATTTATAAATCAGAATCATAAAATTAATTCCACTGGAAGCTATGCAAATCTCACTTTTCAGTCCAAATCCAACTTTTTCCCTGTACTTCCCTTTCTGCTTATCCTTCCAATCTGGATTTTGCTAGTATTTGTTAATGCTGAACTAAAGAGAAATGCACATCTCCCTTTATGGGAGAAATTATGTTTAAATAACCACATTGTTTATTTTTACCTTTGGAAGTCATTCAGATATACTATTGCCATGGTTATAGTATAAAACATCAATTGAACAGACTAATAATAATGTCCAGCTGTTAGACTAGTGCTCTGCAGATGTCAAGGTGCTTTATAAATGGAGTCCATGTAATCACTCACTTTGGACAGACACAGGAACTGAAAGAACAGAAAACTCAGATTATTTTTCCCATGAATATTCATATTCCAGTAGTAGAAATCAGTTTGCTGGATTCCCAGACCGTATCTAATAGTCACTCTAGGCTGCCTTTGAACAGTTGATACAAACCCTATTCCAGGCATAAACTAATTGGTTTTAGCCAGAAAACTTTTTGATGGAAATGAGAACTGCTTCTTACAACCATGGTACTGAAACTGTTCCTCAGCTGCAGTGGCCAGATAATTATTTTTAAGGACAATTTTTCTACTTTGGGAATGTCTCTGGGTTCCTGGCCAATAGCTCTGAGTACAGTCTGCCAGTTCTGTGGGCTGGGATAACTGGCCAAAAGCCCACTGGCGACAAACTGTGAGTACCATGAGTATCTCGGAGTGTGAGACTCATCTTGGAAGCACCTCTGCATTGTACAGAACAGAGAGTCCTGGAAAAGAAAAAAAAAAAAGCCTAAGAATCAGCTAAAAGAATCACATTTTTAGTACAGCTTTCCATGAGGATTTTTAAAACAACAATCATTGTTTTGGACATGCTGATAAGAACCAACCAAAAGTGTCCAGTGAAAGCTTACTGAACTCAGCAGGATCACAATGATGTAAATACAATCAAAAAGACTTTTTAATAAGACTTTTTAATTACACCTGGTATCTCTTCTGTAATATTTTCTAGTGGTTATGGCAGGACACTAGGAGTTGAGACTGCTTCATAACTCTAGGGTCTGCCGTATTTATGCCTGCAATGCTCACCAACCTATCAGGAGTTTTTCATACTTCAGTAACAATGGTATACTTCTTGAAGGATTTCCAGATGAAAGGTGTGTTAAAGAGCAAAATATTGCTATTATCTGCAGCAATTATTATCACTCATATGTAATCCAGATTGAGGCAAACTCTCGGCCCAAATATACGACCCCAGTACCAGCTTGAGGTTCCAGAAGAAGCATGTGCCAAGGAAGCACATGGCAAAGGAAGCATTACTTCAGATCCATATTAAGGAAAAAAACCACATTTGAATCAGATGTGATTTCCAATAATACAGTTGATGGCAATGACTTTTGGTTCTGGAGATGTGTAGAAGTGTTTACTTAGAAGATGGAGCTTGCTGACTTCTGCTCAGTTCTGTGACTACATCACCCATCACGGCCAGTGCCGAGCACGGCACAGCTCAGCACACAGGGGTTGTTCTGCAAGAGCAGAACAAACCAATCGATTTCCATTAACAAAATCTGTGGAGAGACTTGTTCAGAACCTACCCATGACAATACAATTAGCAAGATTTGGTTGCCCATTTTGGTAAATGAAGAGAAAGAGAAGATATTGAGCAAAGTCCTCTATCAGTGTAAGTGGGTTCACTACCACTGGAGCCAGTGGAATGGGGCTATATGAGTTGTGCATAGTGTAGCTCATTAAGGATTTGTGGAGTGTAAGACCAACAAGATCAGTGTGCTTAGTTATTTTGACCTCCTGCTTAATACAAGCCACGGGACTTCCCTAAATCTTTGTAAACACAAATCTCTTTTTTCCATAGAATGGAAAACCATAAACATATATGTTACTCAGAGGTACTTCTGTTTACATTACATAACATTCTGTGAATAATTTGGGGTCATTCTGTAGGACTGTTAAGTGAAAGGGAACTGTTCTGTCTCAGATGAATCACAAATGAAACACCCTATAATACGCATGGAAGCACTCGTATGATATAAATAATATTTTTAATCAGTCATTGAAATAATAATATAAAGTTCACTTTATTAACATTTGAAAAATAAATGTCTTCACCTCCCCTCATTGGACTTTAAAGGAGGAAAGTTTTACATTCCCTGTGAAAAAAATAAAGTAAAAAATGTTTAGAGAAAGGAGTCATCTGACTGGTTAGAGATCACAAATCACTAATAATAATAAGCTCTGAATATCAGGTGCCAAACAGCTGCAGAGCCTCTTAAACCTAATTCCTCTTTCTTGAAGGATATGGCAAGTTTGGAAAAGAGATGATTGCCAAACCCACCACAAAATGCAGGCAGAAATTTTTCTTTGAATAAATCACCGTTACCCTAGATAAAATCATACACAAATGTCTTGGCATGAAGGAATGCTTCAAATTGGTGTGAACAATGAAAACAGAGCCCCTGGCACCTGCGGATAGAAAACACAAATCCAACCCATAAAGTCTAGTAAACAACCCACTCAAAAGGAGGAAGTGATAGGTGTAGATTTTGTTGGATATGTCACTAAGTATTGAATGCTTTCCCATTACATAACAAGGTACTATGCAGTTTATTCCATTGCAGTTTGCCACCTGGTATAACAATGTATAAAATTCAAAGAGCAATTATTTGGAAAAGTCATATGAATGTTCAAAAAAGTATGTGGAGGATGATTATGCCTGTGAGTCCATTCCTCACACTTGCACTTTACAGGGCAGGTGTCAAAATTGCAATTTATATATGTAAGAATTATGGAAAGTTTTAAATCCTCAATATGGAATATTCATTCCTAGCAAGTGCCAAATATCCCAGCTTTATAGATACTGGAAACACAGTTCATCTACCAATCTTTGTCAGCCTCACTCATAGTGCTAATACTCTCCACTATGTAAATACAAATCTCAGCGTTAATTATTATTTTTTGCACTTTGCATTATGGAAACATAGTATATTACAAAAAACCTATAGAGTATCCAATCTTCTAGAAACCTGCAGGAGAGTTACACAAGTCACAGTCTTTTAGCAGCATCTAAACTTCCTGCTTCAAAAAATATTTATGCTGTAGAACATCTTTCTGTGCCTTGATCAATTTTATTTTATTAAATATCAGAGCAGCAATGGAAACTGTGTGATCTGCCAGTTCCCAAGAAGCAAGATGTTTTGGGGTTTTTTTCAATAGTTTAAAAAAACCCCAACTTTGTGTTTGCTTTCTGCTTCTTTTTTTTCCCCTGCGTCAATGGATATGTTACATTTTACTAGTTACACTTTACCTTGTCATGGGGAAACAAGCAATTTATGACTGTACTAGAAAAGGGTATTTTCTTTCTGATTTACTCTGTAGTCATTCTGTCTGCTAAATCCAGGTTAATCCTACCAAGCTCCATCCAGGATCATCCAGAATTCTTAATTAATACAACATAGTATGGTGGCAAAAGTATTTCTAGAGGGACAGGAAAGATTCCTCCTCAAAGAAGATGGGCTTGAAGAAAAACAGTGGCCTGCACTATTGAAAAAGGCAGTTCTATTCCAATTCTGATGCACAGTATCAGAATGACTCATCAAACCCAAGCTACTTAGTAGAAAACTGTCTGATATGGATGATAGAAAATGGGTGAACAAGGAAGGATGTGGCTAAAATCCTGCTCTTCTGGGACCAAAGCATCCCCCATATTTAGGATTCACATTTCTAAACACTGCTGTGGAGCTGAGAAGCCAGAGCTCAGCTCAACAGTGAATCTAGACCAGTCCTTCTTTCACAGCTGTAAAAATGATATTTCCTCTTCTTTTGTCACTACTAACAACACATTAGTTACAGCTTGTTTGGGATCAAGGCTGTCACTGCTCAAGTCTTGTGCATAAGTCTTTATGCACAAGGATCAAATATGGCCCTGTAACATCACTGAGTGGGAGAAAGGGAGTCTCAGATGCCAGTGAATACTTAATATGATCCAGATGAAGCTAAAAATAACCCTACCAGGACAACTCCCTATGCTCTCTCTTCAGCTTGTGTAGCTGGTTTTGCCTTTAGGCTATCTGAATAGAGCTAGCCCTGCTTCCAGCCCCTCCATCAGCCCTCCCACACAGATCCTACACATAACCTACAAACAAGCTAAGGCCCGGTGACTGGGATGCTACTCTCGGGGCACTTGCATCTCCTGTAAGCAGTACAGGATGTTGAATAAAAGACAGGGAATGGCCCCATTTTGCCTGGAGCCCATTCTGTAGGATGTAGGCTGAGAGCAGGTTGAGCAGAAGAGTTTTTTAATTGTGCTTTCTGTCAGGGCACAGGAAGTGTTTAAACACTGGGGTACTCAGTGCTGCCCAAACAGCGGCAGCTGGGAGCTGAGGACCAAATCTGAGACACCTGGAGAACATTAATATGGACTTGAGGATTGTGGACTCTCTTAACACTAAGGTGAGCCATTTACAAGCACTGAAATTCAATTCAGGAGGAACATAACCTATTTAAGTTTTAATTTCAGGATTTTTTTCTCCCTCTGTGATGTTGGACAAGCCAGGACCCCTGTTGGCCTGTCTTTCACTGAGATGGTAACAGTTATGCACCTACAGAGGTATGCTAACAGATAGATTGCATCATGGTTGAAGCCTTCTGGTGGGCATGACATAAAGAAGGGATTTTTTTATAGAGTCACAATAGCTTTATTACCATCTCCCTTAGTAATCATATTGTGATAATATCCCACAAAGCAATGTACCTTTGCCATCTTCATTGCCATGAGGAATGCCCAAGGTCTTCACACGCATGTGAGGTGAACTACCAGTCTCCAAGAGATTCTTGTCTAGAACAGATTCTGCAGAGGATCCTGAAAGCTTTCCAAAAGAAACTCACCATGGGTACATGTTTTCCTCCATCATTAGTCTTCAACCTTGTACTGTAGATAAATTGAAAAATACGTATAGTTTCCAAGGCTATAACTTTCCAGCTATGAAAGTTGTGAAGTGTTCTGGCCAATAATGAAAAAAGTAAACCATCTGTGGATGGATATGTACACAGATGTCCTCTCCTCTTTCTCATAATTTTTCTGCTGTTGCCCCTGTTGCACACCAGGGAGCAGCACTCTGTGTGGTATCCGTCAACTGCTCACACATCTTCGTGTTGGACCATCCTAAAGGTAAAAATTTGTATCTCTCTGTGGTCCGTTTGTTATTATATTGTTTCCTTTGATAGCATTTATCTAGGCATTACCTGGATTCACGTATTTATAATAATTGCTACTGGTGCTTGGCTCCTTATTAATAATAAAGCAGATATGTGCAGATGATATAATAATCCAAAGAATTCCACAAATTATTTATTTTTCCCCTGAAAATAAATACAATACTAAAATACAGTACTAAAAATCTCAGTAAAAACTTGATTCATTTTTTTTCTTTTACTTTCCCCTCTGTCCACCCCCCCAAATGTACCTCAGTGCTACAAAGGGATGCTCTGAATAATGCTCTTTTTTCTTCCTTAGCCTACTGCATGTTTTAGTTCTCAATGCTTCCAGTCCTCGCTAGTTTGACTTGGGTTTTTGTGTTGGTTTTGGTAGGGTACATTTTTTGGAGGGCTGTTATTTTTTTAAATTGCTGCCATGGGGTTTTTTAAGATGAGAGCATTTTCTACATAACAGAGCACATGCCTAGCTTTTCCTTGGCTGTCCTCCTCTGTTAGAAGAATTCCTATTGTCTTCAGCAATGCCCTGGACTACAGTGACACTACTGTTATTTTCATTATGATACCACAGAAGAGCTCTAGTACATATTGCACCAGATATTCATTTACGCAAGGACAAATTTTTTTTTATGGCTCCAAAATCATATTAATGTTTATACAGTTCAAATTCTAAAATTATTTTTAAATGGTTCTGTGTATGAAACAGTCTTTAACACTCTGGTCCTGGGTTATAACATAGTACAGATCATCCTCTTTCATCAGTATCATAATGCTTTGATGATATAACAGGAGTACTGGTGCTCCATTATTTTCATCCCTTTTTTATCCAGGACTAAATTAAGGATTAGGATTCCAGACAACCAAATGATATTGTAGTCAGAGACAGAGAACAGAAGACAAGAAAGGAGAGCTTGGACCACCCAGCTCTGAGGGGGCTTTTTTGGCCAGGGCATCACTGGGATAGTTTTGGTTTTACACTTTCCTGCAAATTTTTCTGCATGACCCTATGGGTCACATCTTTCTTGATCACTGGATGAAAAGAAATGGTTCATGTTTGCAGAGCTTTGAACAATGGCTCTCACTTTTAACTGTACATTGGTAAGATCCACTGATAGAAATCAGGTATCTTTGGATGCAGGGCTACAGCACATCCTGTGTTTCTGAGTCACTCTCTGGACACGTCTCTTGTATTGCATTCCTGTAGCCTCTAAAGCATGGCAGGTACATCCAAATGGCCTTCCAGAAGTGGTCTTCAGTTCTTTGTAAACTTTGAACAGTGGCTGAGATTTGTTCTGGAAGATCTATCAGAGACTGCTGTAAAATATTAAAAATAAGCAAATGTGTAGGTTCCCCTTTAGGTACAGTCATATATATTTATATATATGACTAAACAATTATATATATATATATAGTCATCCTAAGCAGAGCATGACTGAAAACAGGTTGTTATAATTGAGATCCCTTGAAATCACAATGAGGAACCAAAGTCATCCTAAAATGTTTGGGAGAAAGCTGCCTCCACAATCCCTTTCTAGGACTCAGAGACCACATCTTTTTCCATAGTGACATGGCAATCTCTGATCTCAGTTTGTCCACAGGATTCTCTTTTAAAATTCATCTCCCCTTTCTTATCATGTGCAACCAGAGGAAGTTCAGAAAGAAACCAAAACAGTCTGCAAAAATAGGGAATGAGCAAATATCATAGAATCATAGAATCAGCTGGGTTGGAAGGGACCTTTAAGATCATCAAGTCCAACCCTTGATCCAACACCGCTGCGGTTACCAGACCATGGCACTAAGTGCCACATCCAGTCTCTTTTTAAAAATCTCCAGGGACGAAGAATCCACCACTTCCCCGAGCAGCCCATTCCAGTATCTGACCACCCTCTCTGTAAAGAAATTCTTCCTAATATCTAACCTAAACTTCCCCTGGCACAACTTGAGACCATGCCCTCTTGTCTTGCTGATAGCTGCCTGGGAGAAGAGACCAAAACCCACCTGGCTACAACCTCCTTTCAGGGAGTTGTAGAGAGTGATGAGGTCTCCCCTGAGCCTCCTCTTCTCCAGGTTGAACAGCCCCAGCTCCCTCAGCCTCTCCTCATAGGACTTGTGCTCCAGCCCTTCACCAGCCTAGTTGCCCTCCTCTGGACCTGCTCCAGCACCTCAATATCCTTCCTGACCTGAAGGGCCCAGAACTGGACACAGCACTCCAGGTGTGGCCTCACCAGCGCTGAGTACAGGGGAAGAATCACTTCCCTGGACCTGCTGGCCACACTGTTCCTGATCCAGGCCAGGATGCCATTGGCCTTCTTGGCCACCTGGGCACACTGCTGGCTCATGTTCAGCTTCTTGTCAATCCAAACTCCCAGGTCCCTTTCTGCCTGGCTGCTCTCCAGCCACTCTGTGCCCAGCCTGTAGCTCTGCATGGGGTTGTTGTGGCCAAAGTGCAGGACCCGGCACTTGGTCTTGTTGAACCTCATCCCGTTGGAATCAGACCATCTCTCCAACCTATCCAGGTCTCTCTGCAGAGCCCTCCTGATCAACACTCCCCCCCAGCTTGGCGTCATCTGCAAATTTACTGCTGCTGCTGATGAATATGATCCTTCTTTCTCACTGAAAGAAGGATCATATTGATGCTCTGCTTGCTAGGTCCAAAAGTCTGGTTCTGCAGTCACAAAGACATGCTTCCATAGCTGGAAGGGTTGGGGAAGGCAGCAATGGAGTGTGAGTTGGCCACAGAAGTTGCTCTAGAAGAGAGATGGGGAAATGTTAGGACAGAAGAGTGGTGGAGTCCCAGAAAGAAGCACCTATCTCTAGATATTACTCAGTGTAGATGATTTTCCTCTGGATTCTACTTTTACAAAATATCTATCTGGTAGGCAGGAAGGCATAATCTCTGTCTTTAAAAGACTTCAAGCTGTGGGATTTGGATTCATGTTTGTATAGATACTTTATCACTATACTGGGGTTAGTCTATGACCTACTGTGAAAAAATGCCTTTTATTTTAATTGAACATATCTTGCCCTTTATGGAGAGCTTGTGACACAAGGGAAACAGTTAGAGAAGGGGGGAAAAGTACACATGACATCCATGTATATTATGCAAAGTAAGACAGGGAAGACTGTTGCATCCAGACATTCTTCATGTAGTTCACACTACTGAAAACACCTCCTTGCTATTCTGAACCAAACCTTATTATAGGAAGGTTTTTCTACAGTGAAATGAAGTAATATTGGAGCTGTCTGGTGTACTTCTTTCATATGTACTTTCTGTTCTTATATCATTTTCCTCTAGTTACTGAAGCTCAAGCAGTGCAGTGCTGAGTCTGATTCTAGCCTGGTGCACAATCCCAGCAAAGAGCAGCATTGCCTGACTTTTTCCTAGATTCTGAGGGCATGGGCTGCTCCAACAAGCAACAAGGGGCATTTTGGCAAGAACACAACCTGGCAACAGCAGGTTGTGTCATCAGCATCTCTATAGTAGTTGCCGTAGTATAAGATTAGGACAAAGTCTGATTTCACAGGCTGTATCACTATGGCTTTCCATTAGTGTGCCCAGATGACCCCAGTCTGATCCTGCTATCTTCATTACTTACTACTGTGCAATGAGTATTACGTAATGTCTGTGACTTGTAAACATTTGATTATAAATTCAAATTCCTGTAAAATTCACAGTTAAATATTAGTTGCAGATAGGTTGAAACACAGATGTTTCTTGCTGGAATTAGTCCAGAAAGCCAGATTTAACACTGTGACTTCCCAGAAAAGAAGTTATAGAACGACAGGACTGTGGCTGGGACCCGTCACACCTACCATGGCCTCTGTGTATACTCATGTAAATCTTAGGACTCCTTGACTATAGTATCAGAAACTTTGCTATTTGTTGTACCATACGTACACGTATCTCAGCCCTACTTGTTTCCTTCCCTTCCCTCTCACCCTGTTTATAATCTTCCCCACATCTCCTTCTTTTGTGCACTCAGCTGGGGATGTGCTCCAACTAACTCGTGGTACTCAGTGGCTCTAACAATTCTCCTCCCACTGCTACACACCTAGCATTTGACCCGTTATGCTCCTCCTGCTGCAGGATCTTCTGCCTCCAGTGTCCTGCTCCCCTAAAAAGCTATGGATCCAACAGAGGTCACTTTGATGCTTCATTGAGTGTGTCACAAACTAGGAATAAATGAGTTTATGAAGAACATTTGAAATAATTTCATTTTTCATATACTACACTGCTTTTAAGGTACTTTGGGGGACCTTTTAAAGTCCATCCTGTAGTACCTATTAGTGCAAGACTACAGGAGGTGTTTTCCTTGCACCACAGGTACCAAGTAACAGTGCATTCAAGTCATATTAACTGCAAATGGACCAAGTAGCAATTCCAAAGTTCATGTATTTCACCAGTCTTGTGCCTGAAAAGTCTAGAAAATGAACATGTAAGCTCTGTTAACACTGTACTAAATCTTTTTCACTTATTCCAGAATAAATGGCTAAATTTTCCCAGTCACACGAAACAGCAGGTGACTAACAACAGAAAATATCTTGCTTTGCTCCCCTTAGACCTCCTAAGCAATCATTTTCTCTGCTCCCTGAGCCCCTGGATCAGTGACAAATGCACCAGTATTATAACTGAATTACAGCTGCAGAAATGTCAGTGCCCAGAACATTTATCTGCTCAGAACATCTAGTGCCTGCTTCCCTATTTCTCGAAATAGTCCTGCCCTCATCCTACCTCAACATTTCCTGCACATAAAGATAAAACTGGCGTCTGTGCTTGCCAACCCACTTTTTCTGTGACAGAAACCAATGGGAAAAGTATCAAACCAGCAACTCAAAGCAATTGGCTGCTCACTGAAAAGACCTTTGGAATGCAAAGATTGTTACTTGCAATAGGACTTCCAGGCATATGAACATAGGTTGGAAAGGATTTACTGCCTTCAGCCCCCTTGAGGCTGATGAGAGATTATGAGGATGACATTTTAAGGCAGGAATTGTTTATTTGTGATAGAAACTGGAGGAAAAAACCCCCTTGGTTACTTTTTGAACTATGAGCAGGATTTTACAAAGCAGCTTTCGAATACATTTCCCTTATCAAAATGTCTTGCAAAATCTGAGGGTGAGGAAATGGTTGGAGAACTCACAACTTTTCAGAACTGCAGCTGAACATGTGAAAATACAGCCCAGGAACTGGCAGAGAACAGTCTTTCCATGAGTGGGAAGTCGGCTGAGAAACCTTGCAATGACCCAGGAGTCAGAGGGAAAGGACAGGGAGATTAATGTGATTCTGAACAGACAAGAAGCCCTTACAGAAAACATGCTACATTGAAGTTTCCCTCCCACTCTCTCTCATCCTGCAGCCTCAAGTGACTCTGTGTCTGGATCCCCAGACCTCCAAAGAACTATCAGATTGGAAAAGCAAGGTCCTCAAGGACCCAAACCACAGATTCTCACAAGGTACTGACCACAGCAGTGCCCACCTCAAATCCCTCCAACCCAAATATGACTTTATTGCTGCAACAATATTTATTCCAGCTCTTCAGATTCCTGAAAGGTCATCAGGCAGAAAACCCACAGCCATGAACAGCTGTAACCTGTAATGTTGAGAGCTGTGGGAGCTGTCTGCCTTTCACTGTCACTGATAAGTTCGAATTTTGTCTCATTTTCTTTTTTTTTTTTTTCCAATTTATAGTACTCACAGTATGCATTCACTATTTTTCTATTTTTCAAACTTTTCATTTTTGGTTTTCAAAAAATGGAAAGGATTACTTTTAATCATTGCTGTAATTTTAATTTGCATTTATTAAAAATGGTTTGAAGCTATTAAAAGTATAATTTAAAAAACCCTTATTTGCAGGAGTTGAAAAGCTTGCAATGCACTCTGGAAGACAAGGGTACAGTTTACTGTCCTTTAAATACAACCCAATTTGCACTCAAGAAAATCACTCCACAAAATGAGCTAATGGGTAGTAAATGGTTTAAAACCATGCCAATTCTCCAAATCAGATTGCTTACAACATCCAGGCAGTGTCATCTTACCTGTTTTGTCTAAGTGCATGT
Organism: Manacus candei; assembly: GCF_025592945.1. Classification (NCBI taxonomy): domain Eukaryota; kingdom Metazoa; phylum Chordata; class Aves; order Passeriformes; family Pipridae; genus Manacus; species Manacus candei. The sequence goes on from NW_026138059.1 coordinate 536,280, forward strand.
CCCAGTGCCCTGCTGACACTATCGAGATAAATATTAAGGTAATAATTCTTTATTATTGTGGTTGTTGTTATTGTTGTTGTTCAGTAAATATTTTATCAGGGAAGGTAGGGTATCAAGAAGTAACCAAAGAGAAGGTAAAAGTAACTGTCAGTGACTTTATCAACAAACTGACCAATACCTGGATACAGACCCACTACTGTCACGCAGTTATCCACAGAGTTAAATCGGATCTCTGGTACTGTTTTTGGCATCAAACACCATCCTAGTTAATGCCTGGGCACAATTCAGGTGACACAGGCTGAGGACCACTCCTCACTTTGTTTCAGAGGGGTATGAATGTGAGTCATGCCATGCCAGATGGCCTCAGGGACAAATCACGGTCCTTGGCCGATTTAATTTCCTCATGCAGATGTTGTTCCTCTCTCTGCAGAGGACTCTATTTTCATTAAAAATAGAGGAATGAGCTGCTGCGGCCCTAGCAATGTACATTAGATCATTATGAGTCCTTCTGGAACTGCCTGATTAATCCTTGTTATCCGGACTTTCTGCCAGCACCCTGTCACTGCCTCTCATCCTAATGCTGCGGCACAACCCCTTCCCATCAGGTATCACTCAGTTCCACCACCCAGAAGGGCACCACAAGGGGTGAGGTGTCTTCAGGAGTGTGCTGTGAGAGTTTTCAGTCTGAACTGGAAAGGCCCATAAGTAACATGTAATAAACGTATGGACAGACTCTTTCCCACAAGATATAAAAAATATACAGAGAAAGACTGTGCTAAAAGGCTTTTGGTTTTGATGTCCTGCACTCAGAAGTTACAAAATAAAGCTAAGTGACATTTATAACTGTCATATGAATTCACTACTATATATTTTTAATTGCAAAATAAAACCTTTTTTCTCATAAGATACCTCTCTCATCTGGGATTCATCCCAATTGATGTTTAGGACCCATATTGAAGCTGACTCCAGTTATGTACTCCAGCTGTATGGACCTCTTTTTTCTATTTGCATCACACCTTTTAGCCTGCTCCAAAGTACTGAAAGTTTTCCTGAAAGGCCTTCTATTTTTCTCTCTTGCTGAAATTGTTTCAAAATACAGGAGACACAGAGGGTCCCACTGTTAAGGTGCAACCTGGGCTGTGGAGAATATTTTGATCTTGTGGCCAAAGGTTCTTCTGTCTGTCCTCTCAAGTAGAACTATGTTTTTTACCATCCTCTGCACTCTTGTCTTTTCCACTTGTTTCACTTATGTCTATGTGCCAATCTTTCTTTTTACCCCTGATTTTGATTTTTGACTCCTACACCAGCAAGTTATTGCCACAGATTAACAAAAATGTAAGCCAATTTGCAGAAAAGAGAAACCCTGCTCTCCCACCACATCCCAAACATGCTCCTTCACCTACCCTTTACCATAGTTGTCAGTTCTTTTATATCCAAAAGCATGTGAATACCACTAAGGTTCAGTGAAAAAGTCACCTGCATTTTTTTTAATGGGTCAAGAAATTAGTAGTTTAATTAAAAAAATAACTGCTCTGTTTCACCTAGGAACTCCTAAAATTATTTTTGTTTCAAGCTAGCAACCCATTGGAAATCACAGTGCTGGTTGTGGGAGTTTAGAAAAATCATAAATAAGTCAGAATAGTGCTAGTTTCTAGCAAACATCTGATTTTCTCTTTATAAGTAGAAGCTTGTGCTTGACTGAAGGAAACTAGGGTTTTCATGCTACATTTATGTCTTCTGTTCTACCAAAAGACTACCTCATCTACTGGAACAAAGGCTGCATGCTGAGAGGAACACATCTATCTTCAAGATGGATGTTTGGCCCATCGCCTGAAGCCACAAGATCTATAGCTGGAGATGGTTCAGCAGGTTTGGTAAAATGGCTCTTAAAATAGACTGCAAGTCCTGAGCCAGCTTCTAAAAGCTGCCTCTAGCCAGAGCTGCTCCTGGTGACTGCTGTCCTCCCTCGTTATCTTCAGAGCTTGCTCCTCCATCTACTGCCACTCTTCTGTGCTTGGCTTTGGAGTCCCTGGCTGCACCCTCTGGCCCCATCTGCACTTGCAGTGCTCTCATCACCTCTAAGTCTTCAGTGACTTTGGTAATGCGGCCTTTGTGACTTCTGTGTCCTGCCAATGAGTTTGAAGAATGAAGTAGCCAGACCAGCTCCTTCGCTGGGAGGTAGCAGTCACTTGAGTCTCTGGAGGGAGGAATTTTGATGCTTTTTCTCCCTCAGGGTAAAGTAAAACAAGCTAATTAAAACCAGTGAACTCAGGGAGGTGTTAGCTGCTCCCTCACACACTGAGTTTATAGGCTGAATCTTGTTCTCTTTAGGCTTCCAGATTTTTCTCAGTTACTATTTCTCCTGTCACATACTCAGCTCTTTCTTTTCATACACTCACTGCTTGTGCCTGTCCTTTGGAAAAACGTTTCTACAATTCTACACTTCATCAGTGCAATAATCATTTCAGGCTTCCCTGTAAGACATAGTGAGCTAGTGTGATGCACAGAGAAGTAGAAGGAAGTCTTCTTCTGGATTTCAATATGCTTTCAATGAGGTATTTTTCCTTGACGAATCCTGTTTTTTCATCATCTTTCACTTACTTTGGTATTCAATATGTGTGTGAGTGTGTGTGACTATGTGTTTGTGATCTCCATCTCCCAGACTTTTAGTGCTGAGAAGGATACAAATTTGGGAGATAAACTCTAAAGACATCATTGATAAAGAATTGAAGCCAATTCCATGTTTTAATCCTGCATAAATTATCCTAGAACTCAGCCCACATTTATGATGTGTGAGAGAATAGAAAAATAATGGGATTACTCAGAAGTTTCAGATGATTATAAACATATGGTGCAGGAGGGTATAAGAACAAAACATACTGAGGGAAATATCGGTAAAGAAAAGGTTAATAATGGAAAAAGTAAGTTTGGAACCTCATATGTGGCCTATTATCAAACACTACTGACACAAAAGAATTCCTGCAGAACTGTTAAAAGTGGACAGCTAGTAGTTTAATGATTGTAGCAAGAAAACTTTAGGGCATTGGAAAGGAAACTATATGATTATAAAAGAACTCATCACGTATTTAAGCCTCCTATGAAAAATGGTAGTTTTTTTGTCTGAAGTTCCGGATTGGGACTCAGATATTGATTTATTTCCCAGTTCTGCTGCAGATTTCCTCTGCGACCTTGGGCCAGTCACTTTGGGAGAAACATGTTAAAGCCCCTAAATGACTTATGAATCCAAGTCACTTTACCAAAATTGGCATAGCAGCAGATTCACAATGGGAAAAGCTTGTAGGAATCCTGACCATAGCCAAGGCTACCCCTGAAGTGACAGTGTTCTGCCCTGTCACTTCTCAGTTCTGAGCACCAACAGGCTGCTGTCCCTCAGGGAAGATGGCTGCCTTCTGAATGCTCATGAACAATGAGCAGGGAGGGAGGAATCAGCTGTCCTCTGACCTCCTGTAGGTGCTGTGGAACAGGCAATCTTGGGAGCTGCTCCCTCTCGTGTTTTCCAGCATCTGATCAATTTTCATCAGTGGCTCATTTCTGGGAGAGGCTCAGATGTGATGCCTGGATCTGTGCAGGCAGAAGATGCCAGGATTAACATGGTCATCAGGTTTACCCTGTAAAAACAGGGGTTCCCATGCATTGTCATCCTACTTTGTTCAAAAAAGAAAGAATCAGGAACAACCATCCCTTGCAAGGGCAATTGGGTTTAGTGTGGCATCTAGGTCACTGCCTACCCACAGCCCTCAGCCTCAGAGCTGAAACCTACTTCCCAAAAGTTCAAGGGAAGTGGTAGGAAAGAGGAGCATGGGCAGGCTGTCCTCTCTTTCCCTCATTTTGTGAAGCTGAACTCTAACCAAAACACAGAGCTCCCCTTTTCTTCCTTCAATCCTTGGGCTTCCTTATCAGGGTTAGGAACGGAGTGTTTATTTGTTTGCCAGTGCAGGAATTAGCTTCCTAAGGAAACTCACCTAGCAACCAAGCAAGCATGTAAACTTGAAGCACCTAAGTGTTGTTGCTTCCAGATTTCTGACAGCTTTGAAAAATGGACACTTTCTGCTGTCACCAGCTTGTGAAGTACAAATAGCAATAGCAGAATATTCTTTATCTCCCTCATCCTGTATTAGTCCATGTTATACATGGTCTTGCAACTCACACACAAAATTGGAATGCAAGCAGTAATAAACCTGTAACGTAAGTAGGGGAACCAAGGATGACTGTTCACTCTAGATTTCCATATGCTATAGCGATGATAAAAGGATCTTACAGGCATTTCTCTCTCTACCTTAATATGCAGCATGGTCATAACTCAGAAACTGCTTTGGACAGGATTCACAAACTGCTGTGTCTGTGTAAAGTCAGTTGAAAGTAAATAACATATTTTCCACTTCAGTCTCTTGGATATCTCCATTTGCCATGATTTGTTTCATTCTACATGGAAGTATATGAAGCTTAAGATACATATAAGATCACAGAGGTGAAGAATTTTAGGTTTCTGAGATTCAAAAATGTCCTAGCAGAGGATCTCCCTTAAAAGCATATATTTTGTTGTCAGTGGTTTTGGCATAAGCAAAAGATCCATACAAAACACATGAGAGAATGTAGCAAAAAGGGAAAAAGGTGGGTGATTATAATTTAAAAAGTAATTTTAATATTAATAATTTTAGTAATTAATGTTTGCTAACAGGAGTGGAGAAGTATAAAGTGATTCAGAAATATCAAGGTAAATTTTTTAACTTTCATCAAAACATTTTCAACTTAGAAGACTCCACCTACATCTGCTACCTTCTCAGAAAAACCAAGGCAGGCTGACCTCACTGCTAGCTGAGCTTGATGCAATAAAGGAAAACTATTCTCAATATGGACTGCTGCAAATTTACATTGCATCAAAGTTGTTTAACTCTTCTGGGTGAGAGTAGGAACAATTTCATATATCCATGTAGCTAAAGTCTTGGTAAGTATGTTAGATTCTACATTCAGAAAAAGAAATAAAAAGTTTCTGTCACTGTAACCTTCTATATCTGCTTTTACAATCAGTGTGATCAAAGCAGTCCTTCTGTCATGGGACAGGATTCCCTTCTGGAATATTTCCACAAGACTTGAGACAGCTGCTGCAAAAATGTATTTTAAAAAGCTGCAGGAAATCTGTCTATAGGTGATGCTTTTCCCAAGTTTTAAGTCTTGAAAGAATCTTTCTTTTTCCTGTAAGTAAATGTGTCTTTTCATTTACTGTATCTGCTTGTAGAGGGGAATCCTTTCACTGTCAGTTTTTCACTGATGTTTGTCTGAAGTCACTCTGGTAAAACTTATCTCTTTTTAAATCTGTTGGCTACTGTATTTGTCTGTGACAAACTACCACTGAACCATAATCTTCTGGGTCAAGAGAGTCATCATAATCATCCCATCAGACCTTGGGCATAAGACATGGCACAATTTCAGTTATTCCCATGGAAAATCTGTTGACATGTTCATCCTACAAAGGAACAGATTCCCTGGGGATCAGACTGCCCCTGCTAGGACTCTCTCTACTAGAATTACAAAGGCCAGGGAATCAGCTGAGTAGTTGTGGTGACTCCTCCTGAATGTCCCGGCTGTGTCCCTTCTGGGTCCTACACGCTTATTTCTGGAAGAACTGATAGTTCAGTTATTTTTCCATTTATTCTTTCTTAGAATTTTGCTGTCTGTAAATTACCCAGCAGGACCACAGGAAGTGCAAGGATACTGAAACAACACTGGTTTTGTTCCAGGGTTTCACAGTGCAACCAAAACTGGTGTCATCTAAGCATCAGACTGTATCGAGATATATGGTTCCAGGGAACTGAGGTGTTGTGAAATCACACAGACTGTGAGGAAGCACAGGGTCCCTGCCTGTGGATTGACCATCACTTTTCACAACTCACTGAAACTCCATCTCTTTCTTCTGTCCTTGACCGTGCATTGCTATTCACTCACTCCTACAGTTTGAAGGTAAATGATGATCCTTCAAGGCAGATCTCTGCTGAGTTTTGCTCCGTGCTTCACTGAAGCATAAAATGCAGTGTACATTGACTCCACTGACGTGTTTTCTTTCCAGGCACAGAGCTTCATACCCATCTCAGGGCAGAGTCCCATGTTTGTGGGAACTCTGAAGATGGTTTTTTAGTCTAAAGGGTTTTGTGCCCAAAACTTGCATCAGAACCTGTTTGCAATGAATAAGGTTTAGAGTTCTTGGCCCCATGAACCATTACACAGGCTGCTGAATTCCCACCAGTATATCATAAGTTTACTGCTTTGACATGCCTCTCCTTGCATGTCCTCCACTAACTTCAAACTCTGTATTTCCATCCATTTCTATTTTTTTCTGTGACAATACACTGAAGACAGACCACTGTTGCCAGTTTTCTTTCCTTTATACTTAGTCATTCTAAATTCAAAATTTGAGGTGATAAATACAGCAAATATGTTTTCGATTTGACCTGATGGATAACAATGTCTGAAGATCTTTCAACACTTCCTAGTAAGAGGTTTTTACTGCAGTCTTATTTTCTGTTTATGAGAGATATCAATCGCATCTGGTTTAGTCTCTATTACTAGGTCCCATTTTATTTCTTTCAGGATGACTGAGGAGTTTTTCTGTCTCTCAAATCTAAATAATTAAGTCTGTTCATAGATTCATTTAGTCTGTGAACTCCCCTAAATAAGGTCATATACCACAGATTCTTCTTCAAAAAGAATGTAGAATAGTTTTAAGTGGCTGAACTATGATTAATCTGTGGATGTACATGACTGAGAGAAACATTCATCTTATTCTATTTTCAAATGCAGGTTCAGACCCTGTTGCAAAGATATACTTTATCTGAGAACAAGCTATTGGCCTTAATTCAGATATGACCAAACTATATAACAGTGTTTATTAGGTCAAATTTCCGATGTCTTCTCAGGTTAAAATAAAATTAATCAGTGCATAAGTTTTTTGCTTTTTTATTTGATTTGTTATCCAGTTCTGTAACTGTGAGAGAGGTGGTATAGATTTCAGCTGATGTGAATTGAAGCCAATTAGGTAAAAGAGAACCCCAGATTTTCAGAAGTGCATTACAATCTCTCTAGAAAATAGGTCATCTGAAAAACTTTCAGAGCTAATAGTTCTTGAAAGTGGAATGGCTATTACTTACTGCCACGGGGTCCTCTGATCTTCCCGGGACTCTACATGAGTCTGTTTATTACTGTTTTCTTTAAAAATGGAGCCCTTCCGACCTCTTTTTTTTTTTTTTTTTTTTTTTTTGTTTAATGTACTCAATACTTAAAGAGCACTAGACTACAAAACAAATGAGACTATCTGTGACTAATATTTTAATCCAGAGCCCTAAAATTCCCTGTGCACAATTTGAGCTGTTGCACAGCCGGTTGACTGCAGACATTGCATCTCTGTGTTTCTCAGGGTCCTGTTGAATCTGTTCATGAGACGTACTATTCTGTAAAGGTTAGTGCACGTGGGAAAGGTATTATCAGCTTTTCATTGCAATTTCACCTAAAAATTCTTTCTCAACAGAGCGTGTGGAATCAGAGAACATTAAGAAATGGATAAGAGTGAAATACATGGATAGGAATGAAACCCTATACATATATAACATTGAAGAGAAACAAGCTAACACATAGACATATTTACCTCACAAAATATACCTTGTGTTTTCCCAAATTTTCATAATTCTCTTGAGAGTTATAACATATATCTTGTGTAAAGCTCCCCTTTAGAGCAAAGGGCTCCGTTTGTATTTACTGTATTTTGTTTACAGAACAGGTAATGTAGTGCATTTTAGGACCCTACTGAACTATTTTTCTTGAAGAAAGTGATTAAGTTAATAATTTCATTAATAGAAACAGGTTTTCTTTACATTCAAAGAATTGAGAGGCTGTATTCATAAGAGTAAGATGAAGCATTTTATTAAGTGCATTCGGACAACAGTAGTGAATGGCAAAAACGTACTGACTGCAGGTGATCAGAAACCTAAAGATACCCTGATTTGTACTGAGGCATCATATCACTGACAGGAGCTGAATCAAACTTTTTATGTTTGGAGATGGTGTATTAAATACAGGAAAATCCGCAGGAATTAGCATTATACCTCTCTATAGTGGTCTATGACAAGACTTATGTGCTCATCACTGAACCTGTGAAAGAACACAAAAAGAAAAGATCATAATGTGGGGGGTTTTTTAAATGCTACAGTGAAATGGTTTTGGATATATTTTCTCTGAATTCAGAGAAAACATAAATATCCCATGTGTATGAACAAGCATTTTACACACAGTATTCAAAAGCAGATGTGCAGCTCATCTGAGCAATAGAGACTACATGAAAGAGTTATGTCCAGTGTGCAGTTCTCCTCAAGTCTTTGTAACGTGTCTCCCTTTGTTCCTACTTCTCTGTTAGATAATACACATATTGAATGTGTAGGATGGAGCTTCTAAGTGCTAAATGGGCTTAGGCAGTCTTCCTTGGCAAAACATCCAAAGCAGAGTACGGTGGAAGACTGATTAATCTTGTGGAGTTTTCATGCCCCCTGGCGGAAAACTCTCAGTGTAGTCGTAAGGATTTCATGCAGAGACATCTCTAAACAGATGTGTGGTTCCTGAGACATAACTGAGTCGCATTCTCGTTTGAGGCACTACACTATTATCGGTGTACAGCCCATGAATAAGAACACACAAGATCCCAAGTTACAAATGAGCACCTGGACTCATTTAAGCGCTGTTAGCATGATGTACATTGCTCATACGGTATAAATTGCTGGCCTGAAATTTCTTGCAGGCAAATGATGCCAAGCTCTTAATATATATAAAATGAACTCTAGTAACTTAAGCAAAATAATCACAATTTTCCCCACAGTCTTTCCAGGATTTCAATCTGGAGGATTTTGAAGGATACACAATACCTTGTTACAAACCATATAATGTTTTAAAAAGTATCCAACTGACAACCTTGGCTAACATTGTATCTTCTATCTAGATTATTTCAATATGTCATGTCCGTATCACACCACTCTGTCCATGGTCCCAATGCCAAGGATTTCTGTCTTGTCCAACCTTTCCATCTGGAAGTAATGAGCTTAATATTCTGGCTCTACCCCCATAAAAGCTATGTCACAAAAAAGTAGCAGTCTTACGAACTGTTGTATACCCTAAAGACAAATTTGAGATCCATGCAGCCTCTCGAAGTTCTACTCGGATTCATTTAAAGACAAGTTTTCCACTCTACTCCCATAAGACCTACAGCATACCACAAGACTGTGAGAGTGATTTGACAACCATTTGGGCTTAAATCCTGTTCTAGACACGTCAGAGGACTGTGTTTAACAGATAATGAAGGGCTAGGATGGTCCTGTGGGGAAAAACACATTGTGTTATAAGATTTGCTCTTACCATGGCCGTTCTTTTGGTTGCTATTCCTCTTCAGACTAAAACGGAGGAAACAGAAGTTCTTTGGTTTTAAATGTTTTCTCGTCTTGCATAAAGTTACTGCAACCTCTTCTCTTTCTCGTTATATGAATACAGAAAACAATGAGGCAGGGAGAAGCTTTATACCCGTCAGCTTCAGCTTGAACTCTGACTGCACATTCACCAGCACAGGCCGGTGACTGAGAGCATCATCAGGGCTCCCTTCACTGCTCCTGTGTGGAGACAGAGAGACCTGTTCTGAGGAGAGTTTGCTTTAAATTTCTTCTCTTTCCATTTTTTTTTCTTTTATCACGCGGTGAGAAGGGTGGGACATCACTCTAAGTAGAAGTTTTACAAGTGATGTCCTAAGAAATATCAAGAATTACAAAAACACTTATTATGAATTGTTTTCATTTTCTTGTAAAGTATTTTTTGTCTCATTTTTCTAGAATTACTGATTTTTTGCAAAAACTGGAATTCTGTGCCAAAATGTGACAGTATTCTTGAGACAACTCATCCAGACTGCATACATTTGCAGAGGTAAACTTATCCCATGTACCTTAGGCACCCATCTTTGTTTGGGATTAATCTTCCATTGGAAGTGCCTCTCTCCTCTCAGTAACTATAGACAAAGGTAGGCCTGGAATAATATTTAAATAACTAAAATAAGGTGACATCAGTCCTGTTTTTTAATGCCAAGATTAAAAGCAGAACTCACTGAGCCAACACTTGTGTTTGTCATATTCTTACATCATTATAAGGACTCATTTTATAATTCCTTGACTATTTTAATTGCATATAAATGGAACTCTTTAATATTTAGTTGAAACTTCTTTCAATACCTCTCAAAATAGAAACCAATTATAAGAATATTTTCTTATTCTTCACTAGAAAGATGTGCAAGTACAGGTGGATTAATCATGTTTTTAGAATCACTACTATGCTACTGCTGACCAGAAAAAAAAAAAAAAAAAAGTGGAATTTAAAAATGCAGATGTTCTGAAATGAAAATGCTTTGCACAGTCCTGTTAGAGTCACTGAAATTAAATTTTGGCAGATACAAATATTCTGACATTGCCAAAATGTCCTGTTTTATAATTTTGGAACCCGGTATCTAATATTTCCTTTCAAAATAGTTTTGCATGTTTAATGCTCTTATGATGTGTTTCATTTTGCATTCTCAATACAATTAAAAAGTCAACCATAATCAAGGGTTTGTCTCAGACATTTCAGTTGGTACGAGACATTTTTCTAAAAACTTTCTCTTCCAGATAATTTTAAATTTTTTGAAAGTTGTGCCTAACTGGCCTAAAACCAAACCTGAAAACACTCTGCAAATTTCTTTTCTACATAGATACAATTTATTGTTGTTATTCTACCAAGACTATGTCAATCATAGATCTCTTAACAAGCTGAAAGGAAAAGAAATTCACTGTTCCTCAGAGAGGATTTCACCCTCACTGAGCCAAGACCTATGATCCATTTCCACAACTGCAAGAGTACTCTGTACAAAACCACTTTCCTTCAAGTGAATCTGTGGAGAAATTGGTGGTATCTTTTACGTCACTTTGCAAAATTTAAAGTGATTAGAGGAAATAGATAAAGTATTGTCATCTCTGAAAATACAGCTGTGTTAGTTTTTAGCATTAAAATGCCTGACTTATTAAAGTTCATAGATGCTCTCTTTTGCCTCTGTGAAGGTCATGTTCAAGATACCAGAGAGGAAGTATTTCTTCAGAGCTTTAGATTCAGAGACATCAGGTTTGATCTGTTCATTTATTAGCATCAGTTTGTGTAACAGTGTCTTCAAACACAAATTTGCTATAAGGAGCCAGATCCCTCAGCCTATACAGTTCATTTTGTTCTGCTTCATGGCTCACTTTACAGCAGTGGAAAATGATGTATACCATCTGGAGGGTCCTCTTGAATATTTCCTCTGAGAAGATGGACTCTCTGGTTGTTGTAAAGCCAGCAGAAATGTCTTTGATGTCTGTGACACCTCTGCTGTGCTGCCTGGCATAAGGAAAGGGGTGTATTTACAGAAAAGATAGGGAATGTGGAGGAAAAAGCATTTTCACTGTCTGATTTTTCCCAGGATCTATGAGTTCAATTCACTGGCAATATTTTAAAGCATTTCTCAGCAGTGTTTTGTTCGAATGCTGACGGTACTGTAGAGCCAATCACACTTTTCAGCCACTGTCTCTCCTGCTTTCCTCACTAGCAGACTAGAAGTTGTCCCAGATTTTCTCCTTACGCTTAGACACCTTTTCTTTTTGCTGCTCTCCAGATCACATTTTATTTTCTCCTCCTGAGTGTGAGTTGACACAATATATTGACTGTACTGATTGTTGTGTATTGACTACTGATTGACTCTTATGCTGAAATGTCACTCTGTCTCCAGAGGGACACCCTGCAGGGAGACAGACACGTCCCTGTTAGGTCCTCTGGAAGGCCAAGCTTAGTGAAGAAGGTTCCTATTCCTCTAGCAACTCCCAGTGTATATGCAGCTCCTTGCCTTTGACTGCTATTTAAGCTTTACTTTACTCAAATAAATCCAAAATCTGCCATATGAACAAAAACCAAGACCCTTAACAACAAAGCAATCCTTCCTTCCACCTTCAACAGACCTACTCACACATGAATTACATTTTGTAAAAAAATTCAGCTTTGGTTGATGTCCTAATGATCTGGTCATGCTCTGAAACTTCATCATAGAAGCAAAGAGTAAAGCTACTACTTTTCTCTGAAAGAGTCTATGGTGCTAGCATAAAGTAAGAAATATGGGATAGTTACAGGTGGGAAGAATAAGGAAACAGGGAGGCAACATAAGTTGTGAAATGCCTAAAATCTGAGATAAATTATCCTGCTTCATTTGGTATTTCTCCCTGCACGTCTTGATAATGTTCATGCTCAGCATTTTTATAAAAGAGAATAAATTAAATCACCCTTAGCATAAATATGTTCAGGATGAAAGTGATTTATCATAAGGATTGCAACTATTCTGATGGTGGCTCAAGAGTTAAGATGATTATTTTATTACACCAAACTTCTTGAAGAGCAAGCAGCTATCTCTGAGTGTTCTTCTGATATCCAATTATTTGTCCACAGGTCACATAAATTCCTATTACTAAGCAGGCTACTTTTATGTACTACTGTTGAAATCTGAATACAACTGCTTTTCAAGTTTCATCTAATTTTTCAAGACTGTCTTTCAAAGGAAATGGAACCTAATGTGATTTAACTGTTGGAGGAGGTAGAGGGGGGTTAAATTCAGTCAATTTATGTTCATTATAAACAAATCCAAATTCCTAGCTAGTATGGTATGACTAACATATGTCACATACTACAGCATGTCTGGTGTACCCTTTAACATTTTAACAGTCCATCAGACATTAATGTGACTTAAACATCAAAAACAGGTTCATTTTGCCATTAATATCCTGAAACAAGAACATCTAATATACACATCCTGAGATTTAATCTGTAAACATAACCAAAAATGTCTGGATGAAGAGGGCTTGTTTATATTTCAGTAGTGCTACTTCCATGAAGCATGTGTCTGCTATCTTTAGTGTGCAACTCTAGCATCCTACCACTGAGAGGGCCCTAATGTCTTTGATACTGTTAGGGAGACTTATAAGTCTTCTGCTGACAAACCAGTCCCTTTGTAGATCTCCTAAAGTTAAAGCTACTGATAAACATAACTTGTCTTATAAAGAAGGGAAGAATTTTAAAACCACTTCAAACATGCTCAAGATTTCCCTATTCGTTTTTCCATGGTGTGAAAGCAGGTTCTGAAGTGAGCAGGAATTAAGTGAACATGCTTCTCTTTACTGAAGTAATGACTTGTTTAATAAACAAGAAGGGAAAAGGAAAAATGTGATGGTGCATGTAGAATGACAAAATAAGAAGATCTGAGGAAAACTTAATAAAATAAAAATGAACATTCAGTCCACTCAAATCCCTTTGTTTATTTTTTCAATCATTATTTGAATACTTGGTTGTTGCATTGATGAATGCTCAAGAAGGTACATTTCTTAGGAATTAGCATAGGACAAAACATATGTGCAGTAAGTCTCCAAACACGCTGTATCTATCAACTGTGTTAGGAGTGAGTGAAGCCACTACAGTCAGGAAGATAATGAGGAAAAAGGAGAAGAAAAAAAGAGAATAGTTGTGCCCTTTGATATCTGCAAGATTGTTTAATCCAGCTCTTACGTAGATAAAACCACAATGTAATTGCTATGGAGTGAACTGCATTAGCAACTATGGCCTTGGAAAACCAGCCAAATACATTCAAGGTCTGAAGTATAGATGAATACTCCAATGAAGGCATATCTTAAATCAATCATTGCACTAGTGGAATTTGTCAACAGCATGCTTTTTGAAGAAAAATGCAGATTCATCTGAACTTTTTACACCAGTGCATGTGTTTCCATTAAATTTTTCGTCAGGACTGTTTTGCAAGCTGAGGCTGGAATTTCTCATCGAATCCAGGCAGAGAAAATCCCTTCTCAAAATAGCTAATGGCATGGAAAACTCCTTTGGCAGAGAAGAACAAGAGCAGGGACCTCAGTATGGTCTCCTGAGCAATCTTATTTCAGTGTGTGAAACAGGGCCAGAGCAAACCTGAGCACGGGCAGATGGCTGTCGGTACAATTAAATTGTTCGCATGGTCCTTGGCAATTGTTTGGCCTGGGCTAACTACCTCTCTCCCAAAAATGTCCCAGCACAGCTGAGGGGATAGTTTGAGCCAGTATAGATGCAGTCAGCATGTTTTGGGGGGTAAAAGCAATTAACTATGTCAACACAAGCTGTGTGAGCTGGCCTCAGGGCAGGCAGCAGTCCCTGGGCAATTTCATTACTAGTACAGCTGCAATACAGTAGTCCCTGTGAGCACTTGGGGGAGTTATAAGATACTAGGAGAAAAGACTTTTTCACATGCATTTTTACTGCAAATTTTTCTGGAATGGTCTCAGCTTTGTCCCAATATAGACCGAAAATGTTTTCTGAAACCATGACTTTTTTGCAAAATAAAATTCTTGTTTTCTGGCCAACTCTAGTACCAATTTGACAATATTGACATAAAAACAAACAAAATGTATATGAGGTAAAACCCTAGTGTGGGTACAGTTTTGCAGATAAATGAATAGTTTATATGTATTTCTCTTCCTATAGTGCACCAAAATTAGGGGTTCATTCAAATTTCCCATTCAGATTCTCTGTTAGGTATTTTTCATATCCTCTTTTAACAAATGTAGCATGAAGAAATTCCACATGGGAACAGAGAGGAGCTAAGATACGAATGAACACAGGTAACATATCTAAATACCTGTGTATTCTGGACATACACAACATTCAAGATATAGATGTTGCTCTGATGAGGCTCTAGATAGTCATAAAACTTAGGGCATTAGGGGGACACTGATAATTTATTTTAGGGGATATTGCTTTACTCATCTGTACCATGAAAGCTGTGTGCACAGCTTTGAAACATACACATTCATCTTTCTGTGTGCAGTTGTCTGAGTTTTTTGACTGAGGACACTAGTCTTCCACCTTCAGGTAGATGTCAAAAATCAGTCCATGTTCTGTAAGAGCAGTTTAGAAAATGGTCTTGCATCCTCATATCTTAAAATTCCTTGAAGTTAGATATCACGTTTCTAAATTGGAACAATTACCTTTCCAGCAAAGATCTGTGGACACACTCTCTGAAGTTTTCAGTCTTTGTCTATGAAGATTTCTTTCTTCAGAGATAAATACTGGAAAATAAGAAATGCAATGATGGGAAGTACAGGTGAGTGGTTGGAAGAAGCAGCAACAATTTGTAAGGATGTAGATGTATCTGAGATAACATGATCTAGAAGCAATTCTAAGACCTGAAGTGAGCCACCGAATAAACCTGAGAGACTTTTTAAAATTAGTGATGAGACCCTCCTGCATCAGTGCATCCATATGTATGCATCATCACCAAGTTTCATCTTAAAATTATATTTCTTTCAGCCTTGACTCTTCTAAGAGCCCATAAGATGTTCTTTTGCTTACTGACTTCACTTGCAGAGCTCTGCAACTATTGTCTATTTTGTGTGGGATAGATGGTCTTTCTTCAGTTTTCAATTTCTGGAGACATGTTGCTCTGCTTTATCTTCCAAAAAGCAGTTATTGTCTTCCCCATACATGAGAGGAAATAAGAAATATGAATATTGAAGCAAAGACTGTTAATTTTTTTCTTTCTATATCACACTTAGAAAACTAATTGCATAATGTCTGAGAAGTTGACTCATGTTCATTGGATGTTTGGACTTAGAAATACACAGTTACAGATACTTCCAACAGAGTAGTGTCTTTCTCTTTCATTAAGATCAATAAAAGTTAATCATTGTGAATTTCTATCAACATTTAATTTCTAAACAATAGTCCATGCAGAAATCAGGTCCTCCACAGGGCTTAGCTATTGTGAAGCATATTTCTTTCCTTTCATTCTAGATTACTTGTGTTTTGCCTTACAGCCAAAATGAAACCTAGTTTCTCTCCTTTGACCACATCTCAGTGTGGATAGTACGAAGCACTAAGAGCTTTCCATTTCTGTGGTATATGCTGTTAATTGCTAACATATTCTGCCACATCATTTTTCACAGTATTGGAACTTTTTAACTATACCACAACTCAACAAATATTAACAGGACCAGACATGTCTTGGAAGATGGTACTGCTAGTATTTCCTTCCTCCTTTGGTTCCCACTGAGCAGATGCAAATTACTTTGGGACCGCATTTCAGTTCTGAAACGTGTTTCGATTTTGCTCAAACCTAATTGGAGGTCATGTGGAGTTTTCCTTCTTTCTTGAAAACAGCAAAAAAGGCAGTCTTTGAGCTTTAATTGCCAAGAAGCTCTCCCCCACAGAATCCACTTAGATAGATATCTTGTAGGAAATCCATGAACAAACACAGCCCCAAATTTTTACTGAGAAATGAGACAAAATTGTAACTGGCAAATACTTAGCCCCTCAAGACCCTGACCACATGGCCTGCTCTTGTTCCCTTTGGCAGTTCCTCTTTCCAGCTCTCTTCAGGGCCTGGGCTGTCTTGGGTGATGTATTCTGCACTGAGCCTTCGTAGCAGGGCATGATCCTCAGTAGGGCCCTTGAGTACTACTAAGATTCAAACAAATGATTAATAAAGAGCAGATCCCAGGCTGTAAATTGCATTTCATTCACACCATTCAAGTCTCGCTCCCACAAAAGGAGCTTGTCTACATTCATTTGGTACAAAATGAGGGATGGACTCAGGTTTCGTGAGTCTAAAACCAGAGTTTTCTTCCTCCATTGGGGAATCTAAGTTTTCTTTTGAACAGAAATTTAGATTAAATAAAAAATACATTGCTGCTTTCACAGCCTTCTTGGCTGGGTGCCAGAGAGTCCTCTCTGTAATTCTGCTTATTCTTTGCAGGTGGTTTCTGAACTTTTATGTTGCCCTGGGCGAGTGACTGAATATAAGTCTATTTTTCCAAATTCAAAATGTGAATAGTTCTGCCTATGACATCTTCTGACCAATGGTCTTGGGCTACCTAACATCTGAATCAGTGCATACATACTATTTTCTACTTGATGTGACTTGAAATAGGATTTTCATTCTATTTCTTAATTGAGACCATAAAAATATATATAACCTGAGACAAAAGACTGGGGTAAAACCAGCCAACTAACCAAACAAATAAACAAAAAAAAAGAGTTCAATACAGTCACTGCTGCCTCAGGAAAGCAGACTTTGACTCATTTCCCAATTTTTCTCTGTTACAGAACATCAATGTTTAGGAAGAATAGGGGAAAGGCAACTAACTTGAAAGAGACAGAGAGAGAGAGAGAGAGGAGTTTGTTCATTTGTTTGTTTAGTGTAGACATGTTATTTAACAGTCCTGTAATTTTTTATCCCTTGGAAAACATGAGCAATTACTTTACAGTGAACCAAATACACTTTTTCTTAGCGTGTGTGCGCATCCATCTTCATTCTCTTGCATCTTTTCAGGGCCTTGGAAGATGACTTTATTTCAAGCAGAGCAGTAATCATTGCAAGTACCGTAATTTTATCACTGATAATAGAGTATTGGGTTGTGTCACTGCAATATTAGGGTATGCAGCTATTATAAATTTGCTTGGATATAGAGACTTTTCTGGGGACTGCAAGTTTTTAGTTATTGGTAAATAAATCACAAAAACCCTTTTTCTGAGGCTGGTGCCAGCTTGCAATGTAACATTTTCAAACATTGGATAATCTTGTCCAAAAAATAGACCTTAACTTTTTTCAACAGCATTTCTAAGTTGCATAATGCAACACATTTCTGTAATGTGTTTCCAAAGGATAAGTCTTGATTGCTGTGCAACTTTAGGCAGCAATTAAGATTTTTTTGTTTGTTTGTTTGTTTGTTTTATAAAGTTGACTTTTAAAAACAGAGCTGGACAGAAAACAAGAATGTTATTTCAGGAAAAAAATTTCAAGGTTTTTACATTAATTTTTATTCTGACACAGAAGGAAACCAAGCCATGTACTTTTTTTTTCCCCTCCTAATGAGAGACACTAGAATAATTGACAACACTGCAATTCTAGTACTTACTAGCATTAAAGAAAAAATCTTGTTTTGAGCTGAGCCACTGGCTTTTGCAATATAGGTCTCATAGAACTCATACTGGATTTGAACACAAAATTTGTAGACCCTGCCAATGAAAATTACTTGGAAATAATAAACATCTTGTAAAATTTCAAGTTTGACAAATCAGTATTCATAAGGAAAAGAAAAAAAATCAACTTCATTCCCTGCTTTGCAAAATTATACATAAAGAAAAATGCGTAAGAACACTATTTTAGAAATAAATTACATTGAGGTCAGAATTTAGAGACTCAGGGTGAAGATTCAGCTTATTTTCATATTGTACTAATTTGCAACACACTGAGACAAAATGTTACCACAGGAAATTTTACCATCACTTTTGAGTGTATAAAGTACACTCAAAACAATACATAGAAAAAATAACCCTTACAATTATCATCTTCATAGAAATTAATTTGAAATTAAAAAAACTGAAATACTAGCTCACATATTCATCTGCAATAATTTCCTTTAGTTCCATCTTAATTTTCACAGCTGTCAATACTATGTTTGTGGTTATGTTTGTATAGAAACAGTCTCAGGACAGTCTTCCACTCCAGAGCTTTTGATGGAGAAAATGAGCAAATATGGGCTGAGGCAGAAGTGGAGCACACAGGACCAATCAACTCCTAGGGTCCATGACACTGCCAGGAAGGCTCAGAGGAGTGACAGTCTGCAAGCTGCCTCCCAAAGAGCTGAGAAGGCACGAAGTGTGCAGCAGGTTGGCAGATACAGATTCATTCTTCCATAGTGATGTAGCCCAGCAGAAAGGACTCCAGTCCTTTTGTCTGAGAATGGTATTGCCAATAAGTGCAGGAATGCAGATTTACTCCTAAAGATCCCACTGTGAAAGCAAAGAAACGTGAAATGGGCTTATTTGGTAGCACTCCAATGCGAAGACAGAAATACCAGAGTTTGCCAAGTGAGGTGGATGAAATCAGCAGAGAGAGTATTTTGTTTCTAACTTTAGAAGATACTGCAAACAGTGGAAGGAGAGAAGAGGATTGACTTTTATTTTAAAAAGAAAACTCTTTAGCATGCATTTTACGCTATTGTAGCATTTGCACTTAACGTAGGCCAGCTTTATTTTATTTATTTTTACATGTTTGCTCAATTTCAGATGGGGTGAGTGAGCCTTTAAAAATATACCCTCTAGGTTCATGATATACATCAGAGCTGTATAAATCTCCTAGGAGACTTAAACAAAGAGAACCTAAAAAAGATGTTCCTTATTTTGTGGTAGTTCTTCCCATGATTAATGGAAGCCTCTGATGATGACTGCAACTCAGTATATTTCTTGGCACTGTCACTGTGTTTTCCTTTCTTCTCAACTGGGTCAAGTCACAGTGACTATAAAAAGTAGAAGCACAAGGTTTTTCTTGACAGTTCATAATATAAAGAGGGCCTGCTCCTGTATAGGGTGTTGTTTTGTACATAACTGTGGGTGTTTGTGAGGACATGATAGAGATCAGAACATGATAACTAGCGCAGAGAACAAGGATTCGGATAAACTTTTACAAAAGAAACTCTGCCCCATTTCTGTCCCGGCAGCCCTTCCTGTGAATGGCTCTTTGTACTGGTGCATTAGCTAAAGAGGGATCTATTTTGCTTTTCAGGTTTACAATCACCCAGTTCTGATTTGGGCTGCAGTATCCAGGATGCCTTCTGCATGTCCAAAGTCAAGCCTGCTGAGTGCAGTTCAGGGGGCAGAGCTACTGTAGTGTTTCAACCACTACAAGTTTTGCCAATTTTCTACTGTCCTGAGCTGTCAGAGGCTGGCTTCAGTCTTGGTATTGTCCAATGTACAGGTGACACCCTCTGGTAAACTCACTTGAGAAGTAATGAAGTTTTAGTTCGTAAGCTACAAAGGAAAGGCCATATATGAAAAACCATATACATAATTTAGCAAATAATTTTTAACATAGACTTTGCTAACTTTTTCTGGAGCTTTGCTATCTTATATCTTAGTTGCTTGAGGGAATTTTGCAGAAAAAAATGTTAATACCACGTACTCTAATGTTTTTTGGTGCTTTAGATTTTCTTCAGGACACATTGTGAATATAGTGACCATCCCTGGATGGTGGGACTAGAATGTGGACTAAGTCATGTCTTCAGGTCCCATATAACTTCAGAAAAAGAGAATTAAACCACGAAGAAAGCAACAAATTTTACAGATTTGTCCTAATTTTTGAATTTTTTTTTTTAAGAAAAAAGGACTGTGACTAATGGGTGTCTCAGGTCGTTGGAATGATAGACAGACTTTTTTAGCTTTCATGAGTAAGAGTCAGTACTGTATCCTTTCAGTACAGTCCCCGTACCTGGGAATTTTCAGGAAGCTCTAAGTCACTCAGGTCTGGTCATTGACACTAAAAAGGAGGGTGGGGGTTGTGTGGTTTAGACATTTCTCTTTGCCTTATCCTCTTTGAGTATAGGTAATAGAGTTATCGTCATTAAAAGATTTATTTCACAAATATCTGATAACTCTGTATTTAAACATAAATTGCTACAGTAAGTGAGCGTGCCTTGTAACAGAGCCTACAACGTACAGCAAGGCACTGGAGCAAAAGGTCAGTAGTAAGCCAGTGTCAGCTTGTGATCAAAATCTAGGTTCATGATTGAGCCCTGCATTAAACAAGTAGCATTCTTTATTTCATTGCCAATGACATTTTTGTTAAAATGCACATTTTTCTGTACCTATATATATGCAGATAGAATGTTTTATATAACCCAATTCTGTTGTCCATTGGTTTGGTTAAAGTGCTTTCACACAGGTTTACTCTGCTAGATAATAAAGAACAAGATGGTGAGCAAGGTGTCATTTCATGGAGAACATCAGTGATGTCCTGTGTCTTCTAAATGCAAGATGCTAAATTCAGATTATGGAAACACCAGCTTTTATAATCAAGAAAAAAGACTATAGCCACCCTTTCATGTTTTATGTTAAAAAAATCCTCTAAGTCTTTTCTTGTGACAAACCAATGGCTTGAAAAATTCTCCTTTTAAAAAAAAAGTGGAACATTGTAAACAAATGACTGTTTTTCAATTTAGACAGCCTTGGGCTAGATGTGAGAATAAGCTGTGAATTAAGCATCCCTTGACAGATGGAAAATTGTAAAGTGAGAAAAACCAGACTGACCTTTAGTGTGGTGCTGACAAGTGAAGGATTACACCATCTTTGGTATTAGGAGCCACATGTTATGTGGACCTCATCAGAGGACAATATGTACACAGGAAACACACTGTTCCCTGCCATTTATTGATAGCAATACTTGCCACAGTCAAAATATTTGGTACATTTATCGCTTTGAAGGATTAAGGAGCCATTCCTATTAATACTGAATACAGGAAATTACTAACTCTCAGAATAACACCAGGTATGACAGATGCTGGTTTTTAAAAAGAAAAAAACTTTGATTGTGTGATTTGATCTGGCCTGTGGTTCCAGCTATACACCTGTGTGTGAGGGCACAGCAGGGATGGGGGATTCATAGGGGGACTGGTACTGGCAGAATGTTCCTGGGTCAGCAGGGCAGGGCTTGGCAGCCTGTCCCATCCCACTCTCCATCCAGAAGCAGGGCAGCTGGGGGCACTGGGACTAGTGGCAGCTGGAGACCAGCAGTGCTTCTGCAGCTTTGCTGGGGTAGGGGCTGTTGATCCCAGGGAGGATTAAATGGAGTCCTGGGGTGTGGGAAGGGTGTGGAGAGTCTGTGGTGATGGGGCCACATCACAAATAATTACTGGTAGTATAAATTATGAAAATATTATTATTCTTCTGGAGCAAAGAGGACAAGGATTTACTTATTTATTTATTCATTATAGTCCTGTCTTTGGACAGTGTGCGAAACTGTATGGTTTAAACACTGATGTTTAACAGTACTGGGAATATAGGCACTGTGGATCCCTCTGTGTACAAGTGTGCACACACTCTTGAGACCATACACCTGCAAAATCACTTGTGGCACAGCCTGCGCCTCCCTTCAGCCTGGTGGCTCAGATCTACCCAGCTAAAGTTCATAAACTGAGAAACTAATCTTCTCTATGAAGAGGATTGTGTTTCTAAAAGGATTGAAGGTTCCTACTGCAGTCCCAGTAACTTCCTTTCAGAGGCATAAAAACTGGCATGAGCAAATCTGATTTGGCTTAAATTTCAAGTTTGGTCCTTAGACCTGAAAAGCTCCACTTTTAGAAAAAAAATACCAAACAAACAAACAAAATCCAGCCCAAAAAGTAATACAGCATTAGAGAAAAATCCTCTGAAATGTCAGCAACAACATTCCCCAAGGCATCAATGAAAGGAAAAACAATACTTCCAAGATATTCCTTCTCATTTTAGCAACAACTTTTCCCATCAAAAACTTTTCCCCTTCAAATCTCTCTTTCAATTACTCTACTTATTATGCTGAATATTATTTCGCATTTCCAATCTCATTTTATGTGCAAGGTCTTTTCATGTATCTTTTCATCTAAGTGGACTTGAGTGTTGCAGCCCTAGGAGGCTGACAAGTTAGATTAGCAGAGATGCTTTACTGCCACAGCTATAATAAATTCTGTTCTGGTTTTAGAAGTGTCCCTCTGATCCAGGCATTTTTGCAATGATAGCTATGGGCATGGAGTTATAGAACATTTATTGGCCCTATGAATTTTGAATGGAGACATACATATTTTTTTTCGAGGAGAAATTTGAAACAGAAGTACCAAGGGAAGATGCTCCTCCTTGTTTCATTCAGCTGATGTGAATACAATAAGGATTCTCCATCCCAGCCTAGTCCCTCATAAGAAAGGGGTTTGCACTTAGAATTCACTATTTCTATCCTGAACCACTGTAGACGTGTTGAATTCTTTCATGCAGAGACTTTTTGTGAGCTTTTGCAGTGCTTCAACACTCTGGTAACACAAAATAATTTATCCTGAAAAATTAGTGGTATTACGTCAGACACGGTCACAGTGGTCTTTGCCCTGACATAAAGTGCTTTGGAGTGACTGTGTCACACCTACAACTGTCTTATTTCTGTCAGAAGCTGCTGAGATATATGAATGGGCAGTGCCAAATGTTCCCTAGGAAACCCAGGGTCATTCGTAACTACTTGGGAAAAGCAATGTTCAATGTTTCCTCGTGAACCATCCCATTAAAATACAGGAAAAATCCATTTGGTCATCTTGGGCAAAATTCAAATTGAGACACTTAAATATTAAATGTATCATTGGGTCCAGTTCCAGTTAAAGAGCCCTGTGGATAAGTAAAGTTGCATAAGTAAGTGCCATTTGAGAAAATCCAAAAAAACTCAGAGCTGGCAGATAGGATGCAGGACATACAGGGGACCTACATATTCAGGAACTGTAGCTGGAAGCCAGTGGGAAATGTCAGGGTATATGAAATGGTACTTGATGCCTACGTGTAAGGAACTGAACCTTTCCCTGAAGCTCAAGTGTCTACTTGTAGATATCCATGGACGTGCTTGGTATATATGCATCAGTAGTCAACAGAGTCAATAGAAGTAATATAGTAAGAGGAACTAAATAAACAACTTTTCTGACTGGCCACTGAAGACTGGAGTAATTTGCCCTCTGATAGGTATCTTGTGTAAAAATATCTCAGGACATCTAAGACATCAGCACAAATTAGTACACAGACACACCACCTACAGATGAATTATACCCTTCTACCATAGATTTGGGGCCTAGATTGAGATTGTTCAGCCTGGAAAAAAGAAGGCTTTGGGGTCTCCTAATTGCAGCCTTCCAGTACCTAAAGGGAACCTACAAGAAAGATTGAGAGAAACTATCTACAAGAGCATATAGCAAGAGAACAAGAGGAAATGGCTTCAAACTGAAAGAAAACAGGGTAGATTAGATATTAGGAAGAAATTCTTTACTGTTAGGGAGGTGAGGCACTGGAAAAAGTTGCCCAGAGAAGCTGTGGATGCTGCATCCCTGGAAGTGTTTAAGGTTGGGTTCGATGGGGCTCTAAGCAACCTGGTCTAGTGGAAGGTGTCCCTGTCTATGGCAGGGGGGTTGGAACTAGACGATCTTGAAGGTCCTTTCCAACCCAAATCATTCTATGATTCTATAATTCTGTGATAGTGTCTGGAAAGGAATGTGCTAGGACACCTAAAATGATTCCATATGCCTGCACTTAGACAATTGAACCACATGCTTCAGGTCTGCTTCAGGATGAAGTGAAGAGCTCTCTAACATCCAATGATGATATCAAGTAGATATCCATGGAGATCTTTACACATTTCTTCAGCCTTGAATTTGTCTGAAAGTAATTTATTGCAATATGTTTTTTGGAACTATGATCAAAACCCATAAAAGAACAGAAAATTTGAGTTTCCTTGGTGACTGGATTCATGTGGACTGAAATTATAAGGGCTCTGTTTCTCTGTGCTTCTGCTCAGCATGATTTTGGTGAATTAAGACTGCCAAGGGACTGTCAAGCAGAGTACCCTACTATTTGGTTTTGCACTGGGACTCATGTGTTGCTGTGTTTTCCTCCTGTTATTTTCAATTCTTGCAGGCCTGCATGTCAGATGAGCACAGTCAGCAGCATTCTCTCCCTCCCTATGACATTGTCCCTGTACCAGGACCAAACAAGGTAGGAGCATGGGGTGGCAGCGCAGGAACCAAGGAAGAATCTGTGCTGCCTTTGTGTGCACTGAGGGCTCCCACACTGTGAGGAACTCTCAGTTGGACACATCTGGCTGAAGTCCAGATCATTTAAATAGTTTCAGCAACTCACAGGGTTTGGAACAGATGGGGGAGTCTGGCCAAAGATGCTCAGGGTTTGTGGTTGAATGGGCTAAATTGGGCTAGGGAGTGAGTGCTTGCTCTAACCAATTGCCTTATTCAAAACCACCATTTAAAACAAAAGTACAGCTTCAGGAATCACTTTTTTCCCCCCTCTATTTAAACGGAAGTCCCTACTATACAAACCGTAAAGACTTTTTGGCAAGCAAACCCACATATGCTCTTCAGCCTAAGACAACACTGCAATCAGAAAAACATACGTGAAGCAATCTGTTAAATTCTTCATGCCTTAAACAATTTCAAACTTCTCCAGAATGTGAAGTTCTGTTCTGAATAAACACCTTGAAGCTCTTGTATGTGAACACAACATTTTTGTATCTACCTCTAAGCTGTAGAATCATAGAATGGCCTGTTTTGGAATGAACCTTAAAGATCATCTTGTTCCACCTCCCTGATGTGGGCAGGAATACCTTCACTAGACCATGTTGCTCAGAGCTCCATCTAACCTGGTCTTAAACTCTTACAGGGACAGGACATCCATGACTTCTCTGGGAAACCTGTTGCATTTCCTCACCACCCTCACAGTAAAGAATTTCTTTCTAACACCCAATCTCAACCTGCCCTCTTTCAGTTTGAAGCCAATCTCCCTTGTACTATCACTACATACCCTTGTAAAAAGTCTCTTCTTCTCCAGCTACCATTTGGCCCCAATTGTGTCTCAACCACTCCCGCTGCTCCCGCTCTGCAGGAAAGAACAAACCTGTTCTGTTTTTAAGCAGCACAGGAAACAAGGAGTTTTGGGGACTTTATGTCTTTTGGTCCTGGAATTACTAGACCAGTTTCCATTCCTGTCTCCTGTTGTTGATCTCCATTTTCTTCCAAATGGATTGCTTGGAAGAAAAGGAGAGCTGTGGTCATTAACAGGTCAGAAGGTAAAGCAAGGTGGGTTAACTTCGCTGAAACTGTTTATGTTTCACCGAGTTGAAGGGCAGATCTCAACAGAAAGCATGGGACAGGTTTCTTTCCTCAGTTCCAAACAGATTGGAGACTCTTTTTTCCTTCTCTGTGTCTGTTACACTCATTGTAGGCAGGTGGTAACAATCGTCTAGCAAAAGAATGAGAGATAATGAGGCATATGTACAATTTAAACACACCTGTAGGTTCAAAGATGTTCACTCACTGCTCTATAAAGGAGTACAATATGAGGGAGACAGAGGATACTGTAGATGATAAAGACTATTTAAAATTTCATTGTGAATGAAACACAGAAACTATTTTGGACGAAGGACATAGTTATTTTCCCTAAAGATCATAGGGAAAAATTAGCTCTGGTTTACAATGTAGGTAGGCAGGGTTACCAAACTTATCTCCAGCAATTTCTACCCAGAAATAATGCCTATGTTCTGCCCACACAGTGTGTGGATGTGTAGAAAATCTGACATATTGGGAATGTGTTGGGTTCACTACATACACACCAAGAAGAGCGCTCATCTGAATGTGTTGCATGTGATCTGGGTTTCAGCACAGCAGATTTGACTGGCAGAAGGATTCTAGTAAGCTTGAAATATCTCTCAGATGAATTTTTTGAGCACAAAAAAGTTTGAAAATTTTCCCTCTAGGGAAATTGGGATATACAGTAACCCCTGCACACATATGAGATCCCAATAAAAAAAAAAAACCAACAAACACACCAGTGTCAACATGTAAAGGCAGTAAATGAGACTCTACAGGGATAAGTGAGTGCAGATAATCCATGGTCTGAGGGAAGAATAAGGCCTCAATCTGTCATTCAGACAGATGTGAGAACAACCTGACTTCCTGAAACATTCAGACCTCTCCCATTCATAAGCCTACATCTTTTTCCATTGCATCCTCAGATGTGGTGGCCACCTCCTGTACTCGTGACCACTGAGAATCAACCTACTTGAAGTTCTGCAAAGGTCTGTCCTTAAAACCAGCTGTTATTGCAGCCCCTTTCTAACAGATACAGAGTTCATTTTTGTGTCTGTGGATGTTGTTTTGGCTCCACGTAGCAGAAAACAATACTGATCATTTTGAAAGGGAAGTTCCATGCAGAATTAATGTATAAAAGATGCACACACATGACTGTATAATTACATCCTGCCTTACATTGTGACTGCTAAGCATTCACTATTCTTTACAGGAAATTAATAACTTTACAAAGCAGCTGCTCCATCCACCAGCTTTAAAAAATAATATTACAGTTGTAAACCATGGATTACTCTTTCTGATACAGGTAATCCTCTTAAAATTGACCATTCTGTAATTTAATGAATTTATCTTTCTTTCAATGTGTTTTAAGATAAGAACCAAATGGTTAAATATCCATAACCCACCTAAAATTTTGGACAAGGTATTAAGAAATAAAATAAATAAAGATACCTTCAAGTAGTTTTCCTTAGCTGAAACAATATAGTTTGGATGTTTTTGAGTTAAAGGCATATCCTGCATATTCTCTCCTTCACATATAACTGTGTAAGGAATCACACTTTAACAAAGAAGAAAAATCTCCCCATTTATATTTTAAAGCCTTATTACCAATGGGAATATGAGTTTTCCCATGTTACAGTGTTTTATGGAGCCAAAGTAGTCATTTAGTAATGCTAAGTGGGAATTGTTCAGTAACATGTTTTGTGTTGGAAAGTGCTGGTTTACCAAAACAAAAGTGAGAGGAACCAAGGTTAGAAATTTTGCTGAAACCCTCCTCAGCACTGAGAATCATCTGTCCTGTGATTGCAGCACTCACCTGAGTAGCCTGAGCTCGATGTGTCTCCACTCTCAGGGGCATCGAGAGCAGGATCTCAAAGCTTGTTGTTGTGTATCAATACTCGTCACTGCTGGGCTGTCCAGAACAATGCTCATGAGTCTTCTTCTTTCTATGTAACAGTCCTGTGAAAAACAACATCTGAGAAGGTTTTAGATTTATCTTACAGTGAAAGGAGGGTACTTATTTACTTATTTTTTGGCCACAAAATTCTGTCATGGCAGGGTCACCCTATATAGTTCTAACAACACTCACAGATTGTTCAGTAAGAACTGGTCTTTGAGATTCCTCTTGGCTCTAAACTTTTTGAAGGGTGAACTAATGTATGGATAAGAAAGTACACTATCAGGTTTCCTGGGATCTGGTTTCAGAAAATTTCTCAGGTCTCCCATATGCCTTCATAATTTAACTACTAAGGGAAATTCTATGCTAGTACAACTGATAGGGGTCTACGGTTTATTGCTCTTTGCAGATGTCATATTCTTGGTGGGAAATGGCAGGCAGTAGGATAGTATCGGGCCTCAACACTACATTGATAAAGTGAAACATGATGCTTATTTCTGTCACATTTTGTATACATAAGACTCGTACCTGTTCTGGTTTAAGTAAATCTTTTACACATTTTCATAGTAAAGAACCTTGCAACAAAGGCTAACAACCAAACCCTTGCAAGTATTTGGAAAGGTTAGTCAATTTTCCACTGTTATCAAATCTCTTTTCTTGAAAAGCTGTGTAAACAAATGCTATTTTGGAAACTCTCAGCAAATGTCCAATATTTGCATTTGTTCAAGTTTATTTTTATTCAAATTCCTCTTCTAGGTTATTGTTGTGTCTGATTCTTTTACATGTTCAAACTTGCTTGTCAGAAGCATTTCAGTCTGAAAATTTGCTGCTTTGTGGCCTTTTAGACCCCTTAAATCCCTTACCTAAGTGCTCCTGAAGACCATGAAAAATAAGGCATAACTTTGGCTTTTGAAGGTAAAATGAAGAAAAAACCTGGTGACTTTTCTGAACTGTCTTTAAAAGGATCACTCCAGCAAGAGCTCTGCATAACTCTGATTCTTGAAGGTTTAGTGTGACAGTCAATGATTTATGGTAAAAATGATGACAGGACAATTTTTGCAAGCAGTTCGGCAATGGTCTCACTTTATTCCCAGGAAATGTTATTATTGGCTGCACTGCTAAGTGCATTCAATACCAGGACTGATTCCTGGCCCCCAGTCTGAGTGGTGAAGGGTGGTTTGTGTCTGTGCTGCTCAGATTTAGCTCAGATTGTCTGCAGCAGTGCTATGTAGTACATGGTCCTGGGCCTCTGCTGGGCCCCATGTGATTCCCCCGAGACCTCAAATCATAACAATCTTTTTATGAATGGTTCTTAGTTCAGTTCACAGTGTCAGGAATAGTGAGACCTGTGTTACAACCTGACAGAACTGTGTTTTCTTAGCATGGAATGGAAAGTGTGAACTGTGTGAACTGAACTGTGGGGCGAGGCCACGTTTGAGGATGCAAAGGCTGGTACAATGTGTTATAGGAGTAAGCAAGATGAACAGAGCCAAACCTAATGTGACTTCCTGAGCACGACCTTTTGGGAGTGGTTCCCAAAGCTAACTGTTCCAACAACGCTATGAGGTTTTGTTTCCTCATGATGATTGATTCACTTCAGAGAAGAACTTGTGACCAAATTAATGACACTGTATGAATCTCCAGGAGACAAGGATCAATGGGTAAGCTAAGGAACTAAACTAAGTGATAATTTAGACAGATTCCGGTGACCTCCATGAGAGTTAGTCTGGGGCAATGCTGAGTAAAACAGAAGAACCTGCTTTATATTTTTTTCAAGTTTGATATTTATATTTTAGGTAAAGACCAGTCTTCAACCAGGTCACTGAGAATTTTGGTGAGGTGAAGGATTATTTGGGCAGGACTCTAAGAAAATAGCCATGTGAAAATTAATTAATGACAACATTTAAAGTTGTTCAGAAAAATTTACTTTTTTATTCAGCTGATTTCAGAAACATGTTACGGATAATCTAGCTAAAAATACAGAGACAGTTAAACACTCTTGATGGAAGCATAGGACATTTCCTGAAGATTAATGACTGTTTGGGAGGAGCTGTGGCCTGAAATTCATCTGAGAGCCATTAGCCTTAGCTAGCCATCAATCCTCCAGAAAAGTTTGGTGCCAGAGTCATTATTACAATTAGGAGTTTAAATCGTATGGGTGTAGTGTATTTTCAGTGCATGATGAGGATGCCATTTTGACAGGACTCTTCTGGAGAATTCTGCATTTGGCTGGATGAATGGCTTGGGATCTCTCAGGGTATTCTAATTTAAAATAATTTAAAACCTCAATTATGAAGCACCCTGGAAGATCAGCTTCAGAACCAGAACATCAGACCCAGTAATGCAAACATGTCAAGCAAACACCTCATAAAGAGAACAGCCACTTTGTCTCATCAGTAAGGCAGCGCTGGATATTAGTGCTTTCTTAGGTAGTCATTAGCTTCAGCTTAATTAAAGACCTAGGATCCAGCTGTTAATAATTGACTGAAGGAAAATTGTATGGAGAAAATCTGATTTGAAGTTTTTGCTGGTAATGATCAAGGGGTTGTTACTACACACAACAAAGTCAATGGCAGATGCTCTTTTGGAGTCAACGGAAGCAAGAATGAGCACTTGGTCCTTTTCATCAATGTAGTACACAAAGTAGAAGGGATCATGTCTTTTCATAGTTCAAGAGAAACTTTTCTCTAATGCCTTTTGAACTGTTTGACTATAATGACAAAGCTCTATCCAATTATTTTTTAGTTACAACTGCTTGTTCTTACTTCACAGATTTCATAAATAAAGCAAGATGGATTTATCCAAATTCACTTCCTGTGTGTAGGAGGCTATTTGACTTTCTGCTGTTATCCTGGTACCAAGCTAAAGGATGAGTCTTCAACTAAAGTATGTTTTACAGTTTTGTGCTATGGGGCTATCAAGAGATGGAAAATCTGCTGCCTTTCTTGGTATTTCTTTCCATTCATTTATTAACTCCTTGTAAGTATGTATCCCCCTTCTTTCTAAACTGGACTGATCTGGCTCCATCTACAAGCCTGTTCTTATAGCTAATAAGCTAGCTTTTCCTGGTAATTATTATTTGACATTTCTTTCTCAATCTTGCAGTGTAATCAAGTCAACTTCTTGTTTTACTGATAGCCAGCAAAACCCAACTCCTTTAATCTCTTTACTGAGTCACCCAAGCTGCAAAGAAGAGTAAAGTACTTTACGTTGTAGAAATGTAATGGCCACATTCACCATGGGGAAGTTTATACTCTGTTGATTTTCCATCAGGACAAACAGTTTTATTGGACTCACTACTTTCCAGGATAGCGAAGGCAAATACACCATTCCTTGTTCTCCAATGCATAGCTTCATGTTTGGTTGTAGTGAGTATTTTGTTTGAATATTTTGTTTAAATTGGCCCAGCTTTTTGATTGGTCCAGAACATTCTGTCATTCGTTATTACCCTGCCAACCTGTGTGTCATCTGCTAATTTTATCCATAGTAGAATTGGTCATAAATGTTCCAGTTCAGCAATATTTAGTCAAAAATTCTGGTTCATGAACCTAAACTATTTATGTGTAAACATCCTGGATTCGATGAACATTTCCCAACAGGTTTTCCTTGAGACTGAAGACCCTGAAAATGGCTGCATTTTATAGACTTAAATCACTATCCCAGAAAATTGAGTAAAAAACACTGTTTTTCAAAAGTTTGGTTACTTTGGAGATTTCAGATAACTTTGGGACTGATTCAAAGCCCATTAAAGTCAGTGGGAATCTATATATTGACTTAATTTGCCATTGGAAAAGTCTTTTTTTGTGTAGTGTTCAGGTTTAAATTTTTTCTTTATAGACATGCAGTTTTGTCCATGCTGAAAAATTCTTCACTAAAAAAAAAAAAAAAGCAGATCATCAGCAAACTCCCACAGCTACATTTTAAAATGATCTGCTTAATTGTGTAGCACTGTAGAAGCCTACAAACTTCTTTGGCTTATTCCTAAGGAAAAAATCTCTCTTCCTTTTTTTTTTTGTAACTTTGTCTCTTCACCCAAGCACACAAGTAGTGGTGAAGGAATATGAAAGAAGGGATGGGTTATGGGGTATAAAGGAGAGCAAGGAAATAAATAAAGGCTTCAGCTCTGTGCAGTTGTTTTATACTTCATTTTGGAAAGTGCCAAATTCACCATGAAGGGGGGAAAATGAAAAGAGACTGAACAAGTTAGACTGGTTAGTAGATTGCTAACAGTAAAATATTATTTCCTCTAAAGGGGAACAGTGTAATATTCTTAATCCAGACAACAATATTTCTGACAAATCAGGTTGTTGTTGGTGAGATGCAGGACAGGAAATCCTATCTTAGGATTTAAGTTATTAGAAGGGTTGTACTAGGGTTTCTTAGAAGTTTAAATATGACTTCTAGAAAAGTTCATTTTCTTAAGTTTTCCACAATCTCATTATACTTTGATTTTAATATTTCATCATTTGACTGTTCACCTATACTTCCTTCTTGCCAGTGAGAATGTGTTCAGTAATGGGTACAGCGCTGGTAGGATTTTTAGAGCAATGTGTGATCCTATAGCAGAAGTATCCATATGTGTGATGAGCAACAGGAGATTTCTATGCTCAGAAGAAACGTAAGAGTAATTTTCTCCAAATGAGAAAGTGCAAGGGAAATGTGTCAGAATGAACACGAGAAAATTATCTGCCATAAGCAGTCATCATTCCCGAGGGAGGGTGAGTGGAAAGGACAGGGGATTTTGTGTTCCACTCTTAAAAAAGCTCACAGTACTCATGAGCTACCAACCTGCAAACCACAGAGGTTGCCACTTTTTATTAGCCCTGTTCAGATAAGGGCTTATCCTTTCTAAAATGGTGTGCACTACCAACTGGTTTGTAGTCCATAAGTTTCCTTGTACCTTGGTGAGTGTAAATCTAGACAGCTATGGTAGCTCTGCATTCTCACTGCAGTCATTTTCCAGTTTGACAGGCTATGAGGGAGCATATAAAGCAGCAAAGGAAATGCAAGACATCTGTAACAAAACCAGTGAACATGCTATTGATTTGTTTCCCTTGCTGGTGTGGTCCTGGCGTTGGTCTCTTTCTCCAGAGAAATGAGTTAAAGAAACAAGTCCAGTAGAGAACATGGAATTTTACTTCCATTCATCTTCCTTATTTTGCAAGCACCACATTCTGCAAATCCCATGCCAGCAAAGCTCTTGGATCAGTCCTCAAATTCTTCTGGATCCTTAAGGGAGGAGATGTCAGAGCTGGCCAAGAATCTAAGTGGAAACTGATGACAGAAGCTGACATTAATCAGCTCCACAGTATGTTCTGCCCAGCAGGTTTCTTCCAATAAATCAAAGGGCTTCACATCCAAAGGGCATTTAACCATTAGAGAGCAAGTGTTCACTGTGGTCTGCAGCAGCTAAAGATGATGAATTTAATATTGATTTTCATATATATACCCATCCACATAGCATGTTTGTATGATTTTACATATAAATACACTGGAAAAAATTCTCAGCTGGGGCAAGTCAGTAAAACCCCACTTCTTTTACTACTTCACATGAACTTAAAGTTTATTCCACAGTATATGAACAGAATGAAATGGTGCTATGATTTCATAGTTTTTCTTTCTTCCTTTTTTTTTTTCTTTTTTTTTTTTCCCTGACAGTGATGGGAAACAAAACCACCAAATTTGCAGAATTTCTGCCATCAGCTTCTGTGATAAGCTGTTTCCCTATGGTGAGCACAGAGCAGTCATTAAAGGAGACAAAGTAAACAGAGTGCTACATATAGGTCAAGATCACTTGTCAGTGGGAGTATGAATCCATAGCTACTCACAGAGGTAAATCTGGTGGCCTCAGCTGGGTTGCTTCAGTGAGCAGCACTCACCGATGTCAAGAGGATTTTAGCACTCTGAAGAGACTCTTATTCCTCAATTTTTAAATTTTGGGGGGAATGGTGGTGGTGGTTTTACTCTCGTCTTTTGTTTTTTCCCAATACAAATAAAATATGCTTCTATAAATACATTAACAATAAAAAGGCAGACTAAGGAGAATCTCCATCTGCTATTGAATTCAGGGGTAACATAGTGATAGAGCCTGAGGAAAAGGATGAGGTACTTAATGCCTTCTTTGACTCAGTAAGTAAGACCAGTTATGGTCAAAGAATCCAGACCCCTGAGCTGGAAGATAAGGATGGGGAGCTGAATGAAGCCCCCATAATCCAAGAGGAAATGGTCAGTGATCTGCTACAGCACCCAGACACACACAGGTCTATGGTGCCGAATGAGATCCACCTGAGGGTACGGAGAGGGTTATTGCAGGGCTGACTGAGCTGTTTTGTGTCATTTACCAGTTGTCCTGGCTAACTGGGGAGGTTCCAGTTGAGGAGGTTAGAAAATGTGACACCCATCTACAAGAAGGTTTGGAAGGAGGATCTAGGGAACTACAGGCCTGTCAGCCTGACCCTGGGACTAGGGAAGGTCATGGAGCAGATCATCCTGAGTGCCATCACACAGCACATGCAGGACAACACGAGGATCAGGCCAAGCCAGCATATGTTTAGGAAAGACAGGTCCTGTTTGACCAACCTGATCTCCATCTATGACGAAGTGACTTGCTAAACAAATGAAGGAAAAGCTGTGGATGTTGTCTACCTGGATTTCAGTAAAGCCTTTGATGCCATTTTCCAGACCATTCTCCTGGAGAAACTGTCTGCTCAGGTCTTGGAAGGCTGTACTCTGCTCTGGGAAAAAGACTGGGTGGCTGGGTCCAAAAAGTGGTGACGAATGAAGTCACATCCAGCTGGCAACTTGTCACAAGTGCTGCTCCCAAGGGCTCAGTTTTGGAGCCAGTCCTGTTTCACACCTTTTTTGATGATCTGGACACGGAGATTAAGTGCACCCTCAGTCAGTTCACAGATGACATGAAGTTGGGCAGGAACGTTGATCTGCTGGAGGGCAGGAAGGCTCTGCAGAGGGATCTGGACAGGCTGGATCCATGGGCCAAGGCCAGTTATATGAGGTTCAAAAAGGCCAAGTGCTGGGTCCTCCACTTGGGGCACAACAACCCCAAGCAACACTACAGACTGGGGGCAGAGAGGCTGGAAGGCTGCCTGGATCCCAAAAATTGAACCAATGGTAAGAGGATTGCTGATCTGGAGAAAGAGTCTTACATTGCACTAGGAGAAAACGTATTAGTCTATGAGTGTGGAAGATACACATAAGATGACTAGAGATCTAACCTAAATAGACATCCCATTCATGATCTTGCAGTGAAATTCAGGGGCACACTAGAATCTTTGAAAAACTGTGCAGTGGTTTAGAAGATTTGTGCCCACTGATTTCATTCAACCACAGGACTTAAAAATACCTAGTACACACTTAAACACAAGACCTGGGCATATGTTATTTGAAAACTTTTACCCACAAAAATGTAATACTTCAAAACCTCTCAGACTATCCCAATTTGGGATTACCATTACCAGAACTAAAAGCAGGGATCAAATATACCTCACCAGATTAAATAACATGCTTTCCTTCAAATGCTGTGCCTATAGCACTAATAGGGCTTTAATGTGTATACCCTGTAGACAAGGCACAGAAGCAAATACAAAATGTGGTGACTGGCAAATTACAGAATTAAATTTAAACAGATCATAATGGTATCATTTTTCTTACAAGGATGGATTTAGACAGAAAAATGTGCAGTTCGCCTGTCTCAGACCCCCCTCTGTATTCTCACAGTGTTCCTGCCACCTTATGAAGAAGTTAAGCAGTCAGATAAATTTAAAACACAAACTACAGTGTGTGAATAAGCAGATACCTTTAAAACTGGACATTATTTCACTGCAGTACATAGTTCAAATGCTGATTGAATTTCTCAAAGTTTACATGGGAAAGATTCTGAATTGCAGTTATTAACTCCAGTAATACCATATCAGATTTTCTTGTGAAGGTGATGTTTCAGCTGATGGATTTCATGGTAACACATGAAGAGTCACAGCACTCTCCTGGAAAAACTGGCTGACTTAATCACTGGACTGAATGGTCTTCAAGGTCTCTTCCAAACTAAATGATTCTATAAAAGCTTCTGTTATATTTCTTCCAATGTCATTTACTCTCTGCTTATTGACCTGGCTTGCTAAAATATTCAGGCTACCTGGAGCAGGGAGAGTACACTATTAAGAATTGATAAATTGGATTTGGATTCTGCCCTGCTGAAATTATTTTAGTGATGATACCTTAGGAATTTGCTGGCAAAATCATTTTGTTATTTTTAGAAAAGACTCACTAGTTGGACCTTAAACATTTTATAGAAATATAGCAATCAAAAATGGTCCAGGAATGGTTATGGAAGGAATAGCTGGTAGATCTAAGAATTACACTAATTACTACTCATTAGAAAAGCCAATAACATGGTAACAACCTATAAGATGTAGGAAAAGAGAGGCACAAAGACCTGAACTATGTACACATAGATCTATGAGTTAGTGCAGGGTGCCTTTCAGGGACTAGTTAGATTTTATGCAAGCATTTGAAATGACTCCATTTTTATGGTGGGACCAGAAAAATGATGGAATCTCAGAAAAAGTTTCACAGAATGAAAAAAATATTCTTCCTACCAAGCTGCTGCTGTGCTGTTATCCTCAACATGGCAAACCTGGCACTGTCAGTATTTTCGTGTAAAAAAAATATCAGAGGAGTAGTGATGTCCTATGTCATAAATTGGTGGGACAGATTTATAAGAGAGAAGAAAGGTTTTAATACCCACCTACTCCAAGACTACTTACGGTTAAAGGAAAAAATCCCAACTCTATGCAGGGGGCATGGGAGGGAAGACACTAACCAGCCTGTTTTCTGGCAGAAAGACTGTCTAAAAATGAAGACTCAAATGCTAAATGAAGACCCCTTGCTTTCCACAAATGAGTGAAGTGGACACATAACATGTGCTGCAAGTTATGTGAGGAAAGAGCTACTATACTATTAAACAGCTGGTAACTTACTCAATAGAAAAAGAAGACTCTTCTTCTCCGTTTAAGATCTGTTCTTTCTTCAGAGTGCTACTTCTGTCTTCAACAGTCATTGGGAATTTTCTCAATACTCTTAAGCAAAATTAAGTTTTCACCTTAAGAACATGTGTATTCATGCTTTTGTGTGGTGTGTGTATATACATGTGTGTATACATATATATATGTATATAGTGTTGCTTTCCTCAAATGTCTGAGGATTTGGGGAAGAAAAGAATTTCTTTTACTGTATGCTACTTTTTTTTTTTTCAGGTTTTCACATTTCCAGAAAAAAAAAGTAAAATTATTTTCATTTTTCCACAGAGGAGTTGAAATTTTTGTGGCAGAATGAAAAGATGTTTTGTCAAGAATGTAGAATAAGAAGAATCTACTTTTGCCTCCAACATTCGAATAGCACTTCAATACAAATGGAGAATGTTTCCACCCATATGATACAGGGTAGCTGAGATTAGTGACTCTCATCATTGTACTGGTCTAAACCAGTATCACCTGTGAGGATAGCGATGTACAAACAGGAAGAGTGGGATTCTGACTATGCATAAAACCAGTCAAACCAACCACTTCATCCACTTGTGGGAAAGAAAGGGTAAAGGATGAATAAACTAGGTCCACACCTAGAATTTGAGTCTTCATTTTAGACAGTTTCTCTGATGGAGAACACAATTGCCAGTGTCTTCCACCTTCATGACCCTTTCACACAGCTGGGATATTACTCTTTTACGTTCTGAAAGAAGTAATTGAAGCAAATATCTTGGGGCAGCATCTGTGGGTGGTTATACCAGTTAGCTCAGAAGTGAAAGGAACTATCTGTTCTCATGGAACTGATCTGCACATGGACATGGGAAGAGACATTTAGAAGGAAATTGCTTAAAAATCCAGTGGAGTGTTAGAGCCTCTGAACAAAGTTTTTGACAAGGAGACATTTGGTCAAAACTGAAGCCAGTTACAACATTGCAGTGCATACAAAGACCCCCCCCCCCAGTCCATATTCATTTTAGAATTGCGCGCTCAACTGATGTGTGAATACACGGTTTGGGAACTAGAAGGTTTTTCTTCTTCTTGTTACTTGTTTGTTATTTTGCCTTCGCTCCACTTCGTGTATTAGTAAATGGGAGAGTGCCAGAGGTGCAGGGAGTTAGTTGCAAGGGAATGACCAAGGAGACTGCTGGCACACAGCCCTGCAGCACTGTCATTAGAGGCAACAGATTCAGGCACCTTCTCAGTGCACCCAAGTTTAAATCATTGCCATTGTAGGTGCTACATCTAATCAATGGAACTTGAAAGGGTATCTCCTGGAAGTAGTTCATTTGTGCTAACTATTTTAACCTGGGGAATTTATTTTACTGACAGTCTATGAAGCCAGAGTGACCACACATATTCCTCAGGTGGCTGGGGAAACCCAGGCATTGGTCCTTTTCAGCCAGATTGCTAAACTATGAGGGCAACCCTCTAGTCTATAATGGAACAAT
Organism: Manacus candei; assembly: GCF_025592945.1. Lineage (NCBI taxonomy): Eukaryota > Metazoa > Chordata > Aves > Passeriformes > Pipridae > Manacus > Manacus candei. The sequence continues at coordinate 574,429 of NW_026138059.1, forward strand.
ATGGCGACTTTCTGTAAAAGTCTGAGCTCTCAACTACATTTTATTTCTTTCTTTATGAGTGATTTATTACTATATACATGACTGTGTACCTGGAGGGTCCAGAAAGATGTTTGGTTTCTTATGAAGCAGATGGAATACATTACATTGAAAAAAACTGGCACTAGTGCTTGTTTTGTTCAATCCCAGAGACAATTTACATGTTAAACTGGAGCCTTCTGAAGGCAAAGGACACAGGCACACAGGCCATCTTTAGTTCTTGTAAAGGTATCCTGTATCAGCTCTCCTGCCCGCTTGTTTAATCAAATCATCCTCTTTCACCCATTATCCTTTCTCATGCTCTTATATAGTATCAGACGTAATTTCTTTTTGCCCCCAAAATACATATTTACTCACTTTAGGAGAAAGCAAGGATTATTTGGAGGATGGGTATGAGAAACCAAAGCTCAAATGTCTGCACTACCACAGGCACTTTGCATTGATTTGTTCAAGCTAGTCCAGATCTCTGTGTCTTAACCTGCCATCTGCTAAACTGAGAATACGGTGATTCTCAGCTTCACAGCAATGTTGTGAGACATTTGAGATTGTGAAAATCTCTTATACTGTGAGAGTACTAACTTGGATGTGGTGAACAAAGGAATATAGGAATTTAGAGGGCAGTTTAGATGGGATTTAGAAACCTAAATCAGAGAGTATGGTTGTGTGCTGGTTTAAAAGTTAACCAGCAGGGGGAATGAACTCAACTCAAAGGAGAGATTATAAGTCAGAATAACAATTTATTAAAATAATACAGTAAGTACAATAATACAAACAAACAATTGGTCTCAACCCACAAAAACCCAAATGTATAACCCAGTACCCTGGGGCATGAACAAAGTGGTGTTCCTTGGGCCCTGTTTGAGTCCAAAGTAAAGGGAGAGGGGAAGAACCTGCTGGTGGGAGAGCTGCTGCAGTCTGGCCAAAGTGGTGATCGCAGTCCAGTGGTGGTCTAAGTCTGGTTGAGAGCGATGAGATGCAGCCGCCCTCTGGATCCCACGAGTGGGTTGAAAAATGTTCCAAAACTCCAAGATTATATATCCTCCAGTTCAGGCAGGAATGCTTGGTACTCCCCTCAGGGAGGGGAGTCTCACAAAGGGTGTGAGGACAGAAACATCCTCCTATCTCACAGGCCTCTTAACACCTAGTTTATAGCCTGAGGAGTCAGGCTCTATGGGCAGAGGGTGCGAATAGTCTATTGACAACAATAGTCTAGTTTCTGGGAAATGACATGGAAGGCTATAGAATACACAGTTTTGGGTTACACCCACCATGATGAACTGATCTCAGCTGTCCTAACTAGGACAGGTTGATACAAAAAGTCCGTATAATAGTGTGGGTCCATAGAGATCTTTCTTTTTGCCAGTAGTTACTCAGGCACGTGTATTTCTACTGATGGTATACTCAGAGTTACCACTGACTGAGATGAGTAACTAGGCATTGAGCTCCTACTTGAAGCTATTTGGAATTCAAAGATTAAGCCAAGAACCCTTAAAAGCCAAAACCTACAACAAAATTAGAACACTCAATGCAAGGGACAGCACAGCAATCCAAAAACCTGAGATGCTGGATCCAGGTTTGGTATCCTACCTCAGGGTTAGCTGTGGCACAGATGAAACAGGAAAACTGGATATAGTGTTCTTCTCAGGTCTTTTGGGTTCAAAGATTTATCTTCATGCCATGAATGTCCTGACTACCAAGCTGTAGTAGATTCTGAGGTGTCCTTTGCCTTTTTTTACAGAAGTTGTGCCAGCACATATTAAATAACCCGAAGGATTTTTGAGGCAAATAGAAAATATATGCAAGAAAAACTTGACTTGGCAACACTCTGATGGATGATCGTTCCTCTGAAGTGGGGGTTATTGATTTGGTATATTTTACTATAAATATTTTCTACTTAGCCCATATTCTTTGGAGTTGGAGTCCATGGCTCTTCTATGAGAGAGAAAAAAAGTCAAAGTGAGGGTCATTCCTGCAACGTCTCTTATTTGTGCATCTCTTGGTATTTTCAACTGTAACAAATGAACAGAATGATCTTGTATCTTCACCCAGCTTCTAATTTTTTCCCATGGAAAGAAAAAACATGAAACTTTCAGACCAGGTCCCTCTCCTCCCAATTGGGTTCTCTGCTGAGAGGTCTACCCTGGTGGTTTCTATCAGCTATACTTAACCATATACAAAAACCAAGACAGTTCTAGGCAGACTTCTGCAGAAGTGCTCATGACAAAAGCTGTTGAGGGAAGAGACAGTATTTTAGATAAATCCCTCTCTCCAATGTTTCTTACTCACTGCAATATTTTGAGTTTGTATCTAAGCCCTTTTGCTCAGTCAGGCCTTATTTTAAACTCTTGAATTATATCACTTACCAGTAGTAAAGCCTGGTTGCAAACACTTTATTAGCTTTGAAATATTTATTTTACACGTACTGCATAAACGCAAGTTATTTGTGTCATTGTTCCATAAGTTCATTAATCCTTGAGAAATTCCTTCTCATAAGAACATTGTCCCCATTGACAAAACATATTTCAGGCTTCAAAGCTTATCTACTAATGTTCCTGTTCGAGCAAGTGGGCAAGCAATTCCACTTAATTGTTCATGCCCTTGAAAGCAGCAGCTACTTTTAAGACAAGGAAAAACATCCTAACCTAACCATAACTGCAGGTTGGAAGTGGCTTAGGTGCAAGTGTCTACTGCTGTTTTATATTGCAGAGTCACACAGTGGCTGGGGTTGGAAGGGACCTCTGGAGATCACCTATTTCAATCCCCCTGTTAAAGCAGGTTCACCAAGAGCAGGTTGCCCAGGATTATTTCCAGATGGGCTTTGAATATCTCCAGAGAAGGAGACTCCACAATTTCTCTGGGCAACCTATTCCCGTGCTCTGTCACTCCTGAAGTAAAGAAAGTTTTCCTCATATTTAGACAAATCTTCCTGTGTTCCAGTTTCTTCCAATATACTGCCCTTATCCTGTTACTAAGCGCCACTGAAGAGAGTCAAGATCCATCCTCTTGAAACCTATCCTGAAGGTATTTGTATGCATATCCTCAGAGATATTGAAGATATTCTTATGGATCTGACTCTTATGACCTTAGAAATAAGGAAATAATTTTATAATGGCAGCTGGATGGCCAAACCTACTTAAGTGACATCAGACCATGCATGGGATAAGTGTATCAAGCTCTTGTTATATTTTGTAGTGAAAAATGGCAGGAGACTCTGTGTTTTTCTTATTTCTTTTGAGACAAGAGAGAAAACTCTACTCACTCTTTCAGAAAAAAAAAAAGAATGTGTCTGCAAATACTGAACCAGCTCAGAGATCACAGGGCAATTGCAAAGATTGTTGCATTGCTAAAGGGCTGGTCAGTGGTGGTTTGAGCACTAGCAGAACAGTCAGGATAGGAAGATTGAAAATTGAGACTAAGATAACCAGTGTCATTCCCCTCTTCTCTGTCATGGCAGGGAGAAAGGAAAAACTGGCATCTAAGTTGGTAGACTGAATTTCATCAACTTGTATTTCTCTAAAACATTTTACCACCTAGACCTTTTTCTGTACCTCCTACTTCTCTTGATCTAATCAAAGTAGCTTCAGATTTACTAGGTACTGACTTCCACATTAAGATTAATGTAAATTTAGTAAGAAATTCTAAAGCATGAGGATTTTTCTGAAATAGCTGTCTGTATGCTCAGAATTAAGGGTCACAAGGAAAGTATGATCAATTAGTTTTAAAGTGAGTGTTAACAGCAGCCTGATGGCTAAAATAAGTATCTCCTGCTATAAAGTTCAATCAGCTTATATTCTGGTCCAGCCTAGCTCATCTTTTTTGGCAAGTACTTGTTACATTTCTCTCATTCTTCAAGTCATATTGGTACTGTCCTTCTTCCAGCAAATGTCAGTGAATGTCTTCACTATATCTATAACTGTTTAACAATCTTTCCAATCAAATCAGAGCCACCTCCAAGTCAGTTTAATTTTCCCTGGCTTTCCTGCAGAGGTGGAGAGGTGAAAGCACAGCAGGATGCTAGCATTCAGCAAGATCAGGTTGAAAAGCATATTTGAGAAACTAGGAAAACAATAGGAGCAGGGAGGTGAAAAATTTAATTCACAGAAAAGAAAACTGGGGAAAGAAGAGCCTTAATAGTTACTTATATAGTAGTGGAACAGCAGCAAAAATAAGACAGAATGTGAACTTCTAGAGATTGAGGAACAAATATGATAAGAAATACATGTAATGGAGAAAAAAAGTAAGGGATGGAATGGCACTGAGCAGCTTAGCAAGAAATGATCTTCATATATGAGGTACCTGACAAGGACACAGCAGAAGCGTGTTTTATCTGGGTGGTCACTGAGATCACTTCATAGATGCTTATGGAGAACTCTAACACAGCAAGGGTGTTGTAGGTAAAAGGATGGTTTACATAATGTGGTATAATAGCATTATATTTTTTATGACACAGAATAAAATGGAGTTAAACCATAGAAGAAACTCCTAAAATGTTTCTTTTGAAACCTGTTGTTAGTGCAGACCTTCAAATGTAATGGTATCCTTTTACCTTCTTCATGACTTTGACATTCATTTCATCTTAATCTTCAGTTTCACAAAGGTGCCATGCAATCTGGGGCACATTAGGAGAAGGAAGGTGAATACCAACATGCTGTCAGTGGTACAGTTAAGAACAACAAAAAGCCATTTAGCACACCAAGCATCTAAACTGCATTCACAGCTTTGGATGGACTTCAGCCAGTGTGAATTTGGTTCACATTCATGCCAGATTTATTTTACTATGGTTTGGATACAAAAATTGAGTGAAAGTAGGGCATTTCCAAGACTCAAACCCAAAACTTAAAGTGCAACTTGGAGCGTGTGAACCTTTGCAGCTTGAAACCAAAGAAAATGTTTGCATGAACCCTTGCTAAGCAAGCCCGCTGTGTTTCAGAGGAGTTCTAATAAAAACCACACTTCCATGAATCACTGAATATTCCGTACTTTGACTTGGTAAATTTATGTAAGTTCCATGACAGTCCTTTTAAAGAGTTCATTTTTCACTGAGCTCTGAGCCAAATCATGAAGTCGTTGATGAGTTTTGCTAAATCCTTACCCAGCATAATCCTACTAAAGTTAGAGGGAGATTTGACTGAGTAGGGAGAAAACAAAAACTGAGTCAATGATTGGACTTGGGTACAGTAGCTTGATTTTATACAGTTTGTTTTTAATAAATCTATCTCCACTAATATGTATTAAACACAAACAAGTTAAAGAAAACTGTTCAAAAATTGGTGAAAGACCAAATTCAAACTGTTTTCCCAACCTGCTCTCAGTTGTGTTTGTACACAGCAGGAGAAGGTCATTAATGACATAGCTAATGGTACTTTTTTCTCACAAATCTTCTCCATTCAGTTGCAGGAGAGCTCTGGGTACAGACAAGTCCTATGTAACTAAATAAAGGTATTCTCTGCTGCGATGTCTCCATTCTTTAAGACATTGAAAGCTGTGAAGTGAACGGAATGAGTTTTCGCACAGAGTGGACTTGTTAAAGCATTTGAATAATTTCTTTTAGAACTAAATTTCCTCCTCTCTCTCTGCTCTCAGTTTCAGTGATGACAGGAAAAATAATTTCTGCCTTTTACTCACAGTTGATAAGTAACTGTTTCTCTCCCTTTTTTTTTTTTTTTAATTGAAACACTAGGAAATTCTGAGAATTGAGCTATAACACTCGTACTGATTCTGCCTTGACACCATTAAAGGACTAACTCTGGATGTGCATCATCTCTTCCTCCAAAACCAATTCAGACAAGACCTGGTCCAGGGCTGAAAACTCAATGTACAATGAACCTATCTAATCAGATCACTGCTTTGTTCCTCAGTGTTCTGGCTCAGCAAAACCCAGGTTTCTCCAATAGCAAACTCTTTGCAAGTTCAGCTTGCTGTTTTTCTGGTCTGCAACCTCCTTTCTGCTCTCTCACACCTTCTTTTAATCTTTGGTTTCCCCTCACCACCTGCCTGGCTTTCAGGTCCATTTCCAGTTCCTTCATCTTATTTCAGTCACTTTTCTGTGTCAATTCCAGACACAGTTCCCACCAATCCATCCCAGTTTCTCTGGTACTATGTTTTCATAGCCCCCTGCAACCACCGTATTTTGTTTTTTAACTTCTCGCGATTCACACACCCGAGGCCTCTCTATTCCACTTTTCCTGGTTGCCTTTGATGCATTCGACATGGCTTTGATACTTTTGGAGTTTGGTGCCCCATCTGGAAGCAGCCATGAGGATGGGAGGTGACAGAGAAAGGTGAAATTCATTTTTGTCATCCTTACTGGGCAAGGAAACCAAGTGGAGAAGCACTTTTCACTGACATATTTCAGTATCTTTCTAGTTGGTTGTCTGTAGGGTTGCCTCCTCTCGGTAAAGTTAAAATGTTCAAGCATGACTAGCAAGTACTGATTCTCTGGAGAGCCTGGGAGCTAAAATTAAAGATACTAAGAATTGTGAACTGATTTTGTTGCTGCTAATTTTTTTCCCAAGAGCTCATAATTTGGGAAAATGTAGGTTGATCTCCGTATCTCAACAAGTACTGATGCATGAATGCGTGTGAACATCTATTGATTCTGACTTCCCACATAAAGAGCACATGGAGGCTACTTAAACAAAAGAGTGAGCAGAAGTTATTAGCATTAAAAGCCCCACACCTTTTGTGTTTTTCCCTCAACTCACATTCTGAAAGACCTGAATGATTTGATTGGTAGTTACTAAAAAATTAGCCCAAGGCAGGCAAATATTTCAGCCCAAATGGTTAATGTTCTGGCATAGTTATAAGCAGCTGAAAACTGTATTTTATAATAGCACGTATCAGACAACCTGAATAACATGGAGTGCTACCAGCCAGACCTATAATTAGAATTGGGCAAGAATCAGTTTTCTCATAACCTCCAATATTTTTTTCAGTTGTGCACTGGCACAAACCCAACAACTTCTGAGGTTTTAATGAAAATAGGGAGAACAAACCCACTCCTGTGTACTTGGTGATCAGACAACTTACCTACATCCTCCATTTCCTGGGGATGAGCTCTAACTTTAGGTCTTATTTCCCTTATTTTTTCCCCCGATATAGCTGCTGCACTTTGTATATTTATGATTCATTGATCCAGAGAAAGCCTCTAAAGCTAAATATAAAAAGATAATCTGGTGTCTCATTCTCATGAAGCTAAATGCTTAAATGGTTTTATGGTCCCAGACCTTAATCTCTAGTCCGGTACTCAGAAAGTTCCCCTGGACTGTTAAAAGTCCAGTGTGAGTCAGGATGATCATGAACTAAACGAATTCCCAGGCTTCCCTTTTCGCTCAGAATTGGGGGTTTCTTTTTTGTGGTTTTTACCAGAAATTTTATCCCTGACATGAATATTTCTATGCAGTTTTGGACAAATCAGAAAGTCCAGCTTCTGACAGATCAATGCTGTTCCAATAGAATTTGTGAAACAATTTCTAGAAACCATTGGAAAACAAAAAGCAATGTTCTGAAATCTGTGGGAGTACTGCCAGGGACATTACAGTGTAAAACCCATCATTTCTGCTTTGGCACCGCACACACGTTACTGCCTCAGTAGAGGTCATTCTGCAGCTTTTTGTTGTTGTATCTAAGTGAACTTTAAGAGGCTTAAGCTAATAAGTAACAGCAAAGTTATCCCTATGAAACCAAACCAGGGCCCGACTGTGTTCTGTGTTTGGTTTGGATGTTGCAGCTGGATGCCTGAACTCCCAGTGAAGAAGCAGTCATGAAGACAACTTCTATTACTGACCCCAGTGCTTCTATCATTCCCCAAGGCGTAGTGTACTTCTGCTTTGCCCTAAAATTACTACAACACGTGTCCAAAATATGTTCATTATTTCTTCTCCCTCTGTAGTCTCGCAAAAAAACCTAATCAAAACCAAATACATTATTATTGATAGTCTATTAGAGGAAAACATGCACAGAGATAGTAAGAATGTCAGCTTTGTACAGAGACTGTGAGAAAAAAACAATAAGCATGTTAATGGTCCAACATGTAATAAAACCTCCTTCCTAGAAGGAACTAAGTGAAGAACCACATTATTAGCTGGACAAGCTTAGTAATGTCATGAGTCTCTTCAGAAGCAATGATGATCATTTCATTTTTCTCTGGTTGCTTAAATATGGTGCAGTGTGTTACATGATTTCTGCAACACCAGGAAAGCTTGAAGCCTCTGAAGCTGGAGTTTAGAGAGTGCATTGGTGACATCTGGTGGAAATATATATAGCTTAAAAAACTATAAAACTTTAACTCATGTTTATATCATTACTGAATATTTCCCTTCATATGAGGGTGTTTGGAGATTCTAGAAGATTAGAAGTGTAGAAATGTGAAATAAGGGCATATATAATTTATGAAATCTAGAAAATATGAGCCTTTGTCATTTGTTGATCTGGGATTCTGGGCCTGCATTTTCACTGTTTTTTCACTAAACTCTTCAAAAGGTGTTGGAACTACCCCAAAACAAAATATGCATGAAGTCACAAACAAATGAATATTCCTGTAGTTGCATTTAAAATGTTTATGGACAGCTTTACAGAGATCTGTAATAAGAATATAAATAAACAACTACATTGGAAAAATCTTTCTTTACATGAATTTGTATTAATGAATAACATATTCTGAAAATAGTCACACACACACAAAAGGGCACCATTATTTATGTCCCTGTTTAATGCCAATTAACTTTGAAGAAGGTTGACATGTTTCTTATTTTATGTTTTTAGTGATTGCTATCCCATCACCATGCAAATACCAACTAATAATAAATTATACTCTATTCCCATACCAAAACTTCAAAAATAATACATGCATTTTCCAAAAATCCCATGTTTCTTGCTGACAAGTTATAACCTGAAGAACTGAAAAGTTTTCTGTTCCAAAAAATGAGAAAGAAGGATCTATTTTTCAGAATCCTTCCACTTAGATGAAAATTCAGGAAAAAAATGAAAAATCACCGTTGAAAATAGTTATTTTATATTTTCAAATTATGGACTTATCAGAAAAACAAATACAGAGTTTTCAGATATCTCTGATGAGAGAGTTCTTAAAATATAAAAATTCTATGTAGTTCTGAATCTTAGAAAAGTTGAAAGGTTTTATTTATGTACAGATATTTGTGGTTAAATTCCTCACATTATATACTCTGTCTCAGAAGTAAGGCTTTTAAAGCACTGTGTGTGTCGTGTTGTGTGTGTGTGTGTCCCCTCCCCAGTTTGATTTGTTTAGTAAGAATTTGGAATTTCTTTAAGCAGCACCTGGGCATAACTTTATATCCCAGACCAAGGCAGCTTGCATCCCTGGCTGTTTGTAGCAGTATTTAGTATGAACTGGTTGTCTGCCAGACTCATGAGATAGTTGGAGTAGCACTGGAATTACAGGAGATGGGAAATATTTAAAAAATTGGATTTTTGCTGTTATTTAATGGTAAAAGGAAACAGTGCAATCAGGATGGGAACACAAAAGATCTCAACAGTGAGATTGGTGTGTTTCACAGTGCTGGTAATGACAGATGTTACTGGGGAACCTCGTGCACAGCAGGGCAGGATGCTGAGGGAGAACAAAACTAGAGGCTTCTGCCAGCACTGTAACAGCAGCAGGTGGATGAACCTTATCTGTCTGACAGTCCCTGACAGGCTAGGGCCCATCTCTGAGTTCTGGCAAATCTCTCTTCCTTAGCACAAGGGTAATCTGCTATGTGTTGCTATTTTTCTCATTAAATTAAGGCACAGAAGAAAGGATGAGCTGAATTTCACATTGCAAAAATTGTACTGGAATGAATTTCTCTCTAGTGCAACCTTTCTGGAGGCAATTGAGTTTTGCTAGGAGAGGATTTGGCTAAATTACTTTGGAGGGAAGGTTAAACATTCTTCTTTTATTATCCTACCCTGTAACATTACAGGGTCCTTTCACTTGGCTAGCATAAAACCAATTCTAATGCTAAAATAATTAGAAGGGTAGTGTATTTGCTGTTTCAATATGAATAGTTCATGACACATGTCACTGTGGAAACCTTTTGTACATGTTAGATACTGTCTGTCAGCCGTATTCTAATTCTCTGTGCCATTTTTAATATAATCTTAACCTTTTTATATACACTCAGTCTGTGCACCTGCCAAAATGGTATATTACAGGTTCCACAGTTAACAATACCTAGAGCTGAGGTTGCCAAGAATCTTCTGCAGTATAATGCTATTTCCAATTTCTTATAGCTTTTTACTTTAACAGTATAAGCATAAAAAATCTCATGTTTCTTTCAAACTAGATTTTAATATTGACTAGCTTAACACATGGTTCTTTTTTGGTTTTGATTATTTGTTGTTTTTCAGTTGTTTTTTGTTTGTATGTTTGTTCATTTTTTTGTTGGGGTTTTTATTTTGTTTTTTTTTTTCATAGAATCATAGGATGGTTTGGGTTGGAAGCAACCCTAATGATCATCTGGTTCCAGCCCTCCATCATGGGCAGGTAGTGTTACCCACAGATCAGGTTGCTCAGGGCCTCATCCCACTTGGCCTTGAACACTTCCAGGGGTGAGTTATCCAAAGCTTCTCTAGGCAACCTGTTCCAGTGTATTACCACTCTCACCATCCCCTCCCCCCCCACTTTTTTTGTTTTGGTCATTCCCATGACAAACTATAACCTGATAAGAAGAAATGACAGAAACAGAAAAAAATATATACATATATCTATACTTTTACAGTCTCTCCCCATAATGTTTAACTGGTTTGTTGAGAAAGATCCCTTTTTGTCACAATCATGTTGTACCTTCATTTGTGCTCTATTACAAAAGATCACATAATCTCATCATGGTGCCATTGTCAATGACAGATGTGATTCACAATTCCTGAGCATGATGCTATTGCTTCCTGTTGCATTGCCACAATATTCTTGGAAAATATAAAAACAGCTGTCTCTTCTGACTCATAATCTGAATCTCCTGCCTAGAGAAATTTCAACACCGTAGAAGACACATGGGAATCATAGCAGTGCCAGTGAGTAAACTACTTAATTTTGTCACCTACTTTTCAGTTTGCAAGATTATGTTTTATTTAACAAAATCAAACACTGGTGATGAAAGAGGAAGCTGTAAGAATAAAAAGTGTTATGTATAGAACACAAGTAAGGGGAAAACTCTATTGGCAATGTTCTATTTGAATATAAAGACAAAAAGCTAAAAGGCAAGAATCAAACCATTTCTTGATACACTTGAAGCTCTTGCAAAATGAAATTAAATTGCATTAGTATAATATTTTAAAAGTCAGCATGTCCATTCAATTCAACAGAGTTAATAAATAGGAACTAGATAGCATAATATGAAAGATGTATGTAGTCTTGAGGTAGAAGTGAAAAGGTTAAGTTTGTTTGTACAGCTTCTTTTAATTTAAAAATCTCTATGTTGTGTCAATCATCAAATCAGTGATATCACAGCAGTAACTATTAAAAAGCTTGTAATTGAGAAACATCAAACGAGATTATAAAAAACCAAGCAACTTTTGCAGACAAAAGTCTTACTCCTGTTGCAGTGACAAGTTAAATAACACTCAGATCAGAGACAAATAGAAAACATAAGATTTCCAGGCTGTTGGAAAAAATTAGGTCCTAAGTACGACAATGAGCAGCATTAGGAAACATTATAGGTGGCATTGTTAGAACAGTTAGGGAAACTGAAGGAAGCAGATGATTGAAATATCAAGGTTATCAGAAATGGAGAGGAGGGTTTGATATAATGAATGATGTAGAGAGGAAAGCTAACCTGCAGAGCAACACAAACTATTAAATGAGAGAAATAAGGGTTGAAAGATATGGGAGCAGTCAAGCAAGATTTGGAGACAGATTAGAAAAACTAACAGAAGAAAAAGAACTCAAGACGGAGAGGAAAAAACAAGTTTTATTAAATACCAACAAAGGCAAACTCATTTCAGTGGAAGTAGGAAACTATTAGAGCAAGGCCAACTGTGGTACCATTCCCAGAAGCAACATGTACCATTCCTGCTGAGAATACTAGCAAGGAAAGACACATGTCCTAGAAAAACACAAATTGAGAGAAATGAGAGATGAGAATTTAATACTTATGTGCCATATTGCCTCAGAAGGGATATTACATACCCTTCCTCCTACTTTCTAATCATGCTGATTTTCTGGTGGCTGTCAAAGCAGAGCTTGCAGTTTACTTGAGCTGTTTAAGAAAGAATCTGAGTCTTGGACAGCAGTTTCTCTTGTTAATAAAATGTCTGCAGATGTACCTGAGATACTGAAAGGGGATATCAATTTGAAGATACTGCCTAGAAAGCAATTTTAGAATCGTTTATGTTAGAAAAGTAGCTGCACGTATGGTCTCTAACAATTATTCAGTTCAAAGGAAAGATTATTTACATATTTGTAAATATTTGATGTCTTAGAAGTTAGATTTATGGATGCATTTTAAATTACCAGTCCTCCTAAATCTCTTTTCTGTTCTGTTTCTTTCAAAAAACATTTCAGAATTTGGATGTCTGATGTAAGTGTGATATTCCTAGGGATCCCATGTTATCTGTCATGTCCACCTGTTGTGAACTTTTAAGTAGTTTGCAGATATCTTCAGTTAATTTTGGATTTTCACTAATTTGAATGCATCCCTAAGAGGAAATGAATTTTTTAAAGTATGTGTTATCATTACCATTCTTCAGGTGGTGGATCCTTTGCAGAGTATAGGAAAAAAGAAAATAAGTGATAGAGGGCACTTCTCGGAAGTTCAGGTCCTGAATAGTCTAAATATATTGATTTCCCTTGTGCCTTTGAAGTTTCATGATCTTCAAGGAAAAACAGGAGAAATGTTTAGGTTAAGGATGAGGTGACTAATTGGTACATTTGTTCTAATATACTTTCAGGTAATTGTCTGGACATTTAGAAATTGTATAGATTCTTCATCAAAAGAGGTCTTTAAATTGACACTTTTTTCAGTGCTCTAGGTCAACTGCACTTACTATCATAGAAACAGGAATTAATTGGGGGAAACATTGCAGTGTATGTCCTGTAGAAGGTCATAAAAGTTATCATTTCTAGTGCCTGCATCTAGTTCTGGAGCTTAAACATTATCTAACTCCACATCAGTGATGTTGCAGAGCAGTTTAAGAGCAGATGCAAAGCAACCACAGAAAAAACCTACAATATTGCCTCCAAATAAGTCATGCTGACTAAAAACTCGTGTGACTATTTTTCTTCTACTTTTTGATTTCCAGACCATTACTGTATACAGATATCATTTCTCTCTCCAGATCATTGTAAAACAGTTCATGTAACACTATGTAACCTATTGCAAACATCACATTACCATGGCATCTAGTATTTCACAAGAATGACTTATAAATTACGGCAAGTTTCTGATTCTGAATGGAAACTTGTAGCTAAGAGATCATATGTGAAACATGAATGTGAAACTCCACAAGCACAAGTGTGCTTATTTCTTCAGAACCTGGAACAAGTTATTAGATCAAAGCTCGTGCCTGCTTCCTCTTTCTGAAGAAGGCATCTCTGTTAATTCAGAAGTCCCAGTTGATATAAATTAATTCTCACTTAGATCTGAGCTGCATTGAGAGAGGTAATATTGCTATTGGAAGGAAATAAGACAAAATACAAGGCCCATATAAATAATTCTTAAAATCAGGTAATATTTGTAAAAACAGTTCAGTTATTCTCTCTATAAAAGAATTTCAGGGCATATCGGTCCTATTTCTCTCACAGACATGATAACATTTCAGGAAAAGAGTTGTTTCTGTCTGATTGATTAATTACTTTGTACATCCCTTAACTAGAAAACTACTCTTTACCAAATATATTAGGGATTCCTACTGTTGATATGACAGCAACCCAAGGGACCTATACAAGCAAACCAGACTTTCTTACCTCTTGTATTGACCTTATGTTTTGATACATATTTTAAACATTTTGAATCTCAAAACTTTTTTTTCCACTTTCAAAGAATATGTGATCTTGTCAACGCAAAACAATTCAAAGGAAAACTCTCAAAATTATAAATTATGAATGAAATAACTGGTAAGCTTTGTCTTTTTATTTTGTTGAGATTCCATTTCAGGAAGTGATCTTTATTTCTGTGAAGCTAATACGTTATTCACAAATGAAATGGTTTATAGAAAGGTGTCTAGTTCTTGTAAAAAACATTTAAGCTTATCTATTGTTCATAACCTGTACATCTTTCAGAATTTTCTATTCATTGTTCTTGGCTTCTTGGAGACTGCTGGGCATGGTTTGACTCATGGTGCGATGCAGTATGTCAAAATCTACATTCTCGCATTCAAAGAAAATTAAATCTCAAACTGAACAAGCTGAAACTTAAACATATTGAGGCTCTCTGAAAAATGCCCCTATACCACTTAGAAGACAAAGCATTACTGCAATGTTTTCCCCTGAGTTTTACTCTGGCACTTTGGATTTTTTTTTTAAAAAAGGAAGGAAAAATTCCTTTTTTCGGAGATCCACCTGATTCTAAAGTGGACCTAAAGTGAATTCAGAAGTTTCCATTTTGCATTGTGATATGTCAAATTAATTGAAGTTAAATTTCCTGAGTAAGAACCTGAGAACAAAATATTTTTTCAGTAGTGTAAAATACTTAGGGCGTTTCTGATACTAAACGTCTCCAGCAACTCTGAAGTAACTGAAATTCCATTCCCCACCAAACTTCTGCTAAACTCACTGGCAAAGTGGTTGTCTCCTTCTCCATATGGTGCCTGTCCAACATCAAAGGCAAGGAGCCTGGATCCTATTGCTGAGGTAAACCTTGACATAACACATCAGAGAGCTTACTATTCTTCTTACAGCAACAGAATTTGGAGCTTTTCAAGGTCACTGTCTCATTGCTCAATGAAAAGACAGGCATATTTGGAAAGGCATGGCAGCTCAGGTCTGTGCTGTCTTTCTGACAGGCAAACAGGGTAGCTGAAATCTTCCACTCACTTCCCACTCACTATCTGTGAGTGCTGAGATGACCAAAAAAATTAGGCTGCCTTGCAGATTAAGCAATGCTCAAGTACAGACATGGGCTCACTGTACTCTTAAACTGGTGTTCCAACCAACCAGAATGCCTTAAAATGGTGCCCAGGAGGGTTCTGGCCTGAGATGATCAGCAGGATAGGAGAACCTGTCAGTTTGGTACTTTGCATAGGCACAGAAGTACCTGACAAAGAGAGTTTGGATGAGGCCATCATACTGTGAATGCAAAGAGAGCTTGGCAAGAATGAGTAATACCACACTGTGCCTGTTGGATCTGAGAGTCAAAGGCCACATCACAGCAGTCTCTATAAGCATAGAACTAGCAATAAATAGCAATGTCCAGATAATTAATAATTCATACCTAGGATGAAAAAATAGTAGTGCCCAATATCTTCAGTTCTTTAACCTTCCTCCTAACCAACTAACCACTGATTCAATTCAAGATGCTGAAAATTTTAATTTGATGTTGATAAGTGTCAAAGACCTCAGGCTGTTCACAGAGGATGACACTGGACTTGAGGTACCATGAGGTAATGAGTGAAATTAAATGGAAATTTATTTCATAAGCATTAGCATTATTTTCCAAAGGGCAAATTTTGATAAACAGTGGAAACTAGGCAGTTAATTTAGCTGGACCTGAATTTCATACTTGAATGTAGAAGAAACTTTTAAGTCAAGGATGTAAAACTTATCATGAGTCTCTGTCTCAGAGAGGAAAAAAAAAAAAGAAAAGGAAACTTGCAGGAAGTGATTCCAGATCTGTCCAGATGAATAGCCACAAATTCAAAAAAAAAGGATATTAGAAATAAGTGGAGTGTCTACACTCATCTGGGGGAAAATGACTGATCATCAAAGAAAACTACCTTAGAGGCCAAAAAATATGTAGATAAAGTGAGAATAACAAGGAATCAAGCTGAGTTAGACCTTGAAAAGGATATTAAAACACATAGCAAAAGATTCTTCAGCCATGTGAATATAAAAAAAGAGGGTGGAAAAATAAGTAGGGCCAGAATGTAGTGAGGATAGAGTAGAAATTAAGGATAAATCAAGTACAGGCTGAAAATGAAATTATGCTCTAGCTCAAATTTCAAGGAAATAAGCAAAGATTTTGGACATGGGGAACAAAGCAAGGATGGGAAAAAAACTATAGAAACAGAAACCAGCAGAGTTAAGGTAGAAGTGCAATTTCATATGTCTAATGTACTCCAGGAGAAAAAAAGTGGAGAATAAGCACAATCCCAAGAGGGAATTGGCAAACAAAATTTCAAGTGGTACAGCAGCTATTTTTAATACACGCATGAAACCTGTTTGGTGCTTAATGTTTGGAGGCACATCACACACAGAGTAAAGAAGGTGGAATAAGAAAATTGTCTGAAAACTATAGACCACCTAGGTTTTAGGTCAATAATATGATATTTTAAAAAAATTGGAATAAAAGAATTATTAAAGGCATGGAGGTTAATTACTAAAATAGTTTAGCTAATGCAGATCATAACAAACTAACCACCCATTTTCTTTTCTAAAATAAATGAATTTCCAGACAGGTGAAATGAGGCAAATATAAACTTTCTGGACATCAGTGAAAACTTTTAATGTGATGGCCAGTGAGAAATTACCAGCAAAGTCCAAGAAGATGAGATGGGTAAAGGAATTGAAAAACTGCTTAGGATCTGACCAGAAAGTGTGCTAGAGCAGCTGGCATGAGAGAAACTCCAGACTGGGAGAAAATGGCTTTGTTTCTTAATGAACATTTTGGAGATGGAACATTAATTGCTATAATAAATTTATATCAATTGATATTGATACAAAAGATCTGTCAGGCCCTGAAGCCTTTCAGAGGCACAGAGTTAGAAGATTGAGAATATGGAGAAACTGGGTGATATCGAAAATGGGAAGATTGAACTGTGCTTCAACAAGATAAAAATTACATTTGGGATGTGTGTGTGAAGAGGGTGGTGATATGAAGACCTAATTACCTGGAAATTGCTGAGATGATGAATTTCACCATATGAATTCTTTCCAAGATTAACATAAAAATTATGTAGAGATAGGTAAGGATTATTTGTGTTTTACAAAGCACTAATGAGATGTTAGTTGTAATCTTGCATACAATTCTGGTAAGCCATGCTAGGGAAAGATGAGTGCAGAAAAGAACTACTAGTAAGGTCAGAGAACAGTGGGTTTATTTAATTTGTCATGAGAGCTAGTCTTGCCTGAAAAATCAAAATCGAGAAGTAATATTATTACATTCTATAAATACATCAGAGAGATAAATACCATAGAAAAAGAACAGTGATTTAAACAAAAGGATGATGCTGGCACAACAACAGAAAGGTATAAATTGGTCCCTGAATAGACTCAATCTGGAAATCAGAAGATTCTTATCTGCTGCAGCAGTTAGATCCTGGAACAGCTTTGCAACAGGACCAGTGGGAGCAGAAAACCACTCTTGAACTGGAGTTCAAAGCTTTGCATCAAGTGCACTGGCATGTTATTTGCACAAAAGACTGCCCAGCAGATTGATTCTACGTGACGTGTATCATCCTGTTATTTATGCGTATATTCATATACACGCCTGCATGTGTATATGTAAATATATGCACCTTCACAAACACACACACACACACATTCACAGAACTTCAAGGTAATTTACTACATTGCACGAAAACACAGGAAAATTATATGGATCAATAAGCTGGTTACTGGAATTATGACAAGGCAATTTCAGCCTGTGAAAAGCTAAAAAGATTCATGTGTTTAAAATCCCTAGGCAGTTGTTACAAGCTGTGAATGCAGGAAATACTTTTGGGCTCTTGTTAGTCCCTAAACAACAAAAAAGGAAATGCTGGTGGGAGATGCTGGTTTATTTCAAAATTGCATACTGCCTCTAAGCAATAGGAAAGGATGAATCTGCTTCTTCAAAACAAAGTAGACCCAGTGCTTTTGAATTTTACGTATTTCTATTAAAACCAGCTATGGACACTTTAGTAAATGTGAAAAACTAAGTAACAGAAGCAGTAGGGGAAATTAAAAAAAAAAAAAGCCCAAAGTGTATTTCATTGAATAATAGAATGATTTGAGTTGGAAGGGACCTTAAAGGTCATCTAATTCCAACCCCCCTGCCATGGACAGGGACAACTTCCACTAGAACAGGTTGATCAGAGCCCCATCCAATCTTGTCTTGAACACTTCCAGGGGTATGGTGTCCACAACTTCTCTGAGCAACCTGTTTCAGTGTTTTACCACTTTCATTGTATAGAAAGTTCTTCCTTCTATCATCTAAATTGACCCTTTTCCTACTGCTACTTTTCTGGCTAAAAAGTTTGTGACCATCATACAGTCCCCCTTCAGGACTGTAGGAGCAGCCGGAAGAAGCCTACGAGATATTCCCAGAGCTTTCTCTTTCACGGGTTGAACAGCTTCAACTCTCTCAACCTGTCTTCACAGGAAAGGTGCTCCAACCTTTTGATCATCTTCATGCCCCCCTCTGAACTTCCTCCAACAGGTCCACATCCTACTTATGTTGGGGGCCCCAGAGCTGGACACAGCACTGCAGGTGACATTTCACTAGGGCAGAGTAGAGGGGCAGAATCAGCTCCCTAGACCTGCTGACCACACTGATTTTGATGCAGCCCAAGATATGGTTGACTTTCTGGGATGCAAGTACAAATAGCCAGGTTATATTGAACTTCTCTGCCCTCAATCCATTCTCTGCCCAGCCTGTAATTGCGCTTGGGATTGCCATGAGCCATGTGCAGGGCTTTGCATTTGGCCTTGTTGAATTTGATGAGGTTCTAACAGTCCCACCTCTCAAACCCGTCAAGGTCTCTCAGTGGTATACCTTCCCTCCGGTGTATGGACCACAACACACAGCCTAGTGTCATTGGCAAACTTGCCAAGACTGCAACTCCATGTCCCTGACAAAGTCATTAAACATCTGTCCTGTTCTGAAGCTAAAAGTCATTTCGTATGCAACTGGATGGAGTCATTCCAAACAACACTTTGTTTGATCCTAATACTGCCATGCATAAAGCAGCAATCATAAGGGCCGATAGCAGCAGATATCCATACCACTGAACTGTCTGACCCTACCCTCCAGAGCAGTGTGGTAGCATCCAAAGTGACTCTTGAGAGGGCTCTATGGCCCACCCTAACTTCCACTCCTTCCCAGGCATTGTCTGTGAGCCTGCTCATTGACCTGGGTCAAAACCGTTCCAGGGACTCTGCTAACAATTTAACAATATATATGACTGACTGACTTCCAGTACCTCAGGAACGCTCTCTGGAGCTGGTAAATTTATGAGTCTAGATATAATCAAGGGGTACTGTTGCCTCTTGTTCTCTTGATCCCCTAGTAAATCTGCCCCAGCAACAAAGACAATGTGGAGGCCAAATCAGAAATGCAGTATTAAATATTTTTCTCCAACTATTACTTAAAAAGGTAAAATTTCTCTACAGTGCAACAGTAAGAGAATCATCTGGATCCAGCATGCTGAGGAAATGCATCATATGTGAAACTTCAAGAGGCATCTCTACAGATGTCTGACCAAAAGGGGTCAAACTCATTCAAAGCCTATAGTGCCTGGATTAAGGCCTTTGACTGATGAGAATATCCACAGCACATGTTAGAGCTGAGGATCCTTGCATGCCTTCTGTGGCTCATGCTAGGATTTTGAATGGGTCTAACAACAGCAATATTTGGTTTGCATATGTACACATGGGCACCCAAACAAGAAAGTAATGAAATGGGGTTGACAAGACATTTTAATTTTCCATGAATGAAGATAAAGAACAGCAACTAACAAACTGCTTCCTGGCTTTGAACCAGTTCCCATTGTATTGGTGACAGTGGATGTCTGTGATGGTGGCAGTGGTGGCAACGGCAAAGAGAGTTAGGGGAGAGGCATGATTCTTACCTGTAAGTCTTCATCCCACTGTGGATGCCCTTTATCCTGTGTGTATCCTTCCTCTGTTGCAGGTACAAGGTCAGACAGAAAGCAAAATAATTTCCAGTGTTCAATCTGACTTGTTTTGGTGCCATCAGAGCTGCTGTCTTTTGTTGTGAACACTGTATCAGTTGTTTTAGTTTTTCATCTCAAGGAGATTGAACATTATTGTACGTGAAAGGCTTTAGTTAAATCTAAGTGCAGTCTTAAGAATACAAGGCAAAGATCCATCTATGATGAGACAGTTTTTCCCTTGTCACATCCCATACTTTTTCCTTTTCCTGAGGACAATCATGCAGTGTTAATTTCTCCTATGATTTCAAGATTTCTTTGTCTGTGCCAATTCTTTTGTGTTCCCTTTGTTAGACTCACTGCTACATCTTTGCAAATACATACATTTTCTCCTCAAGCTTGCCCTCTCCATCCAGTGGAAGCTCTATGTGAGGGGGCTTTGTAGGCTCAGTAGATGTTTTGGTGTTTATTGGATTGCTGGGGAGTTTAAAAGGTTCTCTGCCCTAAGTGCTGACATTGTTGCCTTTCACATTTAAAAATAAGAAACTAAGCCACATATCTTCTGAATTATATACTGGAAATAATAGTAGAAAAATCAGTGAGTAATGAGCAGAGGCATGTAGTTCAACATTTTCACTCTATTCCATCACTGCATCTCATTCCAAGATCAAGGACAACTGGGAAAAAAAAAAGAGAGAATTTTAAGTTGTCCTTCTCAGTAGTGCTTCTAGATGGAGATACAGGAGACTCAAGCACCCAGTCCTCTTGTCTGTGTCTCAAGATATCTGAATGCCTTGGGCTTGATGATGGTTGGGGCAAATGATTTTATATTTTTATTTTATTATATCTATAAATGCAAATGGCATGAAGAATTAAAGGTCAATACTTACATTGCCATTAGACTTCTTTTGTCAATAAAGGTAACTTCTGACTGAAATAGTTTCTAGGATTAAATGACTTGATAGTTTCATTACATTGTTAGGGTATATAGGAGCCATTTTCCATACCTTGAAGAAGAAGGAGAATATCTGTTCATATCCAAAAAAGTAGATATTTTGTTCCTCTTTAAAATACATTTCATATTGAATAAAAATAGCATTTACACACAAAAGAAAAAGCTCTCTTTCTCCTTCCTGATAAAAATGATTACATCAGAGTCCTGTTACAATTGTTTGAGAATTTAGGGAAGCTAGTGATTATTTTTCTGTACTCTCTCCAACTAAAATGTTGTGTTCTTCACAAGTAGTCCTTTTCCCATTGGTGTGAATCCCAAGAGTGCATTAAATAATACACTTCTAGTTGTAAAACAGATGGAAAAGTGTTTAAAAAGGTGCCAGGTTTATTTATGGAAGCATGAAATTGAATTTAATAGGAGAATTTTGCCAGTATGAAATGTGAACTCTCAAAACAGGAAGTGGATTTTATTGCTTATTTATTTTATTACCGGATCAGCTGCCCAGAACCGTAGAATCCTTCCTCTCAGGAATTATTTACTTTCCAACTCTGAACCAGAACATCTTGACCATCAGTTGTTACATCTTCTGGCTGCCAGATTCTCAACTATAAACATATGTGGTGCTGTCTATCTCAGATGATCTTCTGCAGATTTATATAGCGAACGTTGCTTTAGATTTATTTCTTGATTTAAAACAGTATGAACTGAACTGACTAGGCCAAGGGAAAGTGAATTTTTTTTAGCTCTTGATTACTCTTTAATTAATAATAGTCTATTTTTTAGAGGGTTTATGGTGTGTATTCATTATGCATCAAAGACTAAAGAGCTAAAAGTCAACAGACAAATTATTTCTCCTGCTCTGCACCTCCAAAGGATACCTAGTGAAAGAACAGGTGTTATTCAGCTTCCAAAAGGTGAGCAGCATTTTGGAAAATTGCACAGGGGAACAGTGTCCCATATCTCCCAGGGACAGACTAAGCCACTATACCTGGATGGAGCTGAATAAGGTTGTTGACAACAAGACTGTCTGTAAACCTGTACCTCACTGTTATCCCCTTTTCCTGTGCATCTGATCAGTACGTAGAAGTATTTGGGATGGCGAACAAGCCTCCAACTTTAATCAAGATAAAATTGTGATAACCTGATGGAAATCACATATTTTTTAAAAAAAACTATGGAAATATATTTTTCAGGCTATTAAGGCAGTGCCAGGATGCCCTTAGGCAGAGTGTTAACAAAAATCCGTTGCGTGCATGTGCAATGTGTACTTGTGTTCAGCTCAGTGCTGGCACTCACAAATTTCCATTTTATGCAACAGCATTAAATGTTTTCAGCATGAAACTCATGCATGTGCAGTTTTGCATGTGAAATTGGAAAAAAAAAGTGACAGCCTGGTCTTGCTGCTCTCAGTTTGCCAATTATGGATAAAGATTGAAGACAATGTGGAACAATATTATGGTCACAATCCAAATCTCATGTAGGAAAGACATGGTTATAATAGGCTTTGTAGGAGGCATTAAATCTCCTCAAAGTGCATGAGACTTTCTTATGCCTCACCTGTGTTGTACTGTTGTCTCTTATGATTGTTAAATCACTTATAACTGCATCACACTTTGTTGCAGCTCTCCCCAGCACAAAGACATTTCTCCAAGATATTCAGAGTGCCTAGGATCCAAGTGCATGGATATTTTGAGGGCTGCTGACAAGGTTTGGAGAAATAACTCCTTCAAAGTAAAACTTTTTAGTGACGTGTATCTTCATAAACAATTGGACTTAATCATTTGTGTAAAGGAAAACAAAGGAAATCTGAACATGTAAAAGAAAACTCCCTGTTATAAGTTTCTGCTATAAATGATAGTGTAAAATTTATGAGTTTTGCAAGATTTCATATTAAGCATGTGTGCCATTCATCAGCTTTATTAATATGTCACAAGCACAACTTCTGACATGTATCAGAACCAATTAAGCTTATTTTTGTACTTTTTATTTCTTGGAGACAGATTGTTTGAGTTCAGAAGGGCATACAGTATCTAGCAGATCTGGTAATTCATTCAAATATGGGAGTAAGGCTCTTCTTTTAGTTCTGGCCAAAATTCCTACAAAGTTTTGTACAATGGGTTTGAAAGCTCTTATATATTTAAAGAAAATCCTTTCAACTCACTCTGGAGTCCTGCTTTATGTTTCTTATTGCTTTGAACTTATTACCTCTTTGCAATGTCTTGGAACATTAGTTTGGGAGCATTTAAAGCTAATGATTAAATGTATAGTGAAACAACACTTTGATGTTGCCAGAAGCAATTTATTTCCCCTATTTATACACAAAAGGTCATAAAAGACTGTGTTATGACAAACAAAATGATTGAGTGAATTCAAAGTAAGTTAACTGAATTTTAAAGGATTGTTACTACTTGGTGGAAAAAAGGTATCCATCAAGCCTTATCTTAAGTCAGAAAGCTGTGATTAACTTATGGAGTTTTGAATGCTTTTAAAATTAGAAAAGAAATTATGAGCTTGTCATCTACAGAAAATCATCCTATAACGGTTCGTTCAGAATGAAACTTTCATTGAAAATAGCTTACTGCGTTAGATAAATGAAGTTTATGAGCTTACAGAAGTCACTGAGAGAGACCACATTTGTACATAAGCAGCCTGTCTATTGTTTGTCCTTTGCACAGACATCTGCTGAACTTTATTAACAAATGGAAAAATGTACTATATTTTTTTACTCCTACATTTTTATAGGCAGAGCATCTCACACTTCATTGAATCCATGTGCTGGAGACAACAGATTTGATTAGAATATAAATCACTTAGAGCCAGGGACTGGAAGTGAGGTTCTGCAACTTCTATAGCTTCATCTGCCTATGAGTGGGAATACTATGCTTTAGAACAGAGGAGGGAAATCACACACATGCCCATGCACATACACACACACTTAAATATGTGCATGCATATTTCCATGCATTCTAAGACATTCTAAAGGAATCCAACACTTTCAGCCACCAAAAAAATTGTGAAAAATGGAAAAAATATAAAAGAATGAAATTACCAAGGGTTTAAGAACCTAAAGAGAGTTTATTTTAATGAAACATAATTAATTTCTCAGTTTCCAGTGAACTATAAAAAGTTTCAAAATCTTTATCCTGTTTGTCAGTTTAAGAACTATGTTACACTGTCCAAAAGATATACAAATTCTAAACATGATCCTGCACAGTAAAATTTCTAAGCTGATAGCAGTGTGGGAATTAGCTATCATGAAGGAAAAAAAGCTGCTATGCTTCTGCCCCCAGGAATCAGCCCCAAACTTTTCTGATAAACTGAAGCCAGTAATTTGGCTTTCCTCCTCATCTCCCTTCTCTGTGCCCCTTTATCGCCTGTTAGTCTCTTCAGAATAAAGCAATGAACTTCTGGCTTTTACAATGAGTTAAAACAATTTGATGAACAGAGCTTAGACTGTCTAACACATAGATTGTTTGCAGACCTCCAGAGCATTGAGGGGTATTATTTTTATTTTAGAAGTTACACAGTGCTAGTAAGAACCTTTTCTTTGGATGCCAGGATCTCAGTGAAGAAAAACTTTGAAGGTTTTTGGGTTCAGTTCAGTTGCATTTGAGACCGGCTTGGGAATGCAGCACCTCTGTAGAGGGATGGCAGATCTGTAGTTCTCACAGAAAGGCCATAACCTTCCCAGCAGAAGCTAGAAAACAGGAAGATAAGCATAGTCATCTCACTTACCATCAGGCACCTAGGTCTAGATGAATAAGTTGTGCCTTAATTGTACTGGCAATCAACAACTCAGTTATGATCCTCCTTAAGTTTTGTAAGAGCACACAGAGTCTCTGGGAGATGAGGAAGAATTATCTGCAGAAAACTTTGACACAAAAAAACCAACGGACTGCATTAGTATCCAGAGGGACTTCACAAAATACAATAGCTAATTTTCACATTTCATTCTGTGCAGTGGAGTTTCTAGCTCTGAATTGGGCACCCCTACTGTGTATAAAAGTGACAAAGAAAGTGCATGACTGGAAATTATCTGATCATAATCTAGTTAATTGGTTCAAGTGAGGACAATAAATTGCCAGTAAG
Source organism: Manacus candei (assembly GCF_025592945.1). Taxonomy (NCBI): domain Eukaryota; kingdom Metazoa; phylum Chordata; class Aves; order Passeriformes; family Pipridae; genus Manacus; species Manacus candei. The sequence continues at coordinate 599,489 of NW_026138059.1, forward strand.
AAATATTGGGAGAAAAATCAGGTTTCGGCCCGTAAATCTTGTCTCTAAAATACAGTTAGATATTAAACTCTATATTGAATTTTTAACTGGAAATGATGTCCCCAGATCATCTTGTAAGCATGAAAGAGCATCAAATTTTCAGTTAATGAACCAAATCTTTAGGTTTTTGCCTAGAAGTTGTTGTCAGTTTTAATAATTATATATGTCTAATAAAGAAATATTAAGTTTTGTTCTTATTCAAAAAGATCTCTGAGTCACTACGCTGTTAGATATATTTGGTCTCCTAGAAACTGTTCCTTTTCTTTTCCCTTTAGATATCACTGACAATAAGCAAGAAATGGACTTTTTTGGGACTCTTTCTTACCTAAGATGAGGGTGAATCAGTCCTAGTTTTACTTCACTGAATATTTGATTATTTATTCAAAATGGAACAGCTTCAAAAATATTTTCCTTAAAAATGTTCAAACAAATCATCTTGACATTTCCAATATTTTTTTTTGGCTGAAACAATTGGTCAAATCTGGTACAAATTTGCAGATAGTTTCCATCAACACGAAAGTGCATTTTTGAACAAACAAAGAATTCTTCCATAAAAATTGCCTGGCTCTAATCAGGGCTGAGGCAATTTTGCACATGCCAACCAGCAGAAAATTAGGTATTGGATAAGCAAGACTGGCAAGGATCTGGGTTCTACCTAAATCCCCTCGTGGCCTTAGTCCAAAGTGATTAGCCCCAGGTCAAACAGAAAGCCTGTAGTGAATCAAGCAAATTAAATCCAACCTTTCTGAGCTATTGGATAATGTGTTAGTCCCAAGACCTCCCTTCTTGGGGGTTGGAAGGGAGGAGGTTATTAAATATAAATATGAAATAACATCCTGCTCTATGGAGGCCCCAGTCATGATGTTTTGGAGAAGAGTCAGAGGATTATACATGCCCCCCAGCTGGACCTGCTTCAAGGAAACCCACAGCAACTGTCTCTGCCCACGCCAGGAGCTGTCAGTGTTCCTGAGCAGCAAGCTACAGCTTGGAAGGCCACTAAGGAGGTGTCCTGTTAAACTAAAGGGCAGTGAGCTGTAGCATAAAATGCTGCTTTAATGTGGACTTGGAATTGAAGAGACTTATTTCCTTTAAAACATTGTAGAACAGAGTAATCTTCAGATTTATTTTGATTAGCAATCTGGATACCTTCTTGGCAGTGTTTATTAGATCTTAATGTAGCTCAGTTGGAAAGCCAGATATTTTGCTTTCTCCTCCTTTGAATTACTGACCATTATTTTCCTTGTTAATGAATCTGGATAATTTTAACTGTCAGATTCTAATTCTCTCTGAATAAATCGATTGAATTGAAGTTGAACCCACCTCTGTGTTCAAGCTAAGAATGAGCCTAAACAGAAGTCTCCAGAATTTCCTAAAATTTCAGGGAGTTTATTAGTGGAAAACTGGTTTAGAACCACTGAACCTAAAGTAACTACATAGTTTTGGTTTCATACTAATGTCAAGTCAAAAGAAGATTAAATTCCCACTGCAGCTTAGATGTGACCCAAGGTGAACAAACTTACATCTGAATATTTCAGGGACAGCTATCACTGTCCCTGGAGCTGATTGTTCACTTCATCTTCCTCCTCGTTTTGAAATAACTTATGTTGAAACAGATGAGAGCACCAACAATAACTAAAATCTGTTTTTAACTTCTATGTCATTAGAAATCTAGTCTTACATGAGTTAATGCCTTAGAAAAAAGTACAAACGTGTTTATGTCGCAGATAGACATTTCCATTCCTCTCAAGGCAGAAATTAATGCAGACCTTACTAGCCAGTAACTGCATGAGTACATAGGATGTCTTGGTGGTCTTTGGTCATTCAACCACAGATTCCGAGATATCAGTGAGAGGAGGAAGAAGAATGGGATGTTCAACGTAGAAACCATGCTCCTAAAACAAACGTATTTATTGATAATCTCACTGTCTAGGCTAAAGTGGAAAAGCGCCATGTGGGTGATTCTGGTTTACCTGGAGCTGGGTCATGGATTCCTGCAGACAGTCAGCAACCAGACATTCAGCACCACACATGGACCCTCGTGCAAAAAGCACACCAGGGCTTAATGAAGGTATCAGACGTGGAAAGGGTTCTTGACATTTGCATTTGGCTAGAGTATGTTCAGGTGGCAGAATGAGGATTCATAACCAACAGTCCTACAGCAAACAAAACTGGTTCAACTGCAAAGAAACATCTAATTGTTCAATCCCAGCCAGTTCCAGATTTCTTTGTTCTTTCACCACTCTGCTAGAAAATGGCTATTCTGCTGAATGTGAGCTCAGCTATTGACATTTGCAACCACAGAAATCAGCCCCTTGGTATCCTGATGCAAGAAATAGTTCTGTACACTGAAGATTTGAAGAACATACTAATCTGGAAATAAGGGTTTTAAAAAAGGATTTTCTAAATTTTCTAATTAGAGGGAAATTTACATCCAACAGATATTATATTAGGGAAGAATCTGAAGGGAGATCTTCCTGATGGCAAAGGAATTGATCTAGATCGTGTAGCAAACAATTAAAAAACAAGTCATCACTTCAACCCCCAGAACTCTTCAGCTCCGCGGGGCAGGTAAGAGAAATCCACATTTCAGAACTGCTTATACAATTCACACTGATGCTTGGTCCTGCCTTAACCAACTGTGCTGGTTTTAGCTGGGGTAGAGTTATTTTTCTTCACAATTGCTGGTATGGTGATGTGTTTGGGATTTGTGTTGAACACAGGGTTGATAATACAGAGATGTCTTTGTTATTGTTGAGCAGGGCTTACAGAGAGCCTAGGCCTTTTCTGCTTTTCGTACTGTCACGCTGGTGAAGAGGCTGGAGGTGAACAGGAGGCTGGGAGGAGACACAGCCAGGGTAGGTGACCCCAACTGACCAAAGGGATATTCCAGACCTTATGGCATCATGCTCAGTATATGAAGTGGGGGGAAGAAGGGGGAAAGGGTAACATTCAGAGTGATGGTATTTTGTTTTCCCAAGTCACCATGATGTGTGATGTGGCCCTACGTGACGGCTGAACACCTGCCTGACTCATGGGAAGCTATGGATTAATTCCCTGTTCTGCTTTGCCTATATACATGGCCTTTGCATTCCTAGTAAACTGCCTTTATCTCAAACCACAAGTTTTCTAGCTTTTAACCTTCCAATTCTCTTCCCAGTCTCACTGGTGGAGCAGTGGGTTGCTGGCTGGTGCATGACACCGAGTAAAACTTCTGGGATCAGAACGATCATGGTGTTGATCATCAAATTAAACTCAAGTTAGTCAATTCCTGGTTGGGAACTGTTACCCTTACTTAGTTGATTTCTGAACAGTAATGCAAAAATTATTTCAGAAAGGCAGAAATTTTCTTAGACATCAGAGCATGCTTTCTTGCTAACATCAGAACACAGCTTTACTTGGTTATCCCAGCATCGCCGGTGACATGCATGGTGACAGGGCTTTCAGAAACAGCTGAGGACAGTTTCAAAGTATCAGTATTTATTTTGTCTTTTACACTTTACTTTTCCAATTAGAATATTCATTTTCTGCCATTTTAAGTACATTAAGTAATTAAAATGTATTTTTTTCTGGCTACAATGACAGATAATTTTTGTCACATTTACAACAACATTAAATGTGTTGGCATGGTTACCCTTTTGCTTCATTGTTGACCATAAACAGTTTTTTGCAAACTAGCCAAGTAATTTGGATGAAGAAAAATATCTGTCCACCCCTCCCTTCATCCCCCATGCCCTTCTAACCAAGGCACTTCCTCACAACATCTTTCTGGGACAGTTTCCACATTTTGACACAACCAAAGCACACTTAATTTATATCAAGCAAATTCCTTAGTTCCTGAATTTCTCCTGCACAACTCAATAGATCAATACAACAGAACTGTGTTGGACTGAAATCCAAGTGCCTTTCTGCTTAGAGAACAGCACTGGCACTTTGGACAGGATTTTGTTTGAAATTAAGACACTTAGATTTAAGATAGGATTAAGTTCACTTAATATATTAAGATAGGATTAATATTCACTTAATAATTAGTACATATTTCCTTATATAGGTTATACCATGCATATGCATAAAACATAGATTTTGATCTTATTATAGGTATATATTTCTTTAGTTTGGGTACTATTAGGAAGAAATTCTTTACTATGAGGGTGCTGAGGCACTGGAACAGGTTGCCCAGAGCAGTTGGGGATTCCCTGTCCCTGGAAATGTTCAAGGCCAGGCTGGATGGGGCCCCGAGAAACCTGGTCTAGTGGGAGGTGTCCCTGCCCATGTCAGGGGGGGTTGGAACTAGACAATCTTTAAGGTCCCTTCCAACCCAAACCACTCTATGATTCCATGGTTCTACTATACAGTATTGCACCTGTTCTCTAGTTGCTCCTCTAAGAGAATATGGTTCTCCTGAAGTAACCATGTCACATTTGCTGGCACCATGCACATGGCTTGTATAAGTCTCAAATGGCACTGAGTTTCTGCGTAAGGTTCTGAATCCTGACATAGGCGTTTGCCTCCATCAGGTATTTACTTTTGGGTGAGACTTTTATCTCCAAACTCCACTCAATGTTACCACTTAATCTCCACAGCCTATAATGAGCAAATAAATACTCACAGATTGTTACTAAATTATGATATCTAAACTTACTTTCAAATTGCACACTGCCAGTATAGAATCACCAAATCACAGGATCAATCAGGTTGGAAAAGACTTCTGAGATCATCAAGTCCAACCTATGGCCGACACTACCATGTCAACTAGACTATGGCACCAGGTGCCACATCCAGTCTTTCCTTAAACACCTCCAGGGAAAGTGACTCTACCACCTCCCTGGGCAGCCCATTCCAATGCCCAATCACCCCTTCTCTGAAGAACTTCTTCCTCTTGTCCAACCCAAACATCTTCTGGTACAGCTTAAGACTATGTCATCCTGTCCTATTGCCAGTTGCCTGGGAGAAGAGGCCAAATCCCACCTGGCTACAACCATCTTTCAGGTAGTTGTAAAGAGTGATAAGGTCACTCCGAGTCTCCTCTGCTCCAGGTTAAAAAATCCCAGCTCCCTCAACCACTCCTCATAGGACTTGTGCTCCAGACCCCAAGCAGAGCCTTTAACTTTAATATTTTCTCTTTACCACGGTGGGCAGGAAACGAGAACATGCCAGGTTGTATATCTCAGTAGTACCTGTGCTGAGTTACGGTCTGGCAATATCTGCGTATGTACAGGCTGACAGTTTGGCTTTTGAAAAGAGGAATCAACTATTTAAGCAAGTTCTAAAATCAATTCTGACTCCTGCTATGAACTGTGAAGCTCTATCATCCCTTGAAGGAGGACAAGAGGGGGTTTCAGCAGAAGATAAGCCTTTAAGTTGAAATGTCATGACTCACCGTGCTCTGAGCAGGCATTTCTGAGGAGAAAGGTAAGACAGGAAACAGCAAAAAGGAGCAATTCCTCTTGTGACAAGACTTGTTTAAAGGCAGGATAAGACAAAATCCAGCATCAATTGGGAAAGTAGGGAGACTTCTCCTGGCAGTGTGCATGTGGTAATGGATCTTGGAGCTATATGCTTGTGAACTGATATCAGTAATTGTGTACTGCTGGAGACAGGTATTTGCATTTCTGGAAACATTCAGGTCAGGATGCCTGGGCCTGTCTGTCAGGAAGTTGGGACTGGACACCAGCTCCATACCAAGTGAGCTGCAAGTGGGTTTGCCATGGGATGCTTCAAGCTACAGATTTTGAGTTGGGGCCTCTGCAATGCCTTAGCAACTAGGAGCTGTTCCATCTACACTTGGAGAAACTGAGTTCAAGGTGTTTGGCACTTTGCTCTAACGGAAAACTAGAATCACAGCAAAGCTCTTACTGGTGCTCAGGTTTGGATATGAATTGTGCTGTGGTTGAAATTCTTTACAAAAATTCTTTATTGCTAGGAGTGGCTGGCAGGATCTTAAATGCTTGCAGCTCTTTTTGACAAGGTCTGTGCCTGGGTGAGAGGAAGTCTAGTACAATGATTTTTGAGCTTCTGAAAGAAACCTGCAGGTTTTCTGAGAGAGATCTGAGTAGTTTTGACTGCACTGGAGGAACACTCCTGAGCACTGCTCAGAGGCCTCCAGGTGCACCATCTCCAAGGGAACCACCTCTGTGTGAGACCCAGAAGTCTCGGATACTATGCAATCCTGATCCCCTGTCACTCCAGACTGACTAATTACTATTGAGAAACTGTATTTGTCTCAGGGACAAGGTGAAATCACTTGTCAGTGGTCACACAGGAAATAAATGGCAGAACTCAAAATGTGATCCTACTGCCCAGATCCTCAGTTCTAAAGTATAAGATTTACCCCTTCTGAGGGTACTTTATGACAATACTCACAGTTGCTCACAGTTTCCTATCTATATGGGAAGAAATTAGAGTCTTCTATTTATATTAAGCAATTTAGAGCAGAAATTGTTTACAATATTTACCCAGTTCTAAAAATAACACTGTTAATGTGTACTGAGTCTTTGTAGTTAAGGAGGCTTCATCACCATACTGTTGTTTTAACTGGAAGCTCAGCAAATGTGGATGTAACCCACTATCTGACAAAGACCAATAGCCTGATTAGGCAGCAATGTTGAATTTAAAACCAGGCAGAGATATTTGACTTTATATGGGTTTTAGATGTATCTGCATCTCTGGAGAGAAGGACAAGAGGCCTGGGACTGAGAGCAGTAAATCTTTAATTAAAGAACTACTAACCATGCCTACTACATTTATAAATAACAAAACATTTATCAGAGCTTTTATCTCCTCTTACAATCATCAGACTGTACTAGATGTTGACAAAGTCAATGATTTATGCCCCAGATTTTTTTCATTACCAAATACCAAAGATGCTATTATCAGTGAAATCTTATGCAACCTAAATCTTGGGGCTTTCGTTGCTCTGACTAAGGAATATTGTGAGCCTTTCTCACAAGACATTTTGGATTATGTTGGTACAACAGAAGAGATTAAGTCTGCATAATGAAGTTGCATCCAAATGGAAATGTTGAGTGGTTTTCCTTAAAAGGATCAGTGCTTAAATAAATTAAAAAAAAAGGAAAAGATCACTTTAAGAATGTTTTAAATCATTTTAAACATTAAGATATCAGTTGCTGAACACTAGATTTGTTCATTATGTTGTACTTTAATGCTTGCATTCAAATTTTTGTATACCATTATGTATGAAAGATTACTCTTGCCCTGCTGTTTTAACAGTCCTCAATCACCAAGACAGAAGATAGCAAATTTTCTGAGGAATGGTTGAACTGCAGCCTTAATTTGTGATTGCCTACCTATATGCAAACAGGGAGTAAGTCAAGAACAGGTCTAGATTCTTGCCAATGTGGAGGTCAAGGAGGGGCAGCAACCATCTACTGCAGTGCATATTCCCTTCTCTACTCCACCCCTGCCGTTAGTTTGGTGCAAGAATGGAGATCCTTCTTGCTGCTTTCTAGCAGCAGGTAGTTCCCATGATTCAGGAGAATACTTTACCCACTGTCATTGGCTGGGAACAGAGATGCTGCTTAGACTGTGCAAAATGGCTGGTGGAAGATTCTGCCATGCATACATGCATATATATGTATATATAGAAGTCTGTTAGACAAAAAATCACCCTTATTATTATTTAGTGCAGTTAAGGTTCACCATTAAAGTGAGTTTGGCAGTAGTTTGAATACTGAATACTTATGAACATAAATTATGAAGCAGTAAATTGGCTGGTTTTCTGCATGCAACCTTTTTCTCTTTATCAAAACCAAATTCAGACAAAGCATTTGATGTTCTGCACTTGTACTCTCTTGCCTTGACTACCCCGTCAAAACTGAGCTCCTGGGCTCATTCGGGAGGTTTCAGTGTTTTTTAGTGCAACACAACATGTAGTTGTCCAGATCCTCCAGGATCCTTCAGGGAACAGAGAGGTCAGATAGTATCTGACATGTTTTCCAGATACTTCAAGAAGTTTGAAGTTCTTCAGACCCAAGAGCACCCAGTCTGTAAGTTAATCACTCATACGTCCTCAGCTGTTGGTGAAAACAAAAATCTGTTGTAAATTAAAGTACTTTTTTCAATAACTTCACATGACTTTGCCACTATTCAGACTGTCTCTGTTGTGAGTGTTCATGTCGAGTTTTAGAGTATACTTTTGTGTATGTTTGTAACTGACTGTTTCATTTGACTTTCATTATATCTGACAGGGAAATAAATGACTGTTTTATAAAAGCCTGTGAATTCAGTATTTTTTCTCCAAATTTAAAATAAGCAATAACAAACCAGCTGAGATGTCAAACTAAACTCACTTTATTCTGTTTTCTTTTTTCTTTTGGGAGGGTGGAGTGAGGTGAAAAGAACATGAGTTAGAGCTGAGTTTTCTATTTTACACCATGTTAAACTCCCGATAACCTCTAAGAGAGAAAAATTTGTATTTTAAATTGTACATTTAGGAACAACTATCTTGGATATACATCAAAAATACAAATGAGTTGCAGAGAAAAGAATATATATGGTCTTTCTTATTGTAACTTTGAATATCTTAGAAAAAGACAAATTAGTGAGAGTAATGAACAATAGGAATGTAGGAAGTTTCTTTCTGTACTTTCTAATAATTTTTAACTTTTTTTGTGTGTATTTATTTGTCCTTTTCCTTTTTGTGCCTTTCATATAGGACTGTTTTGTTTTAAGCCCAGGTGGCAACTAAGCACTATACAGTAGCTTGCTTATTTCCACCCTACCCCCATTGGGATGGGGAAGAGAATCAAAAATAAAACTTGTGGATTGAGATAAGAACAGTTTAACAATTGAAACAAAGTAAAATATAATAATAATAACAAGAAAAACAACAACAACCAACAAAAACATGTATTTTAAAGAAAAGTTTGATCTGTAAACACTGCATGCTATGCTTTCGTGTGTGAACAACCAATATAACAATGGGATCAAATTAATATGATTTGCATTATTCTTTGGAAATATCATTGTCACAGACATATTCCCTGTCTTCCTCTAAGTGCTATGTATAACAAAAGGAGTGATCTTTGAAAAGACATCCATTATACTGATAGGACAAAAAGCTAAATATAAACTCAGGAGATGAAATGAAATGAAATCACTGAAATGAAATATCTCAATACATTTCTTCCCTATTCAACACTAGCATTGCTTGTCAGTCGTAGACGGATTCCAGAAGAAATTTGAAGGATTATGAAGATACTTTAAGTGTGATACTGCACAAACTATGAGATGTGAGAAGTCATGAATATGTTGGTGGGAAAAAAGGCTGACCTTTCAGTAGCACTGCAGAAATGATAGGTATGAAAAAAATTTTTGAATAGTTTCTGCTGAAAACAAAAGAGTGATAGGGTCCTTGAAAGAATAAATAACATAAGAAACAAAACATGGGCTGCTCCTTTAACCAGTGTGATTATGTACATCAGTCCTGTTTCTTGGCCTAAATTACAAAAAATGGTTGAATAGTGTTTCTCTGCCACACAGAAGATCTGGGAGAATAAATGAGCATTAACACACCACTGTGATCTCAGCACCAGTTTATGCTAATATTACCAAATTAAGGACTGAAGCACAGAGCCTGGACATTATTCACCCATATGGTTAAATTTTCAAAACCATTTTGTGCAAGTCAACTAAAAGTTTTCCAGAACAATTCCTGGACGTAGTGTAGAAGTTAAACAAGACCCAGAAAAAATCCTGCATAAGCAGTTTGGATACAACCACTCTTTTTGGACAGTTTGTTTAAGAGTATGGTTGTGGCAGGACGGTGCTAGCTGGCCCCAAGGATAGAAAACATTGACCTGGCAGAGGAGAGAGGACTGTTCTCATTTAGTATGTCCATGCAGCACTTGGGGGACATGATCACTGCCTGCCTAACTTATTCTGGCACACTGAGCATTTGGGAGAAACACTGAGCTCAGTTCAATGCAAATGACAAAGGAGAGAAGTGGCAAACTCAAGGTCATCTGGCTCCTTATGCACCCCATTGACACACCATCAAAATGCAGGTTAGAATGATCCCATACACAAGTGTCCTGCTAGCACTCCTTACTGAAGGAACGCCTCAACCAGGTACATCACCCAATACAGCCTTAAGATGTCTACTCAGTCTTTTGTGTTTTCTATAATTACTATATAGAATTATCTGTACTATTAACCCACAGTTGTTTTTATTTCTCCCTCTCTTTTTACAGAGTGAAGCACCAAGGACTGCACTAATAACACAAAATAGATATGAAGCCTGAGAAGTACAGGAGACTGACATGCAATACAGAAATATTCTGTATCTTCAACACTCATCTGCTACATTGTCACATAACTACTTTTTAAATTATCATGTAACATAATGCATATGATGCCTAAAGGGCTGAGAAAACAGAGGTGTCCCTGAATGACCATTACTTTGGCATGCACTTGGGATGGCGTGGCACAGGGGGTTTTCCTCCTTGGTCTTCCTTACTCCCCACTCTCTCTTCAGGTCAGAAAGAGTCCCTCTGGTCATCCTAATGTTCTGGATCAGCATCAAAGATGTTTTACCCCAAACTAGCCCACTATTTATAGGTGAAGTGCTGATTGAGTTGACTTGCTGAAGAATTACAGACTTCTGATGGTTTCTCCTTGACTTTCCAGAGGATAAAGGCTGTGAGAATGACTTGAACATAAGGAATACCTTTGGCCTTAAGAGGAGACTGATGGCAGTATCACTTCTACTTGAAGTAAATTGGGTTCAGAATATTTGGGATTTGTCCACTGTTTGTCATACTTTGTCTCTCATGTCCCTAGGAAGAGGCCTTCAAGGACTTCTCCGGAACATTTCAAATCCAGGTCATTCAATGGGCTAGTTCAAAGAAAGACTAGAGGTCAAGCAACAGGAGCACATCTAGGCAAGCATGTCTCTGAGGAAAAGGTTTAGGAAAACTCCCTATACATGCTTTTCTTTTGGATATACATTTTAGGGAGTAATGTGCTTACTATTTTGGGGTTTTTTATTCATGTCAGTTGCCTGAACTATCCAGACAGACAGCCATAAATCTTAAATTAAAACCAGCATAAACTGTTAGATCAGTCTGTACAATCTGTGTTGGAGGTCTCAGTTCAGTGGGCTTCTGTTATGGTCAGAAATGGACAGGATTTGTCATTGAAGAATCATCTGAGGACTGGGACAACCACCACCTAGGCCCCTGTTGTATTCACTATTTCAAGCACAGTTTAGGGCTGCCACTGAATTCTGAGGTAGCACTGTGAATCCAAGTTTCAGGAGCTGGCCACTGGATACTGTCCTTTGCCCACAGACTAGATGAGACTTAGCTATGGAAGCAAAGTGTTCATCTTGAAACTGCAACAGTTTTCATGGTTGCTGGTACAACATGTCACTTAACTCGTAGCTTTGCCTCTGACTGAGTCCTCTAAGAAAAGTTTTTAATTGCAAAGTCTCTCCCTCTCCCATTTCTACTGTAAACAGGCCTGAGGAGGAACCTCTGCTTCTAACAGCTTGAGTCACATCCTTGGATGCTGGTCAGCTTCGATTCCAGGCCAGGCCTTTGGGCTTCCTTCAAAGGGGAGAATCTTTACAATCTTGGCTCATGAAAGGAATCCACAGAGTAAATGTGTGTTTATGTGTTTCCTGAGCGCGGATTCCCGAAGAAGCAGAGAGATGCAGCATCTGCACCAGACACAGGTCTTGTTCAGCAGAACCTGCAATAGCTGTCTGGATCTCTACAAGCCGCCAGACTATAAGAGATCAGTGCAAAAATCTGTCACTGAGAGGTCCATATTTACTGGGTTTCCCCCCATCTGTTTCTCCCCCTCATACTGGTCAATAATTACACAAGTTACTTCATATACAAATGTGTGACCTGAGCTTATGAGTCTATTGTCAGCCTTTTCCAAGGGTTGAAAAAGAGAACTGTAAGCTGGGCTATTCAAGACCATGGTGCTTTTCAGTCTCATGTGCTTCAGAGGGACAAGCCCTCACGTTTCAAAACTGTGTAGAAATGGAAGACAAGAAGCAGAAGTTTAAGTTAAACCTCTGCACTGCACGAATTTTAAATAAATATTTCTCAGCTGGCACTCCTCCTCCTGGACATCTTTCATTTTGAATAAATGCTGATATATGAAGAGGAAGAGGAGGCAGCTAGAAAAACAGGGGATGACTGGTAGAAAAGACACTTATCAAGGATGTGGGAAACTGAGTCTGGAGGCCTCATAGCTCTGAGTTAAACGTTGTGAACAACATTGACAAGAGTTGTTTAAATAAAGAATATTTAAAACCAGATTTTGGTGGGTTGTGAGGGCCAGAAGACAGACTGGGCAGTGCTTGAAAGAAAGTAGCTCTTCATACACCAGTACAGTGTGCACTTTACAGATGAATTAGAAAAGGGCTGTGTGAGGCTGTAGCAGTAAGAAGAGTGTGAGCTGAAGACTCTGTGAGAAATTTTCTTCACTTTAGCTGGTATTTTTATTGTGTGTTTTGAATAAAGAGAATTGGTGAGGAGTATGCTGGAAAAGGAATGAACACTGAGCATGAGGAACAGCTGGAGCCTTTCTGACATACACTTCTTTTACTTGCCACCCTATTTATGGGTCAGTGGGAATGTGGAGGGGAAAAAAGTTTACAGCTTTAATATTTCTTGTGAGCAAAATCCGTACAGGATCCATCTTGGAATGTGAGAGCAGAGAACAAAAGGATGTGTCTCTTTGCCAGTGTGTGATGACTAACTTGAGTGCAAGGTTCATCTATATTATGATTTAAAGTTTCTGGACTCTTTTCCTTAGGTGTAATTTATACACAGATGGGCATAAAGTCTTTCTACCCCCACATTAAATGCAAGTTTTAGAGGGGAAAAATCACTATGCAATTATTTAAATGGGTTGGGGTTTGTATTAAGTTGGGGGTTTTTTTTTGGGTGGGGTGGGTTTGGTTGGTTGGTTGATTTGTTTTTTAAAATTAAATATTTATGTAGATTTCATTTTTGTAGCGTTGCAGCAAAAATCAACAGTCTGTTACAAATAGTCTTCCAAGTATAAGTAATCTTTCTCCTGGCATGTAACCAAGTATTTAGCAGAATGAAGACTTGTTCTGCCATGTTCATTTGGGCAATGGAGGTAGAAAAATTTCCTTGATATCAGTAGAGATGAGATGAGAAATATTGAGTCTTTTGCTAACAGACCTCTGTGGGATAACATACAAATCATCTGCAAGTCCATCTTGCATCACAAGGACATTTACAGCTTGGTTCAAGTTGAGACCACATGCCTGTGACTCAGCAGAAGGGAGATTTGCAGTTGGGTTAGAGACTGTAGAAAGGTATCTCTCTCAGCTGGGGATGCAGGAGGGGAAAAATCCACATTTGGCACAATATCTCCCTGTCTCTGATGTGGCATCATGATATAGGAGGAAACCTGGTGTGCTGTGAAGACACCTCATGAGTCACAGGGCTTGAGGGACACAAGCTTCACACCAGAGCATAAAGATCACTAAGACCTCATTTTTAAACCAAGCCTGTTGTGATGCTCACTGGAACTGTGAGACATTCTGCTGAGAAGGAACATCTAAATGGAAGATTGAGCTACCAGCAGAATACCTTGGCCTTCAGTTAGCATAGTTTCTTGAAAGAGAGTCCCTCACCAACTTTGCACTGTGGGTCCTCAAAGGTGAGGTCTGCCACCTCCTAATCAATTCCACCAGATCCAGAAAAATGAGTAGATAAAAGAAATTCTCCCTTCATAAACAAATTCCAGCTGAGTCCTCATCATTGCCACATAAGGGGATGCTGATATCAGGAAATGCAGTGATTAAAACTTAGACTGGTCATAAAAATGTATTCATATTGAACTGTCAGGTCCTCTTTGATTTGATAACTAGCTATAGAAACAGTTCAAACTACTTTTCTAAGGGTTGTGGTCAATTACTAAAATAAATTCAGTCTGTTAGAGCTTTTTTAATTCTCTGTTCTTGAGTACTTGTGCAGTCAAAGATCTACGAAAAACTAGTTTCTCTCCAGAAGCCACAGTTCATTTGTTTAAGAGAGAAAACTCATTTTGGGATTAAATTGATATAACTCTGAAGCACTGAAGCCAATAGCAATTGTGAAAATAATTTGAATGGGAACATGAAGAGGTCTTTTGCAAAGACATAGTGTACAATTTTGTGGTTGAATAATCATGGAAAAGACAAATCAAAAAGTTAAAATAGTACTTTCCTCAAGTCAAATAATTAACTCATAAATTTTTGAACAATCATAGCTCAGACTGCAGAGAGACAGATCATTTTTAACACCTAATAATTTAGGAAAGATTCTATAATTTGAATGCCTAACACCAATCTTTTGAACACCAATATTCGAATGAAATAATTTACAGAAAATGTTTTTCCTAGTTCTATACTTGATACATCATCACACAATATAAATAATCACATCTAAATGTAAACATACAATCATAATGTTTATTGGGTAACATGTTTCCAACGCTGCTACAGTATTTTAGAATGCAAGTAATAGTACAACAGGTGAGATATTTTCATCTAGTTAGAAGTAACTTTATTCTGTAATACAATTAATTTTACTTTTTACTTGCTCTTGCAATAAAATATTGACAGCCAGAATTGGAGATTAACATAGCATAATAATACAAAATGGAGGTGAAATGTGGTATCAGTTTGTGTAATGGCATGTTACATGCAGCTGTTTTGAATTATATTACCTTTTTATTGATGTGTCCAGAATTTTTTTCTTCTAGCTTAAACATGTGGGGGCTTTTAAACCTACAAAGTATAGCAAATTGCAGATGAATTGGTCCATGAGGATAGTTTAAAAAAAAGTCTCTTAAGGTATATTGTTGAAATTATAACATAAAAAAACAGAGGTACTAGAGGAAACTTTGACCTACTGGAATTCCATTTAAACTACTGTAACAGTAGTCACATTGTACAGTCAGACTAATGCAGTGTTTGCTTCTTGATGAGGCTTTTATTTAGACTACTTAGACAATGTTAAGAGATTAGTGCATTAATACTATTTAATGTAGATTTTCAAACAATAATGCAGGCCTTGTCTTCCACGCTAAAAATTATGGATTTTTTACTTGGATTAACTAAAATATGCATGCAACCCTGGAGTAAAAGTAAGCATTAAAGACAGGCTACTGACTTCTCGGTAAACAAAAATGGCCTGGTAACCTTTCCTCTACCATTTAGTAGTAAATCAGATGTCTTACCTTGATTGTGTCAAAATGGTGGGCTGGCATTAGTTGCATTCAGATGTAGCTGTGTTCTTGTACTAATAAAAACAATTCTCAGAAGAGGCATTCTGACTTGCCTTCCAAACTGGAAGCCTGCCCACTAAAATGCTGTAGTTATAGTTATAGAACCATATAATTTATATTAATTGTTTTTCCTTTCTGGATTTTACTGGCTGCTGCTATTTTTCTGAAGTTTCATGTTCTACAGGAATTGCAGTGTTCTGTAATGTAGAATATAAATAAGATGTACAGTGTCAGTAGCAAAAACGCAAAGTTCCAGACATTTATTGTCAGTACAAGTCAAAACTGATTTGTAGAGGGTCACAGAAATCAAGAAGGGCCAGGAAGTCCTTAAGGTGCATTGATACCTATATCATCACTGTATTGGTTATTGATGCTACCCTGGTAGGAATTTCAGGGAGGTCCCTTCCATTATGCACAAGAATAATGACTTTTAATACAGATAAAGGTGACAGAGAAATTAACGAGATAAGGAAGTATTTTTACTTTCACATTTTTACATTTTAAAGATATGACTTATTTTACACATGTAGAGATAAACATTTCACAGCTCATGTTTAAGTTTTAAAAATAAAGAATGACAGCATAGGAAAATGAAATGGGCTACGGAAAAAAATAATTTTTCAGTAAAATCTAATAAAGTCTACTAGTTTTTTTAAAAAAATCTGCATCTTCCATTATAAGTATTATGAAATAGCTTCAAAAATAGTGCAATAGTTGTTTCTCTACCAGTTTGCATTATTCTGATGCAGCAACTCTCAATAAAAACTATTTTGAACTTCACTGAAATGTTATACAGCAAAGTGATGCATGATTTAAAACAGGTCAACAAATACAGGGTCATGCTTTTGCTACCACAGATGTGCTAAGCACTGCTTTAATGGTTGATTGCATGTCTATCACGTTCCCTTTGGAAGTCTTTCAGATTGCTGCCAGATTTTCAAATAAACTAATAGAAGGAGGAAAAAGACAAGAAGTTAGTCTGAAAGGTTTACTATAAAGCAAGGTAAAGTGACCTGCTGCCAGACAATGAGCAACAATCTCAGTTTTGCTTTAACTCTAGACAAAAAACTCCTGTTTGCAAATACTGGTAGTGATCTCTTGCACTACGGGAAATATAGAAACATACAATCATTTGGGTTGGAAGGAACCTTAATCTACAGAAACTGCATATTTTTGTCCTGTTGACCTTGATGGTCCCAAAACTCTTGCATGAGACAAATTGGAAACATGCTCCATACCAGTTACCCCTTTCAACTTTGGGGAAAATCAATTACTACGGAGGACAGGAACAACAGAAGCCTGAGGATTTATTGTGGCAGAACTTCAGACTTTTTCTTCTTGAGTGGCTTCTATAGAATCCACTACAGTCACAAAGGCATGATTCTATAAGTTATTTGCAATATCAAGAATCAAAAGAAGTTGTTTTAAAGAGAATATATATTGGGAAAACCCTCTATATATCTTTGGTTTTGAACTAACAGTAGGAGTCTTGATTTATATTTATTGTTCTGTGACTCTGCTTCTGTGCTGCAGTGATGTCATTGCTTTAAGTCAGTGAAAAACTACAGTGATTAAAGGGCAAAGCAAATGTGATGATTGTATGAAAGCTTAACAGACTGATGCTCTCACACATTTATTCTCTTCACCTGCTGAGTTAGGTACTGTGTCTGAAGACACTTGATGGGCATCCTTAGGTACTTGAAATATTTATTTCTTTCTCTAAGCTCAACTTCTAGCTGAATCATACCTGTGAACAGAGATGTAGCCATCTCTCGACATTTTCATATATCTGATATATGGGAAATGTCTGATATAGATGGGGTGAATCTCACTTCAAAAGTTCTTTTCTATCTCTGCGGATTATAGAAAAAGTATTAAATATCTAGTAGTTGTATTGCTTTTAGATATTTAAAGATATGTTAGTTAAACCTCCTTCTGGTTTACTCTGAGAAAAAAAAGGAGTATCTAGTACAACTATAGAACAACGTAAAATTGGCAGTATAATCTATTCAGGCTTTTGTTCTCTAGGCTATCCCACTATCTTCACTATGTAATCTTACTGAGAAGTTGGATTATCATCAGATTTATCAAGAAGCTTCCTTTCTTTAAATAGAGATTTTAACTGAGGGTGCAAGTAGATCTTTCCTTGGAATGAAATGAATACTTTAAAGCAAAACAGTAATTTCTATGGTTATTAACCATCATCTACAATATCTTCTGAGTGCTGAAGTTCCAGCAGTGGCATGATATAGGGCACAAAACCTTTTTGAGTATAGCTTCTTGGGTTGTTAATTTTCATATCACATGACCATATTCACAGTAGATATAGCATCTCAAGTATATCTCCTTCCCTCATAGTTATACATGGCAGATAAGAATGACCTGGAAGGCAATGTGGACAGCTAAATTTATGAAGACCACTATCTGCAAAACATCTGCCTGAGGACCCCGCCAAAAATCCATTGCTGGCTCGCTGGCAATTACATACAAACATGCTGTACCTGTATGTCAAATACAAACCAGCTGCAAGATCACTGGTGCTGATTCATCTGCAGAGCACACCATAAGCCATTCACTTGACTTATGATGAGATAAGAGTTGAGTTGCGTGATGGAGAAACAAGAACAGTAAATCATCTGCCAGTCAGCTATGCCTTTAACTGTATGAATATCCTTGGATAACACAAACACACGTGCTGTTGAGCTATTACTTACCTACAGGATCTTTGAAAGGATGAAGGAAATAAACTACTGAAACTGTGTGGTGTCTTTCACACAGTTAACTGATCAGAAATTATCTTTCCAAAAGGTCAAGAAAAGCATGTGTTTGCAGTAATATTTACAGACATCTGCACCATTTTAATGCTAACCACTGCATCTGTTCATGTTGGCAAACCCAGGCCCAGCGTGGTCTGAGCTCTTCTGGACGGCAGTGTAAATCCTGCTAGGCTCTTCTCCTCCATGGGATTAGAGGCTCACAAACCACAGATCAGAGCAGAGGTGAAAGCCACAGTATTTCAAATGTCTTAAACTGAGCACCTCAAAATCTCTGCCCCTGGAGATTGTTCTGTAGTTACTCTGTAATAAAAGTTTGGGAAAATGCTCTTTCCCCTTTTCTTATGCTCAAATGTTAAGTAGTTTCTAACTAGCACCTGTGAACTAGGTAACCATATTCCATTAGAAATCAACACAGTAACCCACAGCTCAAAGGAGCTGTCAGTGGCTCCAGGAAGAGGTGAGAATGAAAATCATTAAAACCATACCTTGTATTGCTAAAGTTGTGGAAGAAATACGCAATAGAATTATGTCTTTTCTAAAGAAAGCCATCTGTCCAGTTTCTCTAGTACTAAGCCACACTGATTATGCTCAGCAACCAGTATGTATTGTATTTATATGCCATGGATTCCCCGTTATCTTCAAAGGACTTGGGTTTATGTCCTGAAGGTCCTAATCTATAAGACCTTTGCTATTTCCTTTGGGGCACAACTCTTCAACTAAACAGAAAATGTTATCAGGAAGTTCTTTTCCTTTCACTCATCTTTCTCTTGAATTTTGCTTTTTCCTAACCTGGTCTTTTTTTTGTTTTGTTTTATTACTAGATGATTTCATTAACATCCTTGGAATAGACTCTTCTGCCACTGCTTTCCTCAACTAAAAAGGTTAGAATTCCTAATAATTAAAAGGTCAAGTTTCCTTTCCCACCCTCCCTTTAATTTTCACTTTTTGCCCCTCTACAACACCAGGCTAAAGTCAGTGCTGAAAAAGGAATTGTTGAAATACCACAAGTATTTATGATGTCTGAAACTTTTGGAAATACTGTGAGAAAGCCCATTCTTGTGAGATTTCCAGTTCAATCTTAAGATTCAGATAAGATCAAGATAACAATCCAAACTTTTTTGTGATATTTATCCTCATCTTCTCAGATTTCTTAATCCCTGTTAAAAAAACATATATATACTATATAGTGTATGCATCACTCTGATGCTATTTGTCCTCCCATGTTTTTTCGTCCTATATCCCATCCAGCTTAGGTCAATGTCCTTTAGAACCATTAATAAATTGAAAAAAATTTAGCTCATTGATCTGGATCCTAACAAGATAAAAAAACACACAAAAAATTGTAAGACCATGTTCAGACTCTGAAGGCATCCACTTTAGTTTCTGAGATGATAAGCAAGTCCCTGTCTACATTGTCCCACCCTGGTTTCCTACTCAATTCCTACTCTTGTATAGCTCTTCTTCTGCAACCCTGATATCTAAATTTCCACAGCTTAGTAACAGACAAGAACTTGGCCCATAGTAGTCAGATCTATCAAAATTTTGGCAGAGGACCCACCAAAAAAATGGTTGCTATAAAAGTCCAGCACAAAATCATCACCACCACAGCATTTTAGCTCCCAGGTAAGCCAATGTACAATGAAGAGGTTGTAATCATCTTCCATTCTTTCCCACTGCACACATCTGGATAACCAATTATGAAAATCAAAATCATGAAAAAGTCCACATTTTTATGCCTGCTTAAACTGCCACATCTCAACATTGAGAAACCTGGTACCATATAAACATCAGATACAATTGATAACATGGGTGCATTCATAAAAAGCACCTTAGTCTATTGAAATTTTGAGGGAAAAAAGCTTCACTTTGGAAGACAGCATTTTCAAGCAGACTGACAATTAAATAAAATTATGTTTCAACTGCATTTACCACCACCACTATGCCACTCTCCTTTTGGGAGCTTGACTGATTGCTTTCCCTGTGGCTATTAAGAGTATTCTTTGATAACTATATATTTTTAGCAACCTGAATGTCTTTCAAACATCTCTACTTACTCTTGGCAACTTCTCTTCATGCTAAAGAGAAAAGGAAAAATTTAATATATGAAGTATCTCTTTGTATCTTTTTCTGTTATATTATACAGTACTCTATCCTATCTCAGCTTCTAAAATTAGTAGGAGCTGTATACCCTATATTCTCTTTCAGCTGCTAAAAATCACTAGAGGGCATGACCTGTGTATATATGGTGATATCTTTCCCACTGATTTTCATTGAAACGGGTTGGTCCTCATAAAAATAATTAACTAAGCAAAAATACCTGAGTAAAATTTCAGCTTATTTTTTTGAAGAGTACATTACACATTTGTCTGGTTGGTGTTCATCTCAGAGAAACAGTCAGAAATCTGGATGCTTGGAATACCTGCTAAGTCTATAAAATAACACAAGTGGAAATTTAATATTGGAAATGTTTACACGAGATCTCTGGTTTATTGCAATTCTCACTGGATTTATGCAGTTCTTTTTTTCTCTTCATCTTCCCATGTCTTTTCTTTACCTTCATGTTGAATTTAGGACTTTACAGCTGCTTTTTTGGGTGAAGGTTGACGAGGGGAATGGGCTTCTTTCTAGGCTCAATCCTTTAAATCTCAGGCCAGACTGTGATCTTCAAATCTGTGTGAGAAGAATCCCTTCTTTCAAATTCCTATTCATCCTGAGCAAAAGAGGAATTAACCACTGCAGCAGGAATTAACCACTTTTCTTTTCCTGAGAACCCATTGGTGTAGACCCTTTATAGGTTATCATCTTATTACATGATATATTAACACACTAATTTTTATGTGCACCACTCAATTTTGGTGCTAACTTCTTTCTCAGGTCTGAAACCAACTTCAGACAAAAAAAGTCCTTTGTAGTTCAGCTCCACAAAAAGCACATGGTTTAAATACCAAGTCTTGTTAAAAGGTGATCTTTCTCATATGTTCAAAGGGAAAACCAAGGCTTGAACCCATCTGCAGAGAGCAATTTGAATCCTGTAAATAATGAAGAAAATGGAAAAGGGTTTCTCAATAAGAAAGATGTCACAGATATATCATGTACACTCCTCCAAACTCTGGATAGGCCTTTTATTCACCAGCTTGATGTGAAGTTTTTGTATCATGCTGTTACTTCATCTTTATTTCATCTTTCCACTCCTCATCCACCATTTTTTGTGTCACATAACAGCCCAGACACCACAATTGGAGAGAAATGGTTGATCTAGGTGTGAGAAGAGTCATTCAGACTCCTGCTGGAAGCTGCTACAAAGGACTTCAGAGAAGCAGGAACATTAATAGGCCAGTTCCATTGGGACAGTGAAAGCTTAGAAAATTTAAATAGGTTCAGTTTCCAGAAATAAATTCCCTTTGTCACAAATCATTCAATAACATAGACACACCCCTGACAGAAAGGATGTTTTTGTTCTATTTCTCTGGAATTGTCAACGTTTCTTTACTCAAATATTAAAATTTGTCTGGTTTTGTATTTATTCAGAACAAGTACAAAAAAAGAAAGTTCTACAGTGGTGATAAAAACCATGTAACATATCACATAAGAGAAATTGCACAAGTAGATGCAGAGATCAAAAGCTAGTTTACAATCTAGTAATAAATTAATTAATACTATTTGAACAAAGAAGGGATCCAAATTCTTCCATTAGACCTGAAATATACTATGCCATGCATATTTTAAAGGGCATGAGTAAATACAGCCCATGGTCCAAAGAAACAACACAAAATAATGTATATACAGTATAAGGAAAAAAAAGATGAATAATAGGAATAGCAAAATCACCTGCACTGTGGGAAAAACATTTAATAATTAGCTGTTCTGATCCATTGCATGCCAATGGGTGATCTACCTCTGTTCAGCTTAGCCAGTGTGGGCAAGTCAGCTACAACTGAGGGAGCAAAACACAAGCACATGTATTTTCACTAGAATGGGCACTAATATTAGGTGTCATAGAGAATTCTCAATATCCTGATGAGAACGTAATTATGAAAACATATTAATTTTATTTCACTGATTTTCTGTCATACCTTTGTACCAAAACACTTTCTTTGGAATACTTAGTTATTATTCGGATTTGTTTTTTTCCTTTATTTAGAAGAGATTTGACACAATCTTGCTATCAGCAGGATAGCTCAGCTATTCTATCCTATCATATCTTCTGATATGCTGAAGGTATCAAAAATTTGAACTAATCAGCCAAACATTTTGTGACCTGATGTCCAAAGAGGAGCAGTGAGCTGATATGCCATGTAGGAATTCTCTTTCAATTCAGGAGTCTTGTGCAGATCACTTCTACATAGGATATACAGTTCTTTTGCAGAAACTGAAAATACAATTCATCAGGAAAAAAAATATTATTTTTCTGTTTTTCTTTTTACATTTTTGAAGTCTACCTTCATTTTTCACAGTTTACCTTTATTACAAAATCTGTATTTCACATGGTTCAGTTTAGAGATAGTTAAGTAAAGGTCTACAGTATGGAACTACACATTCACTTCTGTCTGACATGCCTTCAAATGCAATCCACATATCAAATTCTACATAAAGTTCAAATAAACAGCTTAAATTTTGACTACATAAAAGTTTGTATATATGCCCATATGCATGCTTGCACACACAGAGGAAAAGGTTTCTAATATATGGATGTCTACCCTCCACTCAGAAACTTCCATATGAAACAGGGTGATAGCAAAGACTCTAAAGGGTTTCTTGGATTCTTGCTCTTCTCCCTTAGTAGGATACAGAATTCTCTGTAGTAATACGACTTTAAAAAGTGTAGAGGATATGTGATTTATATTGTGCACATAACACTGGTTATAGCAAAAGTGTTATCAAAGAGGAAGGGATTACAGGTTTACTTGTTTTTTGGTTTTTTTGTTTTCTTTTTTTTTTTTTTTCTAAAAGACAGTCAGATTCCAGATTCAATTAATCTTCTCTGGAAGTTCATGCGGCAGACAGATACACAAATGACTGTGCTCTGTCCTCTGGTCTCCTGTGGTTCCTCCTGGGGTCTGTTATATGCCTGGGCTTTGACAGGAACAACAGTCTTGGCAGGTCCTTGATGAAAATGCAGTCTTAAAGGGAGCTTAGACCTGGTTCATTACCAGTTTTGAAAGAAAAAAGTTACATCTGGAAACTGCAGAAAGGCTGTAATTCACACTGAAGATAAAGTTGGATGTATAACATAAATAGAATTGCAAAGTTTGTGTTGTTTCAACAGATTGGTCTGTTAAAGTATGGCCTGGTGTAGCTAGCCATATATAAATATATATATACACGTATACACATAGATATGTATATACTTCCACTCATTAAAAATCCTAGAATGACAGAAACGGTCCTGGAAAAAATCCTGGTGAAATCCACATTAAAAAGACTCACTTTTGTCCAGCTTCTAACTGTAAAATATGAAGAAAATGTATCTTTTAAAATCCTATGTTTTTCCTGGTTACTTATTAGTAGCTATATCATTTTATAATAATCCCTCCTTATTCACTGCGTAAATGTCCTCATTAGATATCGTCTCTAATAATGATAGGAGGTCTGGCTACTATAGGGAGAAATTTCTGACCTTGAGAGTTTCAGAAAGATTATTAGATTTGGAGAAGAAAATAATTTACAAAATAATGTTATGGCTATGTGTAAAATGTTCACTTTTATGTTCCATCTGAACACTAACACCTCATTTGCCAGCACAATCCCTGAAATGCTGCCTGAACTGTAAAGAAATAAAAGTCCTACCAGAGCCTGCAAAGCTAGAGCTTAACTCGCAATACAAATGTATACTTAAATAAATACTCACAAACAAGTTTCCCAACAAGAGATGAATGTGTAGGCCTCGATGCTGAAAGTTTAACAAGCTTTTAAAAGCCACTTTGTATAAACTGGTAGGAAATGCTCACTTTAGGCTTAATGACTTTTCTCTAATTAAATTGTGCATAATTTATAGCAGACGAAGGCCCCTTGCTGACTGTCCTTTGCTGTGTGGTCATGCCCGACCTTGTATTTGTCCAAACATTCTTCTGAATTATCCAACTGTTAAACTATTTGGTGTCAAAATGTTTCTGGATTGGTACTTAAGAGTTTTTATGTTTCTTGCTTAACATTGGTCTGTAGTTTCTCCGTACATAAATACATCAACCTGTATTAAAAACAGAGCCTTTATCTGCACAAGTTACTTGGGGAGTAACTTTCCCTGGTCTACAAGAAAAATCATTGCTTTCTCTTTGATTTAAGGACTTGATTTATAAAGGTTTACTTTTAAAGCTTCTGTTTCAAATGTGCTAACTCCAGAGTTTTTATATATTGCCCAGATTTACTTACCCATGTTTACGGTCTGATTTATAAACTGTGTGCCTTCTGACTCAGCGGGAATCTTTGATTTAGTGCAACACATTACAAGTAATTTTTTAGTAGCTTAGTTTAGTATTTAACTGAATTCAGAGAAATTACAAATGAGCAAATGCGCAGTTCTTGTTTCTGTTTTGTTTCAGTTTTCTGTTTTGGAATTTTTTATATAGCAGAATATACGAGAAAAAAGTAACTATGAGAATGAGAGAATTTCAAAAAGTAAAGTTAATCAAAACCATCTAGTAATTAGTTTCTGGGTTTTCAATGTCAGTGAAAGTAGGCTTCTAAATCACCTAAGTACAATGGAAAATACTTTTTTCCTCTGCAATTGAATAAAGTCTTTTTTCTGTGTATTCAAACAGATGTACTATGCTTCCAACTTGTTTCTGAGCCATATACATTTTGCAGATGATTTCTCCAAATGGGGTTACATACACACCCTTAATTCTCATTATTGGCATAAAAAGTCTCTGCCAGAGATGTCTGGGATGTACATTTATGTTAAGTGGTTTAGAAGAAGCAATAAAGACCTGCACAGAGTAGAGGTAATACCATGTTCTCTGTTTTCTGCCTATTAATACAAAGGTAAAAATATAGCTATGCATAACATGAATTACCTATAAATGTCTATTTCTCTTTCTGCTTACTAAATAGAAACTTTAAAGCTTTAGAAACTGCTTATAATTTGATATGCTCTGTAATATGAATGGCCAAAACAGCTTTGAGGGAGTCAAGATTTAATTAACCTCATATGAAAATTCTTATTCCTCAAACTTAAATCCACAGTTTTAGGTCACTGATATGTGAAAACAAAACAAAACATAACAAAACAAACCCATAAGAAAGGGATCCCATTCTTATGTCAATTACACGGATGATTTTTTTTAAATTTTCTTTGTGTTCCTTGTCTGTCCACACTCCCTTTGTGATGCATTTGCAGGTAATCTAAGTGGGACTGTGGAACCAGGGCAACTGTACAGCTAACCAGGGTAATTTTGTTGGAGCCAGGAAATAGCAAATCATAGAATCGTTTAGATGGGAAAACACCTCTAAAATAATTGAGTCCAAGTGTTACTCTAGCACTGCAATGTTCATCACTAAGCCGTATCCCTAAGTGCCACATCTCCAGGGATGGTGATTCCACCACTTCTCTGGGCACCCTATTCCAATGTTTGACAACTCGTTCACTGAATAATTTTTTTTTTTTCCAATTTCCAATCTAAACATCCCCTGGCACAACTTGTCCTAGAGATATTAGAAAACAGGCCCTGTCCCTGAACTCTTCAGATGCTTGGGATTGTCATCACTATGTAGTGCAGAAGTGCTGTATAGGCAGTAGCAGCTGCAACAGGTACAGTGCAATTAATAGGGCAAGGGTAGCAAAACGCTTCACATTGATGTCTGTACAGCTCCCAGCTGCAAGGTATCATACAGAGGATGACAACTTTAATTGTAATAGTTTTATATACATCTACTCCAACTGCAATTGTTCCGCAACAGATACAGAAACTAAAAGAGAAAGCAGATATGTGTGAACACCTGTGTGTTTAGGCAAAATCATTCAGAACCTGAGAAGAAACATGTGGTGATATCACATGCAGTGGTAGGAAAAGGGGGAATGGCTTCACACTGACAGAGGGCAGGTTTAGATTAGAGATTAGGACAAAATTCTTCCTTGTGAGGGTGGTGAGGCACTGGAACAGGTTGCCCAGAGAATTGCTGGATGCTCCATCCCTGGAAGTGTTCAAGGCCGGGCTGAATGGGGCCCTGAGAAACCGGGTCTAGTGAAAAATGTCCCTGCCAATGGCAGGTGGATAGGAACCAGATATTCTTTAAGGTCCCTTCCAACCCAATCCATTCAATGATTCTATTATGATTCTATGATTTTAAGAATGATAACCTATTTTTGAATGTCAGTAATAAAATTTTTGAAAACAATAATTCAGAAAAGAAGTCTTTGTTTCATGCAAAATTTTTAAAAATTATAATATATGTAGGAAATATTAAACTAAAAATTTCTGTCTTTTGACTAAAAATGCACCTTAAAACACTTTTTAAAAGATTTTTACAATTCCTCACTGATCAGTTTTTTCTCCATCTTCATCTGAATGGCAGGTCTTTCTGGATCATAGAATCACAGAATGGTTTAAGTTAGATCTCCTTATTTGCTTCAACTATTCAACTGTTTCTAAATCAGTCTTTGTCCTTGCCATTATATTTAATACCGATGAGGGTAGAAAGACAATACATGCTGTCACTTCAGCATTGACTGAACATCCCATATCGTGTTTTGGGTTGTTTCCTTGGGGATGAATACATTTAAGTACTCTGGAGCTGGAAGCTGCTTTGTGGATAAGAAATATTGCTAAAAGATGTTTTTCACCATGTGACATAAGCTAAATAAGTGATAATTTGGGGTCTTTTTTACAAAAATAAGGAGGCCTCATGTATTCTTCCATTCTTTTTTGTCTACTCTTAAAACACTATGTATTCCTCTGAGTCTAAACAACCATACACTAGTTGTACTGTTAGTAGTACACTAGTTAGTGCCCTAGTAGTACTAGTTGCACTGGTTGTAGTAGTTGTACTAGTGTTAGTACATCATCATGTGCAAACATTTCAAGCACATGACACTTGCTTATACATGAAAGCTACTTGAACTCATTTTCTTTTTTTAGTGTGCAGTCATCAGAAATGAAAATACTTATAGTAAGCAATAACAGCCCGACAGACGCAGAGAATGAGGCCAACATGAGAAAACATCCCCATCTAGCGGTGTTCTCCAGATTTGGAACACCTTGCGCCCAGGATTCTTGTGCCAGTGGGAAGGTAATTTAGTAATATCGTAAACAATAACATAATGAGTTAGATTACAATAGTAACACCAGTGTAACTAAGCTATTATAACTGGTAAGATTTTCATGTGTAAGCAAAATCCGTGTTAATGAAAGGAAAACTCCTATGATAAAACTGTGTTTTATGATTTGCCCCTTCAGGTGCTGCTCCAACTCAACCCAGAAACTGGAAAGTTTACAAACTCAATTCGCATGTCCCACTGCTCTCATACTGAAGTATTTTGATTTTTTTTCAATAGAATCAATAATGGTTTCGCGTGGAAAGAAAATATAGACAGATTTCCTCGAATTTCATATCACCATTTAGACAAACTGGCCCATCTCTCACTTAGAATGATAATAACCAGTAGGAACTCAAAAGGTTATCTAAGAACATGCTAGATTCAATTATAATAAATAGTAGAGTGTTTTATTGCAAAAGATTCAAATTAAGATGCAAAAAAAAATTAAAGGAAGATACAATGTGTTCAGAATTGGGATGAGAGGATGAGTCCTGACACTGCTTTGTTTCCTTGAAACATCTTATCATATTGATCCAAGAAGGCTTGATTCTTTTTACAATGGGAAGCAAACAGAAGCAAGAGGAATCGTTTCCTGGTTTTCTGTAGTCATAGAAAACAATAAGGTTTGTAGGTGGAAAACAAGACCAGTGAAATTTCACAAATGTCATGAATTCAAGAAAATTCTTGGATTTTTCCACAGTGTAAGTAGAACCAAAGTTTGCCCCTTGGTACCAGAAGTTATCCTGGGAGATTCAACCCTAAAGAGCTAGATCATGTAGACACTACAGACCCTTGCACATACACTAAGAAAGAATTTTCCACTTCAGATGTAAAAACACCTATTTCATAAACTGTGGTGGTGTTTCATAACACGCAACAGACACAGCTCTCAGAGAAAACTAAGCAAAACACTAAGTCATCTCTTATTTCACAGTGGGGAAGTATTAACAAAATTCAGAAACTGAGATGTAAAATACACAGAGCAAAGTTACTTACAGACAGAATAAGTCAGTGTCCAGAAAGACATGAGAAGGCAAAGGCTGTCTTACACTGTATGAGTGTGTAAACCTCCTTACTGCCATTTCATTTCTTAAATATGTTTTTGGGTTTTATAGTTCCTGGATCCCTTTGCAGGATTAAAAAAAAATTAAAAGCTAGGTAAATTCTGTTCTTTTCTTTTTTCTGTTAGCCTTGCTGAGTTCACTGTTCATGTGTTCTTTCATTGAACATACAGTCTTCCACTAAACATGTGGTCTTCTTTCAGTATGAGCATTTCTACACAGTCCTTCAATGGATTAAGGTTATGGCTCTAAATTGTACATGTTCTCCAGAGAATTACGTTAAAGATAAACCACCCACTCTATGCAAAATGAAATTATTTTCCTAAGTGTGTTGAGTTCCATGCAGTAATTTAAATATTTTCAACTTTGACATCTTTAATAAGATGGATCAATAAGAACTTTTAAGACAAAGGAAGGAATTTTCTTACCCAAATGTTGCCTGAGAAATAGTTGTCTTGTCAGTTTGATCCAATGGCTTGAGCATGAACTTTTTGGGATCCAAAGTCTGAATTCAAGTAGTAACAAGTCATTGCCTCCTATGCTTCTGGAGCAGTGCACCAAATTTAACTAGCTTGATCACTCTGGGTTTACTTGCTAATGAAAACTGGAGACACTTAACTACCAGACTGTGTAATCCATTCTGGGCAAAGTTAAGGAACTATAATCAGTTGGTAATAAGTTAGTTCAAGTTAGATTCACTTGCTGGTAGGTATCACTCCTTAGAGCCAGAAAGTAAAACCTTGAACTCTTTGGAGACATCAGAACTTTTTCTTTTTTCTATGGATTCATGATTTCATCTAGAAGCTCTTATCCAGAATTATCTCATAATCTAATTCCTCATTTTTTTACAAATACAGAAACATAGAGCCATACACAGAGACATAAATTAATCTACTATACAAAGCAATAAAGCAGCGAGGAAAGGGAAATTTCAAAGGATCTTTTGAAACGATCTGTACAGACCTAGAAAAATTTTAAAGCACTAGTTTGCTTTTATGCAATTGGATGTGAATCTTCATAATTTTCCTGTATATAGCCATTATACTGTTGTAATGATGTGCAAGTGGCAGGAGAGGGCAGCAGAATACAACTATGGTCACAGAGCTCTAACAAATTCGTTGATTTTTAAACATACTATTTGCATGCTTGATGGTTTTTCAGTATTCTACTCCATTCTGACCCATCTTAGGTACCTAACTGAAGAAATGTTTTATTGCAGATATTAAGTTGTCGGTAGAAAACCAAGAAAAATACTTACTGAAGAAATACGAATTCAAAATGTGATAAGAAAACCCTACTTACTTGTCCTTTATTCCCTTATGGCCTTTACTCATTTGCCCCTTATTTCACTTTATTAAAGGATACTTGGACTCAGGCTTACATAAGAGGTACTAAATCCCTATTCTGCATTTTTTGATTCTGAGAATGCATCTTTGGGAAAATTTCTTAAGATTCCTTGTCCTGGTTTCAGCCAGACTAGAGTTAATTTTTTTCATAGTATCTGGTACTCTGCCGTATTTTGGATTTGGGATGAGAATAATGTTAATAACACACTGATATTTTAGTTGTTGTTGAGCAGTGTTTACACAGAGTCAAGGCCTTTTCTGCTCCTCACCGCTCTAGTGATGGGGCTGGGGGTGCAGGAGAAGTGAAGAAGGAACACATCAGGGACAGCTGACCCCAGCTGAACCAAGGGATATCCCAGACCATGTGGTGTCATGCTTACCATATAAACTAGGGGGAAACCTGGCCGGGGACTGCTGCTCAGGAAAAACCTGGGCATTGGTCAGTAGGTGGCATCACTTGTTTCTCTTGGGTTTTATTTCTCCTTTCTTTTGTTATTTTCCTTTTCATTTATTAATAATATTTTAAGTATTTTTTATATTTTATTTTAATTATTATACAGTTATTATCTCAATCCAGCAGTTTACTTGCTTTTATCATCCCAGTTGTCTCCCCCATCCCACCATGAGAAGTGAGCGAGTGGCTACGGGAGGTTTAGTAGTCACTGAGGTTAAACCATGACAGTCCTATTGAAGTAAATCTTTTGAACCTTATTCCCAATGCCATTCCTTTTTCGTGAGAGAGTTTTTTATTTGTGTGCATCTTTCCCACACCAAATAAAATCCCATCTTCATCCTAAAATTCATTGGTATGCCTTTCAGTTCCTTGCTCGTGCAGAAGTGAGGTGATCTCAAGGCCTCTGTGGTTCTATGAGGTTCATGGCAATCCAAGGTGAGGTCCTGATGCAGGAACAGTATATGCCATGCTCAGCTTGGACAGTATCATTGCTATTTGAGACAAACACTGACTCTTTCTGTCACTGTTGTGCCACTGACATATCTATCGCATAGAAATGGCAATAAATTTTCCTTGTAAAGCCTGGTATCTGAATTGGTCCAGATTTATTATACTGATGAGCTAGTGACTTACTGTACTGGATGTTTGGATTTATATCATGAGTCCTCAAGTCACTTCCTGGTCAGCTCATGTTTCTTTTTGACTGAGACTGCTGTGATCCAAATCCACCTAAAAGCCCAAATCCATGAACACAGCTACAGTCTCTGTCCAGATTCCCCAACAGATGTAATTCACTCAGTCTGTATGGCTGGAGACATACTGCAGCACTTTTGTTTACCTCAGTTTCAAATTTCAGTATTAGTTGGAAAAGTCTGGAGACAGAAATTCCCCACATGTTCTCAGAACAAGGAAAGGAGTAACAACAGCTGGTCTCTTCAGTGAGCCTCACACACCATGACGACGGCAAAAAAAAGCATCTTAACCATCCATTACACTCTTGGCTTCACTGCTAATGTGCTCAGCTCCAGTTTGGATTGTCACGGTGCTTACAGGTGAAGGTAATATTTGCAATGGAAGTTGAACTTTAATTCACAGCCACAATTAAACAATAATGTGTCCTGATTATTAACCACTTGACCCACATAATCATGATGGGATGAGGAAAATCAAGGTAAACAAAGTGAAATTATCAATTTACAGAAATGTTGACAGTCCACTTGGATCAGGCATATAAAACCAATGTTTTATTTGTTACCAAATACATGATAACAAGTACAGACATGGGTGTGAACAAGTGTGTCTTTTTAGGCTAACTGAATTTAGTAATAATAATAATAATAATAATAAATGTTCTCTTCCTTGTAGTGATATCATAGAATCATAGAATGGTTTGATTTGGAAGGAACTTTAAAGATCATCCAATTCCAACCACAGTAGGCTGCTACTGCCAAGAAGACAAATTCAAATGATGATCCCATGTTAAGAGGTTTCCTTGGACTGACCCAAAATGCAAAGACCTTTGACACAGCTTGACTGAAGATACATCAAACTGAGTTTATTGCATTATAGGCCGCATGCATAATTCTAAGTCTTTTGAAATTATATTTCCGTATTTGGATTTAAAGATTTGTATTAAGTGTATGCTTGTCTAAGGCACATATTTTTCTTCCTCTATGTTACTGGAACACAGGTTTTTTCTGCCTGTGTTCAGATATAACCTGACTGAATAGTGAGTTGAAGCACAACTTCAAAGGGAGCTGTGAAGGCTTTTAAGGGACTTTGTACAGCATGCTTGTCACTGCCAATAATTCAGCATTCACTGTTTGCAGTTTTATTAATAAGGTAAAACTGAGTTCAGCATTATCCCTGAATGGTGCCACTGGATCAGGATAGAAACCTGTCAATTCAAAGCTTTGCTGGGTGTTAAAAACCAAAGGGACTGTTTACGGAAAAATATAAGGACAGACTAAGCATGTATATTATGCCTCACAATATTCACATCTCCCAGCACTTACAATTTAGTGTCTGCCTGAAACAAGTATGGTTTCTATAGGCATAATAACTTAAGTATATTTCTGCTTCATAAACTTGTCCAAATTTCAATTGAAATTCACAAAACTACTAAATAACAAGCATACCTACTTGGATTTTCCATCTCCTGGATACAGGGTTCTTTGAGGAGAGATAAGGAAAGAAGGAAAACACTGCAAATAGCTAACAGAGCTGTTGCTTTCTTCCTATCACAACAAGCAGTACTCCTTCAGCTCATTATTTACCTCTAAATATTTAAGGTGAGCACAATCATCTTGCCCAGAGGTGCAGAACAAACTTTTGGACTCTGATCCTGAGTTATTCTTCTAATCTCTGACCCAGCCTTCATCTGCTTTTTCAGAATAATGTCCAGCTTACTAAGGCAAATTCCTTTTTTCTCCTTCTCTTTTTTCTTCTCTTTTCTTCTCTATTATATTTTAGAATATTTCCTCATTTGATTTTCTTTTTATTTACTCTCTAGCTGTGTGTGTGCCGCTACTTTTGCCTTAAGGATCTCTTTCTAGAAAACCAAAAACAAAGAGAAGCCAATTTGTGCCAACAAGATGTAAATTGATGTAGTCTTTGGCTTCATCTCTAGCTACAAAATAGTCAGTCACTTGACAATTTGCTCAGTTCTTGATTCAGTGCACAAAAGTCCTTCCTTGAGACACAGTCAGGAAGCAGATCATGACGAAAGAGATTCACATTGTGGACTTAATCTTCCAAAGATCTAACAGAGTTTTGTCAATGATAGCTAAAACTGAGGATGACAGAGCATGATTCATACACATAATGACTTCTGTCCTTTGGGATCTCAGTTGTGTCATTAATGGATTCTCAGAAGTGTGATTTTTAATTACCTCAAAAGGCAAGATATGCCAGCACGTTACCCAATTCCCTCAGGCCAAATTGTTTTGATGTGCGGCAGTGAATTTTCGCTGATTGCTGAGAGTGTGGCAGCTTCATGGGCTGATATTTGTCACTCTTGCAGGAGAGTTCTCTTGAACTGATAAAACTACCAGACAGTAGATGGAGGACAGTAGTCTTGTGAAAGCCTTTTAGAAACAAGACCTCACTGGTGCCGTGATAAAATTGTGAAGCATCTGAAGTAGAAATTCTGCTTCTATGTCCAAGCATCATTCAGTGAGATTCTGAGCTGTATAGAAATATATTTGAAGGGGAAGAAAACACCCCTATTTTTCAGGCATACTGTCAGTGCCAGCCAATACTATATAACTTTATCCCACCTTACTGAAGAAGAAAGAGTTTAGTCCTGTGGTGACTTTATAAGAGAAGGTGTGTTGCTCTAGGTACGAGCAGAAAGACTTTCATAGTGTGAGAGAGATGTAGAAGCAGTAAAGGGATGAGGATTCTTCCCCAAAAGGGTTAGTCGAGACATTCTGATAAGTAAAAGAATGTTTTGTGTCTTCTTTCAACCTAAGTATGTCCTTTTGACAGAAAATATTTTTGCATTGGCCTTATGAAAGGGAAGGCAACACTGTTTTCCTAACTGCTAGTATTGATCACTTTAGAGGATTTATTCACCTGGTTGAGTAAACTTTGCTTTTTTTCCTCAGAGAAAGTCTAAAGTCAAACTTAGCTTTGATGAATTCCCTGATGCTAAAAAAATTGTTTGTGGTAGTCAATAGAAGAATTTATCAAGGAATGAAACCTTTGGCTGGGGAGTCCTAGAGTTGTGTGTTCTCCTTTCCCTGCTCTGATGAAGCCAAAGAGACATGAGTTCATCAGGGTGGTAGCTGGACCCTCCAGCCTTTGTATTTGTTTAAACAGGCAGGCAAATGGGCCTGTTCCCAAAACTTCTGAAGCAGGGGTGGAATTCATGGAGGTCTTCAGCATATAACTCATCTATCCATGGCAGGCATAATTATCCTTCCACACTTATTCTCTCAATGTCTCTGGAATAAGAAAGCAGACACTTTTTCCACTCTTTTTCTGTATTTCCACACATTAGCATTATGTTTTCACTTCTTGCACAATACAGATTGATGAATGAGTTATACCTGTGTTGCCAGCTGACATCCAGCTGAACTTGCTACCAGAATTTTAAGAACATGGGCAGCAGCAGTATGCTGGTATGAGTTTTGCAGCAGTTCTCAGTTTCAGGCATTTAGTTAGAACAGTCATTTCTCTAGCAATGGCAATGGCAAGAAGCAAATTTCAAAAGCATCTGTGCTTCTAAAAACAAAATAAAACCAAAAAAGCCCTGAATTACTAAAAAGTACCAAAATTGTGTACATGTTAAAAATTACTGAAAGCCAGATTGTTGCTGTAGTGCCTCATACTGTATTTAGAAGTAGCTGTTGATCCTGGTTCAGTGAAAGGTAATTCTCCTTAGAAAATCATTTACCTCTAGAGATGAGAATAGCAGGTCCCTGTACAGGTTTGTTGTACTCTCAGTGTTAAGCTAAGGTCCAGCATCAATTTAACAGTTAAATGTCACTGCCTTTTCAGATTATTATTTGCTTAGCATAGAGAAGTAGATGGTAAAATAAAAAAAAAAAAAAACAAAACAAAACAAAACTAAGGTCTTAGAATGAAAAGAGGAAAACAAAAATATTGTCAACGGCTTTTTTTTCCTTTCAACAAATCAGGCTCTCCAGCAGTCTGGTCCTTTGCATCATTTACTGAATGACTATTGAGTAAAATCTAATTTGTAGTTGTGAAGTTGCTTTTCTCTCGTTTGTAGATTTTCAAGTCCACGTTAGACAGTCAAGTGCTATGTATAAGAACAGACGAGGGTTATAAATTATTGTGTTGAGGCTAGATCCTTGTAATTGGCTAGCTTGAAGTGGAACATGAAACATCAAGGAGGCTCGAATGTAAACCCAGGTGTACCTGAGAGAAATGAGAGTTGTCTTATCTTTGTAAACAATTTTTTAAGGGTCTGTAGCTTTGTGTGGCTCACAGCTCATCATCAATCTAAGGACTCATCATCAATCTAAAGACATGGGCAAAGATTCAGGCTAGCTCATAGAAAAAAAGAACGACAGAAAGAAAAATTTTCCTTCTAACTTACTCTGTGTGTTTGCAAAGCCAGCATTTAACCACATTGCACTGGGGGTCAGTTTGTGTCCTGCTTGAGTTAAAGCTGTAAACTTCTTGGAAAAGGAGTATCACAGTGAGAGGATCCTTCTCTGAAGGACAGAGAACAGAGGGTGAATGCCTCTGTTGGCCTTTGTGCCAGAGGGTGTTACATTTGCTCATGCTTTTTCTCCCCTCTATGCATCCTCTGTGGTGTATTAAATTCTGCTAGCTCCATCAGGCAATTATTGGTGTCTTTTTGCACAGATGCTCAAAATTATGGGTTGAATTGGGATTTAGAGATTAATCCACAGACTATAATGTGTATGTGCTGAAATAACAGGGAAGGAAAAGATCATGGATATTCGCTAATATTGCCTGGTTGCTCAATAGGACTTCAGTTATCACAAAGATAGAAAAAACCCAAACCAAGACAGGGTGTTTACTTCAGTTAGAAGTCACAAATCAAATATCACCCCCTCAACAACAGAGCACACATACTCCAATTAGCAACTAAGTCTTCGAGATTATATGCTTCAATCATTTAATGATAATGATTCTGAGGCAAATGACTTTGCTAGAGTAGATTTTGCTTTTGTAAAACATTAACTACATGACACCTCCCTGATTTAATAGTGTTTAAATTAATAATTTCTCTACAGTCAAAGATGATCTGCTAAATTGCAATATAATGTTTCAGAAAGAAGGAAATGAGTGATTGCAATTTTATTTTCTGTGGGCTTTATGAGGAGTCTTTATGATTCAAATTAAAGAATTATTTGACTTCAATTTTTAGCAATATAATTTTATGATAACTAGAATTAATGATTGCCATTTTTAAAGCAAATAGAATAAAACCCTTGCAGTTGTCTTTAGCAAAGTTCTCTCTCTTCTGCTTTAATAACTATGTCAACACAATAGGTAGGCCTGGCTCTTAAAACATAGTGAAAAGGGGCAAGGCAAGCAATGGGGAAATGGAGAAACATTGACTCCAGCACCTTTTATCATGACCCCAGAGAAACCAGAGGGATGAGTCCCCTTCTTAGAAGGGTCTCCTTCTGAGACCCAAGTGGAAGGGGAGCAAAAGCCCGAGGAATAGACTTGGGATTTCCTGAGATGGAGAGATATTTTTATGGAAATGGTTGGACTTGGCAGTTCAAACCACAGGTGGAGATGGGCATCAGCAGTGGAAAACAAGCTAGTTTTAGAGAAATCTATATATAATTAACAGGGCACCAAAAAGCTAATCTGAGATGCAGTATGTATAATAATTAATCATCAAGTTTTTGACAGCATCCAGAACACACAAGGTGGTTTCTACCCAACCGGGAATGCTCATTTGCTGCTCAGAAAGGCTTAGCTTGAAAATTGTCACTGCACAAAACAAACAAATATAGGTGGTGTTACTCTCAGAGTTAACCTCAATAGCTGCAATTCCTAACAGCAAAATGTCCATTGCTTTGAATTTGTTTTATCATGGCAGATTACTTAATTTAAATATTACCAGGAGAAAAGCGAAAATTAAAGTTCAGTACACATCTAAAGTTGTATGAAGGATTTTATCAAATCCTGGTGTGAATCATTGGTTTGAGTTTACCAATAAATTGGGCAAAATGCAATACAAAGCAAAGTGATAGACTAATATTTGGACATCTCTGAGTGTTGCAGAAGTTCCCCTATGTTTCATAAACAATTTGACATACTGAAATTGAAATATTAAACATTCTTTACATAAAAAAAATCATTTGCCATCTTAGACTGATTAAGAAATGTATTGTGATATAACTCTAGACCTTGTGTGTCAGACATTCATAGTCTCCTTGATTCCATTCTGATTACTTGATAGAAATATTTCTGGCCTTTAATGCAGCACTTAGTTCAGTGCTGCCCTAAATGTAGTTCTGCTCCAAGACATCGTGTCCAGACCTGTTCTTGTGGGTGTTTACCCTCTTTCAAATAGCACTCGGAAACTGTGAGAAGAAAGAATGATCTCTTCTCTCTGGTTATAGTTTCCTCGCTCTTCTGTGAGTAATATGTTCCATCAGGGCATCATGGTGAAAAATATTCAAGTTTCAATCTTCTATGAAGATAAAATATTGAATATATTTAGATATAATTTCATGGCCAGTTTTGCAATTATTCTTTTAGCAAGCTGTCTTCCAAGCAGTATGTGTGTACCAGCAATGTTTAGATGTGATTTAGTACAATGTTGGGTATAAAGAAAGAAATTACTTGGTTGCAAATGTGTGCTGGTTTGTGGTGATAACTATTATCTGTGTCTTGGCAGGTGACAAGACAGGTCAGCTACTCCTACAATATCCCAAACTTGAATCAGTAGTGAAACTGAGTCTAAAATTTGCATAATTTCTTAGGGTGGTATGCATTACCAAAGTTATATATTATTTTAACTGAGGTAAACTTAAAAAGGGGAATTTTTATGAAAATGTTTTTTGTGAGGAAATTTCCCTTCACTAGCAAAGATGGAAATATATTCTCAGAGCTTCTCACATCCAAGGAAGACTTTATAGTAATAGGAAGGGAAAGATAAACTGGCATATGATTTAAAGGGATATGGAAGATCAAGGTTACATTAACTACTCTGAGGCAACAGCATGTTTTATGCTCACTATTTGTATGAAAATTTTACAAAACCCCTTGATTTCTTTCTTGTACAAAATAGGACTCCCTCTCTCCTTCCATTCTCAAACCTCCCAGTTTTTGATCCTCTCAGATTTTGAAACAAACAGTTTATTTTTATGGCCAGCCATATACAGGGGAGGGGGATGCAGATTACATGCTAAGCAGTGTTCTTAAATCACAGGGATCTAAGCCCAGGTAGCTAGTACAGGGCAGAGATTTAGTCACTTTTTACCCAGTGCTCTCACTTCTTAGCTAAGACACTAGCAAAGTGTTTGAAAATACAG
Source organism: Manacus candei (assembly GCF_025592945.1). Taxonomy (NCBI): domain Eukaryota; kingdom Metazoa; phylum Chordata; class Aves; order Passeriformes; family Pipridae; genus Manacus; species Manacus candei. Next base: position 637,695 of record NW_026138059.1, read on the forward strand.
GGCAGTGGGGATTATAGTTCCAAGTCTGTTCTGAATCACATTGATGCAGAAAACCCTGAACAACTTCAGTGATTTTTCAGGAAGGATATTGAGGTGCTGGAGCAGGTCCAGAGAAGAGCAACAAGGCTGGTGAAGGGACTCAAGCACAAGTCCTATGAGGAGAGGCTGAGGGAGCTGGGGCTGTTCAGCCTGGAGAAGAGGAGGCTCAGGGGAGACCTCATCACTCTCTACAACTCCCTGAAAGGAGGGTGTAGCCAGGTGGGGTTTGGTCTCTTCTTCCAGGCAACCAGCAGTAGGACAAGAGGGTATGGTCTTAAGCTCTGCCAGGGGAGATTTAGTTTGGATATTAGGAAGAAATTTTTTACAGAGGGAGTAACCAGGCATTGGAATGGGCTGCCCAGGGAGGTGGTGGATTCACCGTCCCTGGAGGTTTTTAAGATGAGACTGGATGTGGCACTTAATGCCATGGTCTAGTAACCACAGCAGTGTTGGATCAAGGGTTGAACTTGATGATCTCAGAGGTCTTTTCCAACCTGGTTGATTCTATGATTCTATTCTATGATTTATTCTGTGGTGGCAGCATTAGACAGCACCCTTTCAAGTAGGAATAAAGTGTGGTTTCTGGTGAGAAATTACAGAAGAAATTGAAAGCAGAAAGATTATTTTACATCAGGGGAAAAAAGCAATAACTGAAGTAAAAGTAAAATAAAATGAGACACTTAAGTGGAATCAGTAAAACAGTGTAATATTAATGTAGACTGCAGATTTTGTGTGGGTTTTGCTGAGAAAGTTAAATTAAGGAAAGACTAATGTGTGTTTTTTTCTATCACATTATTTTCTTTGCTAGGACAGCAGGGTTGATGTCAGACTGTGAAGAAACCCTCTTATAATAGCTTATTGTACTTGAAAAATCAAAATCTTCAGAGTCTTAGAACAATGACTGTTTTCTAAGGTGGTCACAAATTGCAAGTGTTAGAAGGCAAGAGCATGGTTGTTCACAGTAATCTGCAATATTATTTGATACTTGTAATACAGAAAGAAGAACCATTCTTTCATGTATCCCTATTAGAAGTCCTCCTGAGGATGAATTTGGCCCCAGTTTTTTAATCAAGTCTGTTTGGGATGTAGTATCCTATTGGCACATCAGTTTTCTACTTCTTGTTGTACATATTAGTTCCATGTGTCTTTAGAAAAAGCAATGTTTAAGGTAAAAGCAGAACTTGGCTACTGGCTGACATTTAGGAATAGTATGTACTTTTACCTTTGTACAATAGTCTTGATATCCTGGACGTCACCAAGGTAATTTCACTGTCTGAAAGAGAGACTGTTGAAGCATTTATAACAAGAACAGGCAGCAGAGGGAAGAGCATAGGAGCATATATGATCCTTCTTCTGCTATTATTACGTTCTTCCAGTCCAGCAAAAGAAGAATGGAAAATCATTAAGAGAATGTCGTGGTGGTTGAATATAAACCTACCGATATATTTCAAGCTCTTGTGACTTAATTTTCAATGTATAATTTAAATTTCTCATTCAAAAAGACAGATATGAGGCAGCAAATCAAGACAAGCAATTCAGAGTAAATCCAGACTCTGGAGCAATCCAGCTGAGCTCCAGTGTATGACCTCAGTTCTGCCTTCAGTCTCTAGGCTTCATTTCAAATGTCCAGCATTCTCTTGGCTCCCTACTTCCCTCCCTGTCCTCAGCTGCAGCCCCTACAGCAGACCTGTTCTTTTCTCTCCATGATCCTTACCCCTGTGTTAACCTTAGTAATTTTCAAGTTTTTTGCAGTCTACTGAAAAAGAATACAGGACATTGAAAAGTGTTGGGAAATATGAGCCTTTTGTGTTAAAATGCTGCAAAACCCTAGTGATTGCTGTAGTCTTAAAGGGATGACTGAAATAGCAAAAAAAAAGGAGGGGGTATTCTGACTGATGTTCTCTGAGGGAGATATGACAACTTAAATAGCATAGAGAAATTCCAAAGGCCACTAAGTGATGCAATTCTGACAATGACTCTGAGTAAAGACATGTTATGACATCTTCAGACATGTTAGACAACTAGATGGTTGCACCAATAAATTCTGGGACAGCAGAATACTGTAAGTAGTTAGTGAGCTGATCAATCTGAGTCATGACATTTTCAGTTTTCAGGATACATTTTACTTAGGAGAGTAGGTATGAAAGCCTCCAGATCCAGGCTAGACATATTGGAATGAACTGAATGTCATTGTGTATTTTATGTGGTGCATTAGGCAGTGTTTTATATTTTGAAGCAAAGATTTTCAAAGCAAAGTTCAAATCCAATTGTCTATAGGCAAAACATTGTAAGTGGGACTATTTGAGTAGCTAGTTGCCTTGGGACAGGAAAACAGTTTAAATTGAGGCTAACTAGGAAAGTATATTTTCATCAATTTCCTCACCAAAGCAAGATTATAAGATGCATTTACATTTCAAAGCTACTTAAAATTATAAAATACCTGACATGGGACACAACAGAATATTCAACTTTCAGTTGATATAGTAGCAAAATGTTGTTTCTCTATAAATACAGAACAAGCACTTAAGAAGTGAGATATGGCAGAAGTTGCATGTCACACCTGTGACAAAAGGAGGGGTCACTGGCAAGGCTGCTTATTTCTCATCTCTCGCCAGTACTTTGTTCATGCCTTCTAGAAATGCAGTTGTTAGGTGGGATTTTTTTATGAAGTATCCTACAGTGGAAAGATTTTATTTTATCTCTATTTCCAAGAAAATAATCAATTTGCATTTATGAAAGTGATGCTTCTTCTATTTCATAGAAAGCAATTGGATTTCTACAAGAATATTCCTTGAGTGATTTATAAGACATGTAGGAACTTGGCATTTATTGTGATCTATCTGCAAAATTTGTTCTACAAATGAAGTTGTGATACCAGTCTGTCTACTTCATTAGTGTTGTCTTTTGATTCCTAATATCAATGTAGAACAAATACTTTACCCTTCCACTAAAATGCAGCCTAAACAGTGAGTGGAAAACTGATGACAGACCATTTCCCTCATATGCAGAGGGACTATTTCACAAAAATTGACACTTTCTCTTTGAAGCTGATATTAAGATGATATACTTTGACACACACAGAAATTTTTTATAGTAGAAGATGAAAGTATTTTATTACTTAGCTGTGATGCATAGGTTAGAGCCCAATATAAAATCACCTCAGCATTTTTCTTCTTGTTTTTAGTTAAAAGCAATAAATGTAGAGAGCTAATGTTCAGAATGAGTCAGCAATTCTTGCGTCTTAAAATTAAAAGTTGTGTGAAAGAATTGAAGTGTCAGATGTTGTTGTTTGGGCAATAGTTTTTCCTGAAGCATTAGAATTTTAAAAAAGATAAGAGAAAGAGAGAAATAAATTATTTTCAATGCCCAGAAAATCTAACAAAACTGAGAGTTTTTTAAACCTGTTGTGTGCTGCTTATACAAACATGATTTCTGGAATACAAACATGACTGTATGGATCTTCTCTGCATTCTTGGATCTGTAGGTGTGTAGAATCAAACTGGATTCCACAGAACATTAACCACATGGATAAATGGTTTTAGAACTAGATCTGTGTGTGATCCTCCACTGAGAAGGTTACTAAACTATGTAGGAGCATAGTGGCAATTAGGTATATTATATTTCCATATATATACATGGGAAAAATTTCTTACAAGGATAGTACACTGAGTAAGTAGGAGCCAAAACTGACCTTTGTTACCTGCATTTTTATTTTGCTTGAATTTCATGATTTTTGGTCCTTGAACTGGACCCACTGCAGAGTACTCAACCTCTGCTTTTGTTTGTAATTTATATTGCCTGTAACTTCCTACATGTGGATATGTTTATGAAGATGACAAACTCTTTCAAAGCAGTCAGAAAAATAACTTTTCTATTGCTCTGTGAACTAATTTTGCTGCACAGAACAAATAGCATTGAGACACTTCATAAAAGATACAGCAGAAGAGAAAGCAGCTCATGATGGCTAATTATTTGAGTTACTATTATAAGTACAGCTTCCAAAGGCAACTTGTTATGTGCTATAGAATAACTCCCCAATGACCTAACTATGCCTTACTGTGAATAATTAGGTGATCCTTCAGTTTAATTGAAACATATAGGCACTGTTCCAAACCTTGAAGACAAATGCGAAAGTTCATGCATTCGACACTCTGCACGTCCACCTACCTGGGCAAAGGACAGGCAAACATTGTCATCCTAAGTATGATTTGAAATGTAATTTCTACTAGGTGTAGTCAAAAGCATTAGGAAAATAAAGCAATCTTCATTATGAAATGAAAATACAATCCATTGTAAATATAAAGTTAGTGAAAGAATTCCTGCCATGGAGGGGAACATGATAGTTTTGATGTAATAAAAAGTTTAACAGTAATTAGTAATTTTGTTTTGCTTTATTGCTGTAAAGCAGAATTTCTCCATTTTCCTTCTTGTATTTATCCTAGATTATAACCACTGACAATTTTGTTCATATTTCAGAATTAGGTTACCAACCATTTATTGTGAAATAGTCGATGTATCATTTTTCTAATTGCAAAGACAGCGTAATACAGTTGTGCTTTTTCTTGCCCTGGAGATTTGTGGAGTTTCTAAAACATAACCAAATACAAAGTTTTTCAAGGTCTGGAGCATTCAAACTCAAACAAATCCTTATTTGTAGGAGAGGTGCTCTCACTTTTTAAAAAGGTTTTTTAATGTCCAAGAGATAATATAGTTTCCTTTCAACATTTTTTTTCCAAGGAGATGAACAATTATAAGGTGTGACTAAAATAACTGAAACAGAAAATCCTGATACTTGTAGCCAATTCTGTCTGTATGCATCTGAAACAAAGGCTTAGAAAGGATCTGGAAACTCCATCCCAGTAAACATTCAAAGCTCAACTAAAAACGATACCAGCAACCTGATCCAATTTTGAACTTCCACTTAGCTTCAGCAAGGACATTGGACAAGATGACCCACAAAGGGGATTTTAAACACAAATTGTTCTATGATTTTATGTATCTAAAGAAACAAAAGAATTTTTTAAATGTTCACCACCCCCTATCCCCCCCCTCCCCTCCTTGGCGATTTCCCTAGTCATTAACAACTTCTGACAGATTTGCAAGTAATCTTTTGGAGGGATATTTTATGGTAATTTTTATGGTAATTTTCCTCTACATTTTAGTTAAGATTATTTTTTAAGCCTCATTGAAAACTGAAGGCCACACTTGGAGCCATTCGAAAAGGAGCAACTAAGGTCCCCAGAGTTGGGAAAAAATCTTTTGAGAGGAAAAGTTGAGCCGTTCTGTTTTAACTTTATCAGAAACTTATTTTGTTTTTGGCAGAACCTGATCTGGAGATAAGAATATTTAAAATACAGCTCAGGACAAGAAAACCTGTTCCTTGGTATCCAAAGTTCATTTCAATGAACAAAATGGTAGTTTCATGAGAAAAGTATTTGCTTTCCCTTGTACTAGAGATTTCCATTTTGATTGCTTTTGCATAATAGTATTGTATAATTGCTAAGGCAAGAAGAAATCTGAAACTACCCATACAGCAAAGCAAGGATACTCAAATAACAAGGGTGATCACATCTGGACCTGAGGGACAGAGTGAAAAGCACTCCATAGGTGAAGGCAGCGGACAAAGGTGAATTTCTCTGGCATTCTTTGAGACTTGGATTCATGTTCTGAAAAGCTTTTTATATGTAAAATGTGTATAGACCATTACATTAAGAGGAAAATTGCAGGTTTCCAGTGGGCTTCAACTCAAGCCTTTTTTAATTAAGCTGTCACTATTTACAGATATAGTGTTCACGTTATAGGTAAAGGGCATCTCTTTATGAGAACATTTATGTATGGTAATTTCATTTTCTCTGGAATGTGTTGTTGCCTCCAGCTGTCACTTGATTTATAAACTGGAAAGCATTAACTGGTTAAACAAAATTATCATGCATTTAGTTATCAGAATTTTGTTATTATGCATCTGGCAAGGCAGCATGAGAATTCAGCTCATTTATATTGCAGTAATGGAAAAGATATTTCTTGGTGTTTTGGTTACTTCTGAAATTCTACAGTGCATATGAATTTTAGTCACGTTATGGTATATCACAGTAATTCTGGTTACAAACTAGGACCCTACTGCATAACATTAAATTCCAGCCCAACCCATGGAATTAGCAACCTAGATCTTTCTGTGTGTTCTTTTTCTCTTCTTTATTAATGTTGTAACTGTAGAAAGCACAATTCCTAGAAATGTCAAAGAAAATTTCCTATGAAGGGAAAGTATTGTTTCCCATGTGACCATTAACAGCAGAAGAAATGTTTTTCAGCTCTATTAGATTAGATGAACCAAGAGCAGGGACTAAACATAGAATATTTACATTTCAAAGTTGGTGGGTTTTTTTTAGAAAAGCAAAGAAAGCATCTCACAAGAGCAATTCAGTTTTCTGTTCAAGTTTTCCATCACCTCTCTTATCTGTGACTACTCTATATCTTTAGATAGTGAAATCTTCAGGGCAGGGGCTATGGCTTCATTTTCGCATGTGGTTGAGTTGCTCTTTGCAAAATGTACACCAGGGAGTAAGTAGTATTTGTTATTTAATTATAATAGCACCTTCAAAGCCCATCTGAGACTGTAGTCTTAGATGTAGTCTTAGTGCTGTTAGATACCACACAAAATATAAGTAAGAGTCTGCAATTGAATTTTTCTCATTAGGAAAAAGTACCTGGAGGCAGATAAGTTTTTCTATTATAGTGGAGATGGCAGTGCTGGCTGGCAGCTATTGCAGAACAGAGATAACAGCTGGTCTTTGCCTTTCATTGGTACTTGAGAAGAAAATACATCAGGATACAAGTGGATCCAAATGAGACTGCTGTTTAATTGCTTTTATTGCAAGGCAGTATTCACAAGACTAAAGAAATATAATCTGAGAACTTTTTACTAAGAAGAGAATGGAAAAACAATATAATATTACAATATAATAAGGAGTGGCATAGATTTCTGCTGCTTCCCATGACTGAAAAGGTTTTCAACTGCTTCATATAGCGTGGATCAGAGGCCCCCAGTCTGACATCTTACACAAGAGAGAACCAGAAATACATGAAATAAGGCTATTAAAGTGGAAGAGCAGAAAACAAAGGGAAAAAATCCAGTATCTGATGTCAAGGTCTGTATCTAGGTGTTGGTTACACACCTACATTGCTGCCTGAATGACCTTGTCTGTCTGAGGAAGACAGATATTTCTGGTTTTATCTGTCTTTTGCACCAGGGTAATAACATGAAATTTATGTCTGACCCCTCAGTGGATCATTACAACCACTTCAGTTAATGCTAAGGTACAAGACATTCTCTGGAAATCACGAGTTTCACAGGACTGTAAGTTTCGTGTGAGGCAACACTTGGTATTTTGGATAGTTTTAATTTCCTTTGCATCTGCAGAAGTAAAAGCAAAGCCATAATACTTCAACAAATAATGTCAAACAGTTTGTAACCGACACCGAAATGCACTAGCAACACTTTACAGATATAGAATAGTTGCTTCTAATCTTCTGACACACAGTTTAACACTTCATCCTTCTGTTTCACACAGTGCTTCCTCTTTGCTTACTAAGTAACCGCTCACTTCATGGGGATGTGCAAAGGAGTAAATATCACGTGTGCCAAAACTCAGAAAAGACAAGCACTGTTGATTTACTCATCTCAAATTCTGCTTCCCACCAGCTGCAGATGCAGTGTCTAAAAGTATGTTGCTGAAGGAAGAATCTGTTTTCTGAGGTGCAAGGCACAGAGTGCTGAGGTGACCACAGCAAGCAGCTCAAAGTGTTTCAAAGAAATGAATGGAAAATCACCTAAACCTTCCAGTGACATCTGTACTTCACACCATTGGGTTGACCTGGTTAAAGACCCCCAGGTCTGTGAGGATCTTCAACTCTAGTTTATTGAATCTACTCTGATTAACATACTGCTGGGGGCTGAGAACCAGAACCATCTTTGTAACTTGGTCGCCACCATGGGAAGGGAGGGATTCTCTGCCAGAATCCAACCATGGCCATTCACTCTGTCAAAGGCAGCAGTGAGTCTTACATATCCTTGTGCCTACTTGTTCTCCTAGGAGTTTTTAAAGATTTTTTTCCCTCTACTTTAAAGACCTCTAAGGCATGCTTTGTTAGCCAGAGACTGTCAACAGAGTTTTTAAAACCTTTGGCTTACATGTGGCTGTTTTTGGAAACAGTTTTTCTCGTGATGTAGCAGAGAAATTGAGATTTCATTAATTTAAAGCATGTATTCAATAATAATAATTAATAATAATTTTTTAATGCACTGCACTTTAAAACTTATGTTTCTAGAACTGCTCTGCAAGGGAATCCAACTAATTTATTCTCTGAACTTCTTTAAAAGACAGAATCATGCTTTAAATAATACCTTTCTCAAAGGAGAGGACTATAAAATATGCTTTTAAATATAAACTGACCTTCAAATGACTTACAGGATCATGACCTACAGAAACAGAACCAGTTATCTAGAACTAGTCAGTAATGAATAATTTCTCACTAAATCACCTTTAATGAAATCTGAGAATGAAATGAGACCAAAATTCTCCATAGTCCTTAGCAGTACTACTGTAATTAGTGTAAATTTTTTATCTTGATGACTTTGTATCAGGTCTTAAAGTCACAATTGACCCGAGCTGAAAATTTTTGGTTGATGGAGAATCTTAGGGGGAAAAAGTATATATGCTTGCTCTGTTCTTACTCTTCCTTGGTCATCAACATATGACTGCTGTCCAAGATAGGATCCTGCAACAGAGGTACATTTAATGTGTGGACATGTGGACAGCTGTTCAGATGTCTATCAGTGCTGTCCAGGATGTAGTCATTACCATAATTAATAGAACTATGAATACAGTTAAGTTTATTAAACTGTCAGGTTAAGATATGATGATCTCAATGCTTAGGTCTTCTGAATTATTATATTATTATATTTAGTCTACTGAGCTATCACATTATACCTTATCATAAGCACCACTAGGTTGAGCAATGATTTTGAATTATACTTTGCTATATATTCTTATTCCTTTTCTCTAATTTTCTGTTTGAACTGCTTGATGTCTTTATTCCACATACTTTCTCGTCTTTTTATGATGACCATCATAAAATAAAACACAATTTATAAGCTTAAATACTTCTCAAAGTAGAATAGAGTCAAGCAATGCACATAAAGGATACTGTAACATTGTGCTGATGATGGAAAATACTGAAATATATGTATGAATAATCTTTTCGTGAATAATTCAAGAGATAAAAAAAAGCTTAAAATGACTGGTGTCCTTTTTGTCACATAATGACACCTGTGTAAGTGTCTTCATGGAAATCTTTACTAGGTGACTTCGCCCAGCAGAACTCTTCCATTGCTGAGGCTGAAAACAGTCCAGTCAATGCTATTATAAATTGTATCAAATGTTGGAAATAAACTTAATAAAATGTGTTAATGTGGCTGAGGGTTATGTATTTTGGTGTTATGCAAGGAAACCTCCACCCCTTGCTTGCCCTGCTTGGTGCATGAGCAGCCATCCACAGCTTCTGTCGCTGATGCCCAAACAAGAAACTTGACTGCTTACACTGAAGCAAGCCCTGTTTATACTATGTCAGAGCAAGTCCCACAGGGAGTGTAAACTGTTTGACTAAAGAACTCTTTATTTCTAATGCTTTCTGTCACTTCAGAATTTTCTGTACAAACACTGAAAGTTATTTAACTGGCCATTAATTAAAAGCATGAGAACTTGGAGTTAGTTTTTTGCTTACTGAAGAACTGCACATTTGTATAGAAATTATATCTATTCTTACCTAAAACATGCATCCATTCTTTGACAATTCATGCATTTGAGAATTTATTTCATGGGTCAAAAAGAAGTGCTATGCAGTTAAATTGTTTATATGCAGCATCTGAAGATTTAGAGTTCTCAATGGGGAAAATAATTGTTTTTGTTTAACTAATCAGCATAACCAAACAGAATGATAAAACTTTCAGATTCACAATGACTTATCTGAGATGGTTTTGCTTTTTCTTTAATGGCTTCTTTTTAAAGATAAAACTGTAAAAGAACTCAATTTTTTATGATTTTGAGACATTATATACTGTGTCAAATTAACAGTAGGGGAATCTCAAACAATTCTTTACCTGTATGAAATATCTTCTGTGTAGACAGTGTTGTCTATTATTAGTATTTAGTATGAGTAAACTATAACTTCAAGTGTTTTTATCTGTAGCCAATTAAAATAATTTGTTTTCCTGCTCACCATAAATTAAATGTTTTCAGTCAACGGTAAAAGGTCTTGATTAGTAGCAGCAACTTAATTGAAAATAGACTAATAAATCTGCATTTCACTTCATATGGATAGTCTCCAAATCATGTAAAAGGCAATAACTTTTAATGTCTAACCTGAGGCTGCTCTGTGATTAAATGAGAAACAACATTGAAAGTAGCCTGGAGAGTTAGTTATCAATTTTATTACTATTTCTCTCATTCCCCCTTTTTTAAGGAATTTCTCTTAAAAAACAGAAGAAAGAAAAATAATTCACCTTTATTTTTTTCCTGGACAAGAGGTGTTTAATCTTGGACACTTTACTCATCAGAGAAAACTCTGATGGTGGCCTAATACTAACATCCATAAAACATGTATGTCTTTAAAAATATTCTTACAACATTGTTAATCAGAAGAATATTATTTATGTATTTCAGATCCTAAGAAGTTCTGTTATGGACAACCAACACTGGACACTACACTCAAGGAAGTATTTTGCCCTTGATGAGGGTTGACTATCTCATCAGAATTTTTTGTGATAGGATTATTTGGAGGGTAAAAAGGAGATTTCAAAGTCATGTTAAAATATTCCTTGTAAATGAAATTTGGATTAAAAAAAAAATCTATTCATAGTCTCTGGACTTAGCAGAATATATGATTAAACATACAGTTGAACTACATCACAAAAATAAATGTAAAAATAATTTTTCTTTGTAATCATCCCCACCAATGGTTTTGCTTCACTTTAATTCCCAGAATTTAAGGACTTTCTGGTTTTCCTCTTTGGATCACCCCTTAAAACAGCTTTTTGTCACCCTCCCCTGATTTCTGTTCTTTGAACAATTCTGACTGGCAAACTGTAGAGGCAGTTTCCAAAGTGGACTATTAGGCAATGAGTCGATAGCTTCATTAATAAAAGGCTAGCAAATTTGTCTTCAGAATTCTTTTTTGTTAGTCTCAGTAATGAAAACATCTAAGTTTACATTCTATCATTATCCAGTTTACAGTGAATTTGGAAGGTCTGTATGCTTGTTATTTATCTCAGTAGAATGTCAGCATTCTAGATGTGTATATGTGTATATATATTAACTGAAGGAATGTTGTGATTAAGTTATATAAAAGCACAATATCTGCATTTACACTTCCATATAAATTGAAGTCCTGATGCAAAGATTGTTAAAAAGCCATTAAAAATAAATCCACTCCTAAAGCAAATCTGTAGGAAAACAGCTTTCCAATTCTTTGAAGCATCATTACTTTCCTTCTTTGCAATGAGATGGAAACTGGTTTTCATAGGTGACTCAAGTAAAGATGTGTGAACAACACACTTATTTGGTGCAAGAACTATCCAGGTTTAGGTCATTTACTTCATATGGCACCTCAAAGCTCAGGTCAGACCAGAGCCTTCTGTGGGCCTGTGTGCAGGATGTTTCCCTGGGGTGGCTGCTGACACAGGGCAACCCTCCTCACTGCAGAAAAGAAATTCAGCAGTGAATGATGTGAGGTGATGTGAGGTTTCTTCTCCCCCCAAAAAGTGGTCAATTTGACTTGGTACTCCAAAGTTTTGGCTTCTACTAGATTGCAGACGAGATGGAAAAACCCCAATGAAGCAAAAAACCAACCACCCCCCCCAAAAAAAACAAACCAGCAACAAACATTGCCTAGAACTTTTTCTAGTTACTTTTTTTGGGGAAAAACCTGGACTGAGAGATTTAGGACAAAAAGTGAAAACACTATGAGTGTTTGCTTAAGCAGTAGGACAAGACAGACTTGATTAAATCATACAGAGTGTTGTCCATAAGAGCTGTAGGACACTTTTTATATATATGATTCCAGCCAAAACTACAGCTCTTCAGAGCTGGTAATGCCTTCAGGTTTCTGTATATCTCACAGCTCTTTCTGAGATATAGTTATGGGAAGTATATTTTGGAAGTGACTGATACCTCTTTTCTCAGGAAATTTCTGGAACCAATGATAGTCTGCAAATGGAACTGTGAAGGTGTTAAAACCTTTCTGTTTATATAAATTTCCTCCTTTCAGACTATGTCAAGAAATACCGATTTTCTCTAAAAGTAAATATTTCTCTAGTGACTTTTTACACAAAACCTAAATAAAGATGCAGGCTTGGAAGCAGTTTATCCTAAAATGATACCCAAACCAAAGTTACAGGATAATGTAATTTACAGGCTGATTTACACTGATGCTAAGAGTGTAATTAAAAAGTATCCATGGTTTCTACACTACATAAGAAAAATCTTCCCTCTGTGCAAGTAGTGTGTGCAGAAGAATCTCAACAAGATTTTAAGAATATGAGTTAAACACTTCAGGCCAAGCAGCTAAATTAGTCAAGGACAACTACTTAGCAATAAAGGAAGGAAAGTGCACACTTGACCAGTTCTTCTGGTTTTGGCAAATGGTTTTTTGCTACATTCTCTTATGAATTTTGAACTGTTGCTTTTGGCTTTCACATTCTCTTAATGTGCAGTGATGAACAGGGGGGGTTATAATCTACACAAGATATGTTATATGGAACTTCTTGTTATATATTTATTGCACAATCACCAGATTTCATGTGTTTGTATTTAATCTATCTAAAGTATCAAGGTAAATGATGTTTTTTGTACCTCTAGTCAGTTCTAAGAACTATGAGCTGTATCAAGACAATTTCCTCTTCTTTTAGCTGAAACAGTGTGACTTAAAGAACACATATTCTTCAATGTCAATATCAATATATTCAATATTCTTCTGTGTTCAAGGCAAAACTAAAAATAAAAATTTCCTGGAGTAATGGAGAAGGGCTTTGAGAGAGCAATCCAGAACACTATAAATAATCCCCAGCTAATTACAAGCCATATATCAAATAGGACACCGGACACTTAGCAGTAATTTGAAGCATCCACTGTCAAATCACTACCTTGGAGACATAAAAGTGCTGCCTGATTATTAATGAGAATTTTATTTTAACAAGCTAAGTCAGTAATAAGTTTTTTACATGTGTGTGTGGAAAGATGAGGAATTTGTGTTCTACTGCAAAATATAAATTGCCCTTCAGCTTGCATAAGCAAATCTACCTGCCTGATACACATTTCACGGAGTGTAGTCCTGCGAGCAGTTTGGGCATGAATGGTTTCATATTTACATATTAACATCTGCCTATAAATGTTGTAAATGAGATCTGAGGACTGTAAGATTTCACCTTTTATCATGGGATTTTTGCCATTTCTACTATTTACACCCAACCTTGCTTAGCATAATACTGCCTAAAAATGCATTTAGTTTTGTCCTTTATCTCACACATTTTAAAAATGATAGCCCAGCAGTGTATCAATCCCTAAATCAAAACTGCAGAGAGCCACAGAGTCTATGATGTTCCTGGTTGTGTTAATAATCTTATTTAAAAGCCTGTCATGGGTCTGGTTGTCAGACATCTACCGTAATTCCTATTAAAAAATAATTTTTAATAGACTAATAGTTCCTTATGAAGAAATCCTTAGGATTCTCTTATTTCCTTGACAAATTATAGAACTTCATTAATGATACTTTTCCACTAGCTAATTTGAATAACTGCCAAATGAAACTGTGTAATAAGAGAGAGGAAGAGATAAGAAATGCCCTGTAACAGAGTTGGACAAATGGAAGACTAGATGTGGTTTTTAATTTTCTACTCTGAAATACATTTAGTACTACATCCAGTTGCTCTCTGATGGTTAGGTAACATTATGGTAATTTAGATTAGATAAATAACATCATTTATGATAAATTTAATCCATTAGTTCATGTTGCCATATATATAAGATATACTAGCCTTATAGGAAACTTGGTTACCAATCCCACTATCATACCGTTGCTTATAAATTCAGCTGTTTGGAAATTCTTTTCTTGGGTGGTATAGCTAGTATTTAAAAATTTGCTTTTATAAAATAAATAAAACAAAATCATATAAAATAAAATAATAAAAAAATCAATCTTTCAACTGACTGAACAATTCTAAATACATTTCTGGGAGTGTTGCAGCTTTTCACCCAAGTGGGGTATTTAATTCAAATTACATTTTTGTATTTTGAGTAGTTCTAATTTTTGTACTGAAAAATAAGATAGCACAGACTTTTCAGTGAATTTTTGTTTTTTGCAACCTTTTCTCATATTCTATCACCAAGAAGAGAGATGAGAACTACAGTTTAATCTTTTTGTAGAGCATGTGCATTTAAGAATTATGAGTATATTTTAAAATGCAATAGATAGGGAAACCTTACCTTCCAGTTGGCTATTGGCATACTGTGAAAGTTATATACCCCCTCGTGACAGTTATTTTAGATGGCTTTAGTTGTCAAATACAGAATTTCATGGTACACTCTCTCCCACACAGTTTTCAAGCCAACCCGGTACGAGGTACTGGGATATGTCATGGATTGTATTACTGATGAACAAATGACAACCTACAGTATACACTCACAAGCTATTTGGAGTTAGAAGGAGTGAAAAAAAAAATCTCATCTCCCAGTAGCTCTTTATATGTCTACAGATTTCTATTGGAAATGCTCAGGAAATAATAATGACAGAAGCTTCTCCCTGAGTAAAGCTGAAGCTGGGCAGCCATAAGAAGACTGACGACGGCTTCCAATGATACTGCACATATGTTTCTCAAAATCTCTCCTATTTGAGGGCAACAAATCTGTGAGTTTGCAAATACTTTGTTTTTAATACTACACTTGACACAGTGATTGCAGTCTGGTTTGAGTCTGCAAGGTTTTTTTAGACATTCAAATTATCTAAATAGAAACCTAAGAACTGATAAAATCTTTAAAGATAGAAATAGAAATAATGCCTATATAGATCAATTTGGGTCCATATAAATGAAATCCTATATTCAATTGAATTTTGGATATTATTTACCACAGTAACAAGGTGAATTATTGCTTATCTTATAGAGTACCTGGAAATAATTTCTCTAATTCTTTAAATAATTTTTTGAAGTCCTCATCTTTAGGTTATAGCATAAGATAAAATAAAAGATATAATAGAGTTAGAATTTTAATTCTACACAAAAAATTGTATAGATAAACCTAAATAAAGTGATTTCCTTGGTTAGATAGTTGAAGTCAATACCATGATTTTGATGAACTCTCTAGAGGGGTTTCTTTGTGACCATGTTTGTTATTAAGCATTAGACAAAGTGAGGTTGCTAAAACCCATCCCGTGCTTGCAGGAGACAATGCTAAAACCTATACGTCAACCATTGTTCCTTCTGCTTTCTGGAGCTGCATCCAAGAAAGTTATTCTTTACAGATTGGATTCAACCTTATTCTAAAAGTCTTTTGCCAGTGCAACAGAGCTATCTGTTGAATCTTCTCAGCCTTTTGGGCTGTCTCTTCAATACACTAATCTTAATCTATAGAGCAGTTCAAAAGGAAAACCTGAGAGTCCAAATAAGCTCAAAAGCTCTATGGGAAGTTGAAATAAAACTGGGGGAAAAATTTAATATATCTGAAATATTTGTGTTCTTATGGTTTGGCTAAGGACAAACATATTCTTCTCTCACAGGAATATCCTGAAAGTAAAGGACCCCAAGGATATGTATTACTACATAAATTTAGACATCTACAGTTAATAGTTAAATCACTCAATAAGACCCTGCTGAACTCAATGGAAATAAACAGCTTCCTGAAGAAAGTACTTCAGATTGCCTCTGCTGATCTCCTGCTCTTTTTAGAGAGCCATATTTTGCTCTGTTGAGCACAGAGAAGATAGGAGGTGAGCTGAGTAACCTTGCATGCCACCCAGATAGTACCTTGTTTTATAACCAGGTACATCACAAGGCTGAGAGGGTGATGAAAACATGAGTTATTAAAGCCAAACAATTTGCTGTAAGAGTGAAACAGGGTCATCTGTCTCACTACTGACACAGGAGTTTGGCACTGCTGTGTTGCAGTCTAGAGTGATGCAGATACTTTCCCACAGACCCTGCTGGCCCAGCTGCCTGGTCACAGCAGGGGAGACAAAGTATCAGAGCTGTTTTAGTGTCCTCATCCCTGGTGTGACTACTGCTCATGCGGGTTCAGCTCCTGGAAATGTATCAACTGCTGAAGTGTTGGAATATGTTGTTAGAATCCATGACATCATTTCTAGGGAATGTTTACTAGGGATTTGTATGTCATTAACTTCTAATTGTCATTTTCTTCTGGTCAGTTTTAATAGTATCTGCCTTAAAGGCTGAAAAGGAGAAGAGTCAGACCCTAACATTGGCAGTTCTGGAGATGTAGTTTCTCATGCACCCTCACTAAGTTTGCAGATGTCACGAAGGCATAGGATGTAGACAATATGATTGAGGATGTGGCAACCACTTGGACAAACCCAAACAAGCTAAAAGAATTGGTTGTCAGGGACTTCATAAAATTCAGCAAATGGAATTGTATTGTTACAGGCTGGAGATTGTGCAGTTAGAGTGTAACTGTGCTGAACAGATCCTGCGTGTCCTGAGGGACAGCTGGCACTGATGAAGGTCACAGCATCCTTGGCAGCAATAACAGGAGCATTGCCAGTAGACTGAGGGTAGCAGTTGCTTCCCTTTGCCTGGTGCTTGCTAGACTGCAGCTGGAATAGTACCTCCAGTTTTGAACTCCCCAGGGCAACCAGGATGTTGATGAAGTTGAGCAAGTTTAGAGCCCGGTCAGGGGAATGGTTCCCATGAAGTGTGAATTGAGGCTGAGAGGGGGTTACCAAGAAGGTGTAGCCAGACTTTTTATGAAGGGACATAGCAGGAAAATAAGAGACTGTGGTTATAAATTAAAAGTAGATGTGTGAATATATATAGACATACACATCACACACACACATACGTATATCTATAAATGCACATTTTTATATATGGTCTGTGGTGGAAGAATAAAAACAATAGACATCAATCGAGCCAAGACAGATTCTGGCTGTAAATGAAGAATAACTTTTTCCCCATGAGGGCAGTTAGGCAGCAGAGCAGGCTGCCCAGGGAGGCTGTGCCGGCTCCATCCTTGGAGCTTTACAGGATATGACTGAGCGCAGCCCTGAGTAACATGTTGAATTTAGTGTTGACCCTGCTTTAAACAAGGTATTGATCTAGAGACCTCTGGAGATCCCAACTTGAATGTTTGTGTGATTCAATGATTCTATCAATCACTCTGCTTTTCTATGATTCTTTCTTTCATGACAAACTAAACCATACTGTGCCATTCTCACATGAAAAGCCACAAAGAAGTCAAAATCTGTCCAAACAGACTTCTTATCTTAATGCACTGGTAACAAGACAGATGGTCTGATCTTCAGAAAGCTTGTTCTAAACCTGGAGCATAGTCTTTAATTATATGAATTTGTAGCTGGTTTTGGTTAGGCCCTGTGAAAGAATTATCAGTATTAGGAAGTGTGGAATTGGACATAAGCAGCACTTCCACTACCCATTTTTTTAATACTGATTGCATGATTGTATGCTTGAAGAAAGAAGCTTGGCTACAGTATTGCACAAACTTTCATGCTGGAAGAGACAGCATGGTCAAGAACCCACAAGGATATTCAGAAAGTGTTGATGATGATTGCATACCAGATTCTGGGAAGGTAGAAGTTCTGCTGATTGCCAGGGGTAGGCAAACCTCATGTTTGATTTCAGATTGTTAAAAATCCAAAGTATTTGATTTATAAAAGGAAATGGAAGTAACAGTGGCATAATCCTTACTTTGCATCTGCCCAGTTCTGATAAATGTATCCTATTAATTTGCTTTTATAACACCTTATTTCATAGTTTATGGCACATAAATGTCATCAGCTGTACAGTTGCTTTTTTTTTTTCATGGAATACAACCATTATTTGTAATTTATGACAGAATTGAGAATGTCTTGTTTTAGTATGGAACTAGATGTTTCAAAGATGTTTGAAATATTAACCTATCCAAATAATATATAACATCGACCTTTACAATCTTGAAAACAGAATGCAAGAAATGATAAATAATATTTGCAGCATAAATAGACAATAATAAAGTACCTTAAAGTACCTTAACTCCTCAAACAAAATTATTAATGGATCAAGATGTGCACATAGTCTGTATGTGTTCAGGTGTGTGCAACCTGATTTTATGACAAATTATTAGAATGATGTTATTGCAAATCTTGGTTATGAGTATGCTAAAAAGATTTAAAGAGGAGTAATTGCTCATCCTTAAAGAACAGTGAGATTTTAAAAAGAAGTGACTTCTAATGAGCTTTATTTTACAAAATTACTGGATGTCACCATCATGATTAAATTCATCTTACTAAGTTAGACTAAGTCAGCAATAGTAAGGAAAGAATTTATCAAGTCCCCCTGCCAAGGCACTTATAAACTTGGCAAAACCATTAAAATCCAATAAATATGTGCTAATAGAAACCTCAAAAATATATCATTAATAAACAAGATAGAGAGTATTTTGGACAACTGTAAATACAGGTTCTCTCTATGGGCACAGTCATCTCTCATCTACATTGTCACTCTGGCAGTGATGACATAGTATCTTCAAGAATTACCAAAGGAGAGAATTTAAGCTTGTACTACTCCTGTCAGTCCAAACCTCCAGCTAGTTGCAGATAGGCTAGGCCACATGGTATACTCCATTTGCTCCCATGATAACACTGTCTAGCTTGAGGTCTCTTCCTATACATTCCAAAATCAGGTGGGATTTCAAGCCTCACCCAAGACTGCAGAATAGTGAGACCTGCAGCTAAACTGCAATATTGGCATCTAGTAATGGAAAAGTGAGCACATTGCATTGGTCTTACTCACTATCTTTGTTCTTTCAGGTCTTTCTTCAAACTGTCTTGGTGACTCTTTCTTCCACCTAGATTTCTTCATAACACCAAAACTACTTTGTGGAGTTGTTTTTTTTTTTTTAATTTTCTATTTGATGTTCTTTAACCCCAAGCAGCAACTCAGCCCCCTGCAGCTGCTTGCTCACTTCCCCATGGTGGAATGGGGAAGAGAATCAGAAGGGTAGAAGTGAGAAAACTCATGTGTTGAGATAAAGATAGTTTGGTAGGGAAAGCTAAAGCTATGCACACAAACAAAGCAAAATGAGGAGTTAATTCAGTACTTCCCATGGTGTTTAGCCATCCCCAGGAAAGTAGGGTTCCATCACCTGTAATGGTGACATGGGAAGGCAAACGCCATCAGTCTAAACATTCCATCCTTCCTTCTTCTTCTTCTTCCCCCAGCTATACATGCTGAGCATGATGTCACATGGTCTGGGATATCTCTTGGGTCAGTTGGGATCAGCTGTCCCAGCTGTGTCCCCTCCCAAGTCTTTGTGCACCCACAGCCTCCTTGCTGGTGGGATGTGGAGCAGAAAAGGCCTTAACTCTGTGTAATTGCTGCTCATTGATGATGAAAACATTTCTGTGCTAACAACACTGTTTTCAACACAAATTACAAAAAGCAATAAACTAGACAATAATAAGAAGATTAACTTTATTCCAGCCAAAATCAGCACACTGCATATAACTTGAGGAAAAAGGGAAGAAGTTCAGAAACACAAATACTCATAGGATCACATTGTGTTCAGTGTGAATATCAGTTTCAGGATCTTGTTGTGATTTTCATATCAATACACTTGTTACAAAGAAAAAAACCTGTACTTTGTGCTTCCCTAATCCCTACTATTTTTATTCTACACCAGAATAGAGTCCTCTGTGAGCTTAAACAATATATTTCCTATATTGATAACCAGTTCCTAGCACTATAGTCAAACTTCTTGGGATATACTTTGCCGATTAGGACAGTAGATGGCAGTACAGTCACTTTTCCAAAAGCATGAGATCCATACAAAAGACCTCAGTCTGGAAAGTGACAATTCCATTTCACTGCTATTATTTTACAGATGCTAATCAACCATCAAAGATTATTCTATGTAATGTGCCAGATCTCAGCCCTGATTTCAGAAGATCGAGTCTCAGTTATGCTGAGCCATGTCCTGAGGCAAAGACAATTGGGAAAAAAATGCATACAGATACGAACTACTGAAGGCCACTGAGGTTAATTATATATAGATAGATTTAAGGAGAAAATTGGTTCTTTCAAACACGATTTTTTTTTTACAATTTTAAACAAAATGAAATTAGTTTGTGTGTATGTGTAGGTGTCAGCCTGTGGAGCCCTTTAATTTTCATATATTTATGTCTTGTTGGAAGTCTTTGAGTGAAAAGCATATCAAAAGAATGGTTGTTTAGTCAATTTTTCCTTGCACAATGATCACTAACGTATTTATCATATGCTTCTCTGGTACTAAACTTTATTAGGTAAAATCCACCAAAACTAAATTGTTCCTCTCAGATATTTCTGTACAATGCACAATAACAAACTTCACTGATATTTCTGTTAGTGCATTGAGAAAAGCATTTATCTTTTTTGTTGTAGACATTTTGTGACAGACATCAGATGGAATGAGACAGAATCCTACCAGAATGAGACACTGTCCTGCACAGAGGTGAGGCCCTGGAACAGATTTCTCTGAGAAGCTGTGAATGACCCATCTCTGGAATTATTCAAGATCAGGTTGGATGAGCCTCTAAGAAACCTCCTTTCCTCTGGTAAAAGTCACTCTGTACAATCATGTTCCTTCAAAATATTCAGAGAAGGTATTGTTTGTCTTTCAACTCACAGCTTTTATGTTATTGTTTTCATGGAGAAGATTGTTATAGATAACCATCCCTGGTAATAGAGATTGGAGTCATAGTGTAGCAAAAGAAACATGGTGGGGAAAAAAAGAGGAAGAGACATAGCTATGGCAAGGGGGACATATATGGTAACAAATAAAAATGTCCATCTACTTATCAGTATCTTAAGAATAATGGTTTGTCTTTGGTACTTGCAGGCTCAGGCTTCTCTTTCTAGAATTGAGTGTATAAAAGACACATGTAACATAATTCAATTGAGCAGCAATAGTGCTGAATCAGCTGATCAGCAAACAAAGAATCAGCTCATGCTTTTTCATGACTTTACACACCAAAAGGGACCCATAACTGCATAAAATGTCTTTAAAATCTTTACTTGACGAAGTGAGCTGTGTTTCATTTATATAAGTGTTAGTGCAAGACTCCTGCTTTGCACAGTGACTCACCAAGCTGCAGCTGTGATGCTGCTTGTCTTGACTGAGACACTCAGCTCACACCAGTAGCTGCAGCTTGCTTCAGGCTTCAGGTTTTTCTGGGATCAGGATGATGTAAGACTGGCCTCACTGTCTCCACGAACCTAACTAAAAAAATTAAACCTTGTCAGTAATCAAGGGTGACTGAGATGCTGCAGCTCTAGTGGAAGATGACTTTACTTTTTGCTGGCTTTATTCACGACTCAGTGAAACTCCTGAGAATTTGATTCTCGTCCATTTTTGGGAAACGGGAGCTAATTTGCAATTAGAATCACAACAGAAATCTATTGATCCTTTTGTGAGTTCTAGTTTTTAACTAGTTTTTAACTGATTAAGTCAGTTTTCTAAACTTGTCCAATAAAAATTAGAACATGCTGACAGTACCAAGCTGGTTCTTTCATCTCCACCCAGCTTCTCCAGGAAGCACAGTGAAATAATCTGGAAACAAATCACACTTACACAGCTATGAGTGCTGCTTGGATGTGACATCAAGCATGTGGAAAGCTGAGCAAAACTCTTTCCAGGTTGTTCTTGAGAACTTGTGAAGAAACTCATGCTGACCTCCCATTCTACTCTAAACTATACCAGGCTGAGAACCACATGATTTTGGCTTAAAACTGGTGAAAGAAACACATTTGTAACATAAAGCAATTTTGTAATGTGTAACAGATAATCTAGTCCAAACTTTGGACTTTAAGAAAAATTATTCTTACTGAACTTTCTTTATTTTAATTTTTTTTTGTTACTTTAATATCAGTTTAAGAAAGTCTCATCATATAAAAATAACATCTTATGGGCATAGGTATGTTTTCAAGAAAAAAGCTCAGACAAAGGTCTTGCAAAATATTATCTGGTTTACAATGGACATCAAATGCTTTGCAATCAGGGAAGGAAGTCCTTCCAGTCATCTCATTCAGCTTAAACTTTGCTTGTGTATCATACAGGGAGCTACACAATACCCAGCTGATTAAATTAAAAACTCTAGATTTGTTTTAATATGCAGAAGAAATTAAATTTCTACTGAAAAATTGCACATACACTCTCATTCTTATGCGTCAGCAAGTTGAAACAAGACCAACTTTATGCCGCCTATGTACATGTACAAGCACATGCTTATATATGTATATGTTTATGTACATGTAACACTTATTTCACTTCTTTTCATATCTCCAAACATGTGAAGCTATATGTCAATAGAGAATGAACAGGACATTGCGGGTCCAGGTGCAGTTTTGCACTTCGAAGTAGAAGCACTTCTGTCAACTTCACTTTCATGGTTTCAGAGAACAACTATGGACACAGTAATTTAAATAAACAAAATCTCATGGCCAAATTGGGGCAAAAATTCCTCCTTTTTGTACGTGCAAAGATACAAATGTAGTTAGAAACAAGATGAACACTTGTCTTGAAAATTTCATGTTTACAACTCTATTTGAGGATGAAGTTGTTTGGATTCAAACACCAATAAAAAGAACTTGCCTAAACCTTACCCTTTTTAATTTTTTTTATCCATTTAAAAACCTTCTACACATACAGTTCATTGGTTTGTTGATGAGTCTGGATGTAGGAGGAGAAAATTATTAAAGTGTTAGTTTACTGACTTTAATTTTCCAAATGCATGTGGTTAAGTCCCTTGAGTGAAATAAAAACACTGATGGAGGAAATAGAAAAAATCTTCAACCTTTTTCTCTGTTAATTCTACACACTCGAACTCCAACAGCTTTATATTTCTCAAGGAAAACTTACACAAGATGAATTACAATTTTTTTAAACATGTTGAGTGATAGCAATGATTTATTAGTAATACACAAAGAAGTTATTGTCATTCTGTGATTCTAAGGGATTGAGCCATCAGAGCAGTGCTGATGTATGTCTACCATAAACCAGACAGCTTTATTACATCAGAGATTCAGTTCTGCAGCTGTGTTTAGAGGCAATTCTATTTAAAATGTGCCTATAACTCCAAATGCCAAGACCAGCATATTTGTTTACTTTCTTGCTCATTTTGCCAGCCAAAGGATTTTTAGGCCTCATTGCACCTATCCTTGGCCTTGGAATCTGCCAAATAATGATTTTGGAACTTTCTGCTTGATAGACATTTATGACTGTAAATTAACTTTGAAGATTTGATATATTAAGTGATCGTTTCAAAATTACTTTTGACTCAAGAATTTGTGATGTGGGGAATTTATTAAGTTAATTATTCTGGGGCAACTGTCTTGCCCAAAGAGGCATCTGTACTAGCTAAAAATCAGTGGTCTGTGCTATAGCTGTTTGAGGTTTTGTGTGGTTTTTTATTTGATTTTGTTTGGGTTTTCTTCCTAAACACCTAAAAGCTGTCCAGGTAGTAATGAACCCATAAAGTGAACACATACTGGAAAGAGAAAATGAGTACAAAAACACAGGACAAATTTCCCTTTGTGTTTACCTCTCATTGTGGACGTAGCAGAAGCACCTTGTTTGGGCTTGATTCCTCTCTTTGATGAAGTGAATCACACCGGGGATACCAGGGAGGCAAGAACTGGTCTACCTGAAAAATTGATGCAAGTCAGAAGCTATCCAAGTGTCTCTGCATTACAGCTGACTGAACCGAGTTTACATTCACAAATACTCAAGGAATTATTTCATGAACTTGAGTATTTGTGCAAGGAGGCATTTAATGAACAAAGTAAAAGTTCTAGGATGGCATGCCCAGGCAGCTACAGGTCTCCCAAAACTAACAGACTTACATCAGCAGACATTAACCAAGGATATGGTGCTAATCCTAAAATATGAAGGTGATTTTGTCTGTTTTGTTTTTATCTGTATACCCAGTTCAGAGTCCAAGTTCTGCAGAAGGGTGAGATGACCCCAAAGTTGTCCTCAGGACATGGATACATATTCAGTAAACATGAGTATTTAATACAGCTTGCAAAAGAGCTCTTATAGTGATTATGAAGATAATAATACATCTAAATTTACATGCAGAAAATCTGGTGTTAAAGGCAAGCAGTGTGTCTCCACTCCGCACCATCTGGCTCCTTTGTTTTTGAAAACTGTAAACTAAACAGACAATGAACCAGGACTGAAGATTTCCAGTTAAATAGTCTCTTTTAGCCCTAAACCAGCAGATTTAATCCAGCCTGGATCAGGCATCCTCTTTAAAATATCTCTTCTGCAAACTGCTAAAGAGTTTTAGTCCAGTTTCTGTTTGGAAGACAAAGGAAATGCAAAATATAAACTCATAAAAAAATTTTTATTATTTTTTCTTGGAAACAGAAGCAATCCTAATATTTGATGAACCTCATCATCAAAGATGATTAGCTTTAAAAGCTAGAGTATTATAAGTAAAATTCAATGAAATGGAAATAATAGAAATGGAAAAGAAGGATTTTTTAAGGGAAGTTAATTAAGAGAGCTAAACATGTCAAAGTTTCTAAAATGAAGAAAGTGTAAATAAAATACAAACATCCCAGGAAAAGGAAACAAAAACAAAAATTAGAATGCTTGTATATAGAATATGTTAAATTACATTAAAAAGACATGATAAAAGAAAGTCAGAATCAACAAAATAAAGGCAAGCTGAAGTCATCAGTGGAAAATCCAAATTGACACTGCAGTGTCTAAAAAAAAGAAAGGAGAAGGAACTGTAGTCCATTAAGAACTAAAAAAGGAAAAAAAACTCCTAACAGTCCCAGTTTTTTATCAGATTAAAATGGTAAATCTGACTGGATTAGAAAATCCAATTTTCCCCTTTTCCAAAGGGGAAAAAAAAGTTTGATCTGTTTTAGAGGAATAAAGAAGTAAATAGAAAAAAGATGTTATTAAATTTGTAATGCTTACAAAAATTTCCAGGACGTTAGTAGCACATGAGACTTAATCTGCAACATTTAAACTATTTTCAAATTATCAACCTAATACACGTTATAGACAGAAGTTCTAACTGAGACTGTTTGGGAATCTCTTGTCTTTGATGTTTAATTTTGATAATCCCCACAATTTTTCAGAGTATAACAAAAGGCTCAACACGTGTCAGTGTTTTGCAGTTATTTAAAAGTGCCAAACAGGATGACTTGGTTGGTTATAAACTTGACATCAAACGTGAGGAAAATGGAAAATGGATTTAGACTATGAAGAATAAACGATTTATAGCTGGCAAGATTTTATAGACACTATGGTGCCAAATAAACATATTTTCAGCTGATTTTGCTAGTTTTGTAAAGAAAGGAGTGTCTATGTTAGCATTTCTGATAAGGTCAGGATTCAAACTTTGAAGCAAATCAGCATCCAGCCTCATTTTATTGTTTTCATCTCACAGCTGTGTACAAACTGAATTCCATATAGACTGATTTTACTAGGGGATGCCTGGGACTGGTTCCTGTTGTGCACCTACTGTACCCACGTGTACCAGCCATGCTGGGGTTTCAGCGGGCATTAAAACTAGTTTTAAGCAACTGAAATGCTTTTAGTGTAGGTGACGGGTCCTCAGAGCTGCAACCTCTACAAATTCACTCCTTTTGCACCATGCCATTTGGTAGTGGAGAAGTATAAAAGGTAGAAAAAATTACTTCCAAATAAGGAATACTTCTTGGTATTGAGTCTTTGGTGGGATGATTCACCTGCAACTGCATAAATAGGAATTAATGTTTAATGTGAATTAAGTCCCCAGTGAAGACATTAAAGAAGTTATTAAGAGATCCAAAAGAGAATTTATTAATAAAAAAAGGTTGCAAAATAAAAATGTTTCCTTTGGCATCCTAGAGAGGCTATTTCTGAGCTGGGGTTGTTCTATATGTTCAGCAAATAATCACAAAGCCATAGACCATAAATCTAAGGAAAACTGATGGAAGACTAAAATACTGACGAAAGACAATTAGACAGTGCAGACTGGATTATTTGGTAAATTGGGTCCCATCAATCAAAACACATTTCCATACAAGCAAGTTGAAGGGCAAGTACATAGGAAGACAACGTAGCCTTGTCTGTTGGGTGCAGTAGTACAGCCTATAAAGCTGTGACCTCAAGTCAGTTATCTAGAGATTAGGCAGGTAACCACAGATGATTAAATGCTAAATTCTGACTAAGGGAAAACATAGGGTTCATAAAGCAATCCATTTGAAAGTTTGTGTCTTGAAACTGCAGCTCTGCTAAAATAGGTGCCTAAGTAGTGCAGGATGTTTGCATCATCTCACATGGTGAAAGTTTGATCAGATATGTGAGGACAAGGAGTGCCTCCTTCCATGCACTTATAGTATGCTTGGCCCAGTGGGATTCTAGCAGAAATGAGGACTTCAAGCATTATTGTAAGACAAATTTTGTTGGTACAGAATAATAAATTCCATGGTAGAGTTTTTAATGTTAATAGATGCAACATGATTTAAGAAATATTTCCCTAAGACTGTCATACTTCAGCTTTCAAGTCTTGCTCTACAACCTTTCACTATCTTCTCTTACTCAAAGAGAAGCTTTTTCCATATGAACTACTGTAAACCTATTGAAATAGACCACAGAACATACTCAAATCTGAAGAGTTGCCTCTGGAAGAAAGCAAGGATTAGACCAGCCTTTAGAGACAAAAAGTTTAGAGAGAATTTAATTGTTAATTGTCAAAAGCACTCCTTTTCGTAGTTTCTACTCTTATAATCCCCATAAATTCAATCATCATATTATTTTACTGTTATTATTTTGCCAGGTGTTTTATTTATTCATGTTTGTTTCTGACCATACTACCAATATGTAGTATACCCACACTGAAGGGCATGGACACTTGTCAAACCTGTGCCTGGTGGCATCTGATCCAAAGCACTTTCCAAAATAAAATCTTTTAGGGGCTTCAAAAGGCTTCATAATGAAAAAAATAAGATCCTTCAATTATTTAATGAAGCAATTCAGCACCCAGAGGGGTCCTTTCAGTACCTGAAGGGAGCCTACAAGAAATATGGAGAGATTCTTTTTACATGTAGTGATAATAGAAGGGATAATGCCTTTAAACTGAAGGAGGGCAGGTTCAGCTTGTGTATTAAGAAGAAATTCTTTACTGTGAAGGTGGTAAAACACTGGCACAGGTTGCCCAGAGAAGCTGTGGATGCCCCATCTCTGGAAGAGTTCACAGCCAGGTTGCAGAGAGCTTTGAGCAACCTGGTCTAGTGAAAGGTTGTCCTGCCTATAGCAGGGGGGTTGGAACAAGATGATCTTTAAGGTCCCTTCCAACCCAAACCACTCTATGATTCTATGAAGTAAATAGAAGAGATCTGGTGCAAAACTCACCTGGGCAACAGGAGTTTCAGCATCATTTGAAGGAAGGTAAAGAAATCATCTTGCAGTTTTTGCTGAGGTTATGAAGAAACTTTACAGTCCCTACAACCACTATTCTGGACTCAATTCTGTAACTGCAAAAGTGGTTCCTCAGCAGTGCCTGCTCAATCATTTAAGTCCCAGGTGCACTCCATGTCAAGAATGCAAATACAAAGGTCACTTAATTTCATTTTGCTGTGAATGCCACAGTGCTTGCTGTGGTGTCTGGAAAATCCCAATTTCAATGCCCAGTGGAATTTTAATGAAAGATGTGCACCTGTCAAGTCTGCGTGTAACTGCTCAGCAAAGCTGACCAGTCAAAAACCTATCTATAAATACAGACACAAAATAACCTCTGCCTGTTCTATTCCAAATAGAATACTAAAATGAAGAAACAAATCAGGTAACTTGTATTATTTTTTACTGATTTAAGCAATATTCTGAAATTCTGGCCAAGAATAAGGCACCATAAAAATATTACAGTCATAAAATGAAAAAGGCTAACTGCAAGCATAAGCCACTCCTCAAACTTTTTCCCATTACATACATTACTGGAATAGGCAATTTTCTCTAGTAGCCTAGAACCAGAATGCCATTGTTAATAAAATTTATGATTGTAAATCATAATCTAATCTGGATTAGACCCAGCCAGCATGGGTTTAGGAAGGGCAGGTCCTGTCTGACCTGCCTGATCTCCTTTTATGATCAGGTGACCCCCCCGGTGGATGAGGGGAAGGCTGTGGATGTGTCTACCTGGACTTCAGTAAAGACTTTGACACCATCTCCCACAGCATTCTCCTGAAAAACCTGGCAGCCCACAGTTTGGACAGGGGCACTTTCTGCTGGATTAAGAACTGGCTGATGGCCAGGCCCAGATAGTGGTGGTGAACGGTGCTGCATCCAGTTGGCAGCTGGTCACTAGTGGTGTCCCCTCAGGATCAGTGTTGGACCCAGTTCTGTTTAATATCTTTATTGATGATCTGGATGAGGAGATCAAGTGTACCATTAGCAAATTTGAGGATGACAGCAAGCTGGGGGGGAGTGTTGATCTGCTGGAAGGGAGGAGGACTCTTAGAGGGACCTGGACAAGCTGGAGAGTTGATCTGATTCCAACGGGATGAGGTTCAACAAGGCCAAGTGCCGGGTCCTGCACTTTGGCCACAACAACCCCCTGCAGTGCTACAGGCTGGGCACAGAGTGGTTGGAGAGCAGCCAGGCAGAAAGGGACCTGGGAGTTTGGATTGACAGGAAGCTGAACAGGAGCCAGCAGTGTGCCCAGGTGGCCAAGAAGGCCAATGGCATCCTGGCTTGGATCAGGAACAGTGTGGCCAACAGGTCCAGGGAAGTGATTCTTCCCTTGTACTCAGTGCTGGTGAGGCCACACCCGGAGTGCTGTGTCCAGTTCTGGGCCCCTCAGTTCAGGAAGGATATTGAGGGGTTGGAGCAGGTGCAGAGAAGAGCAGCTAGGCTGGTGAAGAGACTCGAGCACAAGTCCTGTGAGGAGAGGCTGAGGGAGCTGGGGTTGTTCAGCCTGGAGAAGAGAAGGCTCAGGGGAGACCTCATCACTCTCTACAACTCCCTGAAAGGAGGTTGTAGCCAGGTGGGGGTTGGTCTCTTCTCCCAGGCAACCAGTAGTAGGACAAGAGAGCAAGGTCTTAAGCTATGCCAGGGGAGGTTTAGGTTGGATATTAGGAAGAAATTTTTTACAGAGGAGTAATCAGACATTGGAATGGGCTGCCCAACTGTCCCTGGAGGATTTTAAGACGAGACTGGATGTCGAGACATGGCACTTAGTGCCATGGTCTAGTAACCATGGTGGTGTTGGATCAAGGGTTGGACTTGATGATCTCAGAGGTCTTTTCCAACCCAGTTGATTCTATGATTCTGTGATGTGTTTGTAAGGTTAGTAATGTGCTTCCTTACTGCTATTTTGCTTCCAGTAATGCATCTATTCTCTATATATCTTTTACAATATCTGATCTAATCTATGATGAAATAATTCTATTACATACAATAATCTTATGAAACTCTTAAAATACCAACATTCATTATGAAGTTCTGGAAAGATAACCTTCTTTATAATAAATTCCCTATATGAAAGGTATATTTTTGTCTTCCACTGTGATGTCAGCCTGAAAATTGGCTTTAAAATACCAAGCTTAGAACATCTGCAGACTTCATGGAGAAATACAAGGTTTTACTGCTTTGCTTTAGATTTACTGTGTTGAAGAACTGAGAAAAGAAAAGAATAAGAGGGATACTTCCTCTTCTTTCTTGGGTTTTATCTCAATATCTTACCTGGTTTCCTGTAAAATCCCATCAAAGTCCTTGCTAAGTGTACTCTGACAACTGTGGTTTCGTTCTCTTCCTGTTTAAACTGTGTAAGCACTAATAACACGCAATGAATGGATCTCTGGGATTTTAATGATTGCTTTGGAAGTTACTAGACAATAAATGTAGGTTTGGATTACTAGAAAATATCGAATCCAGTGCCTGATTTTAAAAGTCTAAGTAATGGAATTATTTAAAAGTATAAGCAAGGGTATTAGTGGTAGTTCAGTATAACTTCTTATCTTGAAAAAGAATAGTAAAAAAAATTAAAAATATATTAGAAATCTCCCAAAAGAAATTGATAAGTAATGAAGTTGATTTATGAAGAGGGAATCATATCAGATAAATCAATGACATGACTGTTTCCTTTGTACTGGAAAAACATCCTCGGAGATACAAGATGTGTAAGATAGAGAACAGATACTGTGCTTGTATATAAAGCTCATGTGTGCATTAGTGGACCACACTGATAATAGGTTTACAGTGATCAACTTTTTTACATAAACTCCAATTAGTCACTTCCATTAAAGATAGAAGAGCTTCAGAGTATATCACAAAAACCAGAAAACAAATGGGAGATTCAGGCATGAGTAAAATGTATTTGTTCTGTACAGAAAAGACTTGTTATCATATTTTTCATCCATATTTTCTATGTGAAAAATCATCTCAAAGAAGATGGAGATTTAGGTGAATTTTGAATATAAACTTTCACATGATGATGGTAGTCATCTGCTGCATAAACAGTTCTGATGTGGAATATGGTATTTCTATTCCTTGCATTTTTTTCATGAATAAGGCTTCTGTTAGAAAAAGTTAATTAGTTAACTTTTACTTGAGACTGTCCTGGTTTCTGCTGGAATAGGGTTATTTCTTCTCTGTAGCTGGTACAGTGCTGTGTTTTTGGACTTGGAATGAGAATAGTGTTGTTTTCTGTTAAGTCATGTTTATCCTAAGTCAAAAACATTTTTTTCTTGTGTCTCATGCCCTGCCAGTGAGGATGTAAACAAAAGAAACTGGGAAGGAGCATGGCCAGGACAGGTGACCTGAACTGGCCAAAGGGATATTCCACACTGTAGAAGATCATGCCCAGTACATAAACTGGGGGAGTAACCTGGAAAGGAGGGCCGATCTGGGTACAGGAAGGGGGTTTGACATCAGCCAGCAGGTCGTGAGCAATTGCATTGTGCATCACTTGTTTGGTTGGGCTTTTTTTCACTTTCCCTTTTTATTATTATTGTTGTTGCTGTTATTTACAATTATTACTGTATTTTACTTTGTTTTCAATTATTAAACTTTTCTTATCTCAGCCTACAAGTTTTATTTTTGATTCTCCTCCCCATTCCACTGGGGTTGTGGGGGAGAGAGGAATGCTGAGCAAGTGGCTGTGTGGTGTTTAATTTCCAGCTGATCTTTAAATATGACAGAGACAACCAAAGAACTAGCAGATTTTTTTTCCCATCTTATCCATTCCAGTTTCCAAGTTCTGGACAGTTTTGGAACTACAAGGCATAACTTCACTAATAATTGCATACAGTGAACCGATGAGTATGATCCTTATTTAAACAAAAGCTACATAGCACTGTTCCTACAATGCAAAGCATCCTTTAAATGACAGTGTTTATAACCCCTATAGATTTTGATGAAAATGGCAGGAAATCTCCCTCCTGTGAGGACTGGATACGCAACTGTGACCAGATGCTTTGCCCTAGATTTCTGTGATTATGACAGAAAAAAACAACTGTAGGGCTTAAATCCGTAGAAAGAGACTCTCTACTGCTTGACTTTCAGCAATATTCAGTGAACGTCTTCTCAGACAAAAACTGATACATCTTCTGACTTTCAAGGAAACAAATACCACTTCGTTAACATCTGTCTTTGGGATTTGAATTTTGAACAACCAAACACTGTCATTAAACTCAGGTGGTGAAATGGTTAGTTCCCACACAGATGATCCTCAGTATTTGTTTGATATTAGAGGAATTTTACCACAGTGTCTGCCACAGAAATTCAGTAATTTACCAGGACCTTCAAATAACTTTCTGATTTAACTCATCTAATATCTCTTGAGATATTCAGGGGCATGTTAAATAGATAACTAGAGTGCCAACTGTCCATCGCAGAAAGAGAAGGCAATACTACATCCACTGTTGCAAGGGTAGTACAAAAACCACTGCAAAACTCTCTGATTGAGCCAATTGTTATGTTTTCATTTGAGTGACTAAATATTCTGTCATCTGTAGCCTATGCCTATGAAAAATCCAGAGACCCTGTACTAGATATAAAATATGATGTTTAGTAGATAAAATTAACCTCCAAACAGGGCAGAAAAACATAAACAAATAAACCAAAAAAAAAGTCCAAAACCAGAACAAAACTAGAAACCCAAGGATGAAAAATCAGGGAGGCAATATTCAATTTTGATACTGAACACTGATGATTCTATCACCATGCTGATAAAAGATTGCCCTATGTCAAGTAACAGCATAACCATTAAACATTTTCTGGTTAATGCTGTTCCCAATTGCATTTTATCTCTTGGAATAAAAAAGACACAATTTTTTATGACAAACTCAGAAATGGTGAAGGAAGCACAAAAAGAATCACAGCAAAGATAAGCGAAAATAAAAGTGAATCAAAGTGATGAATTGAAGCATCTGTGAAAAAATCCAAGTTTTATCAGAAGCCGCTGAAGCAGACTAGCACTACTTAGAAAGGTTTTTCTCATGAAGGTCTGCAGAATGAATTTATGGAGGAGCTACTACGACATAGATGGTTCAGAAGCTCAGTGTGCCAGCTTCCTTCTGAACCTGCAACAGTGAAATGTAACTTTTACAGAAACTGTACTCTGTGCCAGCAAAAACCTTGGTGGCCAGACTTACAAGCTAGTCTAACATGTATCGATACTTAGAGATACATATAGCTATATACTTAAATATTTGAATCATCCTCTTTCATTCCTCCTTGAGATGCTCTGTCTACATAGGTTTCATTTGTCAAGAAATTTGTAAAGAAATTTTAATTTGTATGACTGGCAAAACTCATAGATTTAGGGTTCCCTTCCATGAATGGATGTACTTCAATGAATGGATGGAGATAAAAAAGTGCCCAAGATAATAATATTTAGAGCTAATATTCCCAGATACTGAAGTGGTAGGTTTTTAAAAGTCAGCTATCCAAAAATTATTCAGACATACCACTGAGTAGCTTACTTACACTAAGCAATATTAAAAGCCTCATTAACAAAGTTAATATTTCAATAAAATCACAATACTGAAAGAGCAAAAAGTTTACAAGTCACAAAATTGACACTAATCCAAGGAGGGATTCATCACTTATCGGTTCCTGATTTTTTTATCCAATTACTTTGTTTTATAGTCTCTGCTTTCCAACATGAATTGAACTAGTTTTAGTTTAGTTTCACAGGGAAAAAAATGGTACCTTTGTATTAGCCACAGAAAGTGTTCAGAATTTATGAGAATTTACTTCAAGTAATGAAGAAACATAATTAACAGTTTCTAAGAAAAAGACTATAAAGCATGATTGCATTTTTTCTACTATTTATTGCTTTTAAATTATTAACCTAGACTTTAGGAGAAAGTGCATATGGCTTCATAAAGTAAAAAATAAAAAAGCATATGTTGTTAATGCTTTTCGGAAGATTTTTTTTAAAGCTGTTTTTTTAACATGAAATCACTACGGAAGTCTTCTCTCTTAAGAAACTAAACACCTGCCAAGTCTTTTCATTCACTACTGTCCAGGTGCATCCCTTACTCAGCAGATGCTTTTCGTAGATAATGCATATTTCTGTACAACACAAAGAGTAACTATGGATCAAAAAGGCAACTCTTAGCCATTTATAGAGAGAATGTATTTTTTTGAATTCATGAAGTAGTAAAAATAGTGACGTTAGAGGACAGTCAGTGAAACTGCCCATTTAGTGCCTTATACTCTCTGCAGCATGCAAAGGGCCTTACATGCTGGTAGCTTGTTTTGGAAGATTTCGTTGAAGTTTTTCATTAACATTTTTCTTCTCCTTTCTCATGATGGGATATAAAAAATGATGAGGTTTCTCCCTACTGTAGAATTTCTTCCCTGATATATGGATAATGTTTCAACTAACATATATCTCAAGTGATAGCTGTAGAAAGCTCTGAAGACAGGTAAGAGTAGTATTTGTAGAACAAGCTAAATATAGCTGCATGCATAATGTTTAGAAATGAACTAATGCTTAACAATAACTCACCATGACCTTGATTTTATTGTGTTGTATTGATTAATCACTAGCTGTTACTGGATAGTTGTCATTCTGAGAACAAAGCTAGAATCACTCAACACTTTTTTTTTTATCCTTTCAAGGTATGGGTCAAAAATTTAGCATATCTACCAAATCTGTTCTGTTTTCCAGCACAAGCTTCTCTCTAGTCACCCAAACAGTATTAGGGAAAACTTACCAATTATAAAGTTTTATGTCACTTGAAATAAAAAAAGTGCACGTGCATTTCCTGAATAGCCACCTATACAATTATAATTGTTTTTATATTTCCTGAAAAATAGATTTGAATTATCTAGAATGCACTGAATTTTAAGGGACTAATTCCTGTTATAAATATACGCTGTAACAAAAAAGTGATCTGATATTTTCTTGGTTTATGCTGTCTAATTGATATACCTAGAGAATTTCTTCAATGTTTTGTGAGCAAATATTAGAAAAAGTCACTGTGGCCGGTGACCAAATATTAGCAAAAGTCACTGGGGCCAGTCCTCAGAGTTTTATATGTTCTTGGAGTTCCTGCTTCTACAGATCTCTGTTAAACCCTTACATGTGGTCATTTTCGCAGTATAATTATCTGATCTACAAAAACCACTAAATGTTCTTCATTCAGCAGCCTAAGGGAAGGATAAGTGTGGAGAGAATTAGCACAGTGAGGGGGAACCTTACCTATCTGCTATATTGATACTACTTTTTTCTTTTTCTAAAAAAAAAAAAATCTAATTCACAGCAGCCACGTTGTTCAAAATTTACCAGTATTTTCCTTTGCACATTGCTCTGTTTATAAATCTATTTCATTGCATATTTCTTGGGACAGGGATTCCATGTTCTAATAACAAACTATTCTCTGTAACTAATAACAATAAATCTTCTGTATTACTCAAACAACAGTCACAGCTGCAGTCCCTTAAAACTTACATTAACTTTATTTTTCATCAGGTATGTATATGATTTCTGTAAGAAAGTACAGAAGTACATGTATTAATTATAGTTGTGTATACACATTCATATAAAAAAACTATATATATGCAAACTAAGATAAAATAATAATTTAAAAGTTGTAAAAAGATTGGATGACTCATGACTATCTTCCTTTATATTTTTTCTATGGTAATTTTTCTGTAATAAAAAATAATGATTTTCCCTTTCCTAGATCTAATACAGTTCAGTGTTTTGGCATGACATAGAACTCCAAACAGCTATTTTATATGTCTTTAA
This sequence comes from Manacus candei, assembly GCF_025592945.1. NCBI lineage: Eukaryota > Metazoa > Chordata > Aves > Passeriformes > Pipridae > Manacus > Manacus candei. Next base: position 673,248 of record NW_026138059.1, read on the forward strand.
AATGTCTTTTTTGATGTATCTTCTGTATTTTGCTTTTGACTTTCAACAGAATTAATGGGAAATAAGTGTCAATTTGACACTCAAGGTGAAAACTGAGGTCATAGCATTAATCATTTTTATGATTTACTCCTTCTCCTGTCTAAGAATTCATAGCAATGTGAATTATACCATCCTGTTGTTGGTTTTGTATATGTACATTGGACTTTGTGGCAACTGACTGACATAAAAAAATTGAGAAGAATAAATGGAAAACCTGAGCTACTTTTTTCTGATATGGAGTTGTATTTGCTTTTTCTTTTTAAAACATTACAAATTTGCACTGGCAATGTATAATAATTCAATAGTAAGGTACCAATATGTCATAATACCAATGAATCAACTAAGACATATCTTAGGGAACACTGAAATTTAACTAGCTGTCTTGCATTAAGCAAAAAGAGAGAATTCAGCTTTTACTATATTAATTCAGCATTTATTGTTGATGTGTCTAATCTCAATAGCTGTCTATGAGAAATAGTAATGTTGGGCTACATGGATAAAAATACATTGGTATTTTTTTAGCAGTTTTCATTTTGCAGGTAGAAAACTAAAGCAATTAATCATTAATACAGTCACTCAGTATAAAATGTTTGGGAACTGTTGACTTTCTGCCCAATGTCTTAATTAAAGTGTTGAGATATCTCCTTCTGATTTCTAGTCCCAGCTTTTTTTGGCAGGTAATTCAAGTATTATTGAGAATATGTCGGTGTTCTTGGAAATAAACTGTATGGTAGAATTATACCTCTAGAATTTCTGAGTGACCAGTGATCATCTTTACCATCTGTCTTGGTCTTATTTAAGACCTAGGTCTCCACTGGTCTTAATTGGTCACCATTGAAAAATCCTAATTTGCCCATCTTTGGGTCACTATTTCAGAGCTATGAGCTGAGTACTGCAAAACTTTTTACTTAAAAGTTTACTTTCTTTATTTCTTTGTATTTTTTGATACTTATTCTATTTCTTTTAAAATGTTTCCTGAGACAAACATAATTTAAAAGGCATGTTTGACCAAACAGATGCTTCTATCTGTGATTACCTTCATACATTAGTTACAGAGTAAAGATCTTAGCTGAAAGATTCCTGAAACCACTACTTGCAACATAATTTCTAAAAATGTGAATAAAGCCAGATTCCACCTAAATCAGATGTTCCCATTTAGCGCAAATGTAATTAATTTATATAATTTTCTGTCTGTAAAGTCCATCAGCTAGACCCAAGGGGATGCCTGAGTCGCTCACAGGGCTTCTAAGATTCTTTCTCGTCCTGCCTGTAGCAGTTATAGATATTCTGTTTATTTTGCTAAAATTTTTTCTCTTGCCTCTGTGACTCTAAGTCTCACGTTATTCCAAAAGTCATCTGACTGCAAGTATGTGCACCATTCGAGATGTGTTTTGAGGACTATGTTGGTGTCACAGCCTGTCTGCACTGTGATGAATTTTTCCCTTGCTACTGAACTTCCATCGACTTTTAGCTTTTCTCTTGCCCCCTGCTCCCCAGGGAAGGCAGAAGTTTACACTCAGCACTGTGTGACCAAAGGCAGCCAGAACACTCCACAGAAAATCCAGACCATTGAATTTACAATTTCTGTAGCCTTTAAAATTCCTACCATTCCTGAAGCGTGTTTTCCACCCAATCACTGGGAGAGAGGACTGTGTAGTCTTGCTGCCTTGTAAAGGTCCCAGTGACATCATTCAAACCTCTGAAGAGTTCTTTGGAAATACAATACAGCCAGCTTGCAAATTAGCCTTGGTCAAAGTTTAACAATTAGCCACGTTTCTAATGCTCCGTTTTCTAACCTAGCCTGCAATCATAGTTTTCTGGTTGGTATAAATATTTTGCTGAAATATACTATCTATTACCCAAAAATCAAATTCCTGCCTGTCTTGTTTGATACACAAACAAAAAGTAGACGCATAATCAGTAGAAAAGTGCTTTATTCTAGTGCGACTTCCACCTTTTTCTGATAGAAGAACAAGCTACACTTGCTTAAATTTCATTAAATTGAATCAATGATAGGGGAGCTGCCCTCATTTAATCATAATGAAGTGTAGCAGTTTCAGTGTTGAAACAAGTTCCAAGTCTAATGAATGTGCTGCTGAAAGTGCTGGTACTGAACCTGTCCTAGGATAAACGCAGCTCCGTGGCCTTCAACAAGAGAACATTTTTCAAAACCTTCTCTGGCGCAGATAAGGTTGATGGGAATTCTGTCACCACTTTTAAGAAGGCCAGAGGTTCATCTTGGGTAAACAGGTTTTTCAGCAGAGACTCTATTTACAGAGCTGTGAGCCTCCCCTTCCTGCTGTTGCCTTCTCTCCTGACACTGCAGAGCTGAGATAAATTACCGTGTGCTCCAAGGCAAGCTTGTAGAGGGGGACGCTTTGATACCTTTCGTGGGGCAGGTCTTCCACTGAGATTTATGTCTTTACTCCAACAGAATGAGTTGTTTACCTCATGCAGATGAAGTTTATTCCTGGGTCTCATTTCACCAGGACCTATGTTAGCCATTGTGGGATTTTTATGGCAGTTTAAGATACAATATGATGTCCAAAATTAAATACATTAAAAAAGATGAAAAAAAAAGGTTTTGTGGGCAGAGTTCAGAGTAGTCAGTAAATAGAATTTTTTTCAAAGTTAAAAAGAAAAAAAAGTGAATGACACTTGCAATAAAACTACTAAACCAAAATGAAAAAGTTACCTAGATAAACTCAAATTCAGAAAATGTCAACTGAGTAAAAATCATTAATTTAATTTCAGTTGAATTACAACAATCCTGCTTACTAAAAAAAAAAATTCCTTAAAGATAGAAAAAAATCACCCTTTAAATTGAAAAGCAATAAAATAATTTGAAAAATGTCAGCAATCTTTTCTAAATAGTTTTTTTTTAGTTGAAACTAGTCAGAATTTACGAACAGTTCAGATAAAACCCATTTTTTAAAACTTTATTTTTTTAGTGAGAAACACAAGAATTAATATTATTTTATTGAACCACAGAGGTAGATAGTGTATTTTTGACACATTAATTAATACAAGACATTTTAAAAGGCTGTAAATCATGTAAAAGCAGTATGTTTGTAGTCGTGGGCATTTCTATATCTCATGTAATGGACAAAGAATGCTGGATGAAAACTGCCATTACTTTGCAGTCAAATTACAACAATCATTCAGTGATTAAAAGACTGTAATGACCCGATCAATTTGCATCCTTCTCACTACTGATGCAAAACTCAAGCTGTCTTTTATTTTCTGCTGAACTATATTTTGCATCCAACCATGCCATGCTGGCTAAGTAATGGACTGAAAACACGAAGTTAAAATTATGTAAAATCTTTTTAATATATTTTGATATCTCTAGAACATTTTTTTCATCTACTTGCTACCATTAAGGAAATGGGATAAAGCAACTTTAAAGCCAAATAAGTCTTTATCTTGGACAATAATCAAAACAAACAAACTTTTCAGGAAAAAAAATATATGGAAAATATGATTAGTATAATTAAAAACATGTATTACCTGATCACATTCCCCATATCTTTAGTAAAACTAATTATCTCAAGCAAAGGATTAATTAAGACATTTCACCCTGTGGTGTGTGCTAGTTGATTTTTCAAAAATAAGATTGTGCAATAATATTTGGAACTCAGGTAATTTTATCCCTTATCCCCTGTTCTCCATTAAAAAGGCCTCTGGTATCAGGATCCCAAATGTTCAGTGTTCAGACATCTGCACTAGACCAAATCCATAGTGACTAACGGGTCAGGCGCAATTTAATGAACACTAATTGCTTTCCATTAACGTGAGATAGAAGGAAATTCTACAGTTCAGTCATTGCCCATGAAAGCCTGTTTTCCTGGCGTCACTGCTATCTATCTAAATACAAGGTAATGTTTCACATTTTAAGAAAACCACTGTGTGTTTCAGCTCACCAGGATGAGGCTTTCACGGGTTTTATTTTTTTACACTCTTGGAGGTCTGTTTTCAGGTATTTTTTTGTTTTGTACTGCTGACCTCTGGTCTCATAGGGCAAATATTAATCTCTGTACTCTTGTACTATATAAATTAATATTGGAAATTGAAAACATAAAAAATAGTTACTCAAGAATTAAACCACTTTTCAGTGGCACAGAAGTTTAATGGTCTGCATTCCTACAGTGTGATGGATTTCACACTTAAAGTAACTTGCTGGTCTTCACACAGGAAGCTTTCATCAGAGCCTGGAAACTCCAGCTTTGTTCACAGGAACTGGGATCTACATCCAGGGAAATTACCCTGGTGTAAAACTGGGGTGGAAGCCAAAGCCAGCCTTTATGCTTTTGCTTGAACCCTTCATCCTTCAGCACAAGAACCCGAAAAAACAAGCATGTTGACAACTGGGAGGCCAAGTCTCCTGTCACTACAAATATATTTCAGGTCCCAGCTGTCCACAGAACACAGACAACTGAGAAAGTGGAATAATTAAGGAATGAATATATATGAATTTTGTTTTAAAGGGTTTTTTAAAAATCAGTAGAATCATGGTGAACATGTTAAGTGTACTAAAATTCACACTCAAATGTGTGATTTCAACAACCAGTATGTGACTTCAAAAGGCAAACAGTATTCTGATGGGTATCAATATAATTTATGATGTTCAAGATTTCATGAGTTCAATGAACTAGTAGATTAAAAGTTTCCATAATAGATTATTTTTGAGAAATTTTCCATATTTTCAAGCTATTGTTCCACTCGAGTGGATTAAATATGAGGTTGATATATCTGCAGTGTTAGTTTTAGCAGGTTTTCTTGGCTTTCATATACTTCCATATCTTTAGTAAGCTTTCACTATCAGACAATAACATAATTAATAAATATGAAGAAAAGAAAAAAACAAACAAGATCTATAAAGCCATACTATTAGATTTGTGTACATTTTTCCCTTCAATGTGCAGTCTTCAAAACTAAGCCCAGGATAAGCAGTTTCAGTCTTCAAGTTGCCAGTACAGATGAAAAAATTATATCAAATGACAAACCAGTATCCTTCATGTCCCTTTATTTTATATGACAATCTATATTTTCTGTATTTAGGCCCATTCTAAAATGTTCCACATCTTGGCTTTCAATTGTGACTTTTGTATCTCTGATATCAGGGGAGGATAGATTTCGTGCCACTACAGAGTGTTCTGCTGATCATTAAAAATGGTGGGGAGGTGGGTTCTCTAGCTTCATTGACTAATATGTCAGTAAGATTTTAAATAATGAATTTTTGACCTCTTAGAGGATGAAGAACATTTTGCAGAAGGTATACAGTACTACTTTTTTATGTTATTAAGAAAAGGCTTTTACTAAGAATTAATCAAAATGAATCACAGAAATAAATTCCAGCAACCTGTTGAAAAATGAAAGCTGTTCAAAAAGACCCTTCTGCTTTTATAGGTTTTTTATTATTATTTTCCCCCTTCATCTTGCTTTCAAGATCTGTATCATAACATTAATGAAAAGAGTCACAATTTTTCCTTTGTCTTGATGTGAATATTTTTCCATTTTCTAAGTTTCAATCACTTGGAAAATTGTGGAGTGGAAAACTAAATAAAGGCAAAAGAATTATTTTTTTTGTTCTTGCATTATCTCCTCACACAGGGAGACATGATTGGAGAGTATTTGAAAGACACTTAAAAATTTGGTGCTTATGCAACAAGACAAATACAGATAAGAGCAAAAAGGTTTTTCTTCTAGAACATTCTCAGGGAACAGCAACATTTTCCTGGCACACACACTGGTCTTCACTAACATTTTTTACCTGAAAGTTGTATAATTGAAAAAAGCTCTGCCTTTAGTGATGATAGAGATTTTTCAGAAAAAGTTGACAAATGGTAATAAAATCATAGGTATGTGAATGACAACATTGAATTATATTTATATGATTATTTCTCTTCATTCAATGAATTCACTAAATTGTTCATTTCACTTTCAATAGTGGTTTAATATCTGACCTTGGCTTTGCTTACTGTTCCTTTTGAGTTCAAAAAGACCTATGCTGTCACTAGTCAAAAAATCCTTGGGAGCTTCCCGTCCTCTCTCTGTACAATCCACAATTGTTTCCCTGCAGTAATTCACTGCAAAAGCCTGGGAGCTGCACTCACAAGCCTTGTGAGCTCAGATATCCCCTCTAGTCACAATAATAACCCTACTGAAGTTGTCTGCAATAAATAAAGCTCATAGTAAGTTACAGTCATTTAGAACAAGCAATAAATCCTGTTGTCTGGAAAATGTTTATTTTAACTACTAAATAGCACTAAATAATTGAAGAACTTCAAGGAATATACAGTTTTGCTCACACCAATGTCATACTGCCTACATTCTTCTGTAATATGGAATCCCATACTAAAATCAACGTACTTGAAGAACAATACCTCTGATCATATTGTCAGGTACTTTATGTTATCTCAGTTCCAAAAAGAATGTCCTTTATTATGAATTTATTTTATTGTCAATAAATAAATGAATTCTAGAGCTTGAGCTCTGCTTCTGCTTCCATTTGATTATTAATAACATCATAGAAGGGATTAGGGTTGGAAGGGACCTTAGAGATCATTCAGTTCCAACTCCCCTGACATGGACAGGGACATTTTTCGCTAGACCAGGTGGCTCAAAACCCCATCCAACCTGGCCTTGAACACTTCCAGGGTTGGGGCATCCACAGCTTCTCTGGACAACCTGTTCCAGTGACTCACAATCCCCACGTAAAGAATTTATTCCTGATATCTAATCTAAACCAGCTCTCAGTTTAAAGCCATTCCCCCTTGTCCTGTCACTACATGCTCTCGTAACTAGTCCCTCTCCATCTTTCTTGTAGGCTCCCTTCAGGTACCGGAAAGGTGCAATTCGGTCACTCTGAAGTCTTCTCTTCTCCAGGCTGAGCAAGCCCAATTCTCTTAACCTCTCCTCATAGGAGAGGTGCTCCATCCCTTTAATTATCTTGGTTGCTCTCGCCCTGGATTTGTTCCAACAGGTCCATGTCCTTCTAATGCTGAGGAACCCAGAGCTGGATGCAGTGTTCAATAGTAGTAAACAGATTCGTGTGAAAACTCATGCAAAATTTTTTGTTAAACTACTAAGTAAAAGGTAATAAAAAGTTACCAGCTGAACATTTATACATACATATTAGACATTTGTAATTATTTGTTATTTAGATCATGCGGAGATGCATTTTGGTTTCAGCTAATTCACTGTATATCTAGTTTATGAGATATTAGGAAATATGAAAAGCATATTTGACTGTACCCTACTATTTACGATGCCTGCAGAAGAATTAATAATATAGTTTTTATTATTAGTCTTTATTATTTTTTAATTAGGACAGTTACATATTCTTTAATATAGAGTACACCATGTTCTGGGTCATGGGATTTTAAGATATGTCACTATAACAGCTATGATAGTTTAAATGAAAAAATGTAGTTCCATTACTAAAATCTTTGTATAAAGCCAAAGGAAAATACTGATCCAAACACACAGACTGAAAACCAGAAATAGTTGACCTAGTTAGGAACTGTATAAAACATCTTCCCTGATAAATTGTATTATGGTCAGAAAGTTAAAAGGGAACCCTTTAAGATATTAGAATAATTCATTTCCATTCAGCACATTACACGGAGGCTTTACAGGCAGTTTTGGTATGATAAAAACTTAACCATATACTTAAGTGCTTTGCTGAATGATACACCCTGATGTAGGTCTCACTTCATGTAATGGGAAAATTGGAGTGTTTTTCATAAGGATAAAAAAATTATCTAATTCTGACAGGTTTATCTTGCAGATATATAGGATCTATGACTGGTTCTAGTGCTAGTGCTACTTCAGCATATCAAGGCCTGTTATGTTCTGCTGAGATATTTGATATTTTTTAGCACTGCAAGTGCTGCCTTGATGCCCTTGGCCATTTTCCCTTCCAAATGTCCATCTTGTCCACTGTGTTATCTTTACCTCCTTGAATCCCTCAGAGATGGTTGAGGTTCAGTGGTGTTGCATGACTATGCACCGTGCTAAGTTCCATCAGCTTCACATTTTAGAAAGCACTCTGGGGTCTTTGTGGATGGAAAGTCCCAAGAAATGATGCTGAACAGCACCCAGACAGTCTGAATGTCCAGATGTCAGTTCAGCACCATAAACCTTGCACTTCTCATGTTTTAAAACGTAAATGTGATGAATAATGAGAACATCTAAACATCTATGTTATGTATTAATATCTTAGTTGGTTTGTCTAGTGTGGATTTAAGCACTAGTTCTGTAAAAGAAATTAGTATGTCATTTCTTTTTCTTAATAAATTGAAAGAGATCATCTATTTTTATGTGTTCTTTCACATGGCTAGCTTGCAGGTGCAAAAAAGTGCAAATGTATTTGAATGATGATCTTAGTTAAGACATCTATTTATATATCACTCCACAGAAAATCTCCATAAATGTCAAGTCTGTCTGAGCAGTTTTATTAAGCCACTTTTACTATGCTTTCTTAAGAATATTTGCTTGTATATTTAGTTTCTGAGTTTCTTAAACCAAAATCTTGCCTCCTCAACATCAGCAGCCTATTCTGATATCTTTTTTGATAGATTTTTCTGCCCGAATTTGTTCTGGAAGTCCTCTAATCAATTCAAGTATCAGGACGAGAAAAAGTTATCAAATGGGAAAAAAAACCACCTGAACTGGACCCCTTATGAGCAATTCTCTGCTTATAACAAAAAAATCTCATTATTTGCAGTTATAGCTGTGTAATTAATTCACTATTAATTTGCCTACTCACTTTTAGCTTTCCATTATCACAAGAAATATCTAATAATGTGTCATATAAAGTATTGACTAATCTAAAGATATAGGAAAAGAGGCTCAGTCAGGTGACTGAGTAGTTGGCATTGCCTTTATAAGGAATAAAAGCCTTTGTTTATTCAGAGAACCAAAATAATGCAGGTTGAAGGAACTGGTACTCAGAGGCTGCTGAATTCAGACCTGCTGTGAATTAGACAATGACTGAGCACCTGTGCTCTACCTACCCTACCTTGACTGACCTGCCAGCTCTGTCTGTGTACATAGGGACTCTTCCTCCAGGATTTCATGCACTATCTCAGCCGGGTCACTTTGGTTCAGAAGATAAAAGCAAATTCAGTATCTGAAGGAATGGTTAGGGAGCTCAAGTCGGAAACTGCACTCTAAAACACCTCTTTTAAGCACCTGCCTAAATTTAGAAGTAAATAAAAAAAACCTTTCAGCACTACCAGAGCTGACCTTAGCATTACAAAGCAGTTTTGCAACATATAACTAATTTTACCAGAACTAACTGATACCTCAGCAATTAGCAATAGACATATTATAAAGATAGAGGTAGAAATAGAGATTATAGAGGTGAAAGGGATAGGTCTTGTCAACAGAAGTCAAATACAAAAGTTATTCTTAAAGAATACCTTTCTTACATAATAGTCTACATTTCCAGGGAAAGAGAGAGAGAAAGAGGGAAACCCAGACCTTCTGCAGCTTGACAGCTTCAAACACATCTTCCCAAAATTACCAAGGGCAGGAAGAAAGAGAGTAAAAGTATACCACTGTGTAGGACCAGTGCTTAGGTTTCTCAGCTGAGAGCTGGGAAGTTCTGATTTCCTACCCACATTCCCCAGATCCTCCTAATTGTTCAGTTACTGTCTAGTGATAAAGTACTCAATACCTAGGTTAGCATTTTCAGCTGTATAAATGTACTACAGAAGACGAGTGTCTGAGCATCACTTCTTAAGTTGCTCCTAAATACAGTTTGTTAAAGCTACTCTTCCTTCAATAATGGGCAGGAAAAAATCCAAAGACCAAGGATACAGGGAGTGAAGGGCTGCACCAGAGATCCAAAGGGAAGAACAAGGCTTGGAAAAGCCTCCTTAATATTTTACCTTAACTCAGTGAACAAGACTGCAGCTAGACATCTGTGTCTCATTGAGACTTCTGTCCTTCATTAGCTTCCCTCAGTAGCAGCAGAGAACATTTTTGCTCTCTGTTATGCAGTTAAAGAAAAATGGAGGTTGCTTTATATTAAGCACACAATAGAAGCAGAAACATCAGTGTTAAATGTATTGCAATATAGAGGTCAATTGATTTCATGTGGCTCTGAGACTCAAGTATCTGCCAGAGAGCACAGAGAAGGGGTTTTGTGCATTAAAGACTCCATCTCTCTCTGTGTTTCAGACTATAATGACTTGTTTTAAAAAAAACCCCAAATTTGCATTCGACTCAGTGCTGCTGCCACCGCCGATATGATGCAATATAATTAATTGAAATCTTCATGCCAAAATTATCTATGCAAAAGAAGTTGTAAACTTTCACCAAATAGGTAATAGATGAGAATTTGTTTTGCCAGAGAGAATTTATTTTGTCATAATATTGCTTATAGTCTTGGGGTTTTTTTACCTTAGGACATACCTCAAATACCTAGGCATGAGGATGGACATTAACACAGACAGAACCTTGTTATCAGTGTTCACCTACAGTTAGTAAATATTTCCTGGATTTTTTTATAGGACTTTCAAATTGTCAGTTTTCACCCTGTGTGACGAGCTTAACTGAGATTCAGATCTCATTATGCAGGCAAGTTTGTAATTCATTTCACTGCAAGCAAGGGATCTAAAAGTTCGATGCAGCAATACTTACACTTATTACTTGACCTGGAACAAAAGGCTTTGGTTTGGTTTTTTTGGGGTTTTTTTTTTGTTTTTTTAAAGTTATGCAGTGTGACTTAAGGATCTTAAATTAAACTGCTATTTATGTCTGCTGAGTAAGAATGTCATTCCAGCTGCATGCCAGTACCCATCAAACCTGCTTCAAATACATTTTCAAAAGTAACTGCAGTGCCTGTGACCAGTAAACATTACCATTTAGCCATGTTCCTATAAATAAACCCTGCCTGACAAAGCTTTATGAGAACAGGTTGTAGACAGTTAATTTTGAGACATTGCTGACAGAATCTGCTGATAGAACGTGTACAACTGGGCCATCAGTGGGATCTAACAAACTGGGGAAAAAAATCATATGGAAATTAATATAATTATATGTTCTTTCTGCATTACCAGAATTGCAGTTTCAACATATGAAAGGATCAAAAAATACAGCTACAACCTCTTAAAACAAATGGATGAGTGTTTTTATGCCTTTGGCACACACAAAGCTGCAGTCTCACCCTGGCAGGCTGGTTGAGTGCTGCACACAAAGATGAGTCTCTCACTTCTGCAAGCCTTCCCTCCTCCCCTGGAAGGATCTTGTTGTATGTACCACTGTCCATCAGTGATTCGCCTGGCAACACATCTCCATTCTAAGCAAATTACTAAATGTGCTCCCCAGTGTGCTCAGAGGGTGAATCCTGTCATCTACGTGGCCATTTGAGTGGCTGTGCATATCTTCAGTGAGGTCAGTGAGCACTGTAATGAAGGTCAGTAAGCACTATAATGCAGACTTTAAGTAGACTGGCTTTCCAGATTAAAGTCTGTTATTTTTGAGTATTTAAGGTTCATCTTTTCAGTCAAATTCCTCATTATTCTCTTAAGACTGCTGAATCAATTGCTCACTTTTTTTGTGGAACACTAATTTAGTATATATTGCAACGCTCTGAACTGCAAGTGCCCTATTATGGCCTATTTATAGAACAAGTACATTCAGACATTTTAAAGGAAATCAAAGACAAGTATGCTATCAAATAAATAATTTGATTTGCTCTTCATGGAGTCATAGAAGTAGCTCAGACTTCCACTTGAGGCAGAACCATTGCTGGCACTAGATCAGGTCAGCTACGGCTCTGCTTAGCCAAATCTTGAAAAACTTCCAAGGATTAAGACTCCATAGACTCTTTGGGAAACCTGTTCCAGGACTGCACAGCCCTCTCAGTGTAAAAACTTTTCCTAATATCAAATCTGAACCTGCCTAACTGCAGTTAGGAACCACCAATGCTTGTCATAACATTGGGCACTACCAAGAAAAATATTTTTATTTACCAATGTTAATACAATTTACCAGTTGTATATTTTCAACACCATGTAAGGCAGTCTGTATCACAAGGAAAGAATCTTTTTCTTTTGAAGAAGGTCATGGTTCAAGGATGTCATGAGGTGAAGTAAGTAGTTTCAACCTAAGGTCCCAAGATTTCTGACAGTTTCTGGATGTCTTCCTGGCATTTAAAACGTACATAACTAATTAAAATAATTTAAAAATTTAGAAGTCTTTGACCCAGCATGCAAACTCTAAACTTCCATTAAAAAAAAAAAAGTTAATAGCTCTGCTAACTGAAGTGACATTTATTAAAAATTATGTTTCAGTGGTTAGGACTGGTGATCTCTAATTCAGTTCTCAGTCTTACTAAGTTTTGTTGTTAGTTCATAAGCAAATCACCAGAATTCTATAGTTCTTATTTATTGTAAAATTAAGCTATAGCTGGCATTCTTTATCTCAGTAAAGTGTCATGAAAAAAATTATTTCTTTTTAAAAGTTCCATAAACTTCAAAAAAAAGGAAAAGCAAATAAAATTCAAAGATGAAGCCAGGTAACAACCTAAGAAACACATAAAGAATCTGAGGCTTTGTTTGGTTGGTTTTTGGGGGGATTTTTTATTTGTTTTGGGTTTCTTTTTTTTTTGGTTCGGTTTGTGTTGGGTTGGGGTTTTTTTTTCCCTGTAGGCAATAGGAGTCTACATTTGACTTCAATAGGAACAATTGAATGATGGAGTAGAACAGCACAGTGAGTCATGTTTTACAGTGGTAAAGACTGAATAAAGGTTAGCGTTTGGAAAGCATAGGGGCACTTCTCCTCACTTCTTGTGATGTGAGAAATAGCCTTAAGCAAATCACTTCTCTGTCCTTTCCCTCCTCTTACTGCAACAATGGAATAATGCTATTCACCTCATACATAAGTACTGTGTGGAGGACAAGTGTGCTATAAAAACTCACAGTATGACAAAGCCAACGAACATAAATACAGACAATGGCACTGAAATATTTCACTTTAACCAGTCTTTTTCTTTTTTTTCTCAAAATGACGTGTGGGATAATGACTACAAGGTCTCCTATCTGCTAAGCTGACATTTCTGGATGAAGTAGTGAAGAGTGTTGTCATTAGAGTTTTTGCTTTTTCAAGTATTTCAGCAAGGCTTTGATGGACAGATCACTGACACTCACTTGAAATGTTACAAAATACAGCCACTGTGAATACTGCATTTACCTTAAAATTTCCCCATGACAGAGTTAGGAAAATGTGCTATTTTGCAACTCCAGAACACTATTGTGTAATACTGAAAAATAGAACTACTGGATTTTTAATCAAGATAGTATTGAGCATTCATAGATGTTACCTAGGACTTTTTTCAGTATTTTCAATTGTCAGGAGGCAAGAATGATTTTCTGTACTTCCATCTTTTTCATCTGAGGAAAGTTTGAATTGATTTCCTTTCTTATCTAAGTGAATATCAGTGATAAACTTCCGTAAAATGTTTCCTTTACATCACCAAGCAGCAGTCAGATGGTATACCTCTTCCATACTATACTGCATATAGTATCCATGGTATAGAATAGCAGGAAATAATGATATCCATCTTGAGTATTTAGACTCAAATTTCTTCATGAATTTTGATGAAAAAGTTCAGTGACTGCGGCGGGTACTCATAGACATACTGAAAGTGATTTTTACTTTTTTAAAAGACTAGTCCCTTTTAAATAGACATTCTGTCAACTCTTTCAGTACAGTTCCTTCAGATGATGCCATAAAGAAACTTAACTTTGAGGAGTAATTGCTCTAAGCTACACATCCGTGAAACAATAATATTCTGATTTTTTTATCTACTCATGCTTACTCAAAATTAATTAAGATTTTTTTTTCCTCCCAACTTTTTGCACACTGGTGGATCAGTTTGAGGAACAGAAAAGGTCTCAACACTGTGTAAGCACTGCTCAGGAATAAATAAATAGAACATCCCTGTGATATCATCACTGTTTTCATCACAGATCCCAAACATAAGCCCATACAACTACTGTGAAAAAATTTAACTCTATCCCAGTCTGAACCAGCACGGTATCAAAAAATCCACACAGATATTCATCATTTTGCAAATTCATAACCTAGACTTAGCTTAACTGTAGTCCTTATTCACATATCCCTGAAAGAGGAAGGACGAACTGTTGGATGTATTTTATTTACTGGGGTAGAGGAAACAATGTTAGAAGAGTTAAATTGTTGAATGATTTGTAGTTTTTACTAAATAGTTTGAAATTTGGAAATTATTTACCTTAATCATTGAATTGAGTTACAGGGGGAAAAAAGACATTGTTTGATCAGCTCATTTCCCTGAATAACACCTAATCTAACAAAAAATCAGAATGTTCTGTTTCAGGAATGTTAAAGTTGAGTCTGTAGCTGTTCCCAGTTTAGAGCTAGGGACACAGTGCTAATCCAATTCTTCCTAAATTCCCAGGGGTTTTTTTCCTGTCTGCTTTTCTGGAGCGTGCAAGATTTGCCAACAACAACAACAAAAAATTCAGCTCTAATTCGCAATATTTCTCCACTTTAAGGACTGATTTAGAGGAAAGGACAAATTTGGCTTCAGTGGTGCAGGAATCCATGGGATCCTCTGGTACTGAGCTGAATTTGGTTTTACAGACAGCCTAAGCCCTGCCATAAATAACAATTGCTTGTTTTGAAAATCCCTAAATTGAAGCTCTGTGTGTGCGAAGATATTTGTTATGTGAGAGACTAAACATTTACAGACCAGTAGCTACATTCTCAAGGTTATGTCAACACTGGATTACACAGTGTTAAGGCAATTTAATGGTATTTTAATATCTTAGCTGGCCAGGTCTACTTGCTTATATTGCACGTTACTGATTGATTACTGTATATTAAATGTTATGCTGATGTTTTAAAAACTATGGCTTATTGCCTAGATTGGCCTATAAAAATAAATATATATATGAAATTATCCTTTAAGGTATTGTGATAATTAAATCTTTATAAAATAGAGTTTTGTTCTCTGTCATCCTTACTGATTTTAGTGTAATAAACAATTAATTTCTCACTGTCTTAGATAGAGAATGGGGGCAATTTTGCTCAGATGATAGGCTTCTTTCCTGATAATTCCTGCTCCTTACAGAGCAAGACTATTGATGCTTAGCTGCTCCAGCAGATTCAAATGCTGTTCCCATAGCAGTTCATCCTACTAATGTCAGAGATCCATATGTTTATAACATGATTCACTGTAACAAAGAACATAAGCCAATGAAAACAAACTGCATCCCTAAGCCCATGTTCAGAACAGAGTCTTTGGCAGTGCATCACATACAAAACAAATAGTTTTTCCAATAATGGTTTATTACAGTTGTTGTTGTTATTATTGTTACTGTTACTTCTTCTTAGCTATATGAACCTTAAGGGTCACTGTTTTTTTAATATGGATATTTTTCTCAGCACCAGACATTTAGTGCTCCCTACATGGAGAGAATTTAAACTGAAATTGAAAGTCATAGCCAGTGGCAATGAAATAGATACACTCAGTTAAGTTTGCCATGACAATTTCTGACTGTAAATCATGTATTTTGTTAAGTTAAATTTTCTGGAATGTGAATCCATACATTCCTTGTTCAAATGCAAAGAACTGGCATGAACCATCATCATCTAGAGACGATGCACAAATGAATTGAGTTTATTTCCAAAGTTGAACCAAAACCTTGAAATTATTGTTTTACTTTTTAAAATTGCCCAATTTCTTAGTTATAATTACTTTTTTTATATGGAGCTAAGAGTCCCCCAGGCTTATGATATGAAAAAATGATAATTAATTCCCTCCATTCATGATAAAAATTAGGTGACTGAGTGAACAGTCTCACTGAAATCCACAGGGATGCTACAAGAGGGAATCACTGCTAAATTGTCAATGGCACTATTGCTTGATTTCTGCATTTCATTTAAAGAACGCGTGGAGTTCCACCAGCCACCTTGAAATCAAAAATCTTACTTACCATTGCCAAACTTATGCAATAATAGTGTATCTGTGTTAGCCTTGTGTTTAATGAGCTGGAGGTGGGATCAGATATGTTAGTCATTTAAATCATTTTTGGCAATTTAAACTTCACGCATTTGCACCATAAATGAAATTCTTGTGTGAGCATGGGGGGAAAGCTTAATTTCCATTCCAGCTGCAATAATATCTGCAAAGACTATAAAGTTAAAGTTTGAAATCATCAAATAAGCATCCTCATTAGGAAAGAAGCATGTGTGGATGTATCAGGATAGTTTAGAAATACAGATTGAAAAGTGTCTAAAACTCTCAATTCTCAAGTATTTTAATTTATACAAATTCTGGTCATGTATGGACTAATTCCAGATCTCATCAAACTCTGAGAAGCCAAAATAACTCCTGCCTTTTGCCATGGTAGGGTGATCTAATTGGGAGCTGGAATTGATCCGTAGTCTTTATGTTGCTTTAGATAATTTTTTTTTTCTTAAGATAGCAAGAGTTTGCCTCAATTATTTCATGAATCCAACAGCCCAGACACACTAACAATTGGCTATGGTAAGTTATGTCATGCCAGTTCACATGTAGTAACATTTCATTCATGTATTCCTAGCTCTCAGCATCTGCAATAATTGTGTGCAATAAGAAAGATTTTGGTAAATGATAAGTAACCTGTACACCCTCAGATTAGGATCATGTCCATGAGCAGTTCCAAAAGGTGAGCAGATGCACAGTAACTTTCTCAGTGGTGGCTCTAGAGTTATATTACCTGTCTTTGCTTCCTTCCTTTAACTGCACTCTTGTTCTCTGCTGTATATTAAATCTATACAGCAATGCTGTAACTATAACTGTATGTGAAAAATAATGTGAAAATTTGGACCTTTTGTATATCTGTAGACATTTCAGAAATGCTGAATGTAAGAATGTGCTTAGAATGACTGATGGATAACCCATTTTCGTGGCCCAAACTTGTGAGCTCCAGCTTTTCTACGTTGTATTAACTTATTAATTCCCAAGTTGTGGAGTCAGAAAGAATTTCTCCTTGTTCAGGCTACAACAGTAGCCTGATCTATCACATTTTGCTCAAATAAAATCAAATAAACAATTCAGACCAGCCAGTATTTGCTTCAGGTGTTGCCAAATAGATGGAAGTGGTGTATTCCATTCACCACCAATAAAAGAGAGGAAAAACATTCCTCTTCCATAAATAAGTGGCTCAGCATGGCTTGAATTTATATTTTGCAGAGTAGCATGGTCTTTCAGCCACTGATTAAGTCTGAGCTAAGCTCAATTTAAAGGGTTAAAGGGACACAGATTCTTATGTGAAGAGGTGACATTAAACCTATGAACAATTCTAGATGGTTTTTTTTTCTGTAAAAAAAAAAAAAGCCATCACTGAGGGATGTGCCTTTGAGATAATATTTTGGGGTTTGAGTGTGCACAGGAACAGATTGCCCAGAGAAGCCCAGAATCTGCTTCGCTGGAGATATTCCAGAACCCTCTGGATTCAATGCTGTGCAATGTGCTCTAGGATGACCCTGCTTGAGCAGGGAGTTTGGACCAGATGACCCCACTAGTGGTCCCTTCCAAACTTACCCATTATGTTTTTCTGTGTTTATGTAGATTCTGAGGTAAAGAATTATTTAATTCAGATTCGAGCTGACAAAAAAATTAGACTACTGGATGGACTTGTGGAGTTCTGCTGGTGTTCCTAAAATCTAAAAGTTCTCTATATGTAATTATAATGCCAGTGCCACACGAAAGCAGGATAATAGAGTTTAAAGAGGGTGTAGAAATGTGAGCTCCTTTTAAAGTATTCTTTCCAAACATAATTTTTTCTTAAAGCTATTTTTCTCCTCATCAGACTTCTAGCAAAATAAGCAAAGACCTTCACATGCTCAGCACTGCAACTTGCCTGTTTCTACCTAGTCACATTGGAGGATCTATACTATAGTAAGATGCTCCAGGAAAACTAAAAAGGTACGTTTTTTGCCCCTTAAAAGATGCCATTACATTAGTAAATTTTCTGCCATCTCCACATGTTCCTACAATTTTCAGAAAGGAGACTGAAGAATAAGACATTATTTCATACAAAGTTTGTCTGGATAGTGTTTCAGAATGGGATTCAGCTTAATTTTAAATTAAATTTGAGATTAGGTAGGCTGTCTTCACCTTCTCTCTATATAGTCAAAGAGGAGACATTATCTGTGTAAGTCTTCTGTCTCACATACCTACTCAGGGACACGTACACATCAAGTCGTGAGAGTTGCATTCAGATGCCCTGCATTATTTCTATGACAATCTGAAAACAGAAGTAGTACAAATGACTAACAGACCAGACATCTAACTTCACAGAAATAAAGTTACAAGAGATCAATCTGACCCTCCATATCTATTTTCAGTCAATAGCCATAAGCAGCAACATTCATAAATTCTGCCTTACAGGAATATAGGCAATTACTGAGTTTAATATTCCTACTGTATCTTGCCTCAAAATAAATGTTATCCCTGGTCTATCTAATTGATTCAGACTCAACTCTATGTGTAAACCAATCACTCATTTTACTCATTTGGTGTTATATTTATTTTTTGTCAGTGTAAGATCTTCATTGATGTTCAAACTGTGATTGATTGCATTCGTTAGATTTCTCTTCGAAAAAAAAAATTAAATAGACTATTTCAGCTGCAAGAGACCTACAATAATCATCCAGTCCACTGCCAGAGCACTTCAGGGATGACCAAAAGCTGAAGCATGTTCTTAGAGGTATTGTTCTCTTAATGCCTCTTAAACACTGACAGCCTGTCTAGGAAGCCTGTTCCAGTGTTCAACCACTCTCAGTAAAGAAATGGTTCCTAATGCCCAGTCTAAACCTCCTCTGATACAGCTTTGTATCATTCCAATGTATCCTGTTACTGGATCCCAAGGAGAAGAGTTTGGCAACTCCCTCTTCACTTCCCCTCCTCAGCAAGCTACAGGAGCAATGAGGCCCCTCAGTCTCCTTTTCTCCAGACTAAACAAACCCAGAGCCTTCAGCTGCTCCCCACAGGACATTCCTTCAAGTCCTTTCACCAGCTTTGTTGCCTTCTTTGGACCCATTCAAGGACCATCACATCACTCTGTCCCAGAACTGCACACAGTGCTCAAAGTGCGACCACACCAACGCTGAATGAGTTGAAAGTGTATAAATATTCCTTGAGTAATGTGTACTTTTTCATTTTCTCTTTTCAATATTACATGAAGTCAATATCAATTTTTGACCAGCTCTGGATAGATGTTTGTGGTTTGTGTATAGACAGGCATTTATTTATCCAGTAACACCAGTTCTCAGTGGCAGACCAAGGGTGAGGTTGGATCAACATTGTCTGCTACTGGACAGCTGTGTCTGCCAACACATCCTTTGCAACTTGGAGCGTCCCAAGTGCTTTGGAGGAGCCAAAGTTGACATGATAGACCAAAACCTAGTTCTAGAAAGAGACAGATTTAAGAAATATGGCTAATATCACTTTTAGCAAGATGTCACTAGCCAGTTACACTGTGACAAAGATATAAAATACAATTTATGGGAGCAAAGTTAGACATCCAGCTATCCTGGTAAGTTAGGAGAAATTTCACAAATTTTCTCTCATGCTTATCTCTTATTCTATGAAAAAAAAGAGCCAAGGACCCCTTCTTCTCCCTTCCACCATCTCTCCTGTCCTCATCCTCTCCCAGCTGTGTGTCATGAATAGAATTATTCTCCTTGCTGGAGCACAAGAATGAACCAGCTCTATCATTTCAGGTCTCATCTCAACCCATTTCTGAGGAACTACGAGCTTCCTTCCAAGCCATGATGGGCTAGAGACTTCAAACTTTTCTTACCATGTACAAAATAAAAACTATACTCCTGAAAAAAAAATCCGTGGCCATTCACTATGAGTGGACAAAGCTGACATCTTAATTTTTAATATCACAGAATTTATATTTCAATATTCTAAATGTTTGAGGTATTTACAGTAATCAGTATAAATGCATTACTTGTTAGTGGATTTTAAGTGGAACTCAATCTAAATTTACACATGAACCTTTACACACTACAAGAGAGATAACAATAAAACAAAACTCAAACTACTGAATCTAATGGCAGAAGACAGTTTCCTATTGCCCTTCAATCTTTGCGAGAGAGAGAGCTGATGTCAATAAGGCAAACCCTGAAAGATTCAGAAGATTTTGAAGGTTTTTGTTAAAAAAATGTGAAGGAAAGAGGTTTGAAGTGTGTGCTTCATCATGAGAATGTGGGCTGGGAACATATTTTGTCCCTACCTCAAATGAGAAAACAGCATCTTTTTCGCCTTATATGGTGCTCTCCTTCAACTAATAAAAGGCATAAAAATCACAAGCGTTCACGTACTAGACAAGTGTGTACAGACAATAACTAGAATTCAAGCACTAACAGAACAGCACTGTGACAGAGCGCGTTGCAACATTAATTACATTTTTCAGAGCACTTCCATTCATCACCCTGTTCGCCAGCAGATGGATGTGAAGGACAGGTTACTTTTCATTTCAGCACATCACAAAGGAGTAGACACAGAAGACATCAGAAAGCTCTGAAGCACTGCACTTAGCAGTCATATATGTGTGCTGGAGCAACACTTTGTACCACCTCAGCTTACAGATTAGTCATAATTAGTGGTATTGTCAAAACAATGTTATAAGTGTTTGTTCTCTACCCCCTCCCATCCCCCCACCCTGAAAATGAATTACCTCTCATTGGTAGTTAAGAAGCCATAGATTGGTTGCTCTTCAGAATACAAAGATAAAAATGCCTCTGTAAAAGTTTAAATTATTTTTATACACTCGGAGTTAACATAGATTGATGTAACCAGAAACTATTTACATATAGATAAAGTTATCTATATGTACATGTACATATGAGCATAGCTGGATTTCCTTAGAGGAAATAAAATGCTGCTCAACCTGGGTTTTCAGAAAAGTTTTTGCCATTCTCATGGGTGGTGAAGGAAGGTTGCCCCCTGTTCAAGCATAGCATTGGCCTATGAACACAGAATTAGAAGGTCCCTGGTTTTGCTCTTTTTACTGAGTCCGTACAGATCATATGTCCAGTCCCAAGGGAAATTATGGAATAGGGAATGGCAAACTTAATGGATTAGGTGTGGACTGTAGAGGAACAATCTAGAAAAAGCACTGTGTTTTTTCATTCATAAGAAGTCAAAAAGAGAAGAAAATATTTGCTTGATTGGTTCCCCAGAGGTTTCACAAGGCTGTTGCACAAGGACAGGTCCTGAGAGCTCTGCTGCTGGGGCTGGTGCCAGGAAGGCACTTACAGCAGATCCAGAGCATAAATACAGGGCTGTGTCCCTCCTGCCAGAGCAGAGTGAACCATTGCATTCTGCATGGTTGGGTTCTTGCAGGAACCCCTTTGTAGACAAACTAATGCTTTATTTTAGGAAAAGAAATACCTGAAGGTAACAGTGGTGAAATGTTCTCTCTTGTTTGAGTTTTAGTGCAGCAACAAATACTTTACCCTACTTGAATTTGTTAGTGTGTTGTTTCTTATAAAAAACCACATCATAACCCTTAGAAACCAAAGAGTGAGTGCCCCCTTAAAAACTAATCACTAGGAGAAGGTGACTGCACAGAGCTGAAGGTATTAAGCTGTAAAAAGAATAGATAGCTTGATAAAAACTTCTTGATAGAGAAGTGGTTCAGGTGTTTCACATGTCACATTCAGCTTTAATTTTTACTAATGAACTCAATGAGGATTTTTTAAATCTTTTTTCTTTCACTAGCTAGTAAAGCCTGTTCATGTTCTTTTCACTGAATAAGACAAAAAAAATCTTACATCTTCATTTTGAGATTCTTCTTCTTACATATCACCAAGAGAAGGAAAAATAAAAAATGTGTTCTTATGCCATTTTTGTGATATTCTTCACAGTCTTAATTTGCACTCAATCCTAGCATTTCCTGTACAGGAATTTACTAGGTACTACCAGCTCATCAAAAACAATGATGTTAAGAAGTAAAGGAAACTAATTAGGTCCTAAAAAATGTATGGTGCAATTTAAAGCATCCTAGAAGAACCAAGATACTTGGACCAGAGTTCCCAGCAGAAATGCCAGAGGCTTTTGGGGTAACTACAGCACTCTGGCAAGTTTCCTGGTGGCCAGGAAGAATATTCTAGTGCAAAAGTACTTATCTTTGTAAAGTAAAACAGAGATTTGGGCTCTGTTATATAAATTAAATAGATACTAAAGTGAAACTACATGATGACATTGCAATGAAGCCTTAATTAGAGCTGCTGAATATAATGTGTTCATGGAATTTCAAAGGAGAGTTTGTTATGTACCATGGTATGAATGCAAAACCTAACTCTGCTGTACAGAAAAGCAGGTGCCAAAAAGAGATTGGGATTCACATTCTTTTCTTGTATTTAGATTTCTAAATTTTACCTTTCAAAAGACAGCTCTGCTTTGACCAAGGAGAGTGAGGAGGTTCTTCCTTGTATTCAGTGGATCGCTGCATGACCCATCCATTAGGGATTAATTTTTATTCTTTAGGATGGGTTTCATACTTTCATGGGTTTCACAGTTCATCAAACTGAAGAAGACACAAATTTGTATTTTCTACCTACATGGAGAATATATCTGGCTTGTTTACAATATGAATACCATCTGCTTCAACAATTCTGCTTTGCAAAAAGAAACAAGTTTACTGGGCCGAGAATAGAAGCATTTGGGGACAACAAATGGTAAGACTGGGATTCTAGTTTTTGTCATGAGGACTACTATGTGTTTTACTCTATATAGAATGCATAAGCAGTCTTTAAAATAGATATCAGAATCTATAATTCCCTGGTCAGACCCTAAATTACCGCTTAGTACGTTGGCAGGGTTTCTGCGCTGGACACAGAGCATGTCATAGAACATTTTTATTGGAGAAATTAATGGACTTGATTAAAATTGACTTGAATATCTTGCAGAATTTCCTTCTAAAACTGTCCAGCATTTTTAATTTGAGCTTTTTTTCCCATTAATAAATTCTAAAGATAGTCTTAATCTTTTGTTTCACTCTTTTATTATTGCTTTCAAGCCTAAAATAGCACAAAGGATAAGTGGACACAAACACATGATGAATATCAACCCATTAATTGGCTCAAATAACTCCTAAAAATACTGCAAAATGTTAACTCTTCATGAGTTGCAATAGAAGATTAGTTTTAGTTTTGTATGTTGGCTGCTACATACCTGAAAAAGGAGAAAAAGATGGATAAAGGTATAGCACAGCCATAATGCACCACTTCTAAATTCAATTATTATATTTCAAGCAATAATATTTTTATTTAAATTTTATATAAAACATATATATGTATGCATTTATATAATACATTAGTATATTGTCATATATTTTATATATGGTTGTATTTCCTGCTAGAAGATAATAATCTTTAACCTACAGCTCACACTTAACCAACTCAGCAAGTACGGCCCATAAGTCAAGTTTATCAAGTTTTATCATCATAACAATGAAACAGTGTGATAGAGTTAACAATAAAATATTTAGGTTAGAGTTATTTTTATGCCCACATAACTTTATAAGAGTTTTATTCTTTATTTTATGGGACATTCAAATACTTTGATGCTGCATGTGGTTCTTAAATCTACTGCACAATTGTAATTCTTTCTAACCACCTATTAAAGTTAACTGCTCCCTCAAGAACACTTGGGAAATTATCCTCAGGACACAAGTAGAAGAAAAGCATAGTTCCATGGTGCCTTTGCACATTCTTCTGAACCTCTAACAAAGCTCCAGCTCAACTGCAGGTGACAACACTGCTATTGATGATAATATATAAAACCTAGCAGTTAAAGCTTTTGCTAAACAAAAGTTGCTTTGGTTAGAAAATCAAAACTTAACACACAGGAAGAAGACATGAGAGTCTGTTTAGTGACTAGGATGGCAAAGGGAAGAAGGGTTAAAAAGCAGCATTTTTGGGCCATCACTCTGAATTCACTTGTTCCCTCTCTAAATAACACTTCAGTGTCATTTAGCTGCTTAAAGATGTCTCAGGCCTTAGCAGGCAGCATGACACTGAACAAATGTCCACATTTGTTACCCTGTTCTCTGTATTTTAGGAAAGAAAAATCCTATATTGCATAGGCTCCTCTAGTCATCCAATGTTATTCTTCCTTTCTTCCACATTAAATGGTGAATCAGATGCTTCAAATCAACTATTACTGACTTCCATTAGGTGCTGTCAATTAACTCTTACTGAGGATCTGACTTAATTTTTAGACCACTGTAATTTTTTTCTTCTTAATGAGGGCTTCACTTTTACTGCTGCTGGTTTTGAAAGCTGCATGAAAACACCTGAACAGAGAAAATATTCTCTTTCCCTGTTGGTGTATGTCACTTGGGCTCAGCAAAAGCAGAACTGCCAGCTGTATGTATGATTTCAGGATTGCAGACTGTTTTGTTTTGAATCCTTAATAAAAAATTATTAGAAAACACAGAAAATCTGTCAGTGTGCTTTCACTTCAATTTTCAGGCTCATACTTGCTTGGAAGCAAAGTAGCATCTCTTAAGGGAATTTAGCTTACCAGCCCAAGAAATGCTCTGGAGTGAAGGGCACTCTTGCAATCAGTGCATATCATGCTCTCAAATTCAATGCACAGATTTCTGCAGAGAACACACCCTACAGCAGATCAGTGCATCACCCAGCATAGTCACAACATAGTCACTTGCCCATTGCTCAATATATATGCACATTGCACAATACATATGCATAGGTACTATTTTCTTTCCTAACTCCAACAAAAGTTGAGTGGAATAGGCATATTTCAAATATTTGATTCTTTGCATGTATATCTACCTTATGATTAAATTCTACTTCTTTCTTTCAAGGCATGTTTTTGATTTTAATTTAATCTTTTCCAACGAAATTAATTTATATCCACAACCAATCTTGAAACAAGTCACCTGAATAAGAAAAGTAGATGACTACAACTCAAATGAATAAGAATGCCATTTTAGCAATCATAGAAACTTAAGGAGACAAGGGATTACCCTTGAACCTTCTCGGCCTTTAATGAAACATAAATAAAATGCTATTGTTCAAAAGTGAATTTCACTGATGATGATAAATCATCCACTTATTGTTTTGGTAAAAGCGCATTAGAATTTAGGGTCACAGTTAGTCTCTGCCAGAGTTCTACATGTTTCTCCTAGTTCTCAGCCCTGTGCTAAGTTAATGTCTGATCTCAGTCACACCAGCATCAAACAGAAATAACTCCACTGAACAGAGCTCAGTGACACCAAACAACTATAAACATCAGTTCAGCTGTGTGTGCTCTTCCTTCAGATATAAACATCCCCTCACCTAATAAAATCACAGGCACAAACATGTTCCACCAGGTTCTTCTGCTTTAGGGACATGTTCACTGTGAGCAAAGGAGTGATCCTGAGCATGTTTTGTGTGAGCTCCACCCTAAGCAAAAATGATCCAGGTTGGGAAGCAGTGCGGCTGCATCAGTTCAATGCTGCATCCAGGCTGCTGAAGGCAGTGGCACAGTGTCATGTTAATGCAGCATCCTGCTTTCCATGGGAGCTTTTTGGACCCTAAAATGGAGGCAGATATTTTGCATACAGCTGCCTGTACAAATAAGTCCTAAAGGTCTTTGAGTGCACCTCTGTTAAGAAATTAAACAGTCTGGGCATAGGTGTGAGAGCTGCAACGTGGACGCTGCCTTTTTACACCGACAGAGCACCTCCTGCAATGTTTTGATATGGGTAGTCTCTAAAACTACACCAGGTACAATTTTAGAACTGTCATAGACCTAAGACCATTTCTAACAGTAATTTGCAAGCAGTCACCATGTCTTGGGACCCAGAACAGTCTACTAATTTATGGTCTGACCATGGCACTTCTGCTCACAGATCCAGAAAGCATCCTCTAGCACTACTGTAGTTCACAAGAAGAGATTTAACTCATGATTCCTCTCCAACCCTGAATTGTAAGTCTTGAAGCAGTCACATTCAGAAAATTTCCTTATCCTGCCAAAGTTGCAATAAGATCTGAGAGTGACTATGCAATGATCTGCAGCTTTATATGTGCAGAATTCACTTTGAGGCTGAAAGTAGGCTATTTCACTCACCCTGATTTAAGGAGCTGATGTAACTCTCATTAATGACAATTAAAAGATTCTAATGGGTTTCATAAGAGGGAAATCATGTACCAGACAACACAAAGAGATGTAAGGCTCAAGGAGTTCTCCAGAGAGAATACTCTTGCAGCTGGCTCCAGTAGGAGCCAGTAAGGCCTAGTTATATAGTTATAAGGAATCAAAATATAAATATGCACACAATGAATTGGATGCCTCACTTCACAGGTCAATATAGTGGCAGAAGCATTTTCATCTCTAATCTAGTTCAAAACATAGAAATAATACACTTCTTTTCTTTTTAAACTTTTCTGTCCTAACCACAAGTCATTCCAGCTAAGTTAACTGATAAATCTGTCTCTACTGTTACTATACTCCATTGATTAGTTCTGTTTCATCTCACAACGGATGCACATGAAGAAGTACCTTTTTGGTAACTAGGTCTAACCTATTGTAGGTTGAAAATAATACTAGGTGAAAATGTAAACTTTTTATCAGATTCATTCTGAAAGTAGAAGAAATTATATTTTCCAGGTTCAGATACAGTCATCACCACTAGGAAATTATTTCTTATCATTCAACATGTTTTTAAATTTTCATGCATTTTTTTCACTGTTAAGGGTTGAAAATGCTTTTTCACAGTGGACATTAAAGCCAAATGATGCATAACCACATCCTAGGTAGGATGATGATTAGGAGCCAGAAGGTAAGCTCGGAGAATAATGAATTCAGTGACAGGCAATCCTTTATATGCAATATGGACAAATTTTGCTTTCCAATGAAAACTTCCTGCTGGATATTTGATAAATTGAGGCATATGAAAACCTACATCAGCAAAAGTACTCATGCAACAGCTCTGTTGTGTATGGCAGAAGCTTTCTCACAGGAATGCCGCTACCTTAGAATTTGCTCCTGTCTATGAAATCAAGTACTGTGAATGCAACAATCTTCGGGGTATGTTGCAAAATCCATTTTTTCACCAGACTTTTTTACTGAGGAAGATTTTGAAGACACTAGAGAGAACTGTAATCATGTAGTAAAGAATTACTGTTGGGGTGGGGAAAGGAAGGGAATGAGTTTTGTGATGGGTTACCTGAAATTCCTTCACTTTCAGTAGCTATACTTTCTTTAGAAGCATCAAGGTATGGGTCCTTTTGGAGGCCTTTATAAAATCAAAACAAGCACAGAGAAATAAAACCATGGATGAGCTAGAGGTGGGTTTTTTTCACAGTTTTGTGGATTGTCAGCAGCAAATCTTGCATGTATTTTCACTTGACAAACTCTAGTCCTGTGATGAAAACTGGCTCTACTTCAATCTCAGTTTTCCATCTGCACTATTCAGAGTACCACTTATTGAAACCTCCAAAACACACAGTTGCAGAAGCAGCAGCTTTGAACAGAATAAGAGACTTTACAGAATCACAGAATCACAGAATATGCTGAGTTGGAAGGGACCCACAAAGGATCATCTAATCCAACTCTTAGCCCTGCACAGGACCATCCTCAAGAGTCACATCATGTGCCTGAGAGTCTTGTCCAAATGCTTTTTGAACTCTGTCAGGCTTGGTGCTGTGACCACTTCCCTGGGAACCCTGTTCCAGAACCTTTTTCTAGTATCCAACTTCCCCGACACAACTTCATGCCATTCCCTTGGGTCCTGTCACTGGTCACCACAGGCAAGAGATCAGTGTCTTCCCCTCCTCTTCCCCTCACAAGGAAGTTGTAACTGCAGTAAGATCTCCTCTCAGTCTCCTCTTCTCCAAGCTGAACAAACCAAGTGACCTCAGCTGCTCCTCACGTGGCTTCCCCTCAAGGCCCTTCACCATCTTCATTGCCTTCCTTTGGACACTCTCTAGTAGCTTGATGCCCTTTTTACATTGTAGTGACCAAAACTGCACACAATATTCAAGGTGAGGCCGCACAAGTACAGAGTAGAGCAGGACAATCACCTCTTTTGACCGGCTGGTGATGCCTCCAGGACTTTAAAACCTCGGCTGCAGCTATTGCAAGTCTACTGCCAGCTGTGTCCATCTTGGCTCTCATCCACACCAGCAGTCCCCATAAACAGTATGAGAAGCTTCCCTCTCAGGCACAGTGACTGCCCCTGCTCTCTGGAGCCTGCTGCATGCGAGGTCAAGGGCAGAGGAGCGCAGTACTCACACTGTGCTGCCATCACATAGGTGGCATCGACAGCAGTGTTTTGTTCAGATGGGGAATGCATTTTTAAAGTAAACCTCTCAGTCCTCCATGTGTACTCAGAAAGGTCTCAAAGCATATAGACCAGACTCCTTTCAGATTAAACCAGGCCAGAAACTGAGGACCAGAACAAGCCTACTCCAGCCATGAGTGAGCATTTGGTGCAGAGAAAAAGAGAGGAGTTAATCTGAAGGAAACCCAGTGAAACAGACACAGTGTGTGTCTCAGGCTTTCATCCCTCTGCCTCTCCAAGACTACTCCTATTGTTCCACAATCATAAAATCATTTAGGTTGGAAAAGACCCTTAAGATCATTGAGTCCAATCATTGACCTGACACTGCAAAGTCCACCACTAAACCATGTCCCTAAATGCCATATCTACACATCTTCTAAATACTGTATTTTCAAAGAACAGAAATTTTATTTCTCTTTACTTAACACTATGTACTCTAAATAGGTTTTCATGTCACCTAACTGTGCTTATCATTTAAATTTTCTCCTTATTCAAATGCATTTAGAAAATTTTAACACTCACTACCTTCCTAATGTGTTTATTTTACCCTGTACCCTTCCTACGGAGCAACAAATGTATTATTCAATTTCTTTCATCCAGTCCATCATTTTCACTATTTTTTCATCACCTTCTCACTATTGTTATGTCCTGCATACCACTGATGCAACATGAAATGACATTAAAGTAATAAAAAAGTGGAGCTATCAAGATATGAAATGTAATTTAGTATTTTTGAATGTTGAATAAAATTGTGTCTTTATTATTTTCCTGTTTTTCTGCCAGAATTTCATCAAAGCTTTAGCCACTGGGAAAGAATAAATGTAACTTAAATCACCTCTTTTTCAAAATAAATTGTGCTTTAATGATAATTTTTCTCTCTTCTCTATCCTAATATAAACCTTGTTGATTTTTCAGGCTAAGTGAACTTTCTGGAATGAATATCCAAACAACAGAAAGAAGTTCAAAAGAGAGAACCCCTCCTACAAAGTAATAAAATAAACAGATGCTGAACATTTTTTAACGTCTGTCTTTTCTAAGACTGGTTAATTGGATGTCGAGATTCTTTGCAAATGGTGGGAAGAGCTGTCAGATAGAGGACAGTTTTCTTTGCAACAACTTTCAAGGTCAAAACGTGTTAGTTTATACACTAGAATCACAGCATATCAGGTTGGAAGGGACATCAAGGATCATCTGATCCAGCCTTTCTTGGAGAAAGCATGGTCAAAACAAGACAGCCCAGAATTGTGTCAAGCTGAATACTAACAGTGCCCAGTGTTCGGGAACACACGACTTTCCTGGGGAGTTTTTTCCAGTGGTTGATTGTTTTAATTGTGAAAGATTTTCTTCTTGTGACCAATTGGAAACTCCCCAGAAGCAATTTTTAACCCTAACCCTCATCTTTTCCATGTGATTTCTTGTAAAAAGGGAGTGTCCATCTTCTTTGTAGCCACCCTTTAAACTCTGGAAGGTCTCCCCTAAGAGATAAGGGGATAAGGTCTTCCCCAAGCCTTCTTTTCTAAAGACTAACCCAGTTGTTAGTCTGCCTTTCCTCTTGTGTCAGACTCCCGAGTCCTCTGAACATCTCTGTGCCCCTTCTCTGAACACTCTTCACACCTATTTTGTACAGTGGAGACCAAACCTGAACACAATATTCCACTCGTGGTCTGACAAGCTCTGAGCAGAGTGGGATAATGACTTTCTTATTTCTGCTGGTGATGTCCCTGTTGCTGCAGCCCAGGATCTTGGCTTTCCTTGCTGCCGCAGCACATTTCTCACTCGTATTGAGCTGTCCTCCACCAAGACCCCCAGGTTGTTTTCCACAGAGCTACCACAATGATTAGATGGGGACCTCTATGTCCCATTCCACTAGAACTAATCCAAAACTGTAGATGCATATTTATGAAGCAAATTTGTGATTTAATATCTGGTTTCACAATGAAGAATTCAGATTTCCAGTGTTTTGGATTTCGTGACTTGGCACTGGTAGCACACTGATGGTGCTGTGCTGAACACAGACAAGGAGCCCATTTTAATTTCTAACATTTAGGCTAACATATAAACATTCATTCTTTAATAGTCAAGAGACACTATTCTGCTTTTAAAATGTAAGATACTTGTCCCTTTAGATTATATCATCCTTTGGGATTCACCAGCCTTCCAACTACGTATTACATTTGTGAGAGAGGAATCTAAAGCAAGAAATAACACATTTTACATCTCTCAGACAAAAGTCTATGACACTCATTCATGTTGTCAAGTCTAATGTAATGGTTCACTTTCCAAGGTTTATTAATAATATTTCAACTTTGACGTTATGCCATATACAATACAATCTTTGGCTTTACAAAACAAAACAAAAATCCACTCACTAGAAAAACAGGTGCAGGCATTTATAGTGCACTCATTTGTATTAGATTCTTATTGACCTGAGTGTTCTGCAGAAACTTTGCCAAAGAGGAGAAACCTAACACAAGGCTATTAGTTTCATCCAACTCAAATTCTCTTTGAGGTCTTTTAATTGCCATCCCACCTTAGGTAATGTGTCCTGACTTTCTGATGGTCATTTGATGTAAGCCTGAGCACCTGTGAAGTGTTCCACATGATCGTTGAGACTTCTATGTTGATACATTAAGAAACTCTGCAGGTTTTAACTGCATAGGAAATCAAGGGACTAAAATAATTACTATATTACTTAAAAATAGATTTACCTGGCACAAAAAAAAAAAAAAAGAAAATTTATTACAAGTCAAATAACATGTTTTTTAACTGAGAGCTTGGATGATTTTGCAGTTATTCCCAAATCTAGGATCAAGGTCCTTCACTAAATAATGAACAATTATTTACAAAATGTCTTTTCATTCTGAAAAAAAAATTGTCAATCTAACAACTTTTCATTACTCTGTACTGGGTTTGTATGACTAATTTTAAAACACATCCTGTTCATATTAATTAGCCACTTTATGTTGTGGATGCATAATCTTGCCAATCTTAGCATTCACAAAGCATAGAAGCTTTTTTCTTTGCTTGGGTAAATTAGGATTATGGATTTCAAGGGAAAAGCAATATTTTGCTCAATATTAGGAAGCCAAATTTTCCTTACGATAGCAGTTCTGTGTAGAAAGGATCTGTCCATTTTAGTGCCTTTGTTTATTCACAGAACTTGTTGGGAAATAACTGTTCACTTCTGTCACTTGCAACTGTTTCCTCTTCTGTTCTCTGTCAATGAGACCAAATCCCTGTAATTTACCTCCATCACTGCACTGATCCGAACCTCATCATTCCATTGTTTTCTCCACAAGCTTTCTCCTTGCCTTTTTCTTCTAAGCTTTCAATCAGTTCTTTCGCTCATTCCTTCCTACTAGGTTTTTTCTTCCCAGGTGTTGCACTTTTGCCTTTTTCCACTCTTCACCTGTACTCATTGCCATCCAATTCAGGAGGGGGAAATATAAATTTTTAAGAACCGTAGTTGCTTTAGAAATTGGCAGCCTTTCACACTCCACTTAAGAATTTAAGGAAAGACACAAGGGTGTGACAGGAAAGAGAAGAGAAGAACAAAAAGGCACCTCATGGTTTCCACCAGCTTGGTTGGAGCTTTAGGATTTTGAAATGACAGGTTTGTATTTGACTTGTTGGATTTCATCTGTGAAGGTAATCATAGAACAATATTTATACACTAGTAATTACAGTATTCTCCTTCCCCCCTCTTGCCCCCTTCCCAGTAGCATAGCTGTAGTTTATAGTCTGTCAGTATTTCCATTACAAGGTCCATTTTTCAGAGGTCAATAACTCAGCCATTTAAGACTGCATCAGCTCAAAATCAGATTTACAAGTTGTCAGAGACTCTTAATTCACTTTTTATCTCCATGATGGAAGGGAAACATTTTTTGGTTTGATTTGGGGTTTGGTTTGTTTTGTTGGTTTTTTTTTTAAGGGATGATGTTTTGTTCCATTTTTGAGCTAAAACTTGGCTTTTGCTCTGAAACTGAAATGTTGCAGAAAAACTGTCACTTATATGGGTAAACATTTCAAGATTTTTTGAAGTATAACTTAGCAGAAAGAAATTCCAGATAAAAAGCACAGCTACCAAGCAGTCAGTGCAGATGGTTTTTATCCCTTTTTAGACTGTAGAAAATGTTAGTCCTAGCTGCCACCCCACTGGTAAACAGGATGCTATGAGTTTTCTAAGAAAAGCATGTTATGCACAAAATAAGGAAAATAAAAGGGCTCTGACTCTCAGCCTAGGCTCTGACTCTCAACTTTGGTGCAATTCCATACAAGTGCTGGACTTGTGCCAGTCTGTGCCACTGGAAATTTTGTCCCATGCACTAACTACACAGATGTGAAGATGTTTCTGTCAAATTTTCATCCACACAGCTCTTTCTAATTGCTTTAGGGAATCAAGAGGTCATGAACTCAAGTGAAAATATCATTGATCCTAAAATATCTTACTATAGGGAAGGTATATTTTGTGTCATTTTGCTTATTTAATGGGTTTATTTCTACCACATCTGAAGAGATGCCTTGAACTAGAAGTGTGGTTGCTTGGTTTTACTATAGGCTGGTTAAGGACTCTCTGAAATTTGGTCTTCCTTGAATAAGCACATCTTTTTAAGCCAAAATGTTTTTGAGCACAACATGGAGACAAGGGGCTATAGCATGAAATCAGTGAAAGATGTGGTTTCTCTGTGTTGACAAAGAAAAAAATGAAAAAACATTGACTGTAGTTTTATGACAAGGTTTCCAAGACTAGAGAATGTCTTTAATTCACTTGAAGGACGTAGTGAGGTACTTTTTCCCACTAACCCACACCACAGTGTGGGAGTGAAAGACAAACAGACACAGAAAAGGAGAAAACTGACAAAATAAATTCACGTGTTCTGTCACAAATTTGTCCCCAGCAGTTTAATGTGTATGTATTTTTTATTATAAAGATGATGTTAGGCAATAATAAACCACATAGTACATCGAAATCATTAAATATTGCATTCACTATTGCCTCCAGAAAAATAAAACTGAAGAAAAAGCAACTCCTGGGTAAATGAAAAAAAGGAGCAGCAAGAAGTATAAATAATCAGAGACTATATTTGTTCTCACTAACTGCTAGGAAAAAGCTCATATGTTTAATTCATAACCAGTGTACTGAAGTCTCAGGTATTCTTCTTTACCAAAAATTAGCTTAGTTGTACAAACAATGGAAGTCTGGATTTTTTTTTTCTATTTTACTCAGCCAGTTCGCACATGCACCAAAGCACAGTCACCCAGAGGAAGGCCAATGAGCATTAGAAAGTTTGCATCTGCTTCCTGAGCCAACCTGAACACTTTCCATAGTGCACTTTTTCATTGCAGCATTGTGCTGCCATACAAGAGCCATAGGACTTCAGGCAGCTGGCTCTCTCCCTCAAAGCCCATCTGCACATTTTGTATAGGATATGTTAACTCACTGTCATCCAGCCTTGTCCTCTGGGATATGCTGTAACTCACAGAAGAAATGGAAGCACTGCAATGTATGTGAGATATATTCAATACTATGCAATATATAATGATCCATTACAGTTTACCAAACCTCTGAAAGCCCTGTGGCAAAAGGAGATTGTCTCTGCCAGATGTGATTTGGCCTTCATATGGTTTAATTTGAAAAACCCTGTTAAAATGTGTATCATATTTCCTCATGGTTCTCATGAAATTTAACTATAAATAATCAGGTGGAAAAAAAGGACAACACAAATGGCCTCAGTTTTTTCAGCACTCTGTTGGAAAAATGTTTTACCTTTTTAATACTACAGAGTCATCAAAGGAAAATGCCAGTAAAATCAATGAATAATCATTTTTACTAAATGCTAATAGAAAAACTTCCTAATTAATCAAGTACTTCATGTAAAACCTATAGATTGTATCCTAGAATACAAACTGTCAGAGTTCAGTTGCAAAATTCCAGTGAAGAGTCAGAGCAAATTTTCAAAACAGAAAATATTCTTTTGGTACTTTGCCAGAGTTAATTCATGTCAAAGCATTGTGGGCAGGAAGTTCCATTCTGAATAGGATTTTATTAGTCTTTATAGTTCCTATTCATGCTGTGCAGAATATATAATTGTGGAAAGTATGAGCTTCCTCTGAAACTGGTAACCAGAACTATTTTCCACTTAGAATAAATTAATCTCCCTCAGCATCAGTGTCTGAAAATGTATGTATATAATCTATGGAGTGTTTAGCCTTTTCCTCTACTCAGTGGACAGAAATAGAAATCTCAGTGTTCTTCATTTTGTCTGTATAATACCCTTTCCTTATGAAAGAGAACATTTTTCTCCATCTGCAACTGACTTCTCAATTAACCAGAACTTTGATCAGGTGCTTAACAGGAAAGAAGGTAATATCCAGTCCAGACTGCCAGAAACTACTCTGAGTTTTTACTACCAAGATAATAGAGCAGTGAAATTTATATCTTTAACATTGGTCTTAACCAACAGAAAGGACAGGGCTGGTAGTTCCATTCATGTACAGACCCAGCAGCTATATTGTCTTCCCGAAAAAGGATTGACTTAGAGTCAATTTTAAGCATCTCAATTAATGCCGTTACCCAAATATGAGGCAAAATTTCAAAAACAATTTATTTATTCAATTTTTTTTATTTCAACACCAAAGATCCTGTGTGACACAAATTTTAAAAAAAATCATCAAAAATCAAGGTTCGTCAATCTGAAGACTATGTCTTTGAGCTTGGCCTAGGATGCTTAGGAAGTCACATGAAAAACAGAGAAAGTAGATGGCAAAACTTCACCAACATGACTCCCACCTTCCAGCAAGTTTTGGCTCAGTTATTTCATCAGTCAGAGGCAGTAGCTTTACCTTTAAATGGACACTAAAACTGACATTTCTATGTCAAGATTGACATAGAAGATTCACTGAAGTTGTGCCAGAGGGTTCCTTTCTGCACACAGAATTCCTGTAGAGTGTTTGTTTCGATAGTTTACAAAATATGTAAGTTGCAGTAAAAGAGAGAGAGTTTAATAGTAAAAACTCTGCCTGGGGCAAAGAATGCAAAAGCAGAGCTTGACTCCAGGGAACGTTTTCTAATTTATGGCATGTAAAACATTCCCCCTGGGAGAACATCCATTTCTGTAAATTCACATAAAACTTAGTGAGGCTGTCCTAAGCTATAATACAGAGTTATAACACAGCTTCAGACTTCCTCAGGCACCAGAATGTTTGTACAAACAAGGGTTCTGACCTTTGGGCTATTGGGAAAAAGAAAGAAAAAGTTTATTTGAGATTTTGGAGAGGAAAAAGCATGAAAGGGTACATTTTAGTAGCTGAGCAATACCTGACACTAAGATTAAAGCTTACAAAAGAGTATTTTCAGCTTGTACTGTGTTGTCTCTTCAGTTTCAACAGTCAAGATCATCTTTGTGCAGCAGCCAAGACAAAGCTTTGCAGTGTTTTTGTGTTTGGATTGCAGGTACAAATTCTTGCTCTCATACCGACGTGCAAAGTATTGGTTAAGATTCTGAACCTATTGTACTCAAATCTATAAATATACACATCAAGACCTTTCTTGTATCAAGGATGTTATAATACTCTCTGCTGTTGAGACATAGGTTGTGTTTCAAGGCTACTATAAGCAACAGCATTCTTTCAATTTAAATGGTTTCTGTTTATTTTGTGCTGTGCAGCAATTGCCCTTTTACCTTGGGGATGGTTTTTCCTTTGAAAACTTAGCAGATGCAACAGGAAACACATCTCCAGTTTCTAAAACAGTCAATAATCACATACTGTCCTGCTACTTCGCTCCAATTTTTATTACAGATCTCCATAGGCACACGTATTGCCCTACTGGGGGCAAGTCATCGCAATTCCAAGCAGAAACAAAGTTCAAGAGAGCCATCGCCTTCCACATGACTGTTGTTCCTTCTTCAAATCCTTCCTGAAAGCTCTTTTTTTTACCATCAACTCCATTAAAATTGTTTGCAAGGTGTGTTTTCACTAACTCTTCTTATTCTCTACACCATGTTCTTACTGTTGTCTCTCGTCCTAGCACTGGCTTCCTACACCTCACAAGGCTCAGACTGAGGAGGGCAGTCCTTTTGTTATCAGCTTGTACCTAACATGGTCCTGATTCCTGTTCTGGCTCTACAGTGTTATGGACACAATGCTAAAAACTTTTCATGTTGGTCCAGCTGTAGCTGGAAGGCAGAGTTCACCTGTGGAGCAAACCTGGTCACACAGAGCAAATAACTTAGAGCTGAATTTTAAGCTCTCACTTCTCTCACGTACCTGTCAGCTGCTGATTCCAATCCTGGGGCAAGGTCTCCCTAAGCCTATAAGCTGCCTCACTCCTTCTGCACAGAACCCAGCAGCAGGTAGTGAGAAATGTTCACCTCTTTCTTTTGCACATCTACCTGACGTATTGTCAGAGTTTCCTAGCAGGAATTCATATTACAAAAATTTTTCTGGCAGTGCTCACTGCTTCAAACTTCATTTACACATGTGCAAAAAGATCTATTGACACAGCCTGGGGGAATAAAGGGTTCTACCACTCTGGAGTTAGAGGGTGAAATGGACCTCTACTGAAAGGCAGCGCCGGCATATATAATGGAACAATGGAAAGTGCTGGAAGGGTAGGTGGAGCTAGGGAGGAGAATGCTGATAGAAGACATAAAGAAAGAAAGTAGGGGTTGGACATAACCATAAATGAAAAGGGATAACTATATAAGGAAATGCTGCAATGCAGCACTAAATAGCCAATTAGGGAAAAGGGGAATAACAGGGAATACAGAGCAATGGGGATTTTTATGAGAATTGTAAAATAGGGTAAAACTGGGGGTAGAAATACAATGTGCTTAAAATACAAACTTGGGTACAGAGTCACAACAGTCCAAGCAGTCACTTAAATGTGCTAAAGGTGTTGTTTTCAGGAGTTCCACAGATCTCCTTGCAGACATTTATTTCTCTTTTCCACATTTCAAAGTCAAACTTCTCTTGGTCTCCCACAGCCTGTGACTTCAATTCAGCTGTGAAGCTCTCCCAGTTGTGTTTAATTTGTAAAGGTATAAATGACAATGCAACAAGCAGGAGATCAGTGCTTTAAAGGTGCAGAGCTAAAGAAGGTTTACTGGAAAATCAGCATTACTGCCCTTCATCTACTATATTAACATATATAATAAGCATATATTTGTTTCTGTACTTAAAATTTTTACACACCTTTCAGTGTAATAGAATTCTTGAGAAGATATATGCAACACTGATGATGACAATACTGATTCCCATTTTACTGTAGGTCAGCTTTAAATGTTCAATTTAAACAGGTTTGAAGATTGTCCTTAAAAAAAACAAAACAAAACAAAAAATAAACAAACAAACAAAAAAGCAGTAGTCTGGAGGAAAAGAGGCTTTTGTAATAATAATGTCTTTAGATTTGCATAATGTTTTGTAACTACAATACTTAGCACCTTAAGAAAACACACACTAAATAATAATAAAAATAATGAAACTGGAAAAACCGATGTGAACCAAAGCTCAATCAAACAAATAAACTTTCATTAAAAATCCGAAAAAGTACATGGAGATGGGATCAAAGATGGAGAAGAAACCACTCTAATTACATTTCAAATAGACTTGCTAATGAAGTGCACAAACTTCAAATGATTACTACATGTTGTGAAAGTTACTGTAAAAATCATTTTATATAAACATTTGTGTTTAATACTTGCATCATATTTTCCTAGAATAATCATCTGGCATTATGGCTTATCACATATTTATGTCTGTCTGTCACTGAGACTTGGCTAGACTAGAATAAATATTGTTCAGGTATCATTTCTTGTGTTCCAAATGTACAAATCAGTGTTTGTGAGTCATAAGAAGTCACAAAATATACATTTTTTAAATTATGTATGAATAATAGAGTAGAAGATCTGGAACCACATGTTACTTTTGTGTTCCTTCATTTGATGTGATTAATAATGGTAGTAGTTTCTTAATAACCATGATACTCTTTTGTACTAAGAACCATCTTCTCTATTCTTATACATGTGATCGTCTCCATCAGATGATGAAATTTTTTTCTGTTTCTTTTCATATTTTTGTGTTTTACTGTACTGATCATACCATCCTTGTCTTGTTTCTAGACCTTTCATTCTTCATTTAAAATTCTGGTATTTTGTATTAAAACTGAAAGCATTACAGATGTTTATGTTTCTGAACTTCCCTCCCCGGGGTACATATCCAGTCCTCACTATCAAAAAACAATATCCACTGAAGTCAATGAAGTCTGAAATTTTCCAAGAGCTTTTTTACCTTACAGAGCCAAGTACATTATTGACGTTGAGCAATAAATGATAGCCACAGATTGTGCTCTTAACTGTGTGGGAATTGATGGCAACTTTCAGTAGTCTCCAGTTTATTTAGGATTTCAGAAATAGTATTTATCTCTCTTTGTCTAACATAGCTGCTGCATTTCAAACAGCTAAAGACATTGGAAGGTATGTTTACCAACTCATTATATAGACTAAATACCTGGCTTTGCTCAGGGTCAGGTCAGAGTTGTATTGGGAAAAATACTTGACTGAAAATAGACTGTAGGTTTGCTGCACAGTCAGGGATGGTGATTTCTGGATGGAAAGAGGAGTTATCCTCATAGCTCTCCAGGCAACATGGTTCATAAGCAGAGGTGACAGCAATGCCAAGGAGCGAGAAAGCTGGAGATAGTTATTAACAGTAGTTCACTATCTAATTATGACTTTAATACCCATTTTTTACCAAAGCAGAACAAATCACTTCAAATGTAGCTCTGGTCAATGAGATATAATATGATATTTAGTAGCTGAGAGCATCATACTTTATACTAGCTGAGAACACCCTAGTCTTGAGTTCAGGCTGTGGTTGCTACTGCAGCAGAGGTATCCCACTCTAATCATAATCACTGTGCCACC
This sequence comes from Manacus candei, assembly GCF_025592945.1. Classification (NCBI taxonomy): domain Eukaryota; kingdom Metazoa; phylum Chordata; class Aves; order Passeriformes; family Pipridae; genus Manacus; species Manacus candei. The sequence continues at coordinate 712,567 of NW_026138059.1, forward strand.
GGCAGCAGATGAATGCAGAACTACAAGCTTCAGTTCCTTGTTGATTACCAGACTTTCAGTTCATTGCTTCCTCTTCTAGAAAAAACTAAGATGCAGAACCAGACTATTAGTATTCTGCAGTGAATAGGCAAATTTATTATGCAAAGAGTGAATGTACTTAAGATTTTTGCTACTGCTCAGCAAACATCCTGTAGGGCTATACAACTGGATATTAGGGAAAATGTAGAGTCAGCTCTTAGGAAACTGGATGGAGAATATTTACAGACTTACAGACTTAGGTTTAGCAAGTACTTTGCAGCTGTTAATAACAAATATGTTATGATGACAATTCAAAAATTGCCAGCTGCATTAGAGTAGCACCTTTGCTGTACTCAGATCCCATGATAAAACATAACATTTTAGGCAACTTGTCTTCCTCCACATACCCAGAAATATTAACCTTTGAGAGAAATACCCATACCTTAAGTAACTTTACCTGCAGAAGACCGTGGTTACTGTAGTAGACATACCCAAACTAGACTAACCGAGAATAACAAAACAGTATGCCACAGGGGACCCTGAGCATCAACTCCAGTTTCTAAGCTATCTTAAAACTCACATAATTTTTATTGCAACTACTACCAGTGCTCAGCAGAGTAAAACTAGTTCAGATATGACTGTACTAGCTACATCCTAAGCGCTGGCTGCAGTACAGACTCCCCTGAGCACTATATTATAACATCCACCTGTACAGCTTTGTACCTGACAGGACAGCTGATTCTGCTCATTGAGTGGGGAATGCCTCTGGACTGGAATGTTGTTCATATCTGCAAGCAGATTCTATTTAATCACATATGATGGGTAAATAGGGAACCTTGCTGATGCCAAGACAACTATGCCTTTTTCTGGTAAATAAGAAACAACCACAGTCTGTTGATCCTTATTTTCTAGCCATAGTATGTGAACCCACCTATGGTAGTTCATCTGCCCCGTTGCTGGCATTCTCTCTTGCAGGTAAGAAACAAACCAGAAACTATTAATTGCTTGCTAAATTACCAAAAAAAGTCACTAATGCATAAAAATACATGTAGTTAAATAAATTATAACTTGTAATCAATTTGTCTGAGAGCAAAATGGCAAATTAAGGATTGCAGAATATGTTGTACCACTCATAGGACAATTACTGTACACTAGTACCATTGAACAAAGGAAATTATAGAGATATTTCCTGTAAGAATTCTCAGCCACTGCATTGCAGGAACAAGTTTGAGTATCACTAACATATAACAGCCCCTAATGCTTCCATAAATGAAATCCAGTAAAAGGCTACTATCATTAATCATTAGTTGTAAAGTGCTATCAAGCAATTTAACCTACAGAATTAGCCCACTGTAACAACCACGGTATAGTTCAATCTCTGTAATAATGCATATTCAATTATCTAGCTCATCTTCTTCTGTCTTTATTATAATTGATAGTCACAAACTGCTTAACTGAAGCTCTCCATAAAAAAAAGGAAAATGAAAAGTTTGGCATGTAGTCATTCCTACCCACAGGGTATATGAAAAGGTCAATGTGTAATCTGTATTTTTCAAGCCACCATTGGTTTTGAAACTGTCCTTAATCCACTGCCTTAGAACAAGTCTGTATACTTCACTCCCTACCAAATGTGGCAGAAGTGCAGATGCCTACAAAGATGTGTGTAGTATTACACTAATTTGTAACAGAGTGTGGGGACAGTCACTGGAGTTGCTACCAGCACCATCACATTTTTGGACTCGTCTCAGTGTTCCTCTGGCCAGGACAGCCTATTTGCCCCTAAGCAATGCCTGGGAACAGATCAGAGTTAAGACAGACCAGGAACAGTTTCCATAGGCAGTTTGCATTCAACAGCCCTGTTTTGTAGCCTAAGTGTGTCTAGACTGTGCTACAAGGCTAGTCCTGGCACTGTTTGGTGTACCGGTCCATATAGATGTACCTGCAGTCCATCCATACAAAGCTCATGCTTTCAGGAGCAAGGTCAGTACTCTAAAAAGTACTTAAAAAAACTTATAAACCTGAAGATAAAAGCTACCAGGGCCTTCTTCAAATGATTCAGATTTATAGCAGTGATTAGCCCATCTGAAGGTAAGTTTGAGATTTCTGCTTCAGGACAATACTACTCGATAACTTCTTGAAGTACCTACTTACCTACATGAATTTGACTATGTCCTAGTTAGAACAGACACACCATCTATAATGCTGCTGATGCCTTTGAGAAAGCATGCGGGATCACCCTTGAGGAGAAAAGGCAATGCAGAAAGAATCGTGCCTTGCAGAATATACCACCTAAGGAGTCTTTCTGCTGTGCCTTTTGCAATCAGACATGCCTGTCTCATATTGGCCTTTTTAGCCACCAGCGCGCTTGTGACAAACGTGGGTAGAGCCCTTCCCAAATCTTCATTCGCAAAGCTCAGCCATGATGATGAGTTAGAACAGCTGGGACCAGTTCATCACTGGATGGGTGTAACCCAAAACTGTGTATTCTATAGCCTTCCATGCCATTTCCCAGAAACTGTTATCACTAGACCATTTACACCCTCTGCCCAGAGCAGCCTGACTCCTCAGGCTATAAACTGGGTGTTAAGAGGCCTGCGAGATAGGAGGATGCTCCTGTCCTCACACCCATTGTGGAACTCCCTGCCCTGAGGGAGGTACTGGGCATTCCTGCCTGAACTGGAGGATATATATAATCTTGGAGTCTTGGAACTTTTTTAACCACTCATGGGATCCAGAGGAAGACTGCAGACCACCACTTTTCAACCAGACTGCAATCACCACTCTTGACCAGACTGCAACAGCACTCTCACCAACAGGTTTTTCCCTCTCCTCTTACTTTTGACTCAGGGGGCCCAAAGAACACCACTCTGTTCATGCCCCAAGGTGCTGGGTTATACATTTGGATTTTGTGGATTAAAACCAACTGTTTGTCTGTATAATCGTATTTATTGTATTATTTTATTAAATTGTTATTCTGACTTATAATCTCTCCTTTGAGTTGAGTCCATTTCCCCTGCAAGTTTACCTTTAAACCAGCACAGAGTAGTAGTATGGCTTCACGGATCTTTCCTTCTAAATTTCCAACAACACAGAATGAAAGAATCATATCTGGACATAGGAACATAGCAATATAAAATATAGAATCATAGAATCACTAAGGTTGGAAAAGACCTCCAAGGTCACCGAGTCCAATCTTTGACTGAACATCACCATGTCAACTAAACCACAGTACTGAGTGCCACATCCAGTTGTTTCTTGAACACTTCCAGGGACAGTGACTCCACCACCTCCCTGGGCAGCCTGTTCCAATGCTTAACCAAGCTTTCAGTGAAAAAATTCCTTCTGATGTCCAACCGGAACCTCCCCTGGTACAGCTTGAGGCCATTTCCTCTCATCCTGTACTCTACTTGCCTGGAGTAGAGGTCAACTCTACAACTTCTTATATGGAGCGACAAACTGAAACTCCTCTTCTCCAGGCTAAACAGTTCCAGCTACCTCAGCTGCTCCTCATAAGACTTACTCTCTAGACCTTTCACCACCCCTTGCCCTTCTCTGGATGTGCTCCAGAACCTCAATGTCCTTCCTGAATTGAGAGGCCCAGAACTGGACACAAAGCTCAAGGTGTGGCCTCAACAGTCCCAAGTACAGAGGGACAATCACTGCCCTGGTCCTGCTGGACACACTATTCCTGATAAAAGTCCTCTTGGTCACCTGGGCACGCTGCTGGTTCATGTTCAGCTGCTGTTAACCAGCACCCCCAGGTCTTTTTCCACCAGGCAGCTTTCCAGCCACTCTTCCTCACGCCTGTAGCGCTGCATGGGATTATTGTGACTCAAGTGCAGGACTCACCTTGCCAAATCAAATAAGAGAGGGTATCACTGAAGCTGTATGCAACTGAAAATCCATAAGCATCAATAATACCTAGAGAGAGAATATAGAATAAGAGCATGGAGCCTTTTCTTTCCCCCAGGTATTTTGTTTTCAGCTTCTAGCAAACAACAATTTAGGGGTTTCTTGAGCTGAAAATGACACTCAGGCTCTTTTCTTTTTTTTTCCTGAATTTCTGCTCTGAGTTTGTTCAATGTCTTTCCACATTTCATTATATTTTCAGTTTCCAAAAAATCCCATGGCAATCCTGCATTGTGTGAAAAGTGTGTAAGGGATGAATGACTAGGTTACATGTAAGGATTGGAAAATAAATAATGCATTCAATTTCAGTATTTTAGGAACATTTTTCAGTGCTGTGGCATTTTAAAAAATAAATGGATGATCAGAACTTTTGAACTCTATACCTTGAATGTTAGAGCATTTAGACCACTTTATGCTCTGAATACTTAGGCTTAAGGACATAACACTGTCTTTTTTTTTCACCTTTACTATAAACCTATAAAAACTTTAGTATTTTCAGCATGTCAGGAAAATAGTCTATCTATACTGACAGTGTTAATGTTATCATTTGTTCCATCTGTTGATGCAAACTTTTGATGATATTCTCATGAAGAATTTCCCTTTGGGGAATGTGCTCTATGTATTTGATTTGCTTTCTATGGCATGTTTTCCAATATTGAAAGACATGTGATTTCTTTTTTATAATCCAGTAAAAACAAAACAATGGGTTCATGGCATATTTGTTAATCAGTTATACAAAGAGAGAATTTTATCTTTGGGTAATTTTCTCATTTGTTAAATTTTTTCCTCATACTGTTGATGCAGTGGCATTTTGCACACAGAAATAAATCAAAATGTAGTTGAAATAGATAGTAGCATCATTTTTCTGTTGATCTACTGCAATGAAAAAACTGACATTGGGAAAATCAGAATACTCTGTAGACCACAAGAATGTCCCTGGACATAAATGTTGCAAGATGTACTTTCTGAAATGTTAAAAGGAAATTTGCAGCATTTGGTTGGGTAAATTTTGCTGTGGGTTACATAGAACTTAACAGAGACCTCTCCAGAAACTGTACATACTTATTTCCTGGACTGTTATTCTTAGTCATAATGAAGTGCCACTGCTTGATGAAAACCTGAATATAGATATTAAGCTACCTAAAGAGGTAGCTTCACCTCTGAGCTTATCCTTTCCTGGCACACAAATCAAATTAGTTTGTTATCACAGGGGGAAAGCAAGTCAAAGCAGAAAATGTGATGTGTGTCTAAGACAGGTGAGATGAGTCACATTCTGAATGTGTACAAATTTCTTTACTGGAGTTAAAGAAAACTTAGTTTTTCTTTACAAACAGACTTTGTAACCGAAACTGTCAAAGGACTGTCTTTGGTTGTGAGCCAACCTGATGTGAATCGTTTGTATCTGTATCACTAAACTCTCTTACCTTCTCAACAGATTTGCTTTGCTGACTACCGTACCCCCAGACCACACCAACCATGCCAGAGGATTAGCCATGGACAAGGCACTGAGAAACCCACTTTGACCAGCAAATTAGACTACATAATCCCCAGAGACACCTTCCAACCCAAATCATTCTACAAACCTTTGATTATTTGGAAGACTACTAGCACCACAGACCTGACAGTGTGTATAGCAATAGCCTAATACAAAGGATCACATTGCATAAACCTCAGGCTCTTTGGCTGATGTAGAATAATCTACAGACTAAATATACAATGGGAACAAAAATGTTAAAAAATAAAAACCTGACCTTTTCTTGTTTGCACATCTGATTTCAGTAAATAATGTTTTCTGACTAAATCTATTATGCTGAAATTTCTGTGCATCCCTAGTAAAAGCAGGAATTTCCTTATTCTTTGGTATTGTGATCATTTTCCTGACGAATGGGGAAGCTGTGATTCAGGCTTCTAAGGTATAAATGGCAAAAAATATACTATTAATAAAAAAGTCTGTAATCATTAATGTACTCCTGTAAGTTCAAATTACTGTTGCAGTGCTAGTATTGTAGTGTTGCAGCTTGTCAACTTGTACTATATTATGTTGGATAGCTAGGTCTGGCAGTATCCCATGTAAAAAAAAATTAAAAAAATAGGTGAGAAAAAATCATGAAAGTATCATACATCCAATTTTGTGAGTCTGAAGGTACAGACCTCATCCATCTTGATCCCATCCAAGACAGCTTGAAGTTCAAACTTTAACCAAATATCACAGTAGGAGTAATTGTCTTTACAATCACAGCAGACTCATAGATGTAGCCTATGACTTACACTTTGGTAGGAAGTGCAGTTCCATAAACACACATTATGTTCTACAGAAGTTGGGTATGACAAAAAATCATGGTTCTTCTCAAGTTAAAATAAGTTTCCTCCAGAAGTTATAAGTGTAATTTTAGCACACGTGGCTGTATTCAAGACATCCACCATGCTCACACTTTGATAGTAGCACACCTGGGGCAGGGTGGATGTGCAGGAACCACAGCCAGTTCTCAGGGCTTCACATGGGGCTTTACAGCACATGAAAGCTGTGGTTCTTCACACCTGAGCTGAGTAATCAGGCCTGCATGTATGAACACAGCCACACAGCTGATGCCACTCCAAACATCCCTGTTGTTTTCATTAGTACAATATGACAGAATAAAGCTCTGCAGCACACTGAAGAATGCATATTGATATGCATAGTGTTTATTTGAAACTGATATCAGTACAGGAAGGTGTGAGGGGAAAAGCAGGTGCTAAGGCAGAGTTTGAGAGGGGTATGGGATTTGTTCAGAGAAAAAGAATAAAATGTAAAGATGATCACAGGCTGTCTTGCTCATTTGAATTATTTTTAAAATACTACTTTCCTAGACATGCACTGCAATTTTATATCTGCTGGCTACTGCTACAGATAATGTGAAAAAATTTAAGTAGCTTATTAATATGAGCCTGAATAATTTTGGTTCCTAATTCATTCATAATCTTTGGGGATAATCAATATTTTATCAAACATTTGTTGAAAAAATAGAGCCACGACAGTGGTCATGAGGCTGAGTAGTTAGCTTATAATGGGAGGCTGAGGGAACTGAACATATTCAATCTGGAGAAGAGATGGTTCTAAGAGATAACAGCAGATTATCAGTAACTTTGAGGTGCTTATGGAGCCATACTGTTCACAGTGGTGGATGTGGCAAGAGACCAAGACCATGTCTCAGGAGTTGAACTAGGAGAAGTTCAGACTGAAAATAAGGAAAAAAAAAAACCACAAGGACAGTCAAGCATCGGTACTAATGAGGTTGTGCATCTTTGGAGGTTTTCAAGACACAACTGGACAAATAGCTGAAGAACCTAGTGTGATCTCATAGCTGATCATGCTTTCAGCAGAAGGCTGGAATAGAGGCCTCTTGAGATCCCTCCCAATTTGACTTATCCTATGCTCCTATGATCTTGAACATTAATTTCCACAAAAGTGTATTATAAACCTGATATGGTTTGAAGCTGACTCCCTGCCAAGTCTCCAAACCTTACCACAAGAAGTCCCCCCCCACCAAACCTCAGGGAGAAGAGGAAAAAAAAACAAGAGAACCGAAACGAGAGACAGCTAAAGCAATATATATAAATATATTTACACTTATATTACAGTTATATACAATTGAAATATACATACAATTTCAAAAGGGAAAAGGAAGGGGGAAGGGAAAAAGGAACACAAACGAAATAAAATATACACTATCAATAGCCCAAGATCTAGCAACTAAAAGAATTAGCAAAAGAATATCTTACTACTCTCCTTGGGACAACGGAAAGTCACACTGGAACAACTGCTGGCAACCTCTGTCTCCCAAGGTCGGCAAGGCCTTACCAGGCCTCGCTCCCCAACACGGCAGACTCAACAGCAGGGAACCTGCACCTCCAAAGCCACGGAAGGAAAGAGAGGGCAAAGGCCTCTCCTCCTTTCTTCTTATACCCTAGCTTATGTAAAAATCGTAGGGAATACTGGGTAAATCTGGGCACTTCCTTGGTTACAAATTGGTCACCAAGGAAGGCCTAGACTAAACTACCACAAAGCCAAAAAAGGTCTAAGAAAGTATTTTAATATTCTTGGCATTCTAAAGTTCAAAAATAAACAATTTCTAAAAAATTGAATTTCTAAGTGGTTTTCCACCATAAACACCTATATTAATTTTTTTCTCAAGTAACTGAAATTATTTCCCTGCTAAGAACATCCTGAAAACTCCATGGCACATCCCTTTGTTAGAGATTGTTAATATGCTTTCCTTTATTTAGCACTTTACTACATCTTATCTTAAGAAAACACTTAATTCTACAATGTGGAAGGTAATTTTAAGGAGAAGACATTTAGTGAAATGAGTTGATATCGATTTCACTAATTAGTTCTGAAAAGAATCTCACTGAGAATGCAAAAACCCAGTCCTGCAGCTGTGGTCAGTGTGGGTCTTGATTGGCAGCTTTTTGTTTGTTTTCAATGATTGTTCTTTTATGAAGCAATAAAACAAAGGCTTTGAACAAGTTTAGGGTAGAAACATTCCTGTGGAGCCACATAATCTTTAATTTATAAAAAGCTGAAGAGAACTTTTAAGTTCTATGGTACAAGCAGAGCAAATTGATCAGCAAGTGTTTTATTTTCTCTTCATTACAACACAGATAGGAAAACACTCTTTGACAGAAGAAAGCAAAAAATACAGACTGTGATGGGGGAAAGGATGATTGGGGTCCAGTCATAACAAAAGTCTCAAGTCAAGTGGATATCTTTACTGGAAAAAAAATGGAATGGTAACTCAGGTAAATGATAGAAAAATGAAAATGTAAGTTGTAAATGAAAAGAAATCTGGGAGGTGGGGAGGAAAAATAAATATTTTTATGATACCTTTGAAATACAGAAATAGAAAAACTGTGTATAATAAATAACCACACTGGTTTTACTTGAGGGAAAAAAGTTGTAAATGCTTGGATATAAGATACAAGTATTGGCCTGTTGTCAATAGTGCCCAACAACAGAGAACCATCAGGGTACAGCAAGTCTGCAGCTACCCAAAGCTTCTTCCCAGCCTCCAGCAATTTGTAACTTGAGGACTTCCTGAGCGAGAAAGCCTTTTATCTGTCTTCTTTATATTTGATAAATATTATAGGATTTTTGAGATGTTTCATGAACCCACATAAAATTTATCATCTATAATAACCCATGAGAAGGAATTAGCGCCTAAACTACACACCATGTGGAGCATGGTGGTTTTGAACCCATCCCCTCTTGGAATCCGCTGAATTTTCTAAGCCTTTCTTGATTTTCTGCATGACACTCAGGATCTATAAAATCTGAAAGACTTTCATTATATGTCATCGTTATCCCTGCCTCCCCTAGACAACTTCTTCCCAGTCTCAGCCTATGCTTCAGTCATCTTTATGATCCTCTCTGCATTATTTTATATAGACTTTCTGGGACAGGAAAACCAGATTATGTGTAGTATTTAAGATGTGAGCATAAAATATATTTTTACAGTGATATAAGTTGATGGGTTCTTCTCTATTCCTTTTCTAAAATACCTATAATATATTTGCTTTGTTGAATCTTAATGAGCATTAAGCTGATGTTTTCACAAAGTTGTTACAAAGTTAGATATTGTCTCTTAATGCCAATATTCAATCTAGAGACCACCATTGTGAATATTAAAAGAAAAAAAAATCCTTCATTTTTTACAGATGAACAACTTTTCCACTGACCTTCCTTCACTTTGCCTCTCTTTTGATGGCTGCTCGACAGAGGGGATTATAAAGTAATACAGCAATTTCTTTATGCTGAGTTTAGTCTCAGAATGAATTGGTAAAATATATTCTTCAGACCCATACAAGTAATATACAGGCAATGTCAGAGAACAGGTTAACAGTGAAGTGCTAAAATAATTTGATTAACAGCTGCAAGGTTTGAAAGCCAGATGAAACGCTCCAGAAAGTTCCAGGGGAAAAAAAACCCAAAACCTTACTTTAATCTGCTATTATCAGGGAGTACTGGAGGATGGAAAGTACTGTGATTGTCCTTAAGAACTGCATTGGCAATGATCCAATTGGGCAAATGGAGGGGGAAATGGAAATCAAGTTTGAGATTACCTAGATGAACATGTGATGCTGGCAACCTTCTATTGCTCTTTATAGAGGAAACCTGTGACTCTCTAAATTACTTTAATTTTTCAAGCAAGCTAGCAAAATTTAATTAAAACAAGACCTGATTATAGGAATTATTAGCTTTTAAAACTTTTACAATATAGAATTTTACTATTCCTGGCATTAAGAAGTTGACCAGTATTTTACCAGAATTAATAAAAAATTAAAAATTTAGTAACTGTTATATGGGAGGTAATAAAAACCTGATTAGTGTTGGCTTTTACATAAATTTAACACAGAAATCTAAGACTATAATTTAGTTGTTTGCAGTCCTTCTCTATTCAATAGAGAGAAATATGTACATTCAGATAATGATTTATCATATCCTAAACCAAACCTCATATAGGTCAGAGGAACTGCTCTTTGGAAATATGTCTCTCACATTGATGATAGATAGAGTTCAAAGGAGTTAGTGAGATCAATTAACTAAATTTTAGATAGTCAAAGTCAGTGAGAGGATTCCCTCTCTCTACAGCGACATAGAGAAGCCATTGTGTAGTACCACCAGCATTGTACAATACTCACATTGCACTAGCCTCAAATATTGGATAGAGTTTTTGATCTTTTTGTGTTAAACATACACAAGCCCACAAAATCTGTCTTGTCTGAGATTATAAAATTAAATAGATTTAATTCTTCAAGTGAATATTTGATTCCAGATACACATGACTTTAGCATCTCTGACTATCAAGGCATCCTTTCTGGGATAGACTGTCCTCAGTCTTGCGTGACAGAAAGGAAATCAAAAGGAAAAAAATATCCATTGTGAGCTATGTGACCTTCAAGGATTTATGCAATCAGCATAATCTCTGCCTCAATGAGTTATACACTCACCTGTGCCACAATGCCGGGGATATTTCTGTTTAGTTACTAATTCAGTTTATGAATTATATAACTAAATCAATGGCTCCCATTACTTGTAATTTGAGCTATCGACTTTTCCTTTACTTCATATGATTCAAGTGAAGAAATTTCCTCACTGAAGAGGGGGAAAAAAAGGCAAAAAAACCCCCAACTTAAAACAACAAAAGTGAAATCAAGCAGAGTGAAAAGAAAGTGGCTTGCAGCTTTTTCAGGCCTGAGATAAGGCATATGGTATGCTAACAAACTACAGGGAACAGTAGCATATCTTTCTGTCATGAAATGTAATTTGTGTCAGGAAATCATGTTTCTACTGATCACAAAGATCTAGAAGTACTGGAGGATTTAATGCAAAGTCACATGTTCTTGGGATTTTTATGATCTGTAATTCATTATATAGAAGTCTCAGAAAAGGGGATTTTTCCAGCCCAAGTGTCCCTGGATCTGTAGGTTTGTTGGACCTCTGAACCCTAACCCTAATTGTAATGGCCACTATGAGCTTAGTCTGAGGTGCCCATCACCATTGGTGGCCCAGATCTAAAAAGTGTGGAAGGAGAAATATTGGTACAACGCTGAGCTCCCCTTGGCATGTGTTCTCCAGCACCACTGTCCCTGGAGCTGCAGGTTTTGTAGTTTTCTGAACCCTAACATTAATTCACTGCTATGAGCTGAGGCTGAGATCTCCATGGGTGTACCAAGACTTAAAGTACCAAGTACCATGGGTGGCCAAGACTTAAAGGAGAAATGTTGGTGCAGTGCTACGCTCCCCTTTCTATGCCTTTCCCAGACCCAGTGTCCTTAGAGCTTTGACTTTCTGATTCTCTGAACCCTAGCTCTAACCATAATGGTGTCTTTTGTCTGCAGATAAGAACTCCAGCACCATGGGTGGGCCAGATAAGAAAGCTGTAGAAGGAGCAATGTTGGTGGAGTGCCATCCTCCATTTGGCATGCTGTTTCTGGCTCTGAGTAACCTGAGAAACTCGGAGCCATTTCTGTCTCTGACTAAGCTGGAAGGTTCCCTGCCCACGGCAGAGGGGTTGGAACTAGATTATATTTAAGGTCCCTTCAAACCCAAACCATTCATGATCGTATGAAAACCGTGAGCAAAGCTTATCACCAACTGTTTTTTTGTTGCTTGCAAAGAACTTGTAGATTTGGTCTTTCACATCATATCTTTTGTAAGTAGTAAGTTTATGTGGCACCCACACATTTAGTCTGATTATATTAGTTTTCTCTTTTTCTTATTTAAGAGTAACAACTGAAGAACACCCCTAATATCAAAGATTTTCTGAATTTGGTCTAAGCTGAATGCAGAAGCATCCCTAGTCTGAGACCAGAAAAGAGCCAAATGTCTTCTGAACATGAATAGACAACCCCATAGCTGTCTACATGCACAAGTGTTTCCATCTGCAACCTCACTGCTCTGTACCAGGAGGAACAAAGAATACCAAGTGACCACGCTTTGCACGGCCTGCTTCAAAATCCTGCTCTGAGGAAAATAAAGCAGGTACTTCAGCCCACACAGTCTGCATCAACTTCTACCAAGGCAGAATAAAAATGAGCAATTTGTGGACTCTTTTCTTGAAAAGCTATTTAATGTTAAATACCTAAGCTTACCTTGGAGACCAGATACCATTCTCCCCTTTGCTAATGCACACCCTACTGTGAGCTGTGGTCATCTTTTCTCTCACTTTTTCTCCCTACAGGCCTGTGAAATTTGTAGAGCTACTCAGCTTTTGAAGATGAATAGGATGTCACTTCCTCATTCTGTCCCAGCTTGAGGTCATTCCAAGTTTCACAAGGTACCTAACTCAAGTGTGTGAATGGTACCAAAGTTTAGAAGATAAGGAACATTTCAGATTCAATTGTCACCTGTTTCCTACTGTGTGGTTTCATTGACCCTCTCGCTACTGGATATTTGGGCACTTATAGCTGCCCCAGGCTCCCTGGTCAACACACAGGAAACTCAGCAGAGTGAACTGCATTCCTAGAGTTGGCTAACTAAAAGCTGGCTATTTACTAAGATACAATTCATGTCCTTTCTGGTTTGAGTATTCGGAAAAGAGGAGGCTATAAACCATCTTTAGATATTTATTGTATATGTAGTCAGTAGTTCACACTGGCAAGGTTATTAATGTTCCTAAAATAGCCTTTCACTATTATTAATAGGAGAATAGAAGAGTCCCTCCAGGGCCTTTTGGCAGCAAGCCAGATGGCAATGACTTGCTTAGAGTTGTAAATTTCTTAAATGAAGGTGGCAAACAAAAATTTTTACCAGCAAATACAGCTTTTTTCCAGGCAGTGTTTAGAGTTAAAAATAAAACTTTATGATGCATACTGCAATTTAGGGAGCAGGTGCTTTTCACTGCCTAATTTGAAATGGATTATCCATAACTAGATGTATGCCTAGTGCTTTCCAATGAGAATCACAGAATCATGGAATATTAAGGGGTTGTAATGGACCTTAAAGATTATCTAGTCCCAACCTCCCTGCCATGGGCAGGGACACCTCCCACTAGACCAGGTTGTTCAAGGCCTTCTCCAACCTGGCTTTGAACACTGCCAAGGTTAGGGCATCCTCAACCTCCCAGGGCAACCTTTTTCAGTATCTTCTCATTCTCACAGTAAAAATTCTTCCTAACATCTAACTTAAATTTCCCCTCTTTCAATTTATACCCATTACTCCTTGCCCTATCGCTGTAGTTCCTGATGAAGAGTCCCTCTCCAGCTTTCTTGTAGGCCCCCTTCTGATACTGGAAGGTTCCTATGAGGTCTACATGCAACCTTCTCTTCTCCAGGCTGAACAATGAGGACTGAATCTTGACTAAACTGTTTACTTATTTTGATCATTAGCCCAGAACAAATGAAAAAACCATTACTGAAAGCCATTACTGATAAGGTCTGTGAGATAGAGATGTAAATAATATAAAAGACAGAATTACTGTCTTACAGAATTTTCAAAAAAGCCAAGTATAAAGTCACATATGAAGGCACTTATAATTTAGACTTCGTCAAGAACATGGATTTCCCTTGCTAAGGCCTGGGTGAGCCTTAACCATTTGCCAATTATGGGATCAAAAAGCTCATACAGTCTTGCAAGTATATGCAGGAAAACATGAAGTAGAACTAGCAAGTCTAACATCCCTCTGTTTTAAACACTGACAGTGCTCTTATTGAAGCACTTGCTTTACATCTTATGTCTGCAATTCAAGCAGGAAGTTTTTGAGAAGGTTCAGGAAAGAGTCATTCATATACATTCATATACATGATTAATGAGAAAATTAGCATCATTGACATGCAAAAGTTCCAAGAGAAGAAACAGAAATATGATTACTGAGAAGGCTCTCATCCCGAAAGTACCTGCAACATCTGGTGAAGGTGTTTGTCTGAAAGTGTAAATTCAGGTGTGATATTTTATTTAGTAGTAAGGCTATTTAACAAAGTTACTAGGCGACATGGAGGGCCTATTTTACTGTAAATTAAGTTAAAATTAGATGTGGTTTTCTAAATATGTTCAATTTCAATCACAGCTATTTGATTTTTTTTTCTTTTTAAAGCTTTACAGAGAATGTGAGAGGTGGATTATCAAAATATTTCCTTTTGTGTCTAAAATCTGTGAACAATCCTACTCTCCTATTCTGGAGTGGGAAGGGGAATGTGCTCAAAGAGAGAGACTAAAAAGAAAACAGAGCTAATGGCAGAGAAATCAATTATGCTTTTAGAAATCTCTCTGTTTTGTAAATGTGATTTAAGTAAGCAAGATGTACTCTCACAGAAATCATCAGGCAGGTTGTTTTAAAGACTCACTTCATTTCAAACTGAATTGTGTTTTCCATACCAAACCTATTTGATCCCAGGTCTTCCACATCCATGGAATGAATGCACCTCAGCTGTTGAACCACTGTCAGTGCGACCTTCATTTCCCAGTCATGAAGGTACTGCTGGGATGGAAAAGAAAGATTACAGAGCTCCAGGTTTAAATGATGCCTTCTGAGTAAAGTACACAAGCTGGAGAAAAGCCCCAGAAGAGGACACTTCTCTGTACTGACACTTCACACAAAAAAGGAAATGGGAAATTTTGGCTGAACATCTACTTCAGCTGTCCACAGCAATGATTTCAAGTCAAGATTTCCAGCTACCAGGAGGACACTGGCAAGTACCAGCAGGTTGGACATGTTGGCTTAGTGAGTTGCGTTTGCTCTTGGGTTGCATATGGTATCAGAACAAGAAAGTTATGGAACTGCTGCACTGGGGCTTTCACTCTAGCAGATATTTCCAAGAGTTTATGTCTTCAAGGAGATGTTGAGTTTTTTAGCATTTAGCTGGTAGAAAGAGGCATTTCTTGGCTACCTCATCTACTCTCTGGCAAAGTCCTATGCCTAATTGTTAATGTAGATGTTTTTGGCAATTCCTTCAAATGCCAAACTGCTGATTTGAACATGAGAGTTGCTGGTTTCCACATTCAAGGATGTGTATATGTTATATCAAAGAACATGACACACACATCTTGGTGGAATTCTTTTCCACCAGGAAGTCTCTTGCCTTCTTTGAAATCTAAGAAGCTATAATATGACTTCTTTAGTTTTGGACTTAGCTTCTCTAAAAGACAGACTTCAGCCTTGACAATTTGCCTGAGAAAAACTTACTTTCATCATGAACTTTCCTAACTGAAATCAGCAACTTGCTTTCAGAAAGTCACATATCACAAATGCAACTGAGCAAAAGAAAGTTTACATTCCTCTTGCTTTGAACAGTGCATATCAAAGTTTCTAATTTCAATTGAAATTCATGAGTCACACAGCCTTAAAGCTCAAACAAGATTCACCGGAAATCTGCATTTCTCTATATAAGGTGTTCATTTTATTGTCATTCCTCATAATCAGTGACAAGCAGAATATCAGAAAAATCAGAGGTAAAAAGAATTCATTTCTGCTTTGCATGATCACAGCCAATAACTGACAGCCTCACATGAATTAGTTTACTGTTTCTCCTTTTTAACATTGGTGCTTATTTTGTCTCTGCCCTTTATGTTCATTTTGATTGCTGTCTGGAAAATTTACAACATTCAGGATTGGTTTCTGGTTATTGCAATTTGATTTTCCCTGTGCTTGGCTAATTGCATCTTTCATTTCTCACAGATCATTCTGTGAACAGATGACAACAGAAATTAGTTCCTTCAGAAAAAATGTTTTTGCAGTCCTAGAACTCCAACCTCGTTGGAGATTATGTAACATATTGTTGCACCTTTATTTTAGAAGAATGTTTCTACATATGTTTATTTATTTGTAAATTTTGTCAAAAATGGAAATTTACAAGAACTTAGCTGACTTACTGACTTAAAAACACATATCCTATTAAAAGCATATGGGATTGTAGAGAAACTTATGAACATCCTAAAATTTAACAATTGCTGTTCGGAAACGGAAAGGTCTTGTGAATAGACTGCTCCTTTCTATAGCCCCCTAAATCCAAGGCTCTAGTGTGGCCCCTTCAAACTAGCAAGAACTAATAGTGCCAAGAGAAGCTGCCTGACCACGCCACTGGCCTCTCCCTGCGCCACTACAAGTATTTTCATGGCCTCATGGTAAACCATGTTGGGGAATGATTGAAACTAAATGTTCACTTGTTTGGGCTGGTTTTTGATTGGTTGGGGTTTAATTTTTTTTCCAAGGTCGCCTCTTCAAAACAGAGCTCTTGTACAACTTGAAATGACAGAGAAATTATAGAAAAATTATTGGAATAAAAAAAAATTCTAAACTGCTGGATAGCAAACACAACTTTGATAACATGGCCTCCATACTATAACAACCAGGACTGTCTTGCCAAGCATATAGCAAATAAGTCAAACTGTAGCAATGGTGTCTGAATATTTTGACTGATTTAGCCTGGATCAGACTTTTGCTGATAATACCTTCTCTTGAACCTCACTAAGTGGGCATGCACAGGGTCTAGACACCGTCTCCCAAACTTAAATGAAAACAGTAGGGTTTTTCATCTACTGTGATCCCAATCAGTTCTTAGTTGTGGTAATACCACTAAAACGTGTCATATTTTCTATGTGTCTGTGAACTCATGGTAGCTGGAGATATTCAACAGTTCTTGAAGGCACTATTCAGAAGATAGCTTTTCTATACCTCTTCTCATAATTGCATTGCTTCCTGTTTCTTATACATCCTTTCCTGAGAGTATCTACATAGTCTTGAATTAGCTAGTTTTGAATAAGGCTAAAAGAAATGTCATTCAGAACAGAGATAAGTACCGTGTAGGCAGTTAGGTAGAAAAATAGCTAGCATGTGGAAAATTTGGCAGAGGGTGGGGATAGAATGCATCTTGTATGTCTGTGGCATCTCAAAACCATTAACCTGTCATTTGGGATTCCCCTCCCATCAACCAGGCAAGCTATTAACGACCATTTGTGTCTCACACTGTAGAAATCCCCAAGAAACAGATTCAAACTAATAAATCCAGAGAGACTAGAACAGAACAAACAAGTCCAGAAACGGCATAAATATGTACAAAAATGTTCATGAGCTGGCAGGTGAAAACATCCATTTCATTTCCAGTTTCATACTAGTTTTCATGTGTCCAGGATATGGTCACACATAGCTACACACACCTTTATATATGAGCTAAGGGGGCTTCTGACAAGTCACCACCTGTGTCCATGATTTTACCAAATTGAGGGATGTTGGTGAAGTGCTTCCATTCAACTGCAACAATTGGTGCATCCTGTTGTTTTACAGGTTGCAGACTTGCAGGATTTCAGCCTGAGAATATTAGTTTTGAGCAAGTTGTTGTCCTTCTTTGCCTTTCAGTTGCTTGAGGTAGAATTCAATTTGTCTGTCTTTTAGTACCTGAAAAGTATAAAAGGATAAAGTCTATAATAAAGAAACATGGCTGATAAGCTCAGGCTTAGATAAGTATCATCTAAAGTTGAATAATGTGTCCCATTTTTAAGGTGTTTTGAATAAGCTATCAATCTTGGCCCAACTTACTTTCTTCAGAAATCATCCAGAGCTGTACCATTAAATCTTGTGGAAGAAGTATTAGGCAAGAAATGGAATTCTTGCCTAATGGAATTAGGCAAAAAATTCATCCTTGTTAGAGAAATTTGAAACCAGCAAATGCAGGGCAATCTGCATTCTATTGTATGTAGTTACTTTACCATAACCAAGACATGAAGGATGCAATAGTCCCTGAGTGTCTACAGTGACATATACATGTGAAGGACCTAGATCCGTCAAAAGAATAAAAGATGTTGCAATTACATAAAAAAATTCTTTATTCTAAAACCACATTAAATCACAGAAAATGTCTTCCATATGAAAAGACGTTTTGTGATACAAATCTCAAAGAAACTGTACAGTCTGCAGAAAAATGCCCTGTTCATCTACTTGCAAGAAGAGCATCATTTAATACACATTAGTAACTGTATTCTTAGCTTCATATTGAGAGGCTGAACATTTGGTTTTTTCTATACTGACTAATGCTTCATGCTGCAGGATATTGGAGTCTAGTGGACCATGCAATTAGAATGCCAGGGCAATGGTAACATGCAATTTAGATATGAAATTTTGCATGAAATAACAAAACAATGTGCACTAGTTATGCTCCACTGCAAAATCCATCACTAGCAGAAGCATAATTTCATGAAGAAAGATAAAAAATAAGAAAAAAGTAGAAAGTGTAACACAACAAAGTGCTGTGCCAGTAATATTATATTGTTATCTAACAGCATCTGCTAACAAGAATGTAAAAATATAATCCCCTCCTAAAATGATTCAACCATGTCTAATATTAACTACTGACACAACGATTGACAGGCATATGCTGTGCTTATGTTGCCTTAAGAGACTGTGGAGAAGACTCCAGGCCAATTTAGTGTATAAGACAAAATAAAGAGAGTAGGTCCTTTAATGAAGCCTACAGGCCAGGGAATACACATGACACTCCCTGCCCAGACAGTGGTTCTATGATTTTATAAGGACCATCCAATCCCAGATCTGTCCACCCACTGGCTCTGCCCAGTTCTGCCTCCTCCCAGCACGCCTCCTTGGGAAATGGGTCTGGGGGCATATGGGACTCCTTCTTCCTCATCTTCATCTTCTTCGCTGCAAGTATAGTCCTTGAAGTTCCTCCAAAGTTCTGGGCTTGAAAATCGCCTGTGTCTGTGTGATATCTTCTGGTCCAGGCTTTTCTACAATTCTGTCTTGAAAAGAAGACTAAACACACTAGCAGAATGTAGAGGGATTGATATGGAATGGGATAATAGGGTTGGGTATGTGTAAACATTATGCTACAGGGTAAGGGATATAATACAGATTAAAATCTACATTTACTACACAACTACTTCTAAAATCTACAAAGGTTAAAAAAATCCAAAAAGCTCTGAGGCATCACTTACCAAATACTTCTTTTCAAAAATTACAAGCTGAAAGAAATGAATCATGCTCTAACTATATCCTAACTTCTCATGTTCAGATATGTCCTCCTATTGAACTCATTACTGCCTTCACCAAACTTCCTTAAATCCATCAGACCAGGGTGAAGCTCTTCTGGATTGTGCCAGTATCCAGTAATCAAGAGTGAGACTCTTGATACAATTGTCCAGCTCACCAGCTAACCAGATTTTGTATGTGTCATTGTCCCCGGATATTGACTTCAGAGGCCAAGATTGTATTGAAGAAAGGCTAAAGATTAAATAAAGTTCCTTCATTAAATTTAAGGTAGGAAGACAGGATCTCATCTGAGGCATTCAAAGGCATGTACTCTTGTCCCCTCACTATACTGGGAATTTAGGCTCATCTTAAAAGCCTAAATTAGACCTCGTATTACATTATTGTTTATAAATTTTAGTTCCACAGTTTACAAACATTAAGGACAGCTGGGACAATTTTTTTTGCATCTTAAAAATGAACTACATCATTTTGTGTATATGACTTCTAATAATCTGACTTTGTTGAAAGTCATCAGTCATCCATCCCTTCCCTTTATAATTACTAAAGAAAACAAGCTAACCAGAATGGCAATTTACACAGCTTTTTGCAAAATCTACTCTATAACAGTAAAGTTTTTAGTGGATGTAGTAGCAATAAAATGCAGCCTTTTTCTTTTTTTAACCTATGATAAATATCCTTGGGGCATTTCCCTTAACAAAAGCACCTGTCAGTAGCTGCAGAGTTTAAATTCAATTTCTCTGGTCATTACAGATAGATTTGAAAAGCCAGATGTCAAGGCAGGTGCCCCACTGTATTTGATAATAAGTTAATGGCCCTTGAAATTCAGAAGCAGTATGTCAGCCTCAACAGCTCCCTTTGAAAAAACTCCCCCTCTTTCTGGCTTCTAACTTTCTGTGTTTCCATTGCTTTTTTTAAGATCAGCAATTCAATGTGAGGGTGATATTGTTTTTCTGTTTAGATGATATAACATATCATGTTATATCATTTTAATGTCCATCATCTCTGGGACTTCATGTCTGTGAAGCTTCAGTTCTATGGGTGTTTTGTCAAATCCAGAAATATTATGTCTATGCACCCCAAATAAACTTTATGTTCTACTAAATGTAGTTGTGCTGCTTCCTTTCCTAGTTATTAAAATCTTTCTTTTATAGCAGAATTGTATGGACTTCTATCCTTTTTGCCTTAGGGGATGGAGAGGAATCTTTGGAAGGCTAAAGAGGGAACATTAAAATTTCATTGCAGAACTCTGGACCAAATGCTGGCTTTGACTCTCAGCATGTGGTTGCAGGTGCAATGTGCCTTCTTAGCTTTTAAAACATCCGTTTGGGTAAGACAATCATTCTCTTTTCAGACTCCCTCAAGTGCCTCATCAGATGGTAGCAGTTTTCACAGCCAGTAGTTGAATGATGTGGCACACATGCTACAGGGAATGAAAAGGATTTTAAAAACTGAGGCAGGGTTTCTGAATGCTGTGCAGTCTACGTGCAGTGACATTCTTTGCATATTTGAACACAGAAAAACCCTGAATGTAGGATCATAGAATAAATCAGACTTTAGCAGCAAAAAATAATCCTTAGCAAGTAAAAAAGTTTAACTATTTTCTGGGGTTTTTTTCTACCTGAGCATTTATTTTTTGCATTTAGGTGATGATTACTGAAATTTTACCAGCTTTACTATGAGCTAAATAGGTTTTCTTTTCTATATCTGTCACAAATATCTATCACAACAGGCAATGTCTGCATCCCAGACTTAGGACTTGAAGATCCAGCTCTGCACGCTAAATCAGATTTTGTGCAGGTTGCTCCTGATTAGATGGGTGGGTTTTTTAGCCACTGACGCCCATTCTCATTCCTTTCACTGGATCAGGTTTAGCCTCGTGTGAGCCTGAGATGAGTCAGGTCAGCTTTCATGTTAAGTGGCTTTGGCCAGTCTAAGGACAGTCGTTAGGAGGTGTTTGTGATTCCTTTCTACTGGCTCATTAACAGCAGCTGAATAAAATTAGCTGGTGTTAATGGATGAAATAATAGGCCCACTCACCTGAAAGTGCTTAGCACCATCATTTCTCCATTGAAGAGAAGACTCCTTTCACTTATTTACCAATGTATTGATTTTGAAAAAAAAATTGCAATGTATAAGCTAAGCTATTAAGGGGGAGGATATAATAGATGGTGGGGAACAACTGAAAAAAAAAAGACCATCATAGTATTTTGGTAGAATTCTAAACGTTTTTCTAACTACTGGGAATATTCAGAAGATAACAGTAAACTTCTTGCAATTTGTTCCTCCTATATACACCTATATACCTAGACCTCTGAAAAATCTCAGTTGTATTTTAAAACAGAAACAGATGTAAAATACTCCAGTGCACTCAAAATCCCAGCAATTGGTGTGTGGCATTAGCCCATGATGCCTCCCCTCCAAAAGCATCCCTCCCCAGTAGCAATGGGAGCACCCAGCTGGCTGAGAGACACAGAGGAGTCCTGGGCATGCCTAGGGAGCAGTCAGTACACATCTGATTTTCTTCTAATTATATCTCAGCAATCATCCACGTGGAAAACAGTTTGTGTAAACACGTCTCATGCAATTCAGTCGTGTAGTAAATACCTAGAAGTTACATTTTAATTCAATTTACTCAGGGTGGAGAACGTACAAAAGGATGAGGCCGGGCAATCCATTTTCTCGCTATAAACATTTGCCAAGTCAGTAATCCCAGCAGTAGAGCCTCCAGGGAGAAGGGGTGATGTGCAGCCTGAGCTCATCAGCAAGGACACACTGAACTGTGCAACAGAGCTAAGACTTCAAAAAACTCACTCCACAGAAAATTCTAGAGTTACCTTTTGTCAGAAATATCTCTAATTAAAATTTTGGAGACACCCAATTAAAGTGAAACAAAGAACTTTATTGCTGGGTGCACCGAAGTTGTGAGGTGGTTCGAGCACACCTGACTGGGAGGGGACAAGCCTTTTTAAGGTCTCTTAATTTACATAACCACTCCCTCGCACCTCCCACGCCAGGCCCTGCTCCCCTCTTCCTCAAAGGGCAATCTCTGCCTTTTGGTACAGTTCATTGGTTGTTCCCATCCCCCTATCAGGTTGTTTCCCCTACCCCGGCTGCATGGTCCCCTGGCAGTGAGCCCAAATTGGTCTCACTGCCTTACATACTTTCTGATTTGCCTTCTTACTAGACCAGTAAGCAAAACAGTAAGTCAGCAGTAGTAACAATGATCAGAACAACCAGAACAATAAGAACAGCAAATAAGGCAGCAAGCAGCGCTCAGTAACAGTGACCAGAACAACTTGCAATCCACCAGCTCCTGACCACAAAATGGCTCTTCGATATCCTCAAATGACCTCCATGTATCTCAACATGAGGTAACCATGGAAATCCCTGCTTGTAATAAAACCATCTTATTTATTTCTCCCGCTTTTTATTCTACATTACCACAGAAACATAGAAGTTTAATATAAATTTGTGCAGTTACGAGCAAGTTAATACGGGATGCTTGTTGCGTAATGGTCGCGGTGTATACTGGGAGCTGAAGTTCTGATGGAAGCCCGTGAAGAGATGAGCAATTAGAAGTGTCCCAGGAAGAAGCTTTAAAGTGCTTGGACAGGACTGCAATGGCCCCCCATGTTTTGTTACCATGCCTTTTTTCAAATATAGGAACTTGTTCAGCCATTAATAAAGGATTCTCCATTTTCCATCATCCCAGGAGGGTCTCGTTTATATTCACTGCCGCATAAATGGAAATTCAATTAAAAACTGTAATATACATTAAAATATTTGTTACAAGATAAAAAAATTAATCATTCACACCCATGAGGGGGGAAAATGGCCTCATTTAAGTGGTTTTAAATTTGAATGGCAATTCTTTAAAAAGTGGAAATAATATCTATTATATAATTAAACCACTTTCTCTTTCAACATTAGAACAAAATGAATATTTTCCCATGATAAGTTTACATTTTGGCAACCTACTTTTTCTGACAAAATCAATCCATTTGAATATGTTTTTCCAGCTCCATTGTGGTATTTTTAGCTACAGGATGAATCAAGATGACACCAATAGACTTTCTTTGCCATTGAAAGTTTACGTAATTTTCCTTAAAGCCTATTCAGAAGTCAGATAAGAGGTTCATTAAAAAAAATATTCCATGACAGTGCAATATTTCTGCTCAGTAACACAGAAAGAAAAAGTTTTTCCCCTCACACAAGACCTCCCCTCAAGACTATGTCCTATCTAAAAATATATAAGTATAGTGTTTTGTTGCCTAGTGAAGGATTTTGTAGATTAAGAACCTTCTGCTCCTGTAACTGGTCTACTCTGCCTCCAATCGGGAGGCCTGGAGACACACCATCTATAACGCTGCTGATGCTTTTGAGAAAGCACGCAGGATCACCATTGAGGAGAAAAGACAACGCAGAAAGAATTGTGCCTTGCAGAATATACCACCTAAGGAGTCTTTCTGCTGTGCCTTTTGCAACCAGACATGTCTATCTCGTATTGGCCTTTTTAGCCACCAACGTGCTTGCAACAAACATGGGTAGAGCCCTTCCCAAATCTTCGTTCGTGAAGCCCAGCCATGATGATGATGCTCCTGTAAGGAGCCAAACAGACCAGGCCCCTATCTAGTTCACATGTGACAGAAAGTTCTAGACAATTCTCTTATTTGGAAATTTAGAGATTTCAGAACTTGTCTTCCTGTTTGCTGGCTTAAAGGTGCAGAAGAGCCCACTCTAGTCCAGACAGCTCATTTTGGAAACATTAGTTTCAGTCCTATTGCAAGTTCAATAACACATTATGTTTCAGTCCAGTATGTTTTCAGCAATAATAATACCAGCCTCACTTTCTATAACAGTGATCATAATAATCAAACCAGGTCTGGAGACTGCTGCTGTAGAGAAACCCAAAGGCTGGCTGATGGTGAAACAGAATATCACAAGCCGTATCTATTTTGGCACCTACATTAGGGCATAATTTATTGGTATGTGACGGCTAAGAGGAGAAATTCAGGAGATTTATTCTCAATTACACACAGACAGGAACACAAGTGCTTCCCCCCTTTGCCTGCCCTCCTCTGCTTCCTAATTCCTCTCCAAAGCCATATTTCATGTATTGAAAAAAACATAAAGAAAAAAATTACTTCAGCTACCACTGTCCTTTAAAGAGTGTGTGATCAAGCCACAGTGCAGTTTCCCAGAATTTCTGCAGTGGCTTCATGAACTGACCCTTGCAAAGAAACAGCAGCAGGAAAAAAGAAAAAAGGCACTAAAAACGAGCAATTGCATAATCCTTCCTGGAGTATGCTAGAAAAATAAAATTGGCACAAAGAGGCTGGTCTTGGGACCACAGAGAATTCATATTGTGCCACAGACACCCATGAGGCTTGCTGCTGTCATGATGGGTCTACAATAAAGTGTCAACTTTCAGCAAGGAGGCGTATTTTTATAAGTTTTCCTGAAGCAGGGATGGCCATCCAGGATAACATTACTGTTAGTTGTATTGCAGTAGCTCTTGCAAAACCTGACTTCCACTTACATTTCCAGATGAGGGGACACAGAAGAGTTGTTGTCTCTGTGTATTTAAAGTGTTGTGTTTCCTCTCAAATTTGTGGGTGTCTTTGACCTTGAAGGTTTGGATTTAAGTGATATACTTTATGTCATAGAGACATGCACTAGTAAATTAATTATGGTGGGTAGCAAGCCCGGTTGCTGGAACTTGAGCACTCCTTTTCCTGAAGTCTCTGGAGCAATCTTTTCACATTTGCCTCATGCCATGAAGCATCATCCCAAGAAAATCTTAGAAATAATTTGGAAATTAGCACTTGTTAGGAAATATTCCCAAGAGGTAGTCTGGATGGAGCCATACCCTTCTGAGGATGGAAGGGCTTAATGATGTGTATGTGGTCAAACAGTGCCAGCTGGGTTCTATGCCAAGAACAGGTCCTGACACTGTTATTTTACTGGTACAGATGAGGCCAAAAAGAAATACTAATAAAATTAGTCTGAAACTACTTGGTTCAAATTGCTATCACTCAGCCATCCACAAAAATAATAATCTCTCTAAGAGAAGGAAAAGAAATGTACACATTCCACAGAGGCTGGGGCAAATGGTCAAAGGGCAACCTCTGCTCACTGCCAAATGGCTTCCTCATTTGAACATTACTCACTGCAGGAGTGCCAAGAAACCTGTGGCATTTATGTTACCATAAAAAAAAGGATTAGGAAACAGATAGCAAACAGAGAAAGTCTCAGGATGACTGTTGGAAAAATTATTTTTCTGGTATGACAATGGAGCTTATTCTCTGCATTTTTATTAAAAGAAACACCTACTCCAATGTGATTTTTTTACCCATTCATCCAGGATAACACTAAAATTATACTTCATTTACCAAGGTACCCTAATGACCAGAGACAGCTGACAGAACAGGCATGTACATCAAAGCTCCTTATCTTAAGAAAGCCTCAAACTTTCTCTCTTACATTAAACCATGACCTCATCACAGTGAAGTCAGATATGTTTCCCAAATTTTAGAGATTACTTCTAATGTTGTATGTTCTTTTTCTCCACACCAAAGGAATGACCAGCTCTGGCATTCACTGAGTTTATTCACTGGATGCTGCCAGTTCTTACTGATCATCACTTTAAGAAACTGGAGCTGAAGAAAGGCAAAGCCAATCAAAATATACTTGACTGAAAATGAATGCAATGAGTTACAGAATGCTTCTTGCAAAAGTTTCAGGTATAGGAAAACACCTGCATATAGCAAATATTTCACAGAAACATCTAAGATCATTGAGTCCAACCTTAAACCAATCACCACAATTGTTTGATTGTACTGGAGATGAAACAGGGCTTTAAGTACCCTAAATTTCCACTTGAGTAATTGAAAATGGCAACCCAAACTGAGCTGTGCCTGATTAAATGAATTATTATTAACTCTGAGTCAATATTTCTCTGGCAGTAATTAACAACACCGGTTTCACTGAGTTTATTCACTGGATGCTGCCAGTTCTTACTGATCATCACTTTAAGAAACTGGAGCTGAAGAAAGGCAAAGCCAATCAAAATATACTTGACTGAAAATGAATGCAATGAGTTACAGAATGCTTCTTGCAAAAGTTTCAGGTATAGGAAAACACCTGCATATAGCAAATATTTCACAGAAACATCTAAGATCATTGAGTCCAACCTTAAACCAATCACCACAATTGTTTGATTGTACTGGAGATGAAACAGGGCTTTAAGTACCCTAAATTTCCACTTGAGTAATTGAAAATGGCAACCCAAACTGAGCTGTGCCTGATTAAATGAATTATTATTAACTCTGAGTCAATATTTCTCTGGCAGTAATTAACAACACCGGTCCAAAATGAAAACACCTTCCCCAAGCTTCAGCTACCCCTTAGAGAGACCTTCATCTCTGTTCAATATTCAGTCTGGTTCAGCATTGTTCTGTATTTATCCAAGACAAGATGGCTATTGTTGCAAACATCTATGATTTATCTACCTTGGAGTTTAAAAAAATTATTCTATATTTCCATGATTTAAAAAATGCATTACAATGATTTAAAAAAGAATTGTGGGGTGTCATGAATAAAAGTCTAAAATATAATATTAGTATAAGATATTATAATATTTTCTGTAGTACAGAGTAAACTTGTGAAACTGAATTAGCTCTTTCTGTAATACACTGTAAACTAGTGAAACTGAGAGAATGAAATCCAGAGTTTTCACTTAGAATCAAGTCTGGAAAACAGGTCTGGTTAAATCTTTTTAAATGGAACTTTTAATCCAGATATTTACTCAATACCTTTTTTATACTGTATGTATATTTTAAGCCAATCTTGTTCTTCTCCATCATCCAGAGTTTAATTAAAAAAAGGTTCCCAACTATGAATCCCCTGAATTTGATGATTTGCTGCTGTAAGGGAAAGGACATGACTCCATGGATCACTGACTCCCACTAGCAGCTTTTTCTGACTGTATTGCAGAAGCTGGAGGAAATTATTAAACAGCAGATAGAAGTAAAGCATGCTCAGTTAGTGTCTCTCAAAAAGTATCAACAACCATAATGGCATTCCAGCATCCCACCATATAATATCTTGGCTTGCTAATAGATTCCCCAGTCCTTATGTACCCTGAAGTTTTTCCAGTCCTGTCCCTCCTAGACATGTCATTTATAATAAAGTGTCTGTCCATCTCTTTTTTTAACCTTGCAGCTCAAACCCTTCCCACCTACAAGGGAATGTGGAAGCCTCACTGTAATTACTTTCTGTCATGTCATGGCTGTATTCAGTAGCATATGTGAAAGGCACAAGTCACATATTCATGTCTTATGACATCCAGTATTAACTGGAGCAGTCTGTCCAGACCTTGCCACTCACTGTGAGAAAATGCAACAGTCTCAGGACTCATATGATAATCTCAACAGTTTCTTTAATAATTCCACCAGTCAATAAAAAAACCTGCATGATATAAATGTTCAATCTTTATATCATAGGACAAATTAATATTCGTGCAGGGTTTCAGTTCTGCAGCAGCCCTCAGCAGCATGTCTCATTAGTCTCAGTGAGTATATTATCTTTCTTAATTAGAAACTCTTAAACTTTCTATTCATGGGAATTCAAGGGTAGCAGAAGAAGAAGAAATATTGTGTGATTCATTTTAATTACAGATTTATAGGCTGGAATAGGAAACTGGAGGTTACAATCTTAATCTAGCACTAGCTAGGTAGGCATGTCTCAGACGTACTGTGCACCACTCAGGAAACAGAACTAGCCTAGGATAAACATGAAAGAAAGATTTCAGAGTGCAAGGGAATGGATATTTAATACCCCAGTGGGACTATAAATTAGAAAGTTTCTGAAACATTTGAAAATCTTCCTCTTCATGTGTAGAGGTTTCTGGAGGAGCTGAATCCTTTACCTGTGTGATCAAGAGGAGAAATGCTCCAAATACAAGAGGTTCCAGTGAAATCTTAGAATTCTTTATTCAATAGTGTAACTCACACTGACATCAGGTTGTTCATAACCTTGCCATGCTTGATTCAGCAGAAGAAATTTTGCACCTTCTAAGGGAAAGGAGTTTGCCTTCACTTTCCTTGCCTCTACCCAGC
This sequence comes from Manacus candei, assembly GCF_025592945.1. Classification (NCBI taxonomy): domain Eukaryota; kingdom Metazoa; phylum Chordata; class Aves; order Passeriformes; family Pipridae; genus Manacus; species Manacus candei. The sequence continues at coordinate 741,086 of NW_026138059.1, forward strand.
TCCTCTCCCCTCTAGCCTCCTAACAAAAATGATGGATTTGGATATTTAAAAAACTGTAGGTGTTAATATTGTGGCTTTTCTGTTGTGTTGTTGATATTGATACTAAATCTATTGTACACTACTGATTAAGTGCTTTTAACAAATCAATAAAATATTTTGATTATGATTTGGTTTTACCAAATGAACTGAGTAGTTTTCCCTGCATTGTTACTACCACGTGTCATTAAGTTGCCACTAGTTGGAGGCCACTCATGCATCTATTTGCATGAGTGCATTCAGGTCCTCAGCAAACAGGAGCTTTCCTCTCTTCCCAGACACAGAGTAGTGGCCTAAATTTGAAATTCAGCTGCTTGGGCTTGTCAATATAACAAATTCCTTGTTGTCTGATGTTGAGAACTTCTCCCTAAATACAGAAAGGCCGTTTATTAATTTTTTTTCGTAATGACACTTAAAATTTAATAATAATGTCAGTATATCATATGGCAATGGTGATTTAATTAAGACTGACAGAAATAATCAGTCTTTTTTACACTTATTCTACAAGCCAAGAAATTCTATCCATCAGAGAACACAGACAAAAAAATTATTCTGTGCTAAATTTACCTTAAATTTTGGTCCACTTAATGTCTTTCATCAATTTCTATTGTCTTAATTTAACAAATGGAATCATAAATAATGCATCATTAATAATCTACATCAACTGCACTTATTTGCAATTAGAATTTTTTTCCCATGCTCTGTTTTATGAATATTTAATAAACTGCATAACCTTGATGGAAGGAGTGCAATTTAGGAAGCCATAATGAAAATGTAGAAAGTCTTGCTTTGTGAGCTCAGCTTCTGGTTTTAAATTAACATCCAGTAAATCTTTCTGCACAGTGATCAGCTCATCACATCTAAGATTTGCCTTATCTAGAAATGCATGGACAATTTCACTATATGTTTTCTACTTCAAATGAACTAGTTGGTTTTTTTAAGCTTCTAAGGGTTATGACCTGAAATTTTAGAGTACATACTTTAGAGTATATGTTGAATAAAAAGAAAATTTAAAACCAAAACTAAACAAAACAAAACCAAAACAAAACAAAAGTTTACTCCTAAAATGTAAATTTAGGATGTGGATGTTGAAAATAAACATTATAAATACTGGTAACTATTAGAATAAAATCAGTGATTCACTGACTGTTCAGTCTCTGCTTCTTGAGGGACAGGAACAACAATTAAACAGTTTTGTTTCATTTTCTGGTTTGCCACAGTAACTTTTTTATAGAATACACTGTCACGGGGAGAAGAGTATCACACTGCTATGGATTTGCAACATTCATATTCACCAGTCATTTAAAATAAAGTAACTGCAAGGAGACTATTGTCAAAAAAGAGAAGTACCTATGAGGTATATTCTCCTAGCACTAAGAAAAAAACTTATGATTCAGTGAGAACTATTCAATCAAACTAAGATTTATAATTCTGAAATATGCGTGAGATAGAGGGGAACAGATGCTCAAAATTAGGTAAATCTCTGGAGGCATTACATAGAGTTCTGTGACACTTGGAAGTCTCTCTGCAAAGTGCTAAGGATCCACATCCTGACAATAAAAAAAACCCGTGCAATGTGGGGCAGTGGGATCTTAAACATCCCTCTCTCCACCTCATTTCAAAAATAGGTCAGGAAATGATGGAGATGCAGGAAATCTGTTTAAAATACACTGCATTTTAGAGCCTGCAGACACCTACAGGTCAGATACTTGGAAGAATCTGGAGATGGGAATTTAGTTAAAGCACCAAATAAGCCAAATCACTACTCCCTTCAGTGAGAGGATAATGCTGATTTTGTTCACATTACAGCCCTGAAAATGGATTCAGTAGCAGAATGAACCAGAGGCGATTCCCGGTGACCTCAGTGGCAGTGGCACACTGTCCATCTGCAGGCAAAAGGTGTCCCCTCTTCTGCCAGCTGTGTTATTGCCCTGAATACAGGTCTCCATGTCCTGTAAGTACCTGCTCACAAATTGCCTAAGTGTTATATAGCAGCAGTTATCTTCCTGCAGCGCTACCTGGCAAGAGTAGTGTTAACTGCAGACCTAACATCCCTTATTTAGCCCAAAACCAGTGTCATGTCTGTAAGCCTCTAAGCACCACCATTCATAGCAAAGGGCCTAAATTCTGGTATGAGCAACAAAAAAAAAAAGCAAGAATTTGATTTCTGACAGCCTTTCTTTAATGTAATGCACAAATACCAGTAAGGTTGCAAGTGCTGTGTTGTAACACTTGTTTCATTTGCTTCATTTGGAATTGGATTATTAAATTACTTGTTTGGTATTTGATCATAAAATAGTTTTGAGCTTGTTGCCATTTCGTCTGCTATTCTTATCAATGTTGTCAGAGAAAAATATTTATCTTAGCTATAAGAATGAAAATTATCTTGTGGAATATGAACATTGCTGCTTAATACATGGATTTCAATGTCTTCCTAAGCAAGCTATTACTTTGTTTGTCTTTCATTTGAGAGTCAAGATAAAACATAAACAGAAATGAGTTTGTTTCCCTGAAGCTGCAGCTATTTTTAAGAATGTTCTGATGGCAAAATGGAAACAAGGCTCCAAGTATTTTCTTTGTAACTGTCTTCAATTAGTGTTTGATCAAAAAAAGGGGAAAAAAAAAAAAAGATTGACTTGGCTGAGTGCTCTTACATATTCTTCTTTCAAATGGAAAATTTTCCATAAGGAAAGAAGTGGTTATTCAAAGGACAAAGAGAAATAGTTGATCTCACAAAGCAATCACATGCAGAAAGTGCTTTAAAAGTGGAAGAGCAAGTTGTTAAAGCTCAAGTTGAAAAAGTCAAGAGCTGTGATTCACAGGTCGTGGGTTACCTCTCACTTTGACTTACAGTCTTTGTGTGCAGCTGCTGTTATTGCAGAATGATGTGAGTGATGAAGTCTCTCTCGCTGCATGTTCGGAACAGGGATTTTTCTTCATTGTTCTGATTTTAAAAGGTAAAACACCGTTAACTAGGTAACAAAATGAGACCACCAGGGAAACCATAGGCAAATACTTAATCCTTTTTCGTCCTTCCTGTAGTCAAATGAGATGGTGGCCCTGCATGTACAGAATTTACATTTCCAATATAATTAGGTATTCCGTGAAAAAGTCTGAAGGGTGTATTAACCCATTAATTTTATTTCTAGGAAAATAGCTTTCAAAAGAAACTGTCTTGAAAGAACAGGTTGTCTAACCAGCAAGCTCTTTGAACAAGTCCCACTTTTTTCTGGCCTCAGTAAATCTATACATATCAGATACATAGTAGTCTATAAAAGACTAGTGCCTGAGATTTGTTTTTCATAAAACATCAGTTCATCTGACTGATTAAAGCTCGTGGGCTTGGGGTTTTTTTTGCAAATATATCACTAAACAATTTATATGTAAATTCTTATTAAAAATTTCTCCCTCTTGCGGCTGAAATTACAATAGTTATTGTAGAATCAGGTAATGGTTTTTAGTTAGCTGTTTCTTTAATTGGAAAAATTCTAAAGGGAAAGAAAACAAATAAATACTTCTGCATTACTTCCATAAAAGTTCTAACCATATTCCATGAACACATTACAAATTATTGGCATAATTCAAATACCAGTAAAATCAGTACTGAAGAAATAAATACTGCAGACAATTTTACTTCATGCTGCAAAAAGGCAGTTCACAGAATATTCTGAGTTGGAAGGGACCCACAAGGATCATCAAGTCCAGCTCTTAAGTGAATGGCCCATACAGGGATGAAACCCACGATCTCAGTGTTATTAGGAACTGATCTCAGTTTTTCTTTTGTTTCTGTTGCTATCTGGGAAAACTGGCATTAGTATCAATGTGTGTATGAAACTATAAAGTCTTGTGGCCATGAAGTTACAAAGAAGTTAATGGTAATATCTCTTTGATTTTTATAGTGTCTAGGTCTTCAAGCCTAGTTAGAATGGTCAGGTATAATATCACGAAATCCTTAAGGTTGCAAAAGACCTCTAAGATCACCAAGTCCAACCATTAACCTAGCACTGCCAGGTCTACCACTAAACCATGTCCTTCAGCATGCCCTGACTGAAGCTCTGTCTGAGCCAGCTCTGTCTAAGCCAGCTTGAGCCAGCTCGACATTTGCTCAATTGCAGGAGCTCAGAGTAAACAAGATGGACCTGAGCTGATCTCAGTACACCAACAACTGGGCTGTTAGTTCCTGATCTAATCACTCCAGTTATGGAGCTCTCTAACCCACACAGGAGGCAGCAGCATCCCCAGTATGAGCAGAAGGGCTGGTTCAGCCCATGTAGTCAGTGCCACTCACCCAGAAGCAGCACTGGTGAGTCTCCAGTGCCCTGTAAGCCTCCCCGGTTTTCTCACACCCTGTGCCACCAAGCCAGCATGAGTGGTAGTAGTTCACTGATCTTTCACAGAAGTTGACTGTGCTCTCACAGCTGTCAACTCCTGAACAGCTTGCACAAGCAACAGTGAGTATACTACTTTTGATGTGCTAAGACTTTCCTGCGGAGGTGGTAAATGCCAGTTCTATTTTATCTATACTCCCATCGAAGACAGCAGTGTGATTCCTGCTGGTTTCAGTCAGTACATTTGCACCACTGGACAGGTACATTTTGTGAGATGGCCATGGACCTTAACTATGCAGACCAAGAGACTTCCTAGAAAAGTCCATGGTTTTCTCCCAGCCCATATATTCAGATTTCCTTTCAAAACAAACTAGGGCACACTGGTGTATGGTCACGCTCAGGTCTCATCCTCACAGAGAGCTGGAATGGTGCCAGGTTGCAGAACAGAGCCAATGGCAAAGCTATGAGACATATCTGCACAACTTAACTCACATGGCCAAAGGGTTCATGGCATTGCTTACAGTATAAATTATAATTTCTGGATAAACACTTGCAACACAGAGGTGAACATCACTCTTTGTTATTACAGTCTTCATGTATCATGGTCAACCACTGCTATTTTTGGTCACTTCAGCACTAGGAGTTGATAGGATGCTGGATAGGCCAAATGGGACATTAATTAGGTAAGTTAAGAAAATAAGAAGTTTAATAGTTAGAAATTGCAGGTTTCTAAATCAAGTCCACTAAAACAAGTGCACAGAACCCTAGAATGTCATTGTATAAAATTACAGCAAGATTTACTTTTGTAAGTATTTCTTTTAGGGCATGAACAGACTGGAAACAGCAGCAAAAGCAATGCAGAGAGAACCAGACAGCAAACTAACTCATGCTGAGAGAACAAATGCAATAACACTTTTTAAACTGTACAAACATTTGTAATAAAAATGGTCTATCTCCTCCTTTAAGCACAGCGTGTTTTAGTCTACAAATATCTTGAGCTTTGATTTAGCAAAGCATTCAGCCAAGTGCTTGCCTCTAAGAACATAGTTAAACTCTACTTGCTACATCCTAGATTGACTATATTGAAGGTCTAGAAATTCATGGCATTTTACAGTGAAAAAGAAAGCTTCCCTTTGTTCTTTAGAAGTCTAGCATCCATCCATCAGTTAAGAAAGTTTCACATTTTGTTGTTTTGGGATTTTTTGCATTGATTAAGATATACTTCTGGGGGTAAAAAACCCTAAGTGGTAAGAATGAGCCATTCCAATAAAATAAAGCAAATCAAATACCAAGCTTATAGTAGCATGATGAGTTGGCAAAAACTATTTCAAATAGGTGAATATAGTACTACTTTGACCTGTGCAGAGGATGTTGGAGCTTGCCAATGATGTTCAATCAAAACCAGCAAAGGTGTGTATGCATAAACCTGGGGACCAAAGCAGAGCAGAAATCAAACGTGCCAGTAGGCAAAATGTTTCCTGATCCTATAGTGCAAACACCAAAGAGAAATAAGAATAAAGAAAAATTAACACCACAACCTGAACAAGCCCTAAAAACTGGCTTTAAGAAGGGGGGATTTGGGGATTAGCATTGACTAAAAAGCTCCTTTAGTAGTGTACTCACTTTCCTAAGATGTTGTCTCTTGTTTCATTCACAGTGCATTCAGAAGAAAAGGACTTTGCATTTCTTTTCCAATTAATGTCAAAGAGTCATCCTGAACAATTGAGACAACCCTTAAGTTCCTGCATTTTTGGTTAAGTGCTTAGATCAAAAGCAATTATTTTAAAGACCTCTGACTGTGTTCTTGTTCCTTAACTTTGTGTCTCTCTGAACTGACAGTACAAAGCCTCCCCATTTAGGTTTATAATCAATAGATTTATATTTAAAATACTTTTACCTTCCCTAGACTCATTGCATTTTAATATTTTAAAACCATTAAATTGATCGTGGTGGAATCTCTCATCATAAAATACTCATTACTTTAAATAAATGTGTTTCATTTAGCATTTTAGGACAACCACCATCTGCTGATTTTTCTGTGGTACCTTTTCATTATCTCAATCCCTTTCCCTGCAGCCTACTGTATAACCTTCTAGAGGACTTGAAGAACAAGAATGCCCCAGGTTTTGGTTTCACTCCCTTTATTGAAGGTAGTGTCATTAGCTGTCCAGATTCTCCTTCACTAAACCTTTTTTACCACAGATTATGAAGTAATTCACTAGAAAAAATAACATTATTACTAAATGCTACATTCTATGCCACCCCTTTACTCTGTCTCATAAATCTTGCCTTCTTTCGAACAACCATAAAGCTCTTACTAAAGCTTGTTGAAAATAATGACAGGTCAGAATTCCATATTGTTTATTTGCCTTCTAATATTTGCACTTTCTAAATCCTCTTGAATCAAATATGATGCATAACACAGTTCAGGATTCCAACCTATGCAAGATATAAAAGTAGTAGTTGCTCTAGAACAAGCTTTCATGTTTACTGAGACTCACAATACCTGAAAACTGTTGATCAGGGTTCTGTGATGTGGCAGAGGTCACTAAGCAAGACATACTTAGCATGAGCAACTAAAACCAGCAATGGGTTTAATACTGTCTGGGTTACCAGAGCAGGTTAAATTTGAAGACTGAGACTGTGGTTCCACATGATTCTTTTCTTTCCCAGCAGCTCTTCTCATTTTGAAACACTAATCAAATGGTAAACACTTTCAAGCACTTTTTTGCACTAGGAGGAGGAATGTTTCATGTACCATAAACAGCATGCCTATCCCAAGTTTATCTTCTAGCCTCTTCCTTTGTTATTTTTAAAGAGGCAACATCATAACTGCAGGCATGCTTTCTGGTTTTTAAAGGTTTTGACTTGAGTATGAGATTAATAGTTTGGGGACTTTTAATCAGTGAAAACAGAGTTGGGGGAATTAAATCATGTTCATAAATATTGACTGAGAAAGCATAGGTTATTACACTGGAACTTGACCTTAGTCTTAAAAATAAATCTGTGTCAAATGTCAGTGTGAAGACTGAATATCATCTAAATTGACCTTAACATGGCAACCTGGCATTACCCCACAGGCAGCAATTATATATTACAGACCAGGCTGGCAAACTTTTTTTTCACTTTCAGCAGAAAATTGTCAATTTATCTCACTAAAAATTCTTTACGATTTAAACTTTCCAACTAACCAAAGGTCTATCATGTTGAATCTGTCTAGACTATCCTAAGTGTTATTGCCGGCGCAACGGACATGATTATTATTCCTATGTATCCTGAGGTTATTTTTAAAATGTTTTCAATGTCTTCTTTGTGGTTCTCACAGGCTCTCTGCAGTGCTGGAACTGAAACAGAAGTTTGAATGATGGCCCACTCATATTTTTGACAGATGTAGTTCTTTGATACATTAACAAATATTTGGGGTTTGGTATTCTATTTAAGGCAGTTGCTATTAAATTGTCATAATTTATCACTGATTGTCACACAGAGTTATCTACAGTCTGGAAATATGGCCTGACTTTTGAATTAAAAGCTAAGAGCTACAGGATAACCACTAACCTCTTGACCCTATCTTTAGCCAAAGACTTCAAGATATTTCCACCATTAAATTGCCAGTTTATCTCCACTGTTGCAGTGAGATGGGTAGTGTTGGAATGGGATTTCTTCTGCCTAACTTAGCTACTTGAATTTAGACATCTAGTGAAATCCAGTTTCCGTTAATATTCTACAAAGGAAGGTTAAGTAATATCTCATCTATTTGTTTTCTCATCTTAGAAACAAATTTCTGATCATTTGACTTGAATTTATTTTAGCCTGACCTCTCCAAAATGAATGGGATTAGTGTTCATGTATGTATACACTATATGCCTTTGAATATACTGCACAAACACAACAGGCTGATAAAACCCACTTGGATACTTGTGAAAAGTGACTGAAGGTGTTAAAAGATATATTTGTCATCCACTAGCCCTGTTATTTAAATGCTCTTTCATATCAAGTAGATTCAATAGGATAGCATGATAGAAAAATTAGACATCACTTGCAAAGTCTGCAGAGCACAGGAGGAAAATGTCTCTGTAATTGCAGCGCTGAATCAGGGGCTCAGAAAATTAGGATAAAAGAAAAGATGCAGATGAATGGGAATTCACCCAAACTGGGTGCAACATAGTTTTATTGAGTGAGTGTTTCTACAGCGACCTTTAGAGAAGACTGTGTTCTTACCTATTCCACAGGAACACTAAATATCCAACAATAATTCCATGTCTAAATTTATATTTACTCTGAAATCCCTGACCATCCTCTTTCCTCACCCCATCATCTCAACATATTTGTTGCCTGCTGCTGACTCTGCTATACCCCTGACTCAAGTGTGTGTCTCAGGGTCGGTGAAAAAACAGCAGCTGTCCTAAAAGTAAAGTGTTATTTAGTACTTAACTAAGCCTTTGTGAAAGACTGCTCATTGGAGAGCTAACAGGTATTTGAAACACACACTACACTATCTCCTGCCTTCTACTTCTCAAACCTGCTCTTCTCCGCATCTTCAGCCAAAAGTTTTGTCGAGTTGTTTGGTCCGTTCTGTGGAGCTGGGATGTTTGCATGGAGCGAGCCACTACAGGACAGTCCTGTTCCACACTGTTGTGCTTTGACAAGAGAAAGCTTTTTCCATGTGCCAAGCAGCACATGCACAAACCTCTCCATGCATGTAACCCCCAGCAGGCAAGCTGTGCCTGCCACCAGCCTCCCAGTCCTGTCTCTCTTGCTGCAGTTTCCAATGTGTTTGGCACAGCATACCAGCCCCTGTCCATCGCCTTCATCTTCACCCCTGGACTCCAGGAATAAAACCTCCCCTGGCCCCTCGGGCACCCTGCCTTTCCTGCGCTAGGAACAAGTGTTGGTGGCCCATTGCAACAAGTCTGCAAGGCTCCCCATGAGATTTCCTGCCACTCCTTTTCTTCCTATTCCTTCTTTCTCTCCTTCCTTTCCTTTCTGAAAACCGAGATACCAAAAGTTCAGCGTAAACAAAATAATCTTGTTCTACAGCAAACAAATCAATCAATCAGTAACTGTCACCAAACACACGGTGTGGCATGTACAGTCTTCATTAATGATAGAGACAAACATGATTATTTGAGAATGACTTTGCATCAGGCCTGGAAATATGCAAAGAAAAACAACTATAGAGAAAAAGAAAAGAAGAAAAACCTGTCGCCTCTGAATCACCAGTAAAGTATCCCAGATTACAGGACTCATTGCAGTGTAGATGAAGGGCCCAAGGGTCAAACAAGAGCATATCTTCCCAAGCATCTTTCTGGGAAGGGTCTTTAATAGTTGCACACATATCCAAGGCTGGCTGACTGCTGCTTCTGCAGCTCAAGAGGAATGTTTATGGAAACTAAAGGAGGCCAAAGTATGAGGAATAAGGAGTGTTCGGAGTGAGTCTTTTAAGCACCAAAATGTTTCCCTGCAGTTCTGCAGAAATGAACCAAAATGGCACTGATTGCCTTTGATATATGCCTAGGCAGGGTACTAAGAGAGCATGTGTGGCTGTGATTTCCAATTCTTCTGTCAGGAGGGAGAAAATTAAGAACACAAAACCTGTGCTTTGCTACCCACTAACCAGTGCTCTATGATAGTTATTTCAGCTAAAGTCTCTGCCCTTTACTATCCCTAGCAATCAGATTGTATCAGCAAAGTAAATAATAAAAAGGAAATGTATAAATAATTGACATAAATTATATATTGTCTTTTTTCTTTACAGAAGTATATGGCACTTTAACATCTTCTGTGGGGAGCAGGAGACTCAGTAAAGGTCTCAGGTTTGCAAAATCATAAAAAAGTGGTAAATGCATTCAATTTTTCAGCAAAACTTGGACTGTGCTCTCAGGTTAGAGATCGATTGATAATGTACTGGGAATGGAGAAGAATCACCTTGTGCTAACTAGAGGGACACTGGAGAACCAAAGTTTAGAGGAGGGCTACTGGACATCTTATCTCCTGACAGACAGGGAAAGAAGCCAAAACAAACTGAAACTGGTGCTCTTGCATGGGCTCAGAGAGGTGTATTCTGAGAAGGAAGGGTATGTTTTTATTAAATGCTGCTCAGAGGTGTAGGTCCATGTAAGTGTTGTAGTTGAAACTATCACATAATTATCTGCCCAAAATATAGTTATGTAAGGCAGTCATTCTCTGGGTGGGGATTTACACGTGTCAAGAGACGTTTAGGCTCCCACCACAGTCTCTGTAGTCTGCAGATGTATCCATCTAACCCAAGATAAGGGCCTAAACATAGCTGAACAATGTCACCTCAGACACTGCGAGGGTATCCAGGGCAGGCAATCTCCCATAAGTCTTGTGCATTTCTGCCTGCCTTTAGTGGACATTTTGGAAGCCTGAAGACATCTTAAATAGCAGTTGGTGTCTAAATTTAGGCAGCTTTCTTATTTAAGATGAACAGGACAGATGTCCAGGCTGCACTGACAGTATTGGCTGTGTGGCCACTGAACAGTAGCTTATATACAAGCGCTTGTGTAAATACCTGAAGTCAGATGGATTATTCTGAAGCTAAATCCCACCCAATTTTAGATCAGATCAAAAACCATAGTTCATAACTGCACCTTAGATTCAGGTTTAAATATGTCAAGGTCAAGAGTAGCTGTGGCTACTGAGTCTTCTTGCTGCAGTGACTTTTTCATTTTGATTGACTTTGTCTGTCTCTATGGCCTGCCAGGAGCAGAGCTGAGCTTTGGGGCCCACACTTGACCATGAACACCGACAAGAAGAGTGATATTTTTGCTGCTTTTGTAGCTTTCATAACACAGTACCTGAGAATCCCAGACTCCTTTTTTTACAACATTGTCTTCAGAGGCAGCTGCAAGAGAGCTGTTTTTATTCTATTTTGGAGAAAAGTGGGCTGCTGAGAGGTCATATTTTTAAGGTAACACCATCCCTACAGACACACGTAGCCCAAGTGAAATTTTTAAAGCGCCTTAGACTCTAATTTCAGATGAAAAATTACATTCTTTGTGTCTAAGTGCTTCCAAAAATCCCACTAGGGTCCCGTTTGCTGACTCATTGCCTACCTTGCTTGTAAATTCTGCTATGGCTTGTTCAAGGTGACATACTTTTGGATGCTACTTATCTTCTTCTCTCCTCAGTTCACTTTTTTGATCACTATTTTTTTCCTTCCTTATCCCAATCCCAGACTCATTCCTAAGGTCCACCCAGCATGAATGCATCATGGTGGGATGGGGTCTAGCTGGTCAACTAATTTGTTCTTTTCCTCTGCATACAGCAAAATTCAAGGGGCTCTTCTTCATAGCTCTGCACTCACCTTTCATTTTTGCTATTAAAAGTCTTCCCCTAGTCTTAGTACTGTGCTATGGGTTATTTATATTTGAATTAGCCTCTGAAACATATCCAGTGAAACAGGTTACCACAGCCTTTCCTGGTAGCTGCTCTACCACAGTTTCACCAGAAAGCTAAAGAAAAAAATAAAAAGTTATTAATATCAAGCATAAATATTTGCTGCAAATACAAGCAATTCCTGTTTTATTCTAGCAGTAGGAGACATGGAAAATAATCTATCATTGTTATCACTTTTTCTAGAAATGGAAACTGTTAAGAACATGTTTTCTCTTAAGCAAATAAATCCATTTCCTCATAGTTTATGTTTGTTAAATGGTTTGTAATACTTTTATGTCCTCTAAAGTCCTTGATTTGTCAATGCATTTTTAAATTGATTTCTCTGTAACAAACAAAGTTGCTGTTATTTGACACTTCCCCTATCTAAAATGGGGGATGAATAAATATATAATAGAAGATGGCACTAATAAATAAGAAATGGTTTAATCCACTAATTAGATACCAGTTTCCACCAGGTTATCTCAGGAGATGTTGGCCTGTTTCCTGTAAGCTACCTCTCAAACACCTTGTACACCTTCGACAGTATACACAGAATGATGAAGCTTTCAAAAAAGAGATCTCTTCTAAATGTCAGAATGACTAATTTCCTTAGTATCTTGTACAATTTTCCAAAGCTATAAAGTAGTATACAGGAGAATTAGCTCATAGCTGTGCTGTGATTACCCTAGCCAGCTCTATCTCTGCACTTAAAACTATTTTATAATCGGAGGTGAACTTCATAACTCATCATCCCTCTCCATCTTTATATGGGTTTAAAATTCAGCTCCTGATCTTGTGTGAGGTATATAAGCAACAGTGAAATTAAAATAGGATTTCGTACTATTTGTAAGAATTGTCATATCCTTAGAAGAATTATCAAACAGACAAACAAAAGAACTTGTGGGTTACAAATAGTTTAGAAATCACAATGCAATCCTCTTAGTCAAAAGAAAACTGATATATCATATAAATGAAAACTATTAGTTGAGAAACTAAGGGCAGTGCAGCCACACCAGCAAGACACTTGATGAAGAAAAAAAAAAAAACATAGCAAAAACTGGCTAGCTTGAAGGACTTGGAAGAGGTAATACAGGTATGATTCAGATAGTTTTTGCCACTATATCAGTTACATTGACTTTCTTTCTTCCTTTGCAACTGCATGTGAGACAACAGTCAGAGAAGAACATCTGGCTTCTGTGATGGGAATGATTACTCATTTCTTATTAACTGAATTGCAAATATGTTTTTTCTTGTGAAAAAAAAATAAAAAGCAAGAGTCAGAAAGACAAAACATGATTTTTTTTTTAATGGAAAAAACTTGCAGAACAAAATCTCTGATCAAAAGGGAAAATGAAACAGAACTTCTGCCTTTTTGGGAAAAAAAAAAGAAAAAGAAAAAGAACTTATTTCCTGAGCAGTTGTGATCAATTCAGATATACAGATATTGGTGAATAAAACAATAGATGGCATTACTTTCTGGAACAAATTACTTTCAGGAATGATAGAAAGACCATGTTAAGATTTTTAAACTGATATTGAATTAAATATAAAATTTTACAGTATTTAATATTAAATGTATCTTTTCTCTCTGTCATAAGTAATTTTTCATAGGACTTCTGTCTTTAAAATGTACCTTTTCCCCAGTTTTCTTCAGGTTTAACAAAATATTTGCCAACATTTATATCAAAGAAAACTAAAAGAAACAGTTAATCTTCTGTACCTCCTGCGATCTTCCCAGTGGATCTGCTCCTGGGAAAATGCAATGGTACAAGAATAAAATGAATCATATTGCCAAATTTGTGCAACTACACTTCTTTTTTCAGATAAACTTCTTGTTTGCCCTGCACATTATCATCAAAAGACATTTCAGATTTTTAGGGTAGTTCAAGGGGAAGACAGAAAGCAGAAGTATCCAGTTTCCTCTGGAAACAAACTTTATGCTAACCTGTCTGTCTACAAACCCTTTACCTTACCTCCCCAAAATGACTTCTGACTAGATGCTGTACATATCATATGCCTAGTACAAGGCTTATCAACACTTGAGTGCTACAAAGTGGAATGGCAAGACCCATTAGAGCCCAAGATCATGTTTCTGCCGTGTAGTAGGCACATAAAAAATAGATACAATTCTAATTTCACTTTTATATATATGCTCCCAAAATGCTGTGAGATTTTTGCAAGCAACAAGTTCATGATATTGCTATTAATACACAGTTGAGTATATCCAAATAGGCAGTCTTGTCAGTGTGTGGAAGCTAGAGAATATGGCCCAAAAAAAGCTGAACCTGAAAAGTACTCTTCAGTTTATGTAAATTACATAGCTCCCACAACTCTAAAGAACTTACAAACTTACATCAAATCACACTTGTCAACCATATGATCCATAAGGCTTAGCCATAATCTGTATACATTGTCTAAAGAGCAAAAGATGGTGGCTGATGTGCAGAGAAACACACTAAGCAGTTCATAACTTCTGTTGCTTGACAGATGTTTTCTTCTTACACATAATATCCAAATAAATAGTAATATAAGAGTTTTATTTTCTCCAGGATTATGGATATAATGCTGTTCAGAACATCTGACAGTTCTGCCAGCTAAGCCCAGCTCATACAGCTGATTCAGTGAGCATTAATATTCATTAAAAGCAATAATGAAGTGATATTGCCCTGATTTAGAGGTCTAACACCAGGCTGGTGGCAACAGTCAAAGGTGGGCCAGAATGCCCTGTCTTGCTCCTAACTCAAGCATCCATGAGCAGTAGTCCACAGCTCATTAGGTCCTGTCATTACTGTAGTCTGCTATCCAAATGAGAGGAATGAAGTAAGGGCAAGATCCACTTCAGTCCTGAGGTCTTTGCACTATAACGTAAAGTTGTGGCTTGCCATGGACTGGACAAATTGCTTCATTAGCACACTGGGGCCAAAGTTTTAAAATCTCTGTGTTTAAATGTGTATTTGAAATATAAACAAATAGTCTAGTACTCTGTGGTCAGTTTGCATAAAGCAGCTCCAGGTAAGTCAAGGGACTCCTAAAGATTTGTTGGTATATTTTGTCATCCAAAACTAGAAATGGCCATTCAGAATACTTCAATCATTAATTAAAATGGTGTTTAAAAGCATTTCACAAAACTGAAATTAGCAAATTATATTAAAAGGCCCAAACAGATATTTTCTATTAGAAGTTAAAAATGAAAGGCAGTTAGCATGATCAAGGCTGATTTTATGCAAGCATTTATTACTTACTGTGGGCAATCAGGGGGGGGGAAATTCAGCCTTTGATACTTCTATCAAGCAACCAAGGCCAAGGGCAAAAGTTTCTGGTTCAAGAGTGAAGCTGGGTTACACCTCAACTATGTGTGCACGCTACACACAGTTTGCTTCACAGATGCCCTGCCACTCCTTCTCTTGAAGTTTTCATCTGGGTACTGAAGCTTTTTATTACACCCCAGGGGAGACTTGTTGGCCTGGGATATTGCCAAATAACCCATTTCCCAGCAAAGATTCTTGGACTGCAAGCTAGAAATCATTTCTCTGTTATGGTGTCCTGAATTTCTGTAGAAAAGAGTTTAAGATTAGCTGGGCCATCATGACAGCAAAGCTCTCTGCCTTGAAGATAAAGTCACAGGTTCCATCCAAGCTCTCAAGCATGTTAGTTTATTTTATTCACTGGCTGTTTAATAAATACTGCTTAGGACAAGAACAGGAATCCACAACTTACCCTTTTTAGGCAAATTTCCTCATAACGTTATTAAAGACCTTTGCTCATTCTTTAGTTTTCTGGTCCAGGGGCTCGTCAGTTCTTCTGTGGTTGCACAACAAAAAGACTTTAAGGAAAAATGCAAGTGTCCCACAGATGCTAAGATCATCTTTAGTTTGGATAGTTTCCTGATGAATGGTTTTGAAATTCTCCAGCATAAAGAGATTGTGTGTGGGTGTTACCTGTCCCCATGGTATCTGACATCTGATCCAGGTAAACCAGAAATTAAGTGATTTCTCTTTCCTCTTAATTAATAAGCTAGCCTTATGAAAGTAGGTGATGCTTTTATACTCAATCCCAGAGATATACTGCAGGTATATTTTGCATATCTTTGATAGAGTTTTTCAAGAAACTAGGTAGCAAAGCAAATCAAAGGATCTCAGTTTGGACTCAGGTAAGACACAGAGCTTCAGGAAGGAGCATTTGGAGGAACGATCTTAGGTATCTTTGCAATTTCATCAGTGATAACAAGGACTTTGCAGACCTGAGGATTTCAGATTTTTCATCCTGGGCTTACATCCTAAATTCAAACTACATTCATTTTCAAAATTCAACTGAGAAGTCATTCTGTATTTCTCTATCTCAGTTTTTGTAGTTGCATACTGCAAGCACCATTTCCCTGCTTATGGGAGTTTGGAAGTTTTTGTGCTGTTAAATTCTTCCTTGGTTGTAGTTTTCTTCAAGACTGCTGAAGTTTGACTTTTGCCGCTGCTAAGTTAGATCAGTATTTGCGTAGACACCCAGTGGGAAACTAGGAACTAAGTCATCTCTCAAACAGGAAAGAAGGATAGAAAATAAAGCAAAGGACAAAGAATGAGAAGATCAAAGTGAAGGAAGAAGTTGGACAGCTTTGTCCTCTAGAGCTCTAGAATATATTGCTTTTATCCATGGCAATAACTCATTATTGTAATATTTTATTTGAATAGATGGTAAAAAATAACTTTCTGCAAAACTTAGCTTTTCGTAGTTAAACCACAACATGCTGCTTCAAGTGGGGTACTTAATTTCAACTGGAAGTATGAACCCTTATTCCAGTGATTGTATTGGAATGACAAATTGAAAGAAACATAGATGGAACAACCACAAAGTGTATGTTGGGAAAGCTTAGTTTGAACTGAGAAAACAAGGTAGCATCCCTCTACAAGAGATCACCTGATCAGCATTTCAGTCCTTACTGCTGGCAAGATGCTCAGGGGGTCTGAAAGCAAATTTCTCCAATTCATTCTGGTTGGGTGATCAAAGAAGGATTGCCTGCATAGAAAGTATATTTTACTAGTTCTCATTAAAGGACTTGAAATTAAGAATAAGGATTTGGACCTACATTTAAAAAACAAACTTGAGAAGTGTTTTCCGTGTGGATAACAGCTTGAAAGAATTGTGCTTTGACAAAAAAAACCTCCTAAATTAAACTTTGGACCTGTCAGTCCAGTCCTGTTCTAATATTTTTCAAAGTTAAGATGTGTGCTTCTCTGAGATATATTACTTCTAGAATTCTTTCCCCTTTTTAAGGAAAGAAAGCTGGAACACAGTTCATCTGATTTAAGCTATTTTACTGGGAATTTCTGCCATACTTTGACCATGTTCCAAGTGGCAGTTGAGATATTAATAGCAGAATAAATAAACAGCTGCTCAAGTAAAGTTAAAAAGTCAGAGACCAACAAGATTATCAGTTGTTTCTGCAGTACTTCCAGCCTGCCCTCATACCAAATATGATATGATGTGCAAACAAATTCTTTATTGCCAACAGCTAGATTTGGCATTTCTTCATTCTCTGTTTACTCATTCTGAAGCATTTTTTCATTATTTTCATTTTGAAAATGGAGAAAATTATATTAAAGCCATCAACAAGGAAAGCGCCATGTTTTTGGTCAAAAATCCTAGCTTATGCTTTGTCTTTCACTGTACTTCATGCTGCCTTTATAAATATAACCTTCATGTTTAGGAATTAAATTGCAGAGATAAAGTAAAATGCCCCTTCCCTTCTAAACCTACTTTTATTCAATACTCTGAAATGTGAAAATGTCTTTTATCCAATATTCGTGTGCAAATACTGTTTATGATAAATAATGAGCAGGCATTATATCGTATATCATATTTTATTAGGAATACTTCTCATTTGGCATTTCTTCCTAACTATAAGCACAAAGAAATAGACAATCCTAACAACAAAAACAGCTAGAATAATGAGAGTGCTGTTAGAATGCCAGAATTGTAATGCTCTCTGCAAATGCAAATAAGTTAAAATGTATTTACTGATTGCTGAATAAATACCTGTCTTCACTGGGTTTCAGTCTGAGATTATGTCCTCTACTTTACAGGATACTTTTTTTTTTATTAAGCTGAGTTGAAGCCTTTTTTTTTTAATGGCCTATAGTGTATGTGACCAAAATGTTTAGATCTGTTAACATGTTCCAGAGCTCTGGTGCTGAAGATAATTTATGATTCTTGCCAACGAGGACCAAAGTCTCTGCTGAAAGTACTGTGAGGAATCACATTCACTTTAATGCCTTGAAATTAAGCAGAAAATTGAGCTTCTTTCGTTTATTTTATTGCCAGTTTCAATAGTCAAGTAGCAGCATTTGAATGCATTGCATTGGTGTTCAGCCATTAATGCGCAAAGGAGGTTAAAGTTTTTTTTAAAGACTTGCTGCCTAAAAGTAATTTTTAAGCTACTTTGAAATTCTTCTTCCTATTTCGACATTATTTATGTGTTTTGACTTATTTATTTCAGTGGGAATGGCCATTTGTCCTTTAAATGTGCCAGTCCTTTTTAGAATCCTTGCTGTTCACCTTCTAACTTGGATGTAGGTCTGCTCTGTTTCAGGTTCTCATGTCAACATTGAAGTGATTCTTTTTAAAAACACTGATTTTTCATTGTTATTTCCTTGAGTGATGGTGGCATTTGTAAATCCTATAAGTATGATTGCAGTCTGAAATTGGAGACAGTTAATCTAGGAACACTTATTCTGCTGCCATTTAGCCACAGTCTCCTGAGATGAGCTGAGCAGAAAATATGGGATGCCCAAAACATTTACTATGTTGGACAAGAAATTGGAGCCCTTTGAGCTCTTTCCAAGTACTTGCAATGTTTGACCTATCCATTAGTCATATTTGATCTATGATCTCTGGAGTATCTTTTATAGGAGGTGAACTAATAGCCACAAAAGATGGACAGTCAGCTAAAACACTTAAAGGAATACAGCCTATCAAAACAAGATGGAGTTTCTCTACATTAATAGTTTAAGTAATACACTAATATGCCAATTGCCAGTCTCAAAATACTGTAGAGAGGGAACAGGTATGATCATTCCTCTCTGACAAATAATGAGATCCAATTTCCCAAGGTCACCCATGCAGTATGTAGCAGACTTAAGAATAAAATGAAAGTCTAAGAAATCATTGCTTGTGATCAGGAAACAACAGCCTTTGTATCAAAGTGCTTACTATCTAAAGAGTTAAGGCATGGGGGAAGGAGAGAAGCAGAGCAGTGCAGTGAAGGGACAGAGGAGAAGCAGACATGAAGTGACTTCCTCAAGGAAATTCAGTGACCAAGTAAAACTCTGAGTTCACGCACTCACCATCAGTCATGTTCACCCCACCTGTAGGACTTCATGGTACAATGTGGAGGGCATTTCCTGAATGCTAATGTTTATGTCATTGACTATCCAGATGACTGAATATCCAGGTCTTTTAGAGGACTCTCCTCAGACAGTGGTAAGCGAGAGCTGGAAGAGGTCACCATTAGTTTATTCGAGGTCCTGTAGATGCAACTATTTATCCCAGTCTCTCAGTGTTCTAATTGCTATCCCCATTTCATTGTCAAAAACTTTCCTCCCTCCTTAACCAACACTGCCAGTTATCTGCTCAGTGCCCTTCAGATTTCTCATGCCCCTTTTATTACGTAGAAATACCTTCATGCAATTGCAAAACTCCTCTCAAAGCTTTTCTTTGCCGGAACACTTTACAGTGGTTAAGAAACTGCTTGCTATTCTTAAAATCTTGCTGCAAAAATAAGTAGTTGTATAAACACTTGTCTTCTGTCTGTATCTACCTGCGGTCTCTAGATTTATAAACACTTAATACAGAGCAATCCAGGTAGAGCACAAGGGTATCCATGCACTATTGAAATACAGATATGCCTTTGTTCGTGTTTCTCTCTCTTTAAATCTGTTTAACTTAGAATATGATCTTTGGATGCAGTCAGTCAGATATGAGAAGAGATTTATGTCAAAAACATTGACTCAGATCATTCCTCAGCCTTTACGGGGCAGGATATGTCACTGAAAAATGAACAGAACTTCTAGAATATCTAGTTTTCTTGCATAACAAAAGCTTTGCAGAAAGAATCAATATGGGCTCTGCTCAGACCTGTCAGGAGAGTATTTTTTTCTATGTAGGAATTGTAAAACTAACAGGAAATGTGGAATATTGCTGGTATGTTACTCCTGGTACTGGAAGTAGCAATTGGTAGAATTAAGAAGAAATGCAGTTTACTTGATATTTTTAAATTATTTATAATATTTTTATGCCTTTTATATATCAACGTGCACTGTTGATATATTCCATTTACAGCACCTAAGATCTTCAAGATGGTGATTCTGATCATAATGGCATATGTTCCAGGATTCTTGCTTTGTAGCCAGGGATTAGGCTAAAACTTGTAAATACAGAAGATTTTTTTTTTTCCTCCAATTTAGGAGACCAATCTTGGTCTTAAATATTGAAAATAAACGTGCACTTTAACCTCTTAGTATAAAAATAAGATTACAAAAACCAAACTATTGTGGACCTCTAAAGATATGATTGCTGTTATCAGATAGAAAAATTTTCCAGCAGTGTGGATACCCCCTGACTCTGTGATAGCTTGAGCCCATTTATAGAAGTTTCCTTTAGTTTACAACAGGTACAACAGCATGGAGAATCTGACACCTAGTGTAGACTTTTAATGCTCAGGTAGAAGTAGAGCAAAAGTCTTGCGTTTTGCTTACCAAAAGATTTTCTCATCTTCTATAATTTAAAATATTTATTTCTGCAATCTTTTATTTTTTCTATTCCACCCGAATGTCTGAAGCTCATACATCTGCATGGGAGACAACCTTGATGATGTACCTCTAAAAAAATGAAGCTAAATATTTTGTTCAAAACAGAGGCACATCATGCTGAGAAAGGAAACTTAACACACTTTCTTCTCAACTTTTAGTGTCATAACATTCACAGTAATGAGCCACTTTACAGAGGGCTTTGATTATATGGCTGAGAAGGGGGTGTAACAGCTGACGAGAATATCACTACACTGAGCTCTTCAACTATTATCTCTTCCCATCATATGCAAATCTCTAATCAGATTGTGATTTTCTGTCTCTGTTTCTATATATTGGAGTAAATCGTCCAAGACAGTTAAAGGAACTGGAATTTTAGATTTTATTTCCTTTCACTAATCTTGTGGCATAAATTCAACTCAGCTTAAATCAAGCACTCCAGCTGAGCTGCCTGTTTTGCATGCTGATCTGCCAGTTGTCAGCCACAAGCTGAATGGAAATCAAAACCAGTATCTCAATATTTGAACAACCCTTATTGTAAATAATTGCAGGAGTGCCATAAAGCCTCTTTCAGAATGACTATATATTGAAGGTATACATGCTGTGCTTCTAAAGTGCTTCTGCTGCTGTTTGTAAACAAATGAAAGACAGAACACATCAATGCAACAAAGAAGGAAAGAAGAAATACGATGGAAAATTCTTACAGTTGCATAAATATTTAAATGTCACCTAAAATTAGAATTGTCAATAACAAGGTTGATATCAAATATCAACAGCATTTCCAGGCAGAAGACTCATAAATTTGAGAGGAAAATGTCACCCTTTGTTTTGTCAGTTGCTCAAGTTAATCTGGAGTCCAGAGATGAAATGAAATCTGAAGAATTCCATCTTCACCTTTCATATGACAACAGTGTATTTTTTATGACTATAATTTGGTCTCAGTTGACTTGAAAATTGCTCCAGGCCACCAGGAAGTGTTTAAAGTTGATAATACAAAATACACAGATTTTGCAACATCTGTTTCTCAGTTTGATTGTTTTGCATAGTTAATTTTTCTCCACTTCCAGACAATAACATGAACTTTTCAGTTCTGACAACAGAATGTACCTTTTCAGGTTATAGCATCTACTCCACAACAGTTGAATCAAGTAGTTCTCTCAGCTCTTTCATTATATTTCAAATAAGGAGTAATCTTTAGGGAAATAAGGAAGCATAGATAAAATAGGCTGTCTCCCCCATCTGTCTGAATAAGTGCAATTCAAAAGTAAAACAGTGCTAATAAAATAGGAGAATGAAACATTAGAAAAGGACCATTGAAAAGTGGAATAGAGAAAAATAGCTTCTTTTTTTAAAGTCAGCAAGGGGTTTGCATGTTGAAAGTGTATAATGTGAAATGAACCAGATGAAAAAATTATTTATCATTGGCTAGCACAGAATGAATTCTAAATGGAAAGCAATTTTCAATTAACTGGTCATGCTACACTTACCTGAGGTTATGTTGCATAATCAATCATGAAGAAATGTTATTTGCCTACTGTTTATGAGCCAGATGGTTCTAATATTCACTTTAAGAGTAAAATATTATTTAAAAAAGGGAGTGGGAAATGGTAAAACTTGACTCTTTCTGCAAAAAAAGAATAGCAGAAGTCTCTGTTGGTGTATAATGTCAAAATAATTTGAAGATATGGATTATAGATGTAGGCGTCTAACAGCAGAAAAATATACAGCATTATCCTTCTAAACTAATTCCATGGCTACTTTTATAAACAAAATTATTCCACTCTTGTTAATTACTGCAGGCTATGAAAGTGGAAACAGGTAATGAAAGTGGTGTGTAAAGGGATGCACATAGATGGTTTGGTATGCTTTGTATGCTGAAATATGTGGAGGTCAATAAAGCTAAGTCGATCCCAGGTGGAGGTGAGAAACTGGAATCCTTTATTTGTACAAAAACTGGTATTTTATGGGTCTGGGTACTACATATTCATGGCAGGGTTTGCATATTCATCAGAGGGTCGGCCTATTACAATTGGGGGCTTTACAGAGATGAAGTAAAAGGGGAAAACCAAGGTTTACAAATTTTGGGGTCTTAACACTTACACCATAGAGGAACAACCCACTTTATCTTAGGGGAATTACATGGGGGGAACAGGTAACACAAAAGGAGAGATAAAACACAATAGGTTGTCTTCAGTTGCTTGATAACATCAGGGTATGGTCTCTCTGGCTTGGGCAGGGCACTCCACACCGGTGATGTCCCATTTGCTTCTTAAACTGAGGGTTTTTTTCCCAGATCTGGTAGCCCATGGCCTTTTGCTGAGACCACTCAAATTCCTTTCTGCAGGTATATAAATTTGGAATCCAACAGAAATATGGTTCTCTAAACTAGCATTTATATTACATCATTTGGTGCCCTTTAGCATGTGCCTTGAAGTGGTTTCTCTCCCAGGGGAACCAAAATTTCACTCCTCTTCCTCCTTAAGCCCCTTTGCAATGCTGCTGCAAGTCCCTGCATTGCCCAGTTCTCCTGGAATTTCACGGAAGAAGGGCAACAAAACTGATGAATGGTCTGGAGCACAAGTCTGATGACGAGCAGCTGAGGGAGCTGGGGATGTTTGAGAAAAGGAGACTCAGTGGGGACCTTGTCACTCCACAACTACCTTAAAGTAGGTGGAGGTGGGGGTTGGTGTCTTCTCCCAGATAACAAGAGAAACACCTTTAAGTTGTCCCAGGGGAGGTTTATATTAGATATTGGAAAAATTTCTTCATGGAAAGGGTAGTCAATCATTGCAACAGGCTGCCCAGAGAAGTGGTGGAGTAACAACCCCTGGAGGTATTCAAAGTACGTGTAGATGTGGCACTTAAGGGGTGGACTTGACAGTGTCACATTAACAGTTAGACTTGATGGTCTCAGAGGTCTTCTCCAACCCAAATGATTCCATGATTCTAAGATGGCAAGGCAGACAGGGATAGCTATACACAAATCTGCTTTGCAGCACCTCTTAGACACAGTGCATGGCTGAGATCAGAAATGGGTGAAGACACCACTGATTTTAAAGATGCAAAGTGCTCTGTCCTTGTACCACAATAAATCACACCATACCCCATGTTCTCATACAGACACAGATGTAGCTACAGGCACAGGATCACATACCCATGCAACACAGACACAGTAAATGTCTCATCCTGTGTCTCCTTCTGGAGAGACATATTCAAACATTATAGAATCAGAAGGGATCTATGATTTTGGGTTCCTCTTGAACATAATGTTTGACTGTGCTAAGCTTGTGCCTTTACAAATTTGAAGATGAAACACAGAATATGCTGGGCTGGAAGGGACCTACAAGGATCATGGAGTCCAACTCCTGGTTCTGCACAGGACCATCTCCAAGAGTCACACCATGTGCCTGAGAATGTTGTCCAAACAATTCTTGAACCTTGACATGCTTGGTGCTGTGACCACTTCCCTGGAGAGCCTGTTCCAGTGCTCAACCACCCTCTGGGTGAAGAACCTCTTTCTCATATCCAACCTAAACCTTCCCTGAGACAACTTCAGACCATTCCCTCGGGTTCTGTCACTGGTCAGCACAGGGAAGAAATCAGTGTCTACCCCTCATCTTCCCCTCATGAGGAGGCTGTAGACAGTGAAGTCCCTACAGTACTGGAGTCAACAGCAAATTTCCCTTTATCACTGAAGGTATGTATCAGACATGATTCCTTTACAGTCTCACAGGCTTCTTTACTAGTCACCTTCAGAATTCTGTCTATTGCCTACTTTTCACTAGTTAAATATATTCTCAGGAGGAACTGTTGTTGTTTCCAACTTGCCTATAAAGCACTCAAGAGCATAGAATGCAATTTGTGCTAGCTTTATAGTTGCTTAGAGCATAGAGTTTTTGTCTTTAAAAAAAGAACTCCTGAATCATTTGTAATAGAAAAAAATATCAATAATATTTGGAGCAGCCTGGGTTTCCTGCACCAGGAAAAGCATTCAGTTAAAAATTGATATATGCATGAGGCAATGGGATGATGTTCAGGATAATTAAAAACATTCTTAAAGTTTAGCTTGGTTCAAGTAATAAAGTAAATGGATAATTGTATTGATTTAATAAATACATATATAAAAGTACAAGTGATTATATTTGTAAAATATGAAGGAGGAATTCTGCTTTCCACAAATACAAATATTCCAAATAATTTGAAAAGGACTGCCCATGTGCTTAATAGGAAGCATGTGCATAAAGATCTGAGGGACAATTGTGTAGTAGGAGACATTATTTGCAGAAGGCAGCAAACATTATTTTACGTGCCACCACTGAATCACCCTAGACTTTCAAGCATTTGTTAAAAGGTAGTTAATTATATTTCATGTATACTGAACTCTTAAACAGAAGAGCTCAGCATATTTTACAGTAATTAAATAATATTCTTTCCTGACACTACAGTGTGGTAGAAAAAAATATTGTTCCCTCTCACAGTTTGAGGGAAGTCAAAAGAAGTGCCTCTCTTCAGTGATGCTGCAGGTTATCTGCTGCCTCCAGCATCCCATCTCAGGAGCACACCAAAAGCTACTTACTTGCTGTATGCTTTTTGCAGGTATTTGAACTGTTTTTGAACAGTGACACATAAGAAAGTCAGAAATAACACCCAACAGTCATGACTTTGAATCACTGAGCTAACTAATAAGAGAATATTTTCACTAAAGAATGTTAATTAACATTTAAGGTACTTCTACACTTTCTTTTATAACATCTTTATTGAAGCCAGTTCCAGACACTTATCAGTTGTTGTGTTAACCAAGTGTGCATTGACATAAAGGTCAACAGAGGGGTGGTGCTAACAGAGACAAGATGTGTTACAAGTGGAACTGAACTCTGTGAAACACAGAAAGCAATTCCCCAGGAAGTGTTACTGGGAGAAGGATATGCCTGGATCCCAATGCATCCGGTGGCTGAAGCCCTTCTGCTAACCAATGTCTTGCTAATTGAATAATATGTACTAAGTTTATTGCCATGGTTTTATCAGATAATATTTATCTCAAAACTTATGCAAGGTTTTCAAAGTACTGGTGAAAGTGCAGTCGGCATACAAGCAGTATAGGATGTACACAGGAACTGCACAGTGTGCTAAGTTGTGCTGGAACAGCTTTCATAATACAACAATAGTTCTTTTCCTCTTAACCTTGCCTACATGTACCAAAGGCATGAGCTGTATGCATTGGTAGCATTTCTTACTTGTTTACTGTGTATTATTCTTCAAGTAGCGGGTAACATGACAGTGAATTGTCTGATGTGACTTACAGGTAATATGTCTGGTGCATCCAGTCACACGACAGCAGTAGAAACCTGTCCTCTGCTGCAATACATGCAGGCAGGACTTAAGGATTGCTTTACAGAAACCAACTTGATGACACTACTAATAAGTTTCATTCTCCATTTGTCCTCCTGTACAGTTTTCTACATCTCCCACTAAGAATTGCCAGCAGCATTTGGGAGATTAAAGGAAAAGTAGTCTCTACATTCTTTATATTCCTGAAAACACTAGTCAATCACTTCCTTATCTTCTGCTGTTAGCTGTCACCACGGCTTCTCCTGGGCAACTTTGTAGGGAAAAGGAAGAAAATCTGACTTGACTCACCTCATAAAATAGCAGTTCCTTATCTACTAGCTTCTGTTTAAGGTCATAGACAGGGAATATTTGACAAGAGTTAGTCAGTAATCCTCTCAGGATAAGAATTCCCTCCTAGGATTGGTTAGTGCAGGGCTTTCAGTGGCAGAAGAGGATCTCATCTGCTTTTCCTCCCCCATTTTTTTGTCTTCCAAGAATGGGGTCATAAAAATAGCTTTGAATGATTACAAAAACCCATTTGAACATTGCTGGGAGGCAATGGCTGATATGGTCCAAGACTGTGAGGAAGAGAGAAAGTGTTTCTTGGGGCAATGTCTTTAGAAATACCAGCTTTGTCTTAAGGCCAATGTGTCTTGTGCACAAAGACTGTATGGATGGCCCAGTTAGATGGGGTTCCTTGTTCAAGGTTGTCACATACCTTTCTCCACTCCTTTTAATCAAGTCAACTCTGAACAATTGATACACTTTTCTTACAAATATACAGTGAGGTCTATTGAGGCATCATGGATAAATGTAAGAGATTTCTTTCCCTTCACTTCCCAAGGTATATGAAGCCATGACAGAAAGGATTACATTATTTATTAAAAATAAATAGAAAAAAAACTTGGAAAAAAAGAAAGAAGATCTATAAGACAGTTTTGGAATCTGACCCTCACCAAGTTCAGACCTGGCTCTGCTACAGAATATCTTTTAGATAATGAGAAGTTCTAAAGTTCATACTGAATGAAGAAATTTCTGAAAACTTCCTTCTATCAAGCCATTTACATAATTTTGAGAGAAATAACTGAAAGGGTTCTCAAGAGTAGAAGCTTATCCTATATGCATGTACTAAGTCACTTAATTAAGTACACTTATACTAATGTATAAATACATATAGATTTTGTATATAACTATATGCAAATATATAATAGCTGTAATAAGTAAAAATCATCCCTGTATTTTATGATGGGTATTCCAGCCAGAATAGTCTGATACTCTGCCTTTCTTAAACTCTCTGCTTTCAATTCAAAGAGGAGAAATGGAATTGCATTTCTTTTCAACTATAAAGCGTACTCAGCACTCTTGGTTCCAGAAATGGGATTGGTACATTGTCAGAGCAGTAACTTAATGCAGACCCACACACAGAAGCTCAGACTACAAATGCTCTATCAACAGTGCAGCATTCCCTCTTCCTGCGGCTGCTCTTCAATTTATTGAAACCTGAAGGTGATTCACTAGGAAAAGATAAGAAATTATCTTGTCCAGTTATTCATAACCTAAAGATATAGGGACAAATCCAGAGAGATCTTAAGAACCTAAAACAGTCATTCAAAGGACTGAGCTACAAAGATCAAAAAATATTGTACTGTAGTCACTTAAAGTGGAAGTATCTATATCCCCTCTGTGGCAATAAGGAAATGTGTGTATTGAAAGTCTGCAATAGGTCTAATTGTGTATTCTTTGAACTTCCCTGACTATATTAAATAATCAGATCCTCCTTCTATAATTCACCTGATTCCCGGTGCTGTAGAGAAAATTAGTTTGTGATTAAAAATAAAATAAATATTCAATACACAAATTCAATACTATTACTCCACTACTTGTATTTAACCTGACAAGCCATATGGTTTATTTATATCAGCCAGCAAGATTTATTACTCAGCACAAAAAAAACTTCACAGAATTTACTGTTTCTGCATCATCTGAGCATCTTTCTCCACAGTTGTTAGAGAAATATGTGTACATGTATAGAGATAAGCCTGTAGTTAATTAATAAATTGCTTTGGTAGGATGGATCAAAAAATGCAGCCTAGGACAAAAGGAGACAGATGTATATGGTTATTTCTGAGCCTTGATTGAAGAAAGGTGCTTTGCTATAGGTGCTCCATAACAAACTTGCATAGCAGAAGAGCTGCCCAAACAGCTCTTTCAATACCACCCAGCCTTTTAATCAACAAAAGGGCTTTGCAAGAAACTTGTATTTCCTTAATGTTCTCCCTTCCTAAACTTATCTGTAGTTGGATATAAACTCTAAATTGCAATATAGCCTCTCGACAGATTTTCCACAGAGACCTTGTTCCTGCATTTGAATCCTAAGCCCATACAGCTCTCACTGGGTGTTAAGTTCCAGGTTGAAGAGAATTTGTGCCATGTTCACATCACTGCTCTTCAGGAGGCTTGAACTCACACCCATCAGTTAGTCAACTCACCTCACCTTTTCTGAAGGCCTTTTCAGGGTCCTCCCAGCCTGCATCCCTTGCCTGGCTCTTCTGCCCATCAGAGATGATGCCCTCCAAGACACCCTTTTTAGGAGATTTCCTCAGCATCCATACCAAAACCACCACAGAGGCATGAAGCAAACTTCTGGTCTGCCACCAGTCATTATGTGAAAGTGGCAGCTCAGAGCGTGGAAGACACTTTATCCACACACTTTATTCAGGGGCCAGAAACACATGGCTTTGGAAAGGAAAGCAGTTCTTCAACTCCTCCTATACCTGGATCACCAGGATGGGAAGGTAGCCACTCTATCTTTGCACAGGTTGGTGCAGGCAATGTTGTAGGCTATGTCCAAGCCTCCTGTTCCCTCTACAGTGCACTGAATGCTTCTGGGGGAAAACTCAGCACATTATGGTTCACCTGGGACAAGAACTGAACAGGGAAAAGCTCAAATTCAGCACTTCACTGGAAACATGTTATCTATGGAGTAGGAGCTACTCACAAAAGTTAATATTTTCCAAGGTTAGGTGGCACAGCAGAGGCTTGTCTGCACCTTTAATTGAAAAGACAGATTAAGGGGCTTATGAAAAGGGTAGTGACAGAACAGTTGTGAGAGCTCCCAAACATAGCCAAGTCCTCTGTAAATCGTGTCCAGACAACATCCACTTTGAGTGTTAATGAGGTTTGGTGCTGTACTTGCAGTCTGAGAGTGTATTCAAAATACCTCGTACAGCTTGTGTACCTCTTTGACACTGCTTCCAGACACAAGCCAAACAAGTACTATGCTCATAAACTAGCTGTTTTCTATGAGTTCTGGTTTTGAATCACAATGGAAATGTGTGCAATTCCACAAAGTCCCTGAGGAGAACCTAGAAGGCAAGCTTTGGCCAGATTGTTTTCAGGATGAGTGTATTGTGTGCTGAAAAGAGTGACTTAGCTGTTATGAGGATCTGGTTTCCTTCCCATGACCTTCAGGCCACCCAATCTGATATCATCACAAATAGTAAGGTGACTGGTTTGCAGGACACTGGATGCAGTGGACTGCATAGAATTGGTTGGTAGCGGGACAGTGTATGAGCAGTAGCCCTGATGGCTACACCATCAGGGACTGTAGCAGGATTGTTGACAAGCCAATACAAACTTGTCAAGTGAGAGCCACTTCTGATGCCTACATGATCCTTCTGTCCCATTGAAGCACCCCTTTTATCCTGTTGGTTTTTTTTTTTTGCTGTCTATTGACAAAATTCCAAGAGAAGGATGAGGGCTGGCCTGGGAGTTAATTTTTGAAACCACTCTGGCTGAAGCGAAAGTCAGACTTGGCTCTCCTACTTCCTAGAGGAGCACTGTAAGCATTAGGCTATTAGTTACACCTAAATATTGCAGAAAGACTGCAACCAGCTTCCCCCATTTTCTCGTCTTATCAACAAAGCTGTGACTGAGCTATCAGAAGGACTCCAATACAGTTAACATAGTTTCAGCATGTCCTATGAACTGAACTTCTTAATATTTGGGAAAGACAGGCAGATCCATATTAGCCAAGAGGTAGGCAAAAAACATGGCTGGATATGAAATCACTTTAAACCCCCCTCAAAACACATAACCCTAAAACTACTACTGTAAGAAAGTATCAGGTGAAGTTCAGTATCCTAGGCACATACATTTGAAAAATTTAATCAAAATAGCCTGTTATAGAAGACAGTTTTAATGGTTTAATTACAGAAAGTATGGCAACTTTATTCATAAGTCACGTGCAGTTCACAAAACAAAGAAAAATTCTCTGCGAGCCACTGACCCTACGGAATCTCCCGTGTTGCGATCCTTCATTTTTAGTACTGTCTTTATTGTCCCTTATATAAATACCATTTGCTTCCATAAAAGTTCCAGAATTTGGCCCAGAACAACACTGTTCTAGACCAAATAACAAGGTTGATTTTACCTCAAGTGGTGACATTAAAGATGGAGAATTCACTAAAGAACACTGGGAAAAAATACACAAAGAAAGTAATGTCAATATTTTATTGGTGCTGAGGTAGCTTGCCTTATTGTGGAATAGCCAGCTGAGATATTTGCAGTTTGTATAGTGGTATTTTTCACTTTTATTGAGATTTTAAACAGTAGGAACAAGGAAATAGCAAGCAGCATCATTTACATGTCACAGCATATCCAGATTACACAAAGCCAGCAGTTTGAGCAGCTGCACAGAACCCAAAAGCTCTGTCAGTCACACAAGCACTGCGAGTCGTGCAAGCACCAGGAAAGTGATGGTAAAAAGGAGGAGGGAGTTTGTGGTTTAGTGTGAGCCTTCTCCTGACAAAGGAGAAAGATGCTTGCCAGTAGTGAAAGGGGGATTATTAGGTGGAGAAGTGGGTATTGGCAATAGGCTCTACTAGTGAGTGGGTGAACAGATCATATCCATCACTGCTGCCCCCTTCATACAACATATGAACTGTGGGTTTGGCCATCAAAGATGGGCTAGAGAAAGGTGTGCTGGCCATTTGAATGGGAAGGTGCTGCTGTGCCTCTTCAGGTGCTAGGAAGATTTTGCCTGAGTTTATGGTCATGACAGAGTCAATCACAGATGGGTCCTAAAAGAAACTAAAGATGCTTGCTCTGTGAGGAAGACAAACACACTTTTAAAATGGAGGGTTGACATCTAAAAAGTTAAGAACCCAATGTATCTTGCAGCTCCCATGACTTACTGGAGGAGAAGGAAACTGAAAACAGAAAGAAAACAAACAAAAAAAGCAACCAAATTTTAATTTCTTGCTTGGTTTTGTGCTTTGTGCAAAGGAAATGATGCAGCATATATTAATTTAGTAAAATTAGCATCCACAGTGTCTAAGCAGTAGAACAAGAATATGCAATTATATATGACTGCAGAATAAGAGCACATAATTGTTTTTTCATCACTTCTTAATGTTTAAGAAACAGCTGCAGTTTCTTTTTTCTTTTTACTGCTAGTGTATTTTTGCTGTTTGGAAAACTAAGTAAATAGTTACAAATGACCCAGAACAGAACTTTTTTTTTTTCAGACTAAGCTACAGAGAATAAATATTTAAATGTGCTTTAGCTTACTAGTAGTAATTCTGGGAAAGACAGAACATGGAGATGGAAAGATTTAGTTTCAAAATTTACATGTAAGCATTGCTATGTGTCTAAAGCCTCCTCTTTTCTCTCTCCACTCTTTACAAACGTCTCTTCATTCAGGTACAAAAAAAAATCACAAAAAAAGAAGTTGCTTATGCATGTAAATATACATATCAAACAGTTCATAAGATGATCGCACTAGAACAACTACTGGATTTTACTTGTAAATTACAGCTATAGATTAAGATTATTTTTAAAGAGATACTAGCATTCCCTACTTCTAATTCTGAAAAAAAAACCAAAATTATAAGGAGTGGATCAATTTTTGAAAGGTTAAGTAGTTCTGGTTTGATTACATGTTTTAAAATCCACGCTTAGACTCCTGCTTTGGAAATTGAATTTGAAATTTTCCTAAATTTACAGCAATTACTGATTGCTCTTAGACTACAACTACTACAGAAGTAGTCTTATTTGGTATTTTTGAACATATGGTTTTGATCCCTATCTGAATGAAGAAATTCTTCGATGAGAAACAGTGGAGCAAAGTTACAACATGGCCAGACTTTCAAATCTCATAATTTATTCCACTTCTTAGTTACTCTTATTCTACAATATCCATTCTTCTGAGAACAATGACACTTTGAGAACTCAGACATATTTTAAAGCTCTGGATGTAGTTATTGTTTATTTCATAGGAATTATCTGAAGAACTCCAGTGGAAAGGGGATCTCTGTTAGGCTGATGAGTGTATCAAAATGATGAGTAACTTGTCAACCTACTCAAAAGCATCCACTCTGTCACCATCCCTGCAAGACAGGTCTTTGTGAATTACTAGTACTCACTTCAGATTTCAAGATCAAAAGAACCATCGGTATCCACACACAAACCTGGTAGTTTCTGTCCCTACTTGTTTTATTATTGCACTCAATATTGGAAAAAACAGCTAGAAATTACATAACTTAAAAAGTTGGAAGAACAGTACTCAGAGGTGCACTGTCATCTTCTGGGAGAATCTATCCAATTTTTCAGTCAGATGAATTCATCACTTAGTCCAGTTTCTGTCCAGTTAGCAAAGATGTTGATTTCCTGCTAGCCAAGAGTACATCTAAAAGCTTTGCATTTTGATTTTATGATCTCTTGCTTCACTCAGCACCAAGAAATAATCATAGTCACAAACTAGAATTATGAGCACTAATGCATCAGACTGCTTAGGAGAATCTCTCTAATGGCCACAGAAGGCAAGAGATCCATGTAAAACATTATTTTCAAACAAAGTGTTCAAAAATTTTAACTGTTTGCTCTACAATTCCTGCTCCTATCCAATAAACCAAAGGAAAACATAAGAAAGTGTTTGGGTTCCACTTCCAATCAGAGATTCATTCTGAATTTGAGCTACATTAGCCAATTCTAAACTAATTAAAGAGTTATTTTACATCTATTTTTTCTTGATGATGCACACTGACCCTCTGGAGGAGGTTGTTAATAACCATGCTTGGAGAGATCAGCTGGAAATCACTTTCATGAAGGGGTATGTGTCTCTAAAAGTATTTTAATACTGCTAATAAAAAGTCTGGATGCCTCAGATGAAAAGCAAACACTCCAGTCTTTTGAAATATTTTTTCTCAAAATAATTCTCTTCTCTTTTATAGAAAATATGCAAAAACACTGCCCAAAATCTCTTGTGGAAATCACATTAATCTGTAAAATATTTAAAGCTAATGTATACCAAGTCTCCACTGCCCTTTTCTAGGCAGGTTACAGAAGGTCAATCTGTCTGTCCTGCAATGCAGGCATAAGGAAGCAGAGAAAATAAAATTTTACTGCATCCTATTATGTAAGTGTTATTAAGTGAATTACCCTGTTTAAGAAACTTAAAATAGACATTTTAATGAGCCTCAGAAACCTTTAGTAACAGTATATTTTGCTGCTTGTATTGATAAGCAATGGACATGCCAGTTGCTATCAGCTATACCAAAGACAAACAAAAAATGTATTATGGTGTAATTCACTTATAATTATCAACCCCCCCAAGTTTCTCAACTCATACTCTTTCTGTTCTATCTCCTTTAGTCATAGGCTGGATGTATGTCAGGTTGAGGAGTTAGAAGGACTACCATTAGCTCCTGCTGAATCTCATATTTGCTCTTTATGCTAAAAAGCCCTTCCCAAGCCAGTTTATCAGTTAATGCACTCAGGCTCTCAGTCACTCTACCAGGAATTGCACTCACCAAAACAGATTTTAAAGCAAATGCCTTGTCTTGAAATGAAATGAAATGAAGTAGCTACTACAGCTGATAAATGCTCAGGACAGGATGTGAAGATTCCAGAACAATCAGTGACTCCTCCTCTGCTACCACCTTGTCACAGTTCAGGCTCTGACTAGAACAAGGTTTCATTTGTTTAGTGGCTGTCTGTTGCCAGCTGCTTTTTCTATGTCTCAACTAACTCTGACCTCCAGAGAAGCTCAGCTTGGGCTCTCTTGAGGACAAAAGTTAATTCCAATCAATTAGCCTACAATGATGTCTTCTAACTAATTTGGCCCACTCATGTACCTTCAGACTTTCTGTTACCAAAAATATCTGTGATGTTCAGAGAGATGTCAAATAGAGGTATGTTCCAGTCACTTTTAGTTTGCAACTTACTTTGTCCATTTTTAGGTTCCTAAAAATGGGAACCTTTGGGAAGCTCACAAATATGAGTGTTAACTAACAGAAAAGGCTGTCAGATCCCAATAGCAAACTCTTATCAGACACCTTCCTATTCTCCCACTATTATCTACCCAGTAAAAAGGACCTCACAAAGAATGGCAGTCACTGGGCATAAAGAGTTCACTGATAATGTCAGGAATTAAATGCGTCTTCAGTGTTCCCAAGGAACTAATACCATTTTCAGTGTTCCCAAGGAAAGCTTATGCACACAAATAGGAATTCACAGAAGGAGGCATGTTTACCTGAACAGTTCTTCTGTGCCATAAATACCTTCCAGAAAGCTTAGAACTGACAGACAGTTACAGTTGAGAGGTACCAAAGTTTGTTCTGTGGATGGGAGGGGACTGGGAGGAACGGGGTGAGTGATTTCTCCTTGGATTGTGATGCACAGAAATGAAATTATGATCTAAGTGCCCATGCTCCCTCATGTCAAATAAAAATGAGACAATTCAATTTGAAACTGGGACCAGACGCATTTCCAAGATCCAAGCAGGTTTCCGGGGCTGCAGATGAATGGAAATAATTTGCTGACAAGATAAAATCAATCCACCATCTTTGTCAAAGCCAGCTGTCACAAAGTAACAAAGTAAACAAAAATTTTATTTTTCTAATGCTGATAGAGTGCTGCTATCCCACACTGTCTCAAGAAAGAAAAAAAAGAATAAAAAGGATTTAGAGAGAAATTTCATTAAAAGAGGGATATAAAAATATAGCAGATCTGTTTTTGTACTACAGTAAGCCATAATGCCCTTCCCCTGGAAAGGTCAATACGCCCTGTGGGACAGCTTTAATACTCTCCTCTGTGTTGAGAGAACATGATGGCCTAGAACACAGGACCTTTCCAAACCCAAATTTACAAACACTTCCCATGGATGGAGATCAGAAACAGAAGGACTGGAGAGGTCTGTGGTACAGGGATTATTAAAACCCACTGAGCATAGCTGTGACTGCCTAGATTCCTTGGTTTCATCTGTAAATCTGTGATGGTCTTTGCACCAACAGTGAAATTCGAGCTGTTTTTCTAAAGTAGATGGCAGTTAACAAGACAAGGTCTAGAAGACTGTAGCTTGTACAATAATTGCAAATTAATTTTCTTGTCCATGGAGGCAATTAATTCCTGATATTGCTCCTTGGCTCCAGACTACACCTGCCAGTCCAAAGAGTTTACAAAGGAAGAAGTGCCTAAACCGCTGTCTCCATCACCTCACTCTGGCCGGGAACCACAAAGATGCCTCTGTTTGCCAGTGACCTCCAAAGAACAAAGACACAGCTCTTCACCAGTGCAGTGGTTTGAACTAAGTTTTCCCCTCTGAAGCTAAGAAAAGTGGTAACCCCCAAGGGGTGGTAACCCCCAAGGGGTGGTAACCCCTGGAAGTTTTGAAGTTTTGTCCAGTGGGCGCTCCTGCAAAATGTAAACACACCACAACCTGACTGGAAGAGATGAGTTGTAGTTTGGTTGTTGTTGGAGAGGTGGTCATGTTGTGAGCCACGAGGAAGGGGCTCTGAGCCCCACAGGGGGGCTTTGGCCCCCAGCCCCCAGCGGGGGCCTGCGGGGACCTGGAACAGCATAAAGCTGGACTAGGTGCCTGTAGTTAGGTGCCTGGGAGATGTTTCTCTCCACCCTGGGCAGCGGCAGGAGTAGCAACAGACCAACACTGACCGGAGAAACGGTGGCAGAGAGCCAGGAGAGATAAGACGAAGCAACAGAGATATGCAGCACCACAGAAAGAACTCCTGGAAGGAGAGAGAGAGCCAGCAGCAGAGCTACAGAGTTTTTGGGGGTAAGAACTGAACCAGAACCCCCCACAAAACTCCTTTGAGACCCCTCTGAGAAAAAGAGGGACATGGACTCCTATTTTAGAGAAGAGTTTTGGACATGCAGCACCGGAGAGAGAGAGGAGCTGAGAAGCTCAGTCATCCTGAGAGCTGAGCCAGGACGGTGTGGGAGGTTGGCCTTGGGGGCCCTCCCTTGCTGCAAGCTACAAAGAAGCTCGCAGCCTGAGACAGGGCACAGAGGCCCTGCAAGGAGCTTGAATCTCCTGAAGATACCAGACCGTCACGAAGCCCCCTGTGCTTGTGATATGACCGTGGTGGAACGACCTTGTCTGGGGTGACGTAGTCCACGGAGAAGACCCCTCGCTTGGTGGTGACGGGGCCGAGGGAGCTTGGATACCTCCCTCGTGAGTGCTGGCAGAAATCCAGCCACAGCTGCTGCATGCATGTGAAGAGGACAGGTGACTGCTGCTGTAGAAGATACTGCTGTTTAGAGACTGGAAGGGATCTGTTCTTCTTCCCTCCTAGATTTTTATTTGGAGGGGAGAAGAGATCTGATCCATTGTAAATACTATATGTCATGGTAGGGATAGTTGTGATCGTGTGTATAATGTGTTATAATATTTATTTGTACAGTCATTGTAACATATTCCCTTTCCCCCATTCTGAGTCTGGTGTGTTTTGTCTGGAAAAAACCCATCTCACATTGAATTGAGATGTGACAGGGGGATAGGACTAGGGAATTAGATTTTGGGGAGATCTCAAACCATGACAACCAGGCAGGGAGGAGAAGACTCCTTCACCTCTCTCTTACATGTGTGCCCTGTCAGAAGGCTCAGACTGGGTTGTAGATTCAGTCTTTCTCCTCGCACAAGTCCGTTTGAGGTCCACAGATTTGTATGACTGAGAGCAGCACATCTCTCTGTCCTTTGCAGCAACCAGAGCTTCAGCTTTCTAGTCTGCTCCTAATAGTATTTTTATGGAAGGGTTGAGAAGAAATAAAGATGTTTTGATACAAAGTATTCTGAATTATTCCAAAGCCTACAGTATTTAATAAGGATTCATATTCATTTTGGACACAATGAAAATTCTAGGGTTTAAGAATTATTTGAGAACCTCCTACATGAATATATCAAGAGATGAAAATGAAGCATCAAGAATCATTAGATACTTGAGCAATAGATTTTTTTCCTGACATTTGATTTTATACTGTAACTGGTTTTCCTATATTTATTACAGGATAAGTTTTTTTGACTGAGGAGGGATAGATGCTGGAAAAAATAACTGTTTCTTTACACTCACAGAAATTCAAAATGTTATTTCAAACATTTACAAATGCATGGACTGGAATACAGTTTCACAGTTTCTAGTGAACTAATCTAGAACAAAAATGATTGCTCACTTTCCCACAGAAAGAAATCCTTGTGTTTCACCCATGTTCCCTTTCCTGCATGATTAACTGATACTTCTGAATCAACAACCGATGACTTCCAGTAACAATTCACAAGAGGCTAAAGTCATAAATAGATACAGTCTCAAAAATATTTATCTAAAAGCAAAACAACTCTCAAATCAGTTGAGCAGCGATAGGTTTGCTTGGTACATATTAAGATATAAGGATTGACTCTTACCACAGTTTAGAGCCTATGCACTTTTCTCAAATAATCCATGCAAGAAAAGCAATAAAAGATCTAACAACTAAGAAAATAAAAATCAGATGTAGTTATAAATATCTATGCTGGTAATGAATACAAGCTGGCTGTATTTCACTGACAGCAAAAATTAAAAATGCAGACCAGTTTTATCATGACTTTCAAACAAGAGTGCAGAGTGCATAATTAAGCTCAGATCTCAACATTAATGGAAAACTCTATTGTATCAGTATCAACAAAGTGTGTATAATATAAATATCTATTAATAATGAGAAGCAACTATACCAAAGGCATGAATAAATATAGCAAAAAGCTGTAAATAAACTGCATATAACTGCCCAAATAGACTATGCTAGAAGTTAAATCTTATTAATGCTTTAATGAAATGAAAGTTACCTTCTATGAGCACAATATTCTCTAAAGAGTTATGAAGCAGCTGGAAGTGCCTACTGAGGGTGCCAACTGTCCTCCAAAAATGCTCTCTATCCCCAGAAGCTGTGATACAAGATCAGTTTTTTCAATTCTTTTTCTAAAGTCCTTCAACTGTTATGGTGGCAAAGCAGAGTTCAAAGGTTTGCACTGCCCCATTAATTCCTGCTGACAGTAACTCACAGGT
This sequence comes from Manacus candei, assembly GCF_025592945.1. Classification (NCBI taxonomy): domain Eukaryota; kingdom Metazoa; phylum Chordata; class Aves; order Passeriformes; family Pipridae; genus Manacus; species Manacus candei. Next base: position 779,306 of record NW_026138059.1, read on the forward strand.
CAGGGTTGTTGTCTCTTTTCTCCTTTAATCAAATAGAGGAAGGATGTAGATCTGCATAGCCAGGTTCTATGAGTGCTGCCTTAGTTTCATTTTATGGAGAAGGGACAAAGGGCAGGGGGAGGTTTTGGGACTTATTAGAAATACTTTCCCCTCCAGTTAAGGAGCCATGGATGTATTCTAGCTCAGCTGGAGAGGAACTAAGGCAAGAAAACTGTCCAGGTTTGGAGTGGCACAACAGCATTTCCAGCAGATTCACAGATTAAACACTTTCTGCTGGGATACAGAGATTAATCCCACAAATACCTGTGGAGGGAGCTAAAAGGCAGGCAAAGCCCAGAAGATTAAGACTGTCATGGCTCTTTCTTCCATTCTTCTTTCACACTCCAACTTAAGAGGCTGCTTGTATCTAAACCATGTATCTTGAAGCTTTCTACCACTTATGATAATTTGGTGGCATAGGTGATGTCAGTGCTAAATACAATGAGATTTCATAATTCACACAGTGAATGATGAAGCTTTGCAAACCACAGAAGCCTGGCATCTCTTCAGGAATTAATTAATATATTATGTTTGAAATTGCAGGAGACAGTACCAAATTTAATGATCATGTAGCTGGCACTCTTCAAGAACACTCATGGACTGGCTGATCAGCATGTCAAACAGTGTAAGATGTATGAATGTAAGCAAAACATAACAGACAAGTAAGCTCCTGACTTTAAAATGATAGAGGTTATATTCCACAACCTCGAAGCCAGAATTGAGATAAGTTTAGCGCTTAGAAGTAATTTAAAAAGTAATAATGCTCCTCTAAGGAAAGAACTGAACTTTTAGTCTAAGCATAAAATGTGGCTATATTTCTGGCATACTGAATCAAATTATATCTGAAGAATTAAGAAAGTATGGAGAAAAACCTGTCTGTGCTGACTACGGAGAAACAGACTGGTTTTCACAGAGTTAAATGGAGTCAAGAGGTTAAGGAGGGGGATTCAAAATACTTGAAGGGATAAAAATGCAAACTGATGTATTCAAAACAGCACAGGGAAGTTAGAGTTTTGTGTTCAGAGACTGCCAGAAAACAATTTTTCCTGTTGCCATGGAAATTTAAACAAAACCAAAATGCATTCCCAATCACAATGGAAGGGTCAAATTTTGAAACTTCCTCTGGAAAGAAGCTTCTAGGGGAAAAAAAAAAAGATTAATTCAGAGTCATAAAAATATGTTGCTTCTGGCACATGAAATGCTTTGTGTAGGTAAAGATCCAGATTTAATTTCGGTAGTCCAGCTCACCTCTATTTATACAATTAAAATATTAAAAGCTATATGATAACAAAGATACTCAACAAACCAGAAAAACCTTTTCAGTAATATATGCAAATATGTGCATGATAAATAGAACAGAAGAAGGAAATTGCACTTTGACTTTTAAAATCAGAGATAAACTAGAATTATTAGCGTTACCTTACAGCTGTGCTGGTGGGAAGACAAATCACATATATATAGTGCTCGCATACCAAAAATGATCTTTACCAAGAAAAATTAGGCAAATACATCGAAGACTGGGAGTTGCCATGGAATTCACTCATGGCAGACTATCACTGTATCTCCATCATGCTCCCAAGGACCCTTTTACTGAGTAAGACTTTATTTCACTTTTTACTGACATGTATTCCCAGTTTTCTCCTGGAAAGTCCTTCCTCATTTTCCATGGGAAAATACTGATCAATACCACTAAGTATATGAACTCCTCCCCTTGGGCCTGAGACAGAGTCACAACAGAAATTCAAATGTACAAGGTTTGGTCCAATTATCCAGCTGTTTTATCCTCAGCACAACCTAAGTTCTGAGGGCAGGGACACCTCTGGACACAGGGAGGTTGCCCAGTGAAGTCCTTACTGAAGCCACTGAGTTAGAACCTCAGTGGAGCATATTTTCTTTCCCATTCTCAACAAACTGACAAATTATGCAAGTCATAGGTTGGACTCAACGATCTCAGAGGTCTTTTCTAACCTAATTGATTCTGTGATTCTGTAATTTGGACTGTTGCCACACGTATGGAGTCAGGAAAAAAAAGGGTTGGGTTTCTATCAAGAAGACAGGGATCCAGAGCCTCTTCAATTTTTTCAGGCTCACAGCTCCCTTCCATCCACTCAGCAGAGAATTTATTATTATTATTATTATTATTATTATTATTATTATTATTATTATTATTATTATTATTATTATTATTATTATTATAAACCAGGGTCATTGGAGCAATCTGCTCTGTCTTTACACAGATTCATATCAGCATGACTGAGATAGTGAGCAGCTGGAGCTGGGGCTGAGCAAGGAGCAGCCAGTGAACAGGAGGAATTCTTGAGCCACTTCTACCATCAGCCCTTCATCTTCACTCTCCTTGGCTTGAGCTTTATGCCCTAAACAGTACCAGGAAAAGAAATCCCTATGCTCTTCTTGCAAAAGCCTTTCATATACATTCATTTCTCTAACTGTCCAAGACTTCTCTAGACTAAACAGCATAAATATTAAATAATAATATTATAACAATCTCTCTCTTGAGCTGACCTATCCAATTAAGTGCAATACTTCTGCTTACCAGCCACTAAGCAGTTACTGGTTGATGCTAATTTATTTACTGGAAAGAACTCCACTCAAAACATATTCACCAATTATTGCAGAAGAACATAGATATCCATTTGTAACTACTACTTAAAAGAAACAATGATCTGCTCTCTGATCAGCCTTCCGAGTTAGATTCCCATCAAAGGAATCTCATGAACAGATGGGGTCCAACAGGCTTTTCATATGTTTTCTTTTTTTGTGCTTCATAATGAAGCTCTCCCTCAAAGTTCTTAAAATGGGCTCATTTTCTTTATCAGGATCTTTCACTTTCCATCTTGAGCAAACCAGATGATCCACTTCTCTTTACCAATCACCTAAATGACTGGTAGTCACACGCATCAAGGCAAGGCAGTGGATCTGTGATAGCAAACATGGAGGTGACACAGATTTTATTTTTTTCCTCCATCTGAATTCTCCAAGGAAAATAAGCATTTTGCAAAGAACACAGCTAAAACCGGATGAAAACAATTTTTTTGTGAATAGAAAATTCATTGAAAAAGGCTGTGACAGAGAGACAAACTTTATATTTGAATCCAGCCCACAGTTGGTGGGAATCTTCCTCAAAACAAACAAACTGAAGAAAAACAAAACAAAAAAGGCAGGAGGGATCTTGGAACAGTGCATATTTCATTGTGAAATTTTCTGAGAGCTTCTTGTTTCCAAAGATGCTGAAATGTTTCATTTCAACATATTCTAAAAAAATACTTTTTCATTGTGAAACTTTGTTTTTAATGTCAAACCAGCCTAAATTTAATTAGATGCAAACAAATTAACCCCTCCAAATCAAATGAAACATTCAGTCAAAGAAAAAAAGCTCAAGGGATCTTAAATTACAGATTTTTTTAAAAACAATTTGGTTCAGCAACCAAGTAGAAAAATCTATTGTTTGCTGTAATAAACTATACTATTTTTTATATAACTATGACAGGAGAGCAGAGGGGACAATTATTTTTCTTTCTCCTCATACTAATATGTCTTCCTTTTTTTCTTAGACACTTCATTAAAGACAGCTCATTTTAAACAACTTGGCCAGAACTAAAATCAGTTCTTCCAACAAGACCTCAACTTTTTCCACTTCTCCACAGTTAAATCATCATTTTCCCAGTAACATAAGGACTTCTCCAAGACCACCATCCCACTTTTCACCACCCCACCCCTGCTAGGGAAGGAGTGTATGGATTGAGAGACAACTGCAATTCTACATAGCTCAAATGTCAGAAAGAGAGGCAAATGATGTGATGGAGACCAGAAGTGCTGGGTGACAGAATGGCTGGCACAGGATCACATGAAACATCAACCACAGTCACCAGGGAAGATCCCAATGTTTTCTAGTCCCGAGCTGTTGCACTCCACCATGGAAGCAATCCGCCTGAGCCAGCCCAGATCTGTCCTGGTGCTCCATGCCCATTGCACCACAATGCCTACAGTTGTCTCTTCCTGGTGGAAACCAGGGCTGGTTGCTGATCCCTTTCGTACCCTTGTTCCCAAATGACCATAATAAAATGCTTAGTTGTCCACTTTTCCCCGCACTTGAGCTGCCTTCACACTGCCAAGGATAACTTTAATTAAGGTGTCAAAAACTGACAGAATTGATCACAGAGATGGTTTCCTCCATGCCGAGCTGTCTCAAATTCTGAACTCCTTTTTCAACTACATTTTTCAACCACTTAATTAACAAGTGGTTCATCATCTGACTTGGCAAGAGAAAGGTATCTCAATTTCCACAAAAGGAGTCAGAGAGAGAAAAGAGTCGGCAATTTTTCTTACTTGTCTTTATTTTTTTATGCTCAACTGTCTGTATACCTTCTTTTTTGATTATTTCATCCAACAATAATCACTTTGATAACTGTGGAATTATTTGGCCATGAGAATTACTATTCAAATATTTTTGCCTGCCTTTTCTCACCACACAAAAAGCAAGGCATTTTTCCTCTCTTTTTCATCTTCATCAAAAAATAAATCATCAATCAGCCTATGTAAGGTCTATTCCAAGCGGGGTTTTTTGTATGAACTAGATTTGTGATGTGGAAGTCATCTGAATTTTAAAGAAACTGGATGCTGAAATTAAAAGCAGAAGAACAGGATTTCATCAATACAAAGCATTTCTTACTGACCTCATTCCCATCACCTGTTCTTTTAGTTTGCTGAAGAGTTGGGAATATTGGATGGATTATATAGCCTGATACATGCTGTATGCCTTGAAGGGGAATTCGTGTTGCCAAGGCCCTCTTGGATGCAATGAAGTAGAGAACCAAAAGGAAAAGAAAGACCACAAAGTGAGCCACTGTCCCCTTCCCATTCCACAGTGGTTTATCCATTCTGAAATGACAGCAAGAAGGGAGACTGCACTTTGCTAACGCTGTGTTAGGACAGTCGTTTTACTTCCAAACACAAGTACAGGCTGGGCAGAGACTGGACTGACAGTAGCCCCAAGGACAAGGACTTGGATATGCTGGTGGATGAGAAGTTAAACATGACTCAGCAATGTGCACTTGAAGGCCAAAAAGCCAACTGCATCCAGGGCTCCATCAAAAGCATTGCGGCCAGCAGGTTGAGGGAGGTGGTTTTCCCCCTCTATTCCATGCTCATGAGACCCCCACCTGGAGTATTGCATCAAGGTCTGGGATCCCTAGCACAGGAAAGATGTGGACCTCTTGGAGCAAATCCAGAGGAGGTCCACAAGGATGATCCAAGGGTCGGAGCACCTATTCCATGAAGACAGGCTGAGAGAGATGGGGTTGTTCAGCCTGGAGAAGAGAAGACTGCAGGGTGACCTTACTGTGGCTTCTCAGTACCCAACGAAGAAGCACAAGAGAGCCGGACAGGGACTTTTTACCAGGGCATGTAGTGATAAGACAATGGGGAATGGCTTTAAACTGACTGAGGGCACATTTAGATAGGATACAAGGAAGAAATTCTTTACTGTGAGAGTGGTGAGGCACTGGAACAGGTTGCCCAGCAAAGCTGTGGATGCCCCACTTCTGGAAGTGTTCAAGGCCAAGCTAGGGTGAAAGTTGACCCTACTCATGGTACGGAAGTTACAACTGGATGATCTTTGAAGTCCCTTCCAACCAAAACCATTATATGACTCTCTACTGGAGATGAAGAGATAAAAAGCTTCAAGAACATTTTCCTAAAGCATCTTTGCAGCATGTCCTCTCTACATGCTCTTGACATCAGCCCCTTTCCTATTCCATTACCTGCTTCTAGCTGCTCTTGTTACATCTCTCCTCTGTTTTTAGGTCTGAAAAAGCATTTTAACACTTGAGGAAATTGGCACTGGATTGAGAGGGCACAGAGCACTGCAGTCAATGCAGTACACCTAAGCAGGAGAAAAACAGTGGTGCAGAGATGTCATCTTCCCACCCATCGCCTGGAGCACAGAGTACACAACAGCTGTGTGGCACATCCAGCACGCACATTCCCCACCCTGATCCCCAGATTCCCCCAGTGCTTATCTTCACATGGAGTCTCAGTAGCCCTAAAGACCCTCCAAACACTGCATCTGGTTATTGCTACTCCCATTCTTGCCCTGTCATTACTTCTATGACAAGGCAGAAAAGCAGGGCAAAAAGTCTCTGAGCCACCTTTTCACCCTTATCTCAGCATTTTCTTCCGAGGAACACTTGTGTTTTCTAAACCCCTTCAAGATACCATAAATCTTTTGGGGATTAATGAACACATTAAGTGCAGCACACAGATGTTTTGATCAGGTGACAATACAGGGAAAGCAGGTCAACAAAACCCAAGACTATTGTGGCAAGTGCCCTTGGCAAAGTCCCACAGTCCCACTAGCCTGCTCACCCTGCACTGCCCAGTGGTACCACTTGGCATTCCAGTGCACACCCCTGAAATGCAGTAGCTCTCCCAGCATGGCAGATTAGCAAAGGTTACCTTTGGTGACAGGCAGCTAAAAGCCTGCACAATAACACTTTAACAGTTGTCCAAGCAGTCAGTATATGCCTAGATATAGATATTGTCCCGAGGGAAGTGGGATGTTTACAAAAAAAGTCATGTTCATTTTTAACCGCCTTAACTTCAATGTGCCCTTCATTTCATTCAACACTCTCCATCACCATAGAGCAACAAGATTGTTACTCCATCTCCTATGAAATACGTGGAGAAATAAGAAAAGAAAAAAGTGTTTTGCTTTCCAGTCAGGAGGCTTATAAAGCCATACTGTCAGACACCAGCATCATTCTGTTCATAAGGAATTCCTGTGCACTCAATGAGCATTCAGCTGGCATTCTGGCACCCAGAGTTATTTGTTCACCACTATTTATTTTCCCAAAGATCCACAATCCAAATATGCAAGACTGCAACTGCATTTTCCAAAAACCAAAGAAAGGGGTACTTAGTGGTGTACTTGGAGTTACACCATCTGCAATAAAATGCCAAACTTGTCTGCCTGTCTCATGACCTAAGCTGGTCTTCACATAATTGATGTAAAAAATAACAAAAAGTCCTGAAGTTCACAATTCAGGAGCAGGAAAAAGCCTCTTCCATGAACTGCATGTCATTTGATGCTGTCAAAAAATAATATTGAACTAGAGAAACTATTTTGAACTCTTTCACACTTATAGTTTCCAGGTTTCTAGGAAATGAGATAGAAGCTGCAAGGATGATTTATAGTATGTGCAACACTTCAGAAAGATCCAAAGTCCAGTCAGCATGAGAGGCAGCAACAGCACCACATCTCGAAACTGGCTTAGAGAAAAGCACATATTGGACCTGTAACTCAAAGCCTGTGGGAAGACAACGCATTATTCCACCTAATTGGAATGGGTTCAAGGTTATATCTTTACCTGTGATTCAGTAAAAGTCCTTGGATTAACACAGCACAAAGTAGCCTCCAAATGGCTGCTGCTAAATATCTGAACCTTCCATCTTCCTCATTTCTGCTTTATCTTAGAGGTCTCTTAGAGGTGTAGGAGGGTGGCAACACCAAGTTCAGTGATACAATTTTACCTCCCCAAAGACCATTTCATACGGACCTCATTACTTTCCCACACAATGACATCCCTCTTTAGGGACTGCTGGCTGCACACCTAATTGCCCCAGGAAGGGTCTGCTGAGCAGCCCTCAAGGCTGTAGGGGTCCCTCAGCCTGTATGCTCAGTGTTAAATGTGCAAAGGAAGCTCACATATCATCGCTTGTACATAGTCCCTTGCTCCTTCTCACCACTGAGGCAGTTGCAACATTAAAACAGCTATGACAACTAAACAATACTTCTGCAGTTTCTCAAAGCCCAGATTTTTTTTTTCCATCTCTGCAGCTGCAATTCCAGGTCTTGGCTCCACTATTCTATTTATATTAATGCACAGGGGCAGATTTTACAACACATGACACAGTAAGAATATTTTACATGGCTTACAAGAAGCCAAGAAATAATGCAAATTTGGGTTATAAAAGTACTGTCAGCATATTGAGCCTCCTTCTTTGCCAATGCCAGTCTGCTCCCTCTCATATTTTATTATGTCTTTTTTATAATTACTATAGGAGATTGAAATTCCACTGGCAAGTCATTATAGATTCTAACAGACAACTAGCAAGGCTTTTTGGGAAAGTCCAAACTTTCTCGTACAGGAATCTGGTTTTAGCAATAGTTAAAAACTAATCCTATAATCTGTATTAGTTTTTAACCAGTGGCTATCCCACACCAGCCTTCAGGCTTCGGAACGAATTCCTGTGTCTGGCTTCATGTCACCCATGTACAGACACCTACCTCAGAAACACAGTCCTCCCTACAGGAACAGTGTTGAGAAGGAAAGGATAGCATCACCTGAGGACAAACACACCCCTAACTTCTTGATGCCTAGCACTCATCGTATCTAACTGCAGCCACCTAAAGGCCAGGCATCTAACCCAGCTAAATCATACAGAACTGTTGTATAGCCATCTTCAGACAGGATCTTTGTATAGCTAGGATGGACATGCTGTCTTCTGAGGAGGTCAGTAGTTTCCCTGTTGACAGAGACCAACCAAATGATCAGCCACGTAATTGCAGAGATTAGGGGAAACTAATTCTGTCAGGGTGTCTTTCTGTCTTTCATGATTCATAAGACATTCTAGGACAATTACACTAAATCAGACTACAGCAATTTCTAACACAGTCAGGCACTAGTTAGAGTAGGACTGACAGAGGAAATAGCAATAAATGGCATAAAAAAATAGGTCACTTAGACAACATATATGACATTAAATAGTAGAAAGCAACTAAAGATTAAGCCATTGTAATGCAATGGGTTCTTGGACTCTACCTTGAACCAGTTTTGAAGAAACAGTGATGGCAGATTACCTTCATAAGGTACCACATGAAACCACATGATACTGATTCTCCCTCAGTGAAGGCTCTCTCCCACCAACAGCCCTCATCTTGGGAACCCAATTCCTTGGCCTAAAGGCTCATGGGCCTGTTGGGGATGCTGCGAAGTCTCTCCCTCCCGCTGGTAAATGGGATTTGGAGAAAATTGATGTGTGGATAAGAGAACCCTTGAGCCACAGCCCTTGACCTGAGCAAAGGCTGCTCCATCCAATATATTAATTAAAAAGATGAGCTGTAGGTGTTTCCTCAGGGGAACTGTCATGTCTTATATTTAATCTGATTATATACCTAAATGAACTCTGTCCAGAGGGCATATATACAATTACATACAAATTATATCCATCCCTAAGGAGCTCTGCCTTCACTCCTTTACTACCTGTAACAACTATCAGCCCATACCACAGTGAATTACCACTCCTTGCATCACCTCAGTTATGCCAGTGAGGTGGAAGGGCAAAGTCCCGAGTGGAAGTCAATAACAGCATCTTGTAACTTGTCTAGAGACGCACAGTGAGTTTTTCTTCTGTCATATTGTGCTTAGACCATAAGTTCATCAGGAAAAACTAACTACAACTACGCAATAAGTTAAGAGGTCTCAGCAAGCTGTGACATTTTGCTATGCTTAGAAGAGACACCACAATTCTTGTGCAGCAAGAAGTGCTGAGATGGTTTTAATGGCATCTGCTGTCTCTTGATTGAGAGCATAAACATTTCAAAAGTACAAGCAGCATTACTGCAGCCATACAGCACTAGACAGCATTATTTACCAACTGTGACCGAGCTACTGCAATCAGTCACAAATTGCACATCTAGCTGAGGGTTATTCTGATTTTGTTTGAGAAATGTCCTCTTCTGGATGAAGAGGTATTAGCAGCTTCACAAACACTGTCAGCTAATCAAAAAATATTAGAGAAGCTTTCCACAGCTTAGTGGTTTTCTGTCACTTACTCTAGATGTTAGGAATGTGTGGAAATGAATAAATGTATTAATACACAGCAGCCTGTCAGGAGCCCTTGGCACGTCATGAGCCCTTGTACTGCATTTGCCAGTCAAATCTGCCTGATACTCCCAGCACTCCCTAAAAGCGACCCATTCACATGGGAATTGACAAGGAGTCTGCTTTTAAATGGTAATATTTTGTATTATGGTGTCTGACACTAATTTCTACCTAAGACAAAAGTACTATTTAATTTACATACCTGACTCAAATGTGCTGTTTATTTACCTCACATTTATGTTCAATAATTTGAGTGACACTGCAACTTTTCTTACAGAAAGCACTGCCTGTGTGCTACTGATTGCTCATATACATAGCAAGAGTGCTCACTAATTTAATTCCCACCAAGTTCTGCTTGCTGCTATCCAAGTGGATGAAACATGCCTTTCTGGACTCAGAAATACCCTTGTTCTGGGACAGAAACAGACTATTGGATGGGAAGGGAGGCCAGGGTGGCAGCAACAAGGTATGCAAGGGAGAAGGGAGGAAAGGGGAGAAAAGCACTGGTGGAAAAAAACAAGAAATAAAGTGAAGACAAGTGAGGCCTCTTTCTGTAAACTTCCTCTTTTCCTTTTTTCTAAGGTCCTCTCAGGCTTTTCCACCATCCCTTTTGATTGACAGCTTCCTGCCTTCTCCCATTCGTCTTTTCTGATTCCTTTACATCTGGTTTTTTCCTCTACTAACACACACCAAAAAGTGGTCCCAAGTGACAGAGCCTGCTCCCAGCAAGGCAAGAGCTGTGGGCAGTTGGGCAATACCCCTGCCAGCTGGAAGCCTCTCAAACAGGGAACTGCAATGCAGTGCAGTGCTGTCTTGCCATTATACAGCAGGGAAAACCATTGCAAAGATGGATGCTCCTGTGGAAATACTGGATATCAAAAGGTTTCCCTTTGAGTTGGCATCAAGACAAAGAAAGTAATGACATGACAGTAAATTGTTTTGCATAAGAACAAACAAATCTCTCCCATACAGAATGGGATGCACATCTGAACAGTAACCTTTCCTGTGCTTTGGTGTCAGAAACAGAGCAGCTGAGTGGTGTGAATTTAGGAAGCATTTTTAAAGGGAAAAACGTGGTTCAGCAAAAAAAAAAAAAAATACAACGTATCTTCTGTTGACACTGGTATCACAAATTGATAATATGCCACTGTAGATCAAGGAAGAAGACAAATGAAATAAGAAACAATCCCCTCTTACAGTTATTTCTAACTAGGCAATTATTCTACTAAGAACTTTTACAAGCAGTAATAACGTGTGGTATCTCATCTGCTCATAGTTTGTGACACTCTGTAGTACCAGAGCATGTCACAGGGCTGCAGTTCTGCCTTGAGAGGAGTATCCTTTGGCACAAAACACAGATCACATCCTGCTCCCACTTACACTTATGTGAAACCAGTGTGCTTGATTTATTCCAGCAAAGGGATCAGAATACAAGAAAGCCATTTTTTAAAACATAACTGATTTGAAAAAGGCCAAGATCTCATCAAAGAAATCAAAATAGCATACCTTGCAAGATACATGGATATGTACTTTACCTTCTGATGTGTTCCAAAAGACACATCTCACTTTGCTGCAAGCTGTATCTATGCATAAAAAAATTCATATGAACTTACACAGTGTCACAGCCTTAAGACTGATTCATGTGTTTGATCAAGAGCTTATCAGTTTTATGACAAATTACCAGTCAGTAAAATTTAATACACAAAATTGTATAATCTGTGATCCTTGAGTAATGCTTGATATATCAAATGAGATTTTTCAGTAGCATTTTTTCAACTATTTAATACAAATTTCTTGCAGGTTTTTTTGTATTGCAATATTTTTCATTTCTTTTGACCTTCAGTGGTAATGTAATATATCTTTATATGGAGACTACCAGGAGAATTTCTTTGGACAGGGAGTAATTTTTTTTGCTGTTATTCTGCTGGTTCCTGTTAGATTCAGCTGCACATGGATATTTAGTATTTTATATCACTGTATCTTTGTAATCTTAAGTGTTCAGTAAGAACAAAACACATTTAGGCTAACCTTCCCTTTTGGTATTCCTGCACTAACTATGGGAAGAATTACGTTTAATTACCTGTGAAGCATCACATACACTTACTACATTCAGCAAGTAATAAGCCAAATTTTGAGGTTTCTCCAAAGCTCAAAATATTCCCTTTAAGTCCCACATCACTATATTGGTGCACAGTGTCCTGAGGGACACCTCTTTCCAATGTATAGGTTGATCCTGTTCTTTTTTGTTTCTCCATCTCAGAAAGAGGTTAGAGCTCTGGGCCTCAGCAAATATAAGTGCACCTCAGCTACTTACTTAATGTATTTTGCACTAGAAAATCTGGCAGACACATGAAAAATCAACCTTCTGCAGTAGCTAAAATGGATTGCCATCTTTCTGGCATCTTAGTTTTGAAGTCAACTCCTACTGAGTTTGATCTTCCTGACTAGAAACTCAGGACAGGTTTCTGTATTTGGCCCAATAATACTAAAATATAATAAAGTAGTCAAACTTCTCTTTAAGGAAAATATCAACATCACAGTGTCTTCGATTCTCCATTGTCCAGTATTTAATTAAGTCACTCGACAAATGAAAGAAAATGAATGTTCAGAAACACCACAGACTATAAGGTCCACTTAACACTATAAGGTCCTTGAGCTTCTCCAGCACTCCTTTATGCTAGGCTCAAGGACTGGCTTTCCTTTTAAATTGCCCTAGAAGATCCTTTTTGAAACAGAGCAGAATTAGCTGGCTGCGTAAGAAATCCTTGGAGATGAGAGGAATGCACAGAGCTGCAGCACTCTGCCAGGCACTGAGCACTGCTCCAGCACATAGCACACACCTGGAAAGCTGCCATCACCAGCGGATGAGCTTTAGAAAAAGGAGCTGAAATAGTTTAAACACGGGTGCCCACATGCAGTGCCCACCCTACATCTCATCCATCTGATGGGCAATATATTGCAGAGAAGAGCATGTCCTCACATCTCCACTGCTTGGCACTACAGCCCCAGACTCAGACCAACTTCAGCACAATCGAAGATGCTGCTCACACTGCTCCTACCCGCAAGGCAGAACCTCCAGCAAGGGGCAGCGCTCACAGTATGGAGCAGGAACTTCTAAAGAACACCACAGGTGTTTGCTCCAGTGCCCACAAAACAAGGTCTCTGGGGAAGCCAGAGGGGAAGTCTTAATCCTCTCCAGGCACCAGAATTGCTCAGGTTCACAATGGCAGAAAAGGCGGCTAAATGGTGCAAGAAGCTTCTGTCCTGCCTACACCAGATACTTCATCATGGGACTTATGATTTACACCCTTTTGGACCTGATAGAGCTTGGCCATGCTGGACCCTGGGAAAATTATAGGCATAATGGGAATAATTTATTTTAACAAACTAAAAATGTATTGTGCTTTTGGAAAGAAATTCATAAATATTACGCTTCCATGGAGTAAAAACATTATGTGCCAATATATTTTCTGCCCCGACTTAGGAAACAGGTTCCCAACTCTACGATTATATAAATATGTTAGTGAGCACAGATTTATGTGTACATAATTCCTTCTTTCATCTAATGTATTCGCAGGTAAAAACTTCACTAACTTGTGCAATAGTTCTTACATGTTTGTAATATATCTCTACCCGAAGAGCAGCAAATTACAATAGCCAATTTTGTATATCAGACTGCTGCAGGGGAAAAAAACAAACAAAAAATCAAACGACAATACTAACAAAACCAAAAAAGCACTGATCTCATATTTAAAACTGTTTTCCCAACTTTTTCTCCCCAAAAATGCATAACATTAGTGTGTAAAAACTAAACCACCACATGAGGCATATTTTAAAGCCTCATATAACCAATGAAGTTTTTATGGCATCCTCAGAGCAAAGAATGTCCAAATATGGCTGAGAGTTAAGTACCCTGAGAATTGACTGCTCTTAATGAATTCACAGAAGTTTTGAAGTCCACATTTACCAAGAATCAGAAGAGATAAAGGGAAGAGAACAAGGTTCAACTCATTTTCCTGTACTATTCTCTAAAGATATCGGGTTATAAACATCCTCCATATCTTGGATACTGGAGGCATCTGTTGAATCTTGGTCACTGACTACAATTCCTACTGAAGAAAGGCTAGAAATGAAAGAGTGCATCTTTTTTGCATAAATATCCCTAATGTTAAAATAGGGTAGGTCGTTACACTTCTCTTTGCGATCATTGTTGCATTGGTCTGTATCAATAGCTTTTTGCTTTTGATAGTACTTAGAAAACTTATTGAAAATGATGGTGATTGGAAGTGCTACCACCAGTATCCCACAGATAATGCATAGGGTGCCGAGCAGCTTTCCAGCAAGTGTGACTGGGTAAGTGTCCCCATAACCAACAGTGGTCATGCTAATGGTTGCCCACCACCAGCAAATAGGGATGCTCTGCAGTTCTGATGAGTCGTCATCTTTCTCCACTGAGTAGACAAGCACTGAAAAAATAGAAATCCCAACAGACAAAAACAAAAGCAGCAGTCCAACTTCTTGATAGCTATGTCTCAGAGTGGCACCTAAAGACCGCAGTCCTACGGAATGCCTGGCCAGCTTCAGGATGCGAAATATCCTCATTAGCCGCAGGATCTGAACCACTTTACCCATGTTTTCAATATCTTCGCTTTCTTCTTCCTTTGTGTCCACAGCCAGTGTGGCATAAAATGGGATAATAGAGACAAAATCAATAATATTGAGTGGTTTCTTCCAGAACTTCTTTTGACTTGGAGCGGCGATCAGCCTGATCACTAGTTCACCAGTAAACCAGATGATGCACGTAATCTCCACAGCTTCCAACACAGGGTCTTCAATCTCCCTGTCATGGGCATCCACCCTGTGAAATTCTGGCATGCTGTGAATGCACATGGCCACAATTGATGCCAGGACAACACTCAGGGATGACACGGCAATTAACTTGGCAGACAAGCAGTATGCAGGATTTTCCATTCTGACCCAGATCTTCCTTCTTATTTCACCAAAACACAGATTGTCAAACTTTTCTAGCTCTTTATCAAATATGGATGACTCTTCATTAGAGGAGTCTATACTGTCATTGCTCTTCTGATCCCAGTCTTTATCAGGACCTTCTTCTTTCCTTTCTTGGTACCGATTGCTGCAGCAGGAATCAATAAACAGCTCATTTATCCCCCAGTACTCTATTTCCTGGCAGAAGGAAAAGACACAGAGTTCTTCCATAACGTGGAGTTTGCCCGTATAGTAAAAATTCAGAACATATCGGAACAAGGAAGGATTTCTGTCAAAGTAATATTCTTTATCTGCAACACTATAATCATCACACAGTTCTAAAATAGCCTCTTCTGAATGGCATTTGAGAAGTTTTCCGAGTCTAGTATGGGGGAATCGGAGCAAGGTGCTTTGATCCACTGACTGCTTAAAGCCACCCACATTCAAATTGATAAGTTCTGTATCCTTGCCAGGTCTGCGGAAAAATTCACCGTAAACCATTTTGGACAGACAAGTTCCACTGCTGTTGCCCAATGAGATTACACTGAACCTGAAAAGAACACAATATATTGTTAGAGCACTTAATTCAGTTTTGCTCTTGTGACATATTCTTTTTTCCCTCTCCGGTTACCGTGAAATGCTGTAACAAAACAAACAAACAAAAAGAAGAAACTAAATGATGAATACCATTATTCAGCATTTCACAGACATAGTTTTAAATCAATCTGATAGTTCAACACAGCTTTATCAAATTTGAAAGCAATAGGTTCTGGTTTAGGTCTCCTTTTTCCCAGGGTGAAGGAAGAATGTTGCATTCAATTATGCAAAAAATTTTTAATTTAAAGACAGAAGACTTGTCAATCCATCAAAATATTTAGTACAAAGCTTTAGAGCAGGTGTCTCTCAACTACGTTTCAGTAGAACTGTATTGATTTATATGATGTTGCAATTTATAATCCACTATGTTCCAATGCTGTTTGCTTGAATGTGAACTGCAATTACTCCTGTTGACATATCAATTAATTTACTTCTAGAGTAATCCACAGAAAAGCATCCTGTATTCTTGAAAACATATTAAAAGTTCATTTAAAGATTTCTAATTCCTGCCTTCAGAATTTTGTCTAGTACATATACAGGTATCTGCAGTCCCATCAGTTACTTTTCTATCTGCCTTCCCACTCACCTGAAGTGTCACAACCCTCTTATGACCTTGGTCAGTTCGAGAAGCAATTCCTGTTCTGCCACAGCATAGCTACTACCACTATGGCAACGCTGGGAAGTTGGTGTTGAAATGTCATTTCTGGAAACAGGAGCTTTCAGAGATGGAACCTCCAGAGTGATTTTGCCTCAATAACTAACTGTGGATACCTGCAGATAGATAGAATGACATTTAAACGTTTCCATATTTTACTGTAATTGAAAACATTCAGATGAAGTTGGATTCAAAAAGGATGTTATAGTTACTAAGTTAACTCTTACAGTAGAATAGCTTTCTTGCTGTCCTTCTAAAAAGCAGTTGTCTTTGAGCCAAAACTGGCAGTTCTTACACTTGTCATCAGACTATATATAACCTTCTGACCACGAGGAAAGCAAATTTTTTTGATCTCTGACACTTAAACATTAATTGATGTGTACTACGCTAATTTATTTCAATTTAATATAGAAGTAAATTAATTTTAAATGTGACAAGATCGCATCAAAATTCTCTAGTCCTGAGAGATGACACCATATGGCATCATGCTCAGCATACTGAGCTCGGGAAGAAGAAGGAAAGAGGGTACATTCCGAGTGATGGCGTTTGTCTTTCCAAGTCACTGTTACATGTGATGGAGCCCTGCTTTCCTGGGGATGGCTGAACTCCTGTCTGCCCATGAGAAGAGGTGAATAATTACTTGTTTTGCTTTGCTTGCATGTGTGGTTTTTGCTTTACTATTAAACTTTTTCCATCTCAACCCGTGAGTTTTCTCAGTTTTACCCTTCTGATCCCCTGCTCCATCCCACTGAGGGGGAATGAGAGGCTGTGTGGGGCTGAGTTGACACCTGGGGTTAAACCACGACACAAAAGTCATTTTGCACCTTAAGATGTAGTTTGATGCCAGGTATTTGCTAGCTAACAGAATGGTTATAAGACACAGTTTCTCCAGACACTTCCCAAGGCTTCAGCTTTTAGGAATGATTAAGATGTAACATAAAAACACTGATCTCACAGAATAAGGGCAGCAGGACTCATCTGATAAACATTACCACACTTAACTCATGATCTAGACCCAGGCCCTGTTTTGTAACACTATAAATAAAAAACCCATAAATACCATGGACTGGGGTCAAAGTATATTCAAACCCAAAAAGATTCTACGTATTGATTCATTTCAGTCAATAAAATCTCCACTTTCAGCAATTCATTAAGATGAGAACACTAGCAATGTAAGCCAGCACTATAAAAACCACCTCAGATCATAGGATCACAGAACTATAGAACAATTAGGGTCAGAAGGGACCTTAAAGATCATCTTGTTCCAATCCTTCCTGTCATGACCAGTGACACTTTGACTACACTAGGCTACTCAGAGCTCCATCCAACCTGGCCTTGAACACCTGCAGGGATGGGACATCCACAGCTTCTCTGTGCAACCTCTGCCAGTGTCTCACCACCCTCACAGTAAAGAATTTCTTCCTAATATCCAATCTAAATCTACACTCCTTCAGTTTAGAGCCATTCCTCTTGTCCTATCTGGAGGCACCTCTGACCATGACAAGTACAAAGCAAGTTTTACTCAGAAATAACTAAAGCAAGAACTTAGTTGCTCAGTAATCCTTAGTACAATAGACTGACTTACTGTTGAGACAGCAGTATAAAACCACATTGATTATGCAGATGATATTCATAATGGTGCCTCCATGAAATTGCTCTGTATAATAAATTCAGTGAGCAATAATTTACTGCTTTATTTTGAGGGCACTGTAGTCACAATTTGTGCAAGATACAGAAAGAAAGTGGATCTTGCTTAGAAAGGCCATGGTCCGGAACCTGCTGTATTACTACTATTATGTGATTTTTTAGGTTATGAAAAGAATGTACTGGAAAGATTCATGATAGCTAGGTCAAGAAGAGCTTCAGGATCTGAAGAATGTCTTGTTTGACTTGCAGGGACCTTGATTCCTGAGCCATGGTTTGTTGTGCTAGGTACCATCAGAACAATTTGAGGCATTTAAACAAGTGAATCCGGCCACAGGGTGCCTCAACACAACATGGTCTCTACTCAAGGGGACCCTTTACCCACTCAAACAACGTTTTCTACTCAAGGGTAAAAATACTCAGCTGGAAACAATTTTTCCTTTAAGTGCCTTGAGTGCCAAAGACTGTGTCAGGAACATCCTAAGAACACAGAGCTACCACAAACTTTGCAAGTCTCAACTTGAAGAGCAACATTAACCTCTTTGATCTTCTGTAAACAAGTATTCATATATAACATAATAAACTGCTAACCATTCCAAATCACACACTTCTTACCCTGGAGAGAGTATAAGAGAGCAAGTAAACACATACCAGATGTTAGTTACTTGTTTGCTTTAATTGCTTCAGTTGTTTCAGTGAGCTACTGGATAAGGACTCATATGGAATAGAAAATGAAATGACACAGAAGAAAGATGCTTACTGGAATAATGGACATTATTTTCCAAGATAATGAAAAAAACCCAACAAATAGAAGTTCCAAATGTTAAGCTTGAGGGCTAAATAAAAGCCAGTCATAAGGAAAGCTGTGTGAAAAGGATATAAACATTAGAATAAAAAACAAAACAACAGGATCTAACTCTTCCCAGTCCAATTTGAAGATGGGCTCTAGCCAGCACTTCTGCAGTCATACACTGTTGGTGAGGCCACAGGCCCATTGTCTGCTTGGAAGGGGGACTGCAAATTTCTGGGCTTTTAGCACGCTGTTAAATCCCTAAAGCTCACAATAGGAGGGTCACAGAGACAGAGTTTGCATATATGATCCCTCTGAGACAGCTATGCTGCAGATGTATAACACACCCCAAAGTGCTGTGGTTTTCCAACCTCTTCTGGAACAAACTGCTCAAAGATTTTTAGTGGTAATGTGGATCCCAGACTACACATTTATTTGTCAGCAAAGTTTCGCTTTCTCAGTTATTTCAGTTATCTTCCACATAGTATCTACAAGAAGTCCCCATTCTCTGTGAGGTTCTACATCACAAGCTGCAGAACATCTTTTTGGACATGCTGCACATTTTAGCATGGTAGTACCTTGGCTACTGGTAACTCCAAATTAGGGTAGGTTCAGCTTTTCTGTGATTACTCAGGCACAACAGAAAGAAAGTTTAACTGCTTTGCAGTTGAATAGGCTTTGTTGTGTTCTGCCACTTAAAATACTCAAAGACAGCACAAGCCTACAGATTTTCTACCAGTCTGCTCCGTGGCTATGCTGTCCATAGCCTCGCCTCCTGCTTCCTGAACAGCTGCACTTCATAAGACTCTGAAGACTAAATTCACATTTCAGGATGGTTTCCTCTAAGTTGAAGAAACATAAATACAAGGGCCTAGTCCTGCTCAGACTGAAGTCACAAGGGATACAACACTGACATCGCATACAAATCTCGGTAACTCTACAAAGTACTTCCAGAACTCAAGGAAATTTTTTCCCAAGGAATCTGATGATCTTGGTAGATTTCCATTTTAGGGTTCCCATTCAGAAAATTGAGTTCTGAGCAAATTCACTCTCAAGGGTCTTATTATTTGCCATGCCCAGTCACCAGATGATACAAATACCTCGGCTCTAACTTCTGCTAATTTCCTGACAGTTAACAGCTTCTCCAAATTTCCCTAGCTACACATATGCAGCTTTGGACATCTACTTTTAAAAAAGTTGTGAGTATGACCCTAACAAACTTCAGCTCAGGATCAACATTTCACTGATTTTTTAAGTGTTTGAATTTCCCCACTCATCACAGGACAAATACTTGTCTAAAGCACTGCCTAGGAGTACTGTCTATGCTTTCTGACTCACTGAGCACAGAAAAACATCTAAATGCATATATAATTTACTTGATCAATCACAATTAGGGATTTGGACTGAAATCCAGTTAGTATGACTTAAGCTGTTCTCTGTCAGCAGGGCAGTAATAACTGCTTTAGCACATATAATTAAGCCTGAAAAAATGTAAGATAATATTACTTGGCACAGCCTCTTTCATTGTGATATAAGATGTAACATTCAACTCTCCTTTGTAATATTTGAGACAGTTAACTATAAAGTCATTCACAGCCTGTGGAGGCAGAGGTTAACTTTAAAAAGTCATCTGGCACAAACAGCAAGCCCATCTGAGAAACTGCTATGTAGTTATGGACGTTCTGTGAGGCAAAGAGGATAAACTCATCAGCTAAATTATTCGATCAGTTGTAATTTATTTTTTATATTCCATTGGCAGTAACATCCTTTATCCAGAATACTGCATTAAAACGTCATGAAAATAATAGAATTATGCAATTACATTTCTTTTAAAATGGATTTAGTAGAACCTCCCAGAAGACCTTAGATAGATAAAGTTTGAATTGAAATACCCAGGGCCAAATTTTGTTCTGATGTTACTTCCAAGGAAGCCTACTTGGCTATGTTCACCCCTGTAAAATTCAGTTTTAGAAACTGAACTTATGCCAAATGTTTGTGCATCTTTGCAATAAAATGAAACCAGAAAGAAATTATAATAATTTGGAAACAACAGTAGCTGCTGACAATAAAATGTAAAATTATTTAAATATCTATACCTGTGGAAAAATATTCTTCAAATATAGTTTTGGGTTTGGGTTGTTGTTTTTTTTTTTAAATCACCTCCTCCAAAAGACTAATAAGGAAAAAATGAAGCTATTCTAACTCAGAGTAAAAGAACACAAGCAAGAAGAGCAATAAGCATCTCTAGCCCATGGTTCATACCACCTAGCTTAGGCACAGGTTTTCAGGGGAGGTGAATCACCAGAGGTGGGGTCCACCTCTGTACTGACTAGATAAGCAGCCTATATGACTAGTGCTGTAAGGTGTATAACTTCCATGTGACTAACAGGAGGTAAAATGGATCCTGCCAAAGTGAAATTCTGCTGATTTCCACTATGAGGATGCTGGTGAGGACAGAGTATACGCAAAGGGTTGGGTATGAAAAAGGGGCACAGGAAAAACACACCGGCTGTAGCATCAACATGAGAGAAGCTTCTTTGGGAATGCAGTCTGTGATCTGAATTGCTTTCTCATATACATAAAGAACAAGGAGCAAGATCTAATATCATCAGAATGTCATCTTGTAAAATTATTAAAATGAAAAAAATAAAAAAAAGAAAAAGGTATTTTCTACCTGACTTGAAAAGCCCCTGGAGATAACACACATTATGAGAGTCAACAAGGCTTGCACCACTCAATGTTCCCAAAGGCTCTGCAATTTATATTCTGCTCCTATAAATCAAAATATCATTATCCACAACTAAGTGGAAATGATAGATTAAAATGTGTTTGCTTGAAAATCTACCCGTAAACGCCCACCAATTAAGTGCAGTTATAGTACTGCAGTTATGATACCTGTTCCACAAATGCCTTCCACAGACAGCTGACCACATTAAGCATTTCCTTGAGCTCTATTGTCTCAACGGTTGAAGTTCATAGACATATTTGAGAAGAGGAGAAGATACCAAAGACACTATTACAGCCAGAGCAGCATTGCTGTGGTTTGATGGTAAAAGAAATTGTTTCTCTCCAGGTCAATTATTTTGGCAATAATCTTGTTTGACAGCTCATCTTAATGGCACCCATCAAGAGCACAGTTTCAAAACATGAAGTACTGTTCAAAGTGGACACTGCAAGTTGTATGTCAAGGGACTTCTGCAATAACGGCAATTTCTACAGATCTGTTCCTCAATTAATATTCTGTACTCCGTTTTCCACTGAGTTCTCAATTGTTGCTATCCAAGGACTTATCCAATGATCACAATGAACAAAAAATCCTACACCTATTGCAGTAATTTGTAGTACCACTAGTGGTCAAAAACATCTGATACATGACTCCAGGATCAGACACTTTTCCACGTAGGAAAAAAGATGTGTAGAATGAAAATATATCAACATACTTCTTGAAAATAAATTTGCAGTCTCATTTATCATTGGTGAAATTGTATTCTGCTTATAGAGGCAGTTTGGTTTTGAAAGGTTAATTACCTCAGCAAATAAACTGATGCAGATATCCAGACACAGAAAGCAGTGTGCCTGAACTCACACAGCAGACCAGCTGTCCACAAACAAGCTCAGCCCACACCCTTGCACACCATTACCCTCCTCCCAGTCTCCTCCATAGCTATCACACACCAGGTACTGGTATGCTGAGACACTTGGGCCCAGAGCCAGCAGTCACATGCATTCTGATGGACCAGTCCGATAGCAGGTAATGAAAAAAAAGTACATTTAGCTAGAATAGAAAATCTAAATATCATTCCTGCATTTATAGTGCAGTTTCAAGAGGCAGTGTTTGTACCAAGAGGGTATGATGGCAGAGGGGAGAAACTGCCCCAACTATCCCATCACTACGATCCCTCCAGGCCTAACATAAAGAAATAAACAATTAGACATTATATATTTTCTCTAATAAACAGATTCCTGAACCATTTAAGACTCTCTTGAGTTTTCAAAAGTGTTAATGGTTCACAAGCCTCTACACAGAGGCAAATTATTCCCACAGTGAGCCACAACTCTTCCACATTAAGGAAAGGAACATGGAGTTCAGTGCAATTCAGAATATTCTTATCTCTGGAAGAGGTACAGAGTATTAAAATTAAGGTTTAACTCACTGCCAAGAAGATTGACCTGATACTCAAAATTTTCCATTCATTAGTCCATCCTACATTTCCTGATTGCAAAGTAGCTAATTCTTATTTCTCACTTTGTAGTCTGAGGAATTGTCCTCTAATTCCTAGTACAGATGGCAGAAGTGTCGATCATTTCTGCTCCCAGATTATCTCTTCCCCCTCCTAGTCTCTCTCTTTTTTTTTTTTTTCTTAATTTTTCCTTTTTGGAAGCAAGGCAATATTTCTAAAGGACACAAAGTCCAATCGCAACAGTCAGTGTCACTGGTTGAAAAAGTTGTTCTGAAAAATCTAAACTCTGTGCATCCCATAAAGCAGGATTTTTCCACCTTAAACTGGGAAGACACATCTAGGACCATAAACACCAGGGTTACGTTGTAACACATCACACCAGAAAAAACTGTTAGGAGACATGAAATCAGTTCTGTCTGTGCTACCAGCCACACCATTAGCAACAGGACCAGAGGAGCTAAAAGGGCAATTCAGGTGAAGAGCACAGTGCTAAACCACTTACTTGGTTACCTATAACCTCTGAATCCATTACAGTTTTATTCTGTAAAGTCCTGGCTTTGGGATAAGCAGCTTGAAAAAAATTCTCTCCCCACAGTATTGTTCTGGGTATATCTCAGTCACTTTGTTGTTTTTCTTTCTTTATAAATAAAATACATCAGTAATATGCTATTGAATACAGAAAACAGGTTTAGAAAGGACCTTGAAGAGTAATATAATTCAATTCTTCCCCTACCTCAAGGCAGTTACTTCTAGACAATTTTTGACAGATTTTTATTTAATCTCCCATGATAAAGCCTGCCCAGAGAAGTTGTGGAATCTGACCCAGTGCTTGAATGCCCTTGTTCTCTCAAAAGTATTTTCCTAACATTTACTTAAGCTTCTGTGCTGCAGTTCACGCCTATGGCTGTATATACTTAAGAATAGATTTGGAATAGGATGGAGTTACTGAGGATGGACAGCAGAAACAGGTTATCTACAAACTCTCCATAACAGTTCAGTTTCTTCTTTTACTTGCCAGTCTGAGTAAATAAAGTTAAATGGTATTTATTTTTTTTATGTTTTTTCCAAAAGTCTGTTAATTTCACAGATAAAAAAAGGTTTTCTTTACCAGGGTGAAATTCTCCAAGATAATCACAGAGTCTCTTAGGCAACAAGAACACAAGCAATTGTTATTGTGGATATTCTGAGTGAAACATTCAACAGATAATCTGTACAAACATTTGTGTTTGAAGCACGGTAATCTCACTAAAGGAGTCTGTTCTGTTCAAAATAAATTCTCTTGACCCAAGACAACCCTGAAACAGAGCTCCAAATCTCACTTAGATACAAGTCCTGCAGTCTGCTTCGATCCAACATTCACTTTCAAAGCACCCAAGTAACTTTTACAACATGTTAGCATGCGTGACATGAGGCCACAGGCTAAGGAGGGTTACGTGGAGGCAGCTGGAGAGAATATCTGCAAGAGACTTTCCTGAGCATGGAAACCTCTGGATGCAGAAAATGAGTTGGACGTAGCCTTCCAGCCAACATTGGGAGCAGCTGGCCAAGCCAGGTTGAGCCAGCTGTGTGCATCAGGTGCCATCTCATAGTGGGAGACAAGCAAGCATGGTGCTACAGAAATGCTGGATGCAGACTAAGCTCTGAGGATGTGTGGTTCAGAGCCACTGTGTAAGCCCTACTCATACTGAGGCCTCTGGAAGTCTCCATCTCTTGGGCACTCAGATTTTGGTACATGCTCACCACTCCTACACCGGACATCATTTAGTTACACGGCTCCTCTTGATTTTCCAGGTAGTATCACAGACTAATTTGCGGTGAGAAGGTCCTTTGAAGGATCTTTTTTCCCACCCAATTTTCAAAGCTGGTCCAGTTAAAGGAGGCTGTTCAAGGCTAACTGATTTTTTATTATCTCCAGAATTTCCCAAATTCTCTAGACAACCTGGTCCAGTCAGACTCCCCTTATTTTTCCTGAAGTCACTCTTTTCTTCCAGTTTGGGTTTACTGGCTTGCATCCCATTGCTGAGCATTTCTGAGAAAACTTACGCATCAGGTAACTTCACAGCACAGTGAGGTTTCCCCTGCACCTTCTCTCTTCCTAAACTTAACAAACCCATCTTTGTCAGCCTCTTGTATGCTGTGTGCTCCAACCCCTTATCATACTGATGACCTTCTGTGAGACTCACTCCAGAATGTGAATGTCGGTAGTGGAGAGCCCAAATCTGGACACAGTCCTTCAGTCACAGTCTCACAGTGCCAGGCAGGAAGGAACAAGTGCTGGTTACAGCCTTGCTAATAAAGCCCAGGATAAAGCTGGCCTTCATTATGAGGGCACACTGCTCATTCCTGCCTACTCCTGCTCACCATGTTGCCTACCAGGATGCCCACGCCCTTCTCTACAGACCTGCTTTCCATTCTGTCAGCCCCCCAAACTGTTGCATGAGGCTACTTCATCCCAGATGGAGTTTCTCCAGGATGATGACATCCCTTTTAATAGCATCCCATCAGCATACCAGTGTAGTGTTAGCCATCTCAGTCCTCAAAAACCAAAGATATTTTCCCTGTTTATTTCAACTTGACTGTCCCCACAAAGCATTCAGCAAGAAAGGACATTTGCCAGAAAATGAAGGAATTGAGCACATAACAGGCTAAGATGCAAAATTGCATCACTGCACCACTGTTCAATTGAATATTCATAGCAGAAGCTGAGGCATTGTCATTGCACACAAAAAGGAACAGCCAGCAAATAAGTTTTTCACAAAATAAGCATCAGTCCTAACCAGTTCAATTCATTTCAGTATTATTACTACCCATCTTTTTTTCAGGAGTGATGAGTAGCTACTAATATCTGGATTTCCATATGCGAATTAATATCACACATTAGCACAACTTGTAAGGTACTATAGGTGTTATGTGTCTGTGCTGGATTCTGGCCAATACATAAATTTGCACAGTCCATAACAACAGAACCATTTAATCAACCCAATGTCAGACCCTATAAAGTTACTTGGATGCAATTTTCACCACTGTCTTTCAATGAAAGAAAGTTTTGGCCAAATATAAAGCCCAAACAAACTAGAAGGAATTTCAGAAGCCAGAATCCAGCCCCCTCTCTCCTTCTTTCTCCCACCTTCAAACATATTTTTCTAATGTCTAAGATGACCCATACAAATGTCCAGAGTAGAAAAATGAAGGCAGGTGGTTGGATAAATCCTAATTTCACAAAATTAGCAGAGGTTTTGTGGAAGACTTTAACAGGACAAGCGATTTTTCAAGTTTTTGCCTGGGCTAAACTTCAGCTAGACAGATTCATAAACTCCCACAAGGATCCCCACAGATTTCGAAGGCACCACAATATGGAGGCAGTACATACCAAAAGGTCTAGAGGAAAATCTGAGATCCTGACTACATGTCTTTAGAGAAAGAATTAGAGTTAATTAAGCACATGCAGTGCATTGGAAGAAACCAAGAGCAATACATATTAGGTTTTAGTTGGTAGTTTCCAACTAAAGCTTGAAGCTACTGCTTGAAGCAAGTAGCTTTGCTACTGCTTGAGGCAAAACACTGAACACCACTGCAACCAAAAATCTATTTGGCCTCAAGGGCAGTGCTAATCCACAATTCTCTAGGAGGAAAAAGAAGATATCTGAAATTATAGTTCTTTCTTTCTGGCTACTTTTGAATGAAGTACTTCAATATGCCCTCAGTAAATCTTTGGAGAGAAAAATGACAACTTCTTGCCTCTCTCTTCATTTGTGTGGCAGTTTTCCACAGGCCCCAGACTTTATCTCAATACATAAACCCTTCATATCAGCTGAAATAAGTAAGATATATCACTAAGAGAAACGTCTCATTGCCTAAGATCCAAGTCTCAGGACCAGGAGCTTTTAGAGGTGCCAGCTAAGATTAGGTCAAAAGTTTTCTGAGACTCGGTCCAAGGTTTTCAGATAAAGTTTCACAAGCAAAAAAGAGTCTCAAGTCACACTGGACTTCTTAAAAGTTGTTGAATAAACTTGTGCTTAAGTATTACCTTGAACTGGAGCTTTTGCCCAGCTCTGAGGATAAGTGAGAGCTTACAAAGGCTCAAACACGTCCCCTGCCTCCAGCAGTTAACAGAACACCTCAGAAAAGGCTGGCTTCATGACCAGGTCACGGATGGAGCATCCCAGAGACCCAGAAACAAGCACCTTTTCTTGCAGCAAGTGCTTTTCTCATTCTCAAGGTTCTCGGGTTTCAGTGTGTCCCACAACATTTGGTGCTCTTATTTGAGCACCAAACATACTATGAGCTAATCTGTCCTTTGTTTTTTTCTCTTCTGTCACCCCAACAAATTAATCGAAATAAGGGAAAAAAGCTGCTCTCTCCCTGGCCTAACACACAACAAACTGTAAAACAAAATCACAGCTCCCTGAAAAGAGTAGTTTACAATGAGACCATAAACATCATTACTGTTTTCAGACTAATGGAAGGACTCATGCTATCCCCCTTGTCCAATTCAAGCTTTTACCAATTTTACCAAGGTGAATTAAAAGAGTAGAATTGATCCATGCTGGCTGTCTTTTCCAGAGCAAACATCACACTGGACAGGGAGACACACAGATCTTCTTAGCTTAAGAAGAACATCCAAAGCAGAGTCCTTTTCAGCAGCTTATTCGGGGGAAAAGGTGTCTGCCCCTAAAATGTCATGCTGAAACCGTCATTCAGTGCTTGTCACTAACTAGGGCTAAAACATGGAGGTCTGATTTACATTTGTGCTGCAGTAATGACTTAGTCGTTTTCAAAATGAAAACCTAACTTATGGCTCTATTTGCTCTTCTCTCAACTGGCAATAAATAGAGTTCATAAAATTACAAACCAGCTTTGGAATCATAATCCAGTGAAATCAGCAGTAGCAATGACTGAGGTAATGGAGGAATTTAAAAAAAAAATTAAAAGAAAGCGAAAAGATAAAATAAAGACTTCAATAAAGAGAAGTCCTCTTTGAGACACATCCGATCCTTCATCACCCCTGTTTTAAATATACTGACTGACTGTGACTGTACACAAAGTGATATTGTAGATTTATCACTGCATCTCACAAGCTATGAGCTTGATTCTTCTCTCACTGAAGTCAAGTGGGAGAATCCCCTTGCCCTCTGCAACACACTCCCCTTTAGTATCAAGGACGTTTCAGAGCTGAAGCCTTCACAGCAGTTAATACTGCTGGAAGCAGCAACAGCTCTTGTCTGCTAAAGGAGAGGAGGTAGAAGAGAAGTGAGAAGCATAATAGAGCTATCAGAAGTGTTTCCAATCTTTATTAAACTACCCAGGCTGTGTATTAACTCCTCCATGCAAATCAAAGCTGTCATAGATTTGTCCTGAGTTGGTTATCTGCCTCCCACAGGTAACCTGCCTGTACTTACACGAACAGCAGCAATCAATTTGTTAGGCTCAGAGAACAAGAAACAGAGAAATATTAAATGCCTCCTATATGGGGCAGCAAATTGCCAATATTAAGCTTTACAAGATCATTACATCCAAGATAGTTCCTTGTCCATAAATCTCATAGCATTTTATTAACTTATAAGTGCTGTGAGGCAGATACTTTGAGCTCCATGCTTTGGAAACCAAACCTGAGACTTTAGATGTGACCTGCTCAATGTTACATAGCAGGTCAATATGTTCTGCTTCAACATCCACAAGTTCATAAAGCCTCTGTCTTTGCTTTGCTTTTAGTGAGAACCAAAAGAAAAGATAAGCAGTGCTCTGCACAGGTTGAGCTCTGAGCCTGTCATTAGAGTAGCACTGGGCTAGTAGCACATGGAAGAATTAACCAGTTTTTAAGATATCAGTTGGCATCCAAATTGCTTGTCCAAGTTGATGGACAAAGGACAAAAATATACAGAAGAGGAAGAAAAAAGGAGAAGGAAAATTCTGTCTCAGATCGTAAATAAACTGTCTTCCTTAAACCAGCCACACTGGTTGAAGTCCATGTGGCCTTTGGTGGTTGTTACTGGCAGGCTGCTAAGACCAAAACATTTCCAAAAAAGGGGAAAAAAAAAGAAAAGTTAATTTATGAGCCCTTACCCTTAGACAATACTGTTCAGAGCACATGCAGCTCCAGCAGTATAGGGGCACCTTCAGGGCACTCACACCTTGCCAGCACAACCCTTTGCAGGGTGAGAGGGGACAACTGCACCTCTTGCTGCTGCTGGCAGAGGTAAGGATGGTGCCACACTGCCTGTCTGCCACCACATGTGGATTGATTCTGCTGGATCACAGTCCTGCAGCTCCCCCTGCCCAAGATCAACTTCTAAGACATAAACCTACCTGGAGGAGATGGCAGCAGACACTGAGCAAGCTGAAGTCAGGCAGATGTCTGCAGCCAGGGCACATGGCTGCTCTGAACAGAAGGGAGTCCAAAGGGCTAAGCTGTAATGGCCTCCCCTTGCATCCCCTCCCAGAAATTCCTCGGCAGCCATAAGAGACAGTAAACCGAGACCTCTCACCTCAGTCCCCACTCACCTGTCAGGGATGGGAAGGCAAAATGGATAAGACATTTTAGTGTGAAGGACAAGATGAGCTGGAGAGCTTGTGGATAAAAGGATGGAGAACAGAAAATCATGCTAAGACCAAGGACATCGGGAGTACCCAGCAGACTGACAGCAGTGAGAGAAACAATTTAGAGAGGCAAAAACAAGTGAAGCCTTCCAAGAACCTTCATATCAACATTATCAACCACAGAGACCATGTTTACCCCAGACTTACTCTAGCTCCTTGCAGAACACAGCATGAAAATCAAGGTCTCAGGCTTTACCTGTAATGCAGCAAAATGGCCCAAAATCCAGAGCAAACTAAGCTCCAGAACAAAAACAGTGACCACAATGGGACCTTCTAACATAAGTGATAAAGCTCGTCTTTCCAGAAGACATATTTCTCTAGAAAATGACTGTGGAATGAGCTCCCTCAGAAACACCATCTTCCTTTGCAAGCAAGATAAATATTCCAAAAGTCACCTCTTCTAGAACAGAAAGAAAAACAAAACAAAAGAAAACTATTACAAGCAACTGTCACATAGAGAACTCCCCTCTAAGAAAAATGAGTAAGTTATCCACAAATGGTAGATGACAGCAGTTTAACACAATGCTGTTAGGACTTCAGATACATTATGAATGGACAAGATAGAGCAGAACATATTCAAATAAAGTGGAAAATACAGTATAAAGGAAAGAAGCATCAGTAAAATATAGGAAAATGAAGAAGGCCAGAAGGAAATGGGGAATAAAAAAGAATAAATGGTAAAGAATGGAGCAGCATACCAAGGTAACACTTCGAAGCAGATGATTCCCTGGCATTAAATCGTGTAGAATCGTTGACTGGAACAGGTCAAGGACAGTTTCTGTCAGCTGAGAATTTGGTCCTCCACACAGAATCAGACAATGGCAATGACAGCATCCTGCTTGGTTTTCTCAGGGTGTTTTTCCCCTTAGAAAGTAAAGCAGTAACACAGGAAGAAAATAAGATGACCCCATAAATTAAAAGGAGAAGGAGACTAAACAGAAAAAAAATAGATGAGGAGCAAGAAATAAAAACAAAGAGATGGGGCAAAGGCAAGATAAAAAGAAAATATCCACATATTAGTGGAATACATTTTATTTATTCATGAGTTCTGTTTTATTATGCGTCCTTGGCAGATATCCCATAACAGAAAATTTGCAAGGCATAGAATGATGCAAGTTTAGAGACTTGAGCCTTATTTCTAGTCATTAGCCTTGGGCAGATCTTTTTAATATATGTGCTCCAGTAGCAAGTAAACAAGTTCTCTAAATCAAGAGCCTTTGGACAGGAGACATGCTGCAAACAAATGGGCTCAGATGGAGAAGGATTCCAGGAGAAAAGACAGAAAGCATGGCCATAAGCTGTTTTCAAGTAACCAAGCTGAAGCTTAGCCTGCTAGTAAAGGTATTTCCAAACAGGATACTATCTGCTTCTCCCTCTGACCCCAACTCACATCAGACTCTGCAGAGCATCTGCCATTCACATGCCCTCCTTGTTAACCAGCACTTATTTCACCTGAGAGTATGGGGGTTCAGCTTGCCCAGCTGGCAGGGAAAGGGATGCAAACAGCAGGCAGCCACAGGAGCCGTGGCAGTGGCCCCTGGCAGTGATGCCAGCACAGAGGCAGGCACTGTGTCCAGCACCAGCT
Source organism: Manacus candei (assembly GCF_025592945.1). Classification (NCBI taxonomy): domain Eukaryota; kingdom Metazoa; phylum Chordata; class Aves; order Passeriformes; family Pipridae; genus Manacus; species Manacus candei. The sequence continues at coordinate 810,285 of NW_026138059.1, forward strand.
TCATTAGGGGCTCAGCCAGAACAAAGAGCACACCGCTGGCAGATGCACCAATGCCGAGCGGGGAAAGCCCGGCTGTCTCCACTCTCCAAACAGGTTTAAGATGCCTCTGCAGCTCAGCTCAGGCACTGTTGAACCCTGTTTTGCATTGAGGCTGAATGGTCTTGGCACTGAGTATTAATAGTTGACTGCACCCTGCCTGCAGCTGTAATTGCACAATGAAGGCGATGCTGGTGGCTTAATACCGAGTTATCATCTTTTCAGGTTTAAGGTAGTTTTATTCTTCTTGCTCATGGAAATTTGCGAAGTCCTAGAGAGGGTGAGCAAAGAATCGCCTCTCCTAAGGGACATCTCTGTTTCTACAAAGGAAATTGTAGTAAAATATTCAACCCCACCTGTCCCAAGAATAATGCTTGGGGATCACACTGGAGTTTGCACCAGCTCAGCTGAAAGCCACTGTTCATTGATTTTCGTTTGCCCACACTCACAAATAGGAAGTTGAAGGGCTGCTATACTTTCTGTGGGTTGCCTTAGTGCTGAGGCTGATAACAAGACATAGACATTTATAGATAAGAAAGAAGGAAAGAGAAGAAAAAAAGAAGGAAAAAGACCTCTAATGTCCTTTGCTATATATACATATAGATTTTTTTTTTAATTTGAGATCCACTTTAACAAATCTGTCCAGACTGTATAAAGAGATTTAACAGACAAATTAAGAACTGTGACTTAAGAAATCTGGTATTATTTCTGGACCTTTCCCACTCTTCAATTGCTGAAATTGAAAAAAAAAAAATAATGATACTGTACCTCTTTTTATAAGAACTGTTTTGAAATCGATACCTAAGAAGCACCCATATAAAAGCTATGTATGATTACTGTCAGTTAAAGCTCTTTTATCATCATTTAGCTACCTACCTATACTCAAATAATTTACAAAATTTCAGAACATAAAATCATTTTTGTCTACCCACAGTGCTATCTCAGCAGAAATTTTGATACAGAAACTAAGAAGGTTTTTCCTTATTAGCCAATTGCCTTTTATTCCCCCTCATGATTACCGGTTTCAATACTGCTACAATGCAGCTTCTCCCCAGCAGCAGATATTAAATACACCTTGCAAAGTTGAAAAGCCACCTCTGCTTCCTGGCTAAGGATATCAACACTGAACAAATCCTACAAAAACTGCGTGACATAACCCTAACTGATTAGAGCAGAGAAGGATTTTGGAAAATGCTGCAACTGTGACCAAAGAAAATGAGCGGTCCAGGACATATCTCTGAAAATGAGATCTCACCTAGGTATCCCAAGTCAGACACGCAGAATCTAACTCACACATCCCCTCTGAAAACCCTGGCTTCCGTACAAAGTGGATTCTTGCTCCCCCTGTCCCCTTAGGACGTTAGCCTGAGTGCCTTATGCCATCTATTGGCCTAGACCAGCGACAGATGCTCTGAGGAGAACTTTAATTCTGGGAAAGAGACTATGTTAAAAGGAATCTGTAAATTCTGTTAATGGAATCAATACACTGCTGCTGCTCAGATCTTGAGGTCTACCTTCCCCAGCAAACATTGAGTTCAGCTCCCAGAATAATCAGCAGTTGTGCTTTGCATTAGGCAAATGAAAAAAAAAAAAAAAAGTATTGACATAGGACTACCTCGCAGGCAAGAAAATCCAGAAAATGAGCAGTGAGGAAATTCACTGTCCTACAGATGCACATAAGAAAAGTCTTTTTATAAAAATAGAAAGCTCCTTCAAAATCCACCTGGATCTAAACTCAGGTTAACCATCCCAAACTTATTAAGTCTACTTTAGATCGGACACGCAGAGAGAACAAACTTCTCCCACATTTCTTTACCCAGAGAGGCTACTGTAGTCGTTTGCGGCTGCTTAAAACTAGTTTACTTTTTAATCTAAACGAGTTTCTAAAAGACAAGGCAGAGCTCTGCAATGCGAAAGGGCTCAGAGGCATCGCTATCGATCCGCTCCCGCACTGGCCACCACAAAGCACCCGAGGAGAAGTCGGCAGGACACGGTCCCTCCGCGGGCCGGAGCGGTGCCCGTGCCCCTGCCCCCGCAGAGAGAGGGGCTGCACGTCCCGAGCCGGAGAGTTCAGGGCAAGACTCCGGCAGAGCAGCGAAGCCCCGCACCAAGGCTCCCCCTGCACCAGGCGGCAACCCCTGCACCCCTCCTCCTCCTCCTCCTCCTCCTCCTCCTTCTCCCCCGACTGTTTACCCCGCAAACACACGGAGAACACACCGGGCCGGGCTCGCCAGGCTCTCCCCACTGAGCCGCGAAGACGCTGCCCCGGGGCCCCGCCGGGGCCGCCCCAGCGGGCGGGAGGGCGGGCGCTGCCTACCTGGAGCCGCTCCCGGCCGCGCTCCGCCCGGCTCCGCGGGGCCGCCAGAGGTGGGAGGGGAACGCAGGCAGCGGCGGGCGGGCTCAGGCGAGTCCCCACCCCGCCTCCGGGCATCCCCCTGCCCCACGCCGCGGTCCCGTCCCGGCACGGTCGCGGAGGGTTTGCGCTGCCTCCGCCCCCGGGGGTCCCGCAGCGCCCTCGGGGAGACCTGCTCCGCACCCAGTGGTTCCGCACCGTCCGTGAGAAGTGTCGCCTTGCCTCCAGCGGATCCCACAGTGTGCCTGAGAAGTGTCGCCTTTGCCTCCAGGGGCCTTGGCTCCGCTCCCGCGGGTCCCGTACTGCTCATGCCTGGGCGGTCAGTGCTCCCCAGAAGTCCCGCTCCGCGCCCGAGGGATCCTATTCTATGGCTGCGGGGGATCCTGCCCCCAAGGTTCCCTTCTGTTCTCCCGAAGAGTCCCTGCACTTTGCTGTCAGTCCTGCACCGCATCCGCGGCGTCTCACACGGCGCCCGAAGAGTCCCCCTTCCGCGCCCGGGGAGGTCCTGCTCAGTGGGTCCCTGCCTGGGGAGTCCCGCACCCACCCGCATCCCGTTCCCCGAGCACGCGTGGGGACCTGGCGGCGCCGCTCTCTACCGTAGCCACCTACCAGGCACCCCCGGGCAGTTCTCCGCCTTCCCAGGGCTCGGGGGAAGGCTCGGGAGAGGGGCAGCCCGTCCGGAGGGGCGATGGTGCCGGGGCGGACCGGGCTGGGGGTGGCCTCACCCCTCCCGGGGCTGCGGCACCGCGAAGCAGCTCCTGCCGCCGCCGCCGGTCCCCACGCTCTGGGATGCGGGGCTCCCACCTTCCCGCTTTTGTGCGGCGGCGGGGCCGGGACTGCGCGGGCAGTGACAAGGGATTGATCTGCCATTGATTCCTACAGCCCGCCTGCTGAAGTGGCACACACGCGGCTTCATTTGGGGAGGGTGCAGCCTGAGATGCGGAGTGTCCCCCGCACGCTGCAGAGGGAAGTCATTTGTTTTCGGTATTATGACCGAAAGTAGTTGTCTGTGTCAGGGCTCAGTTCTGCCCAAGTTAAAGGCAGAGAGCAATGGGAAGCCAGGTCAGCTCCAAAGCACAACTGCATCAGCCTTCCAAGATTAAACGTTTTGTCTGTTCCACTGGTATCATTTTGCAAATTGCCAAAGATGAACATGGAGGTTTATTCCTTTGTTACAAATTTCGACACAAAGAAAAGTATTTTCTGTACTTTTGCCAAACTTTTCAGAACTTTTCACAAAAAAAAAGTCCTCTAAACCATCAATTTCATCATAACCAACTGCAGGATTTGTTAAAAAAAAATCTGCTATGTAACTCTTTTGGCAATTTTTTTTTCCCTAATCGATATTACCTTGAAAAAAATTGTGCACGAATATTGAAGAAAATTCTCCTCTCTTCTTTGGAGGAGCTTTATTTGTGGTAGGTTTTTTTAGAGTTTATTACATGTTTTAAGGAAAAGAATTTGACAACCTCTTGTTTTGAAGTCAACATAAATACTTACCATACTGTTGTGTTCCTGGTAATTTTTCAGTCTTACAAGAGTCCTCAGTTGTGAAGACTAAGAAGAGTGGGGATCCTAAGAATACATTTCTCTCTGATTTTGTTTACTGGTATTCCCTTAAGATACTATGGCTGTGCAGAAAAGATTCTTTTTATTACAAGTTATGGTGTATAATCACATTACTAAATTAAATTTTATCACATTTCTCTCTCATTAATCACAGAAGTTTTAATCACTGCAGAATATGGCTTGTCCAGGTATTACAACAACCCTTCAGTGTTGTGCACAGCAATCTTCATTTATGCTACACATCCTTTTCAAAAAGATAATTAACCAGTAGTATATTAAGATCAAAAGTAATGACTTGCACACAACAGCATTTAGTTACAGAAAGTTGTGAAAAAGTCATGAACTGAGTGGAAAGCGAGTTCCTCAGAGTTGTTCAAATAGAAGAATGTGAACAGAATACTTCCTGAAAACAAAAAAGGTCATCTTAGTGGGTCATTTGGAGATTTCAGCATAAAATTTGAAAGATTCTGCAGAAATATTATTACTGACTTCTGGAAATGATACTGCAGCACAGCAGCCAATCAGATGGTTACACAACCGTGTCATCACAGACAAGAATGCAAGATGCTGGAAATTGCCCAGGAAGGTGAGTGGCAGCTCTTTGGGCAGCAAGGACACATACCTTTCTATAACACACTGTGACATCTGGAGTGGCAGAGGGGGGAAGTGCCCTCATTGCCTATGTTGAAACATCTGGTGGCGCTGGTGACCCTGTTCTCAATCACTGTTCTGGGGCTGGATATGTCTCATGGTCCTGCTCTGCCTGGTAGGGAGGGCAGAAACGTACTGTCTTGGCTTCTTATCAAGCCTGTCAAGCTGCAACCTGCATTATCATAACTTAGAGCTCCTTACATCAGCATGATCTTGCATTGCTCTTTTCTAAACAACCGACCCACTCCCTTGGGGGCAGCACATTTAGAAATGCCAGTTCTCTCCTCCCAGTGTTCTGCAGACTCAGGCATCTTCTCTATTTTATCCACATCAAGAAATACCACAAGACTTAGGAACTGCATTTATTTTTGTATTTGATGCATCATGGTTTCTTTTCACATAAGCAGTGTCTGAGCACTAAGCTGTCTGAAGGAGCGTCTTCCTTTACGAAGCGATTTTTCACGTGCTTCCTCTAAAACACAGCAACTCCCCTGAGCTGAAATCATTCTTTTACATGGAGGGCTGACTTGGGTTTTTTTGGCAGGTTTTAGCAACTTCATTTTAAAACATGCCCTGATTCAATCATCTGGAAAAGGAGAGAGGTCACTTCTATCTTCCTGATGCAGAAAAACTTATTGGCAGCTGTTTATGATGGGCACAAATTTAGGTCCTGTCAGTGAGGAAAAGAGTTGAAGGGAAATCTAGGCTATAACACCATCGTCTTCATTGCACCACAGTGGTTTAGAATATGTTTATAATGGTTTATAATAGTGTTAACTGTTGCTTACCAGCTTAAAAGGATTGTGAGACAAAGACTTAGGAAAAGTGGCATATATAAGGCTGGCTCACAGTATCTTGTGCTCTAGCCCAAGGTCAACCAGAAATATTTGTATTTAGGAGCAAATCATTACAAAGGGTCCAGACTAGTTTTTACAAATATTAACTCCTTCAAAGCTGCTGGTAGTAAGTTAACTCAAGACAAAACTGTTGTTTTAGATGCCTCTTAAGATAAGAAGATTTTCAGCAGTGGAGTGAATGGAGTGAGAAGTTTCAACCAGTGAACATATGGCTACATCAGAAGGGATTGTGACCCCCCATAAAATGGCTTACATCCTTTTCATGGCTCTCTAAAGCATGCAGTGAACCTACCCAAAGTCAAGCTGCCACTGGCTAATCTAAACTGGAAACAACAATGCCCTGTGCACTGTTGTGCATGTGCTCATTGTGTTCGTGTAATGCTGCCGTCCCTAGGGGCTGGCCATTTCCCCCCGATTTGTTTTCTTCCCTGAATTGCCTTCATCCAACCAAATTCTGTCAGCAGTTACACCAGGGGGACCCTATTAAAGACAAATGGACTCAGTGTTCTTCCTCCACAAATGCTCATAATTTAATCTGCACAGCTGTGGGACAAAGTGGGAGTAACTCTGCCTAAGGTACTTTCTTGGAGACAGAGGGGAAAAAAGGCGATTAGAGTGGCAATTCTTCTGTCAGCAAGAGCTGAATCTGATCTACTCTGCCTGCTGCAATCCCACCCACTCCAGCCCACAGGAGACACATGGCACAGGGACTGCAATACCACTTCCAGCCCCTGCAGCGTTTGCTGATGGCCATGCACAGCCACCACACCAGTGAGCACAGGGGTTGCCACTTGCCGCACAACAAGTCATACAAATCACAGCTTTTCATTCTCTCACTGACTTATACATTCCTCAGTGCACAACCCTGGGTTTCATTTGCATCCTGGCTGGATGAAAACTGTCTCATTCAATTGAGTTTTACATGGGGTTTGTGTTATATCCAGAGACTCAGTCCTGCCTCTCATATAAATCAGAGGAACTACTGTTGCAGTATTATGGTTTTGTATTGTAGAAGATGAGAAGTAGGTTGGGAACTGAGCCCTCTTGTACTTGCTTTTGTACTCCAGACCTGGGAACTGTCTTATACTCTTTTGATTTAAGAAAATCAGTGGGAATTTACAAGTTCTGTTATTTAGTTCAAGAAAATAAACTTTCTCTGTGAATGACAGCACCCTTGCTTAATTAGCCTGAGAAAATAGTTTCATATAATGCAACATAGTGCCTTTGATTTACTAAACAGCATATTTATAATGAAAAGAAAGTATTACTAATAGAAAGTCAAAGATTTTTAAAGGGTTGCTGAGGTAGCATGGTCCAGTCATTTGAGGAAACACTGCATTTCCTGGAGAGCCAGGTACAGAACTTGGAGATCCGGAGGTTTTTCCTCTTTTTTAATGCTGAGTTTGTTAGTAAAGTATGAGTAGTCAGAGGAGAATACTGCATTTGAATTTAAAAGTATCGGCAAATGTTGCTAGGAATATGTGAACCATAACAGATCTTCAATTAAGCAGAAGGTAAGAAATTTGTCCGTGTCAGCTACTCCCTGGTTACCAGGCTATTGACACAGTTCTTAGAGAAGTCAAATGTACATGTGCATTAACCATATTCCATTTCTGAAAAGCGTGTTTTCCATTAATTCTGAAAACATATTAACACAGAACCTTCTTTAACATAATATGATAGACAGTAAATTACTGAATTACTACTCAGTGAGGTAGGTAGGAAATTCCCGGTACCTTTCCTAACTCAAACTAATCTGAAATTACAATGTGATCTGTAGTAGAATGTAAGACCTAATATAAGGCCTTGGAAGCATAATATATGCTTCAATAAACGACAAGTCCTGTGGAAATGCTGAATGCAGCAGGTATCATTACACAGGCTACCAATACAGTAATTACACTTTAGATATATAATCTGGCTTGCCTGTCACAACTGAGTTCTTGTTTACAACAAATGCACTGGGTTTTACAGAGCTATGCCTCTTTAAAAAATTAATGGGAAAGCATAGTTACTGAGGTAAAAGAAGACAAGGTCTTTCAATGGAAAAAGATGTCTGTAAAGAATAGTGAAAATGGCTTGTATGTAATCTTTTTATTTCTCCTACAAATTTATGGCAGGGGGAGGGGTGTGTGTGTGCTTAAGGAGCCTAACTAGAAGGTGGGACCTTCTTTCTTCAATCTTTTTTTTATTTTTTTATTTCTCCTTTTGAGTCTTTCTTCTCAGTTTTCAACTCTATTACTATTCAGTATTACTAAAGTACTCCCTCAGGAACCTCAGTCCAGGCACATAACTTCATTTGGATATCTGTGATACAATCAAGTACAAAGGAATAAATTCTGAAGATTGGATAAGACAGACAAGGCTATAGAAGAAACTGAAACTCAGGGTTTGGAAGGTAAGGTAATACTAAAATGAATAAAGCAATATTACAGCTACAGTAGTGTTTCAATTTCCTTAATTTGTAAACCTTCTTTTCTTCTATTTATCTTGAAATCTATAATATTTTTTTCTACTAGTTCTAGTTTCTTTTCTTTCCTTTTGGGGATTTTTCATTATTTTACATTTCTGTTCAGCTCTGAAGTCCTTGACATGTTCATTTCTCCAACTTTCCGTCACCAACTGTGTGGGTGAAAGATAGAATTGCAAAGATTTCCTTCAATATGTCAGAGAAAAATGGGCCAGGAATCAATATTGCTATACTGGCATAAAGCACTGATTATTGAGATATAAGTGTATTTAAATCTGAAAGCATTCCACCTTACTCTTCTCATGAATAATGAAAGAAGTTATGGCATTTTTGTGGGTCTAGGTTAGCTAAATAATAACTTTGGAGCTTATAAAGGGAATAGTACATTTTCATTTCCATCCTGTGTTTAGTTATTGTGTTATGGAAAAAAATAGAGCACTAGGAGGTAAGAATTTAGTCCACATTTTGAAAAGTTTCTATTCTGAAGAATCCATGGAGGCAGACCATTGACATAACTTCTATATGAGTTCCAAACAGATTCAATACGGAAGTCTTTCAGTTCTAGAGACACTGCATTTTAGTAAAATGATATGAAGTTCACCTATTTGCATCCCTTCAAATGCTAGGTCTTCAAAGATAATCAGAACTTCCTTCTATTGGTGACAAGTGATTTGATGTATTCTATGTATCTTAGACATGCACCTGATAAGAATAATTGTTTGTTTGAGGGTGCTCATTTTCTTGTGACAAGCGTAAGCGTAATGACTTGGGCGAGAAACCTAAAATCAAAGGATTAAAAGTAATGTAAAGGAAATCATATTCTATGTAATTAAAGAACAGGGAAATCGCTTTCTGGTTAAGACAAAGGATATTTACATGGCTATTTTTTTTGTGATTTAACAGTTATGGAAGAAGCAGTCCCCAAAAGAGGCAACATCAACAAAATGACTGCATAGCTCATTGCAGATGAGACTAACACGTTCTCAGTGACAAAACCAAGAAGAAACACTGTTGTTTGAGAAGGAATGCTGTTTCTGCCCTCAAAAGAACTGATAACCACCCTCATCACTATATCTGCAAACTGGCTAAAAATGTAGAGGTTGAGTGGGGAAAGTGGATGAAATGGGGTTTCTTACCCTGCTTTCCTATTAGCTGTAAAGCCTGGCCTTGCCAAAGTCTTCTTTGGCTGCTATCCAATTTTCCATCAAACAGCAATATATTCTGTTGCATTATACTCTACACTCTCCACCAAAATCTCCCAGAACCCAGAATATTAACATCTTTGAAAAACCCCAGTTCTAAACTCATGTCAGGTCCACTTTCCAGCAAAGAATAATTAAGCAGGACACAACCTATACTGGTGGTTAATAGTGCCTGTAGCCAGCTTACTTTTCACACGCCTCTTTTGCGGAGCCTTCCTGTCCTTTTTGGAAGCTTTTTGAAAGGAAATACAGCTTTATTAGCAGGGCACGTAACATGATAGTTTTGTGCTGCTTGAAGGTAGGAGCAATTTCACATCCAGCAGTTCAAATGCAGTGAGGAAATAGGTCTTTTGGTGAATCCATCTGCTCAGAGTTTAGAAAGAATAGAGAAAGATGTCATTAAGGTAACTGGCTCAAAGCATGGCTATGAGCCATCAACAGAACATGATCGTAAAAACTCCAGGATATCTCCCTCAGAAATAGAGAAACTTTCGTATCATTATATATAGTGCTGGTGAAACCTTATCTGTGTTCTAATCATCTCTATTATAGAAAAATATGCTACTAGGATGTTCAGAGGAATGGAAAGTCAAGTGTAAAATAAGATGAGAAAGACTAGGACGCTTCAGTCCATAAAATGAAGAGTAGCAGTGAGAATGAGTTCTCCTTTTGAAAATGAAGCAAAAACCAGGATGTGAATAACAGTAAATTGGGCTCAAGAGCTGTACTAATACAAGAACAAATCAATATAAACTGCTCAAGAACACAGTCTAGATAAAAATTAGAACATTTCCAAATGTCAATGAAATAAAGGTCTGGAACATTCTTTCATTAGAGAGTTTGGGGAAGCAAGAAATTTTAATGGTTTTGGAGTGGGTTTTTTGGAGCTGGTGAAAATGATTGTCTAGAGGATTGCCTACAATAGTGGGGTACTAAGTACTTGGATGACTCATAAGCTTCTGAGATTTTTAAGGATACCATGCAAGTAAGTGTGGAAAACCTCCAAATTAAAGTAGCAGCATTTAACTTTTGCACAAAGCAAGCTGTGAACTGCTACCATGATCAAAAACCCTTTTAATACTATATTAATATTCTTACAGTGATTAGGTCAGGTACTTCAGGAACTGCTTCCTTCAGCAACAAACATCTGTTTATATGCCCAGTTTGAATGTGGAAGCACTAGATAAACGTAGATGCATCTGATGAGACTGGGCTTACTAAAGTAAAAACAGGCTGGCCAACGATAAGCCAGCTATGGAGCAACCTTATTCCTTAATGGAAAGATAGATGAATCCTGCAGTGAGCTTAGGTTTAATGGCACTGTAACACCCCTTGTACAAAAGCAATAAATAGTACAGAACTCAGTAAAATATTTATCTGGAAGAATTTATGAGGGTTCCATCACGGTGTCAAAACATGAGCTTTCATACCCTACAGGTGTATGAAAAATTTTGGGATGATCCCTATAACAATTGCATTTTTCCAGGTATCTGAGTTAAAGTAGTTGCAGCAGAATCTATTATTTTATTAGTACTTTCTTGAACAGCAGCCACTGCTCATTACCTTACATGAGGTAAAAAGAACACTCATCACCTTAAGGAGATGAAGACATTCAAAGCCCATTGTTCTTTCTGAAAGAAAATAAACATTGTTATTGCTTCCCAGTACTGGGCTATAAAGAGAGTGCAAAGGAATTTAAAGTAAACTGTTTTGCAAACATACAGGGTTAGGTTGCTACACACAGAAGCTCTAAAATCAGTCCTGGGACATCTGCTGGATTAATATACATCATTTTCAGGCTGACAGATAGTTTTAAAAGCTACCTCATTACTCATTTACTGATGTCAGAGTGCTGTTCTTTAATTTAATCAATACATTGAAAGGGGGTCCCTTCAGCTTATGTAAAATTAAGTTGTATCACTAAGTGTAACATGATTTTACTTTCAAGCTGTAGTAGTCTTGCCTCTAATATTTATAAAATATAGAATAGTATATTTGCATGTCATTTAGGATATGGCAATGGTACCATAAAAAAATTAAGCCACTCTTCCTAGCTCTTCCCCCTGTTTCTCTGTTAGTTTTGGAGTCAGGAGATTCCTGATAGGCTTGTTCTTGCTGGGCAATATCACAGGCTCATCTTAAGAAAGGACCTGCAAGTTCAGCGCAGGAATGTAGTAGTTTTATAAACAGACAAGGATACAAAGCATCTAAACCACAGTTTTCAGGAGGCTTCTCTAATAGTTACATGCCACACTCAAATCACACTTTACAGATGCCTCACGTGGGCATTCTGACTACAGTCGTGTCATCTAAGTTTAAGAGAGGAGTAAGTCACACTCCCCACTGTTCAAGGTTTCCAGATTCTGCCTGTCTCTGCTATAACTGGCAGAAGTAGTCAAAAGATCTGCTGTGCTGAAAATAAATAATTTGAAAAACTCTTATCAGGAGCAGTGCACCATCTCTGTACATGGTCCATTCCCCATGCCTAAACAACCCAGCTCCTCTTCTTGTGTCCAGTTGTGCCAGCACTGATTTAAGAGAACTGGAAAAAATTGTGTTTTCTTCTAACAGTGGTGCAGTTGTTGAATTCAGTCCACACCATAACACTAGAAAGAGTCAAATTGATGCTCCTATGAGGTCAGCACCTTGCAGCATAAAGACAGAAACGTTTACCAGATCATGGGAACCAAGCAGGGAAAATGTTAAGGCAGTTTCTCTACTGTGGGCAATGCACAGTCAAACCACAATCTATTCTAAATATTCCAAATAAGCTAGTAAATAGGCGTTTTCACTGAAGTGTACTAAAAGCACTCCTGAACTCTTAAGAACCTTTAATTTTACATCCTTCCTACAACCTATGATTCTGTAGACCTAAATAATGAAATTACATTCAGAACCTGTTCGGACCTTGATGATGGGTCGCACAAAAACCAGTTTTGTCCTAACTGGTCTTCACTGATTTCAAAAGAACAGTTCCTACTTCCCTATGACAAGAATGAGATCATAATCAAATATTCAACTGTTTGATAAATTGTTGGGGTTTTTTTTCAGAACAAGTTTCTGGTGCTTTTGAAATGGAGGCAAAAAGAACTGCTGGCATTTTCAGTAGAAAATGCTGAGCTTTCAGGTGAAATAAGTAAGGGTCAACTTACGAATTTTTGTATTAGACTCAAATTCTGAAATCTTAGTGGATAAGTGTTATCTGTCAGCAAAGTGAAATTAAGAAACAAAACATCTAAGTCTATGTCAAACCAAAATGGTGTTCAGAGAGGATATGTTGTTATCCCTGAATGACTCAGCTAATCATTGAGTAAAGGTGACTTCCACACTCCTCTCCATCCTGGGATTTCACCCTAACTGAATTAACTGTAATTGTAATTACTATAAAGTAGCTGCTTTCAGCAACATGACATCCCTATATATATTAAAACTTACCATGACTTACAGGCTGTTGTGGTTTAGGAATGATACTCCCCAGTTTAGTGCTCCCACTGAGCAATTTACTGGAAACAGTAATGAGATAAGAAAATGAACAAGTAACAGCAACAATATTAGTAACAAAAGTGTACAAAAGAGAGAGTGATTCACATGCAAATTGTTCACCTGACCCAACTGCAGCCATGCAACCCTGACCAGTCCCTGCGGCTTAGAACTGGCATCACCCCAGTCCCTCAGCCATAAGATAACCTCCAGGTCCTGACCATGGCTATTGCAAAATATTAACCCTGTCCTGGCCCAAACCAGGCCACTGCCAAACTATAAAGTGTCCATGCAATTCCAAAATGAGCAGTACTGGTATACTGCCATCCGCTACCATGGTACCTCGTGGAAGCTGTGGTTCAGTTGCTGAATATCTTTGGTTTCACTCCACAGGGTCTCTTGCCTGGCAACATCTTCCAGGATGCTTGAAGACACCAAAATACATTGCAGATGGGGAAGTCTGGTAGGGGAATTTGGCCTACTGTGGAGAGAGGGGTGATCACAGAATCAGAGAATCATTTAGACTGGAAAAAACCTTTAAGCCCAGCAAGTCCAATCCTAAAGACGTTTAGTCTATAATCTCCAGATGAAATCACAGAACCTCAAGAGATTTCAGCCCAACAAGTGAGTTGGGAACACATTCGCCAAGCTTTGAGAGCCTAATCAGAAGCTCACCAAAATCAAAGAGGATCAAATTGTTGTTCATTCAAGACAGCAATGTTAAAAATTAGACTTAATAAATAAGCATAAAAGCGTATTTAAATAGATTACAATTAGACTTACAAGTTAAATTTTATAAAGATACTCTGGGAAAATTCTCTTGATTCTGTATTGCTTCATTTTGACTGCTCAGAAGACATGGATTTACTTGAACAAATGGAATAAATCTGTTTATTTGTTGGAGATTACAGACTATTTTCACTTGCTATCTTTGCTGCTACAAAGTCTAATTAGTACTGGTGTATGTTTGTGCATCAAAGAAAATTTCCTACCTTCTTACAACACCAAAGACTTACTAACCAAATTAGTAAAGTATATTGCAAGATCTCTAAGACTCTATATAAATAAAGAGGGGATTCCAAATCGGTGAAATAATGAGTATAAATCCAGAGAAGTATTGAAAGTGACCAAAGAAAAGAAATCTGTCTGAAGAAAAGGAGGATTGAGACTGACAATTCTCTAAAAATACAAAAAGATTCCGTCTGTATGCCCCGTCTGCATAACAGGAGCTGCTTTATGTGTCCATTACTTTGAGGGATATAGATGTGCAATAGCATCTTCAAATATAGACAAAGACAGAGAACGAGAGGGAAAAGTAAAATGTGTTTGCCTATATTTGAAATAGAACTAGATCGCAATTGTATTTTCAATTTCGGAACAAGTAATTCTTTCCTTTTTTATTACAGTCATCAAGTAACCATATATAACTACATTTAGACAAAGAGAGGGTTGTATGGGGGCAGCAATTATTAATGGACATCACTGAATGATAAATAAAGAGCTAGCTCAGAACTGGTATTCACTGCACACAGATGTCTGGACCATGGGCAGATGTCTTAAATCGTCTACACAAAGCGCTTTTGTGCTATCACAGTGATCTAAATTGCTTTGCATTTGGTTCCAGACATTTCCACCCACTGCTCTCCACCACACATAAATTCCTATTCTCAAATCCTAACTGGGCTTCAAGGGCCAAATTACTTCCTAGTATAACTCTTTTGAGTAATTTAACTCAGTTTTATTGATGCAGGCAAACTTTGAGTCTGGTTTTCTCAATTGCAGGAGATCTCATACACACCTCCGTAGGTTATGATCCTGGTTCTGGGGAGGATATCCACTACTCCTGAAGCTCCATGTTGAAGGAGACAAAAGGATGAGCAGGAAGAAGGTGAGGTGATGACACGGCTTCTTGCATGCTCTGTGTACAAACCAAGGTGCGCTTCACAAGACATTATGGTCGTGCTCAACACTCTGGGGGGAGAGACTTGCTTTAAACATCCTGCTGTACCCTGTTTAGAAAAGAAAAGGACTACCAGAGCCTACCTTCCAAAGCTTTAGCTCAGGATCTCTTTCTTTTTAAATGTGCTGGTCCCTGTTTTAATCTGTGAATTGTCAGCTGTCAATCATCATACCTTCTGCCCTTGACTACAGGGGAGCTCAATGAAAACCACCCATAACTCCGAGACAAGCAGTTTCCTGACTCTCTGGGGATCTTAAGACCTACTGCACTCCCACAGCAGGACTGTGCTTAACTGCAAATCAAGTCAGTGATGATTTAGGAAATCATTCACATCCCCAGAGGAGGCATATCTTGCAGCAGAGACAGCCCAGCATAAGTTGCTGAGTTTTAGTTAATGGCCTCATTCTATCTAATGTGTCTGCTCTTGCAGATATCACTTACAGATGAACTGTGTGTTTTCTGTCTCTCCATATCTTTTTACATGGAAAATGTTTGAAATAGGCTAGCACATAAACACACTGTCTAGGAACAGATTCATGGGAGGAGAAGGAAACAGAGAGACAGATGGACTAGTAGTTTGAGTACCTTATTTTGCACTGCAACCCTGTAAGAAAATCAGGGATATATTTCCTGGTGGACATTTTACAAGGGTCACTTTATAAGGGTGAGATTACAAAATTGTTTTCAGTTTTACTATTCCTATTAGCATAGAATTATCTTTTGTGTTAATTTAGCATGCATTTTTGCATGCAGTCAAAATAGCTTTCGAGGTGTACTTAACAGACATATTAGATTGTATGGACCTCCTTTTCTCCTTCTTGCTCTCTGCTTGCTGTGGGAGAGCTATCAGTCACCAGATAAAAGACTGGTATAATTAAGATATTCTGTTACCTTCACATAGTTGTTAGTACTGAAAGTGTGCATAATACTATGTCCTTTCTTCCTCTTCTTGATACTAATTGAGAGGCCAGAAGGAATTTCTTTTCTGTTATATTGGATATTTTGGCCATAGAGTTTGAATAAAGCATTTTAGATTTCAGTAATCTTTAGAAAGTAAAACTGCGACAGACAAGACTTCTTCTTGCATTTTAGTTAAGTCAGCTGGTAATTCAGGTTTTGTTGAATATGAATCTCAGATTTATGTGTTATTGTATTGCCTGAAATCATAATTATGGTCCAAGACATGTGCTGCATACTAACAAAAATTAAAACCCCTCCACAACAACCCAGAAACATAAAAGTGTTAAGGAATTAATCTACATTTGATTGGTAAAAAAAAAATGAATAAATAAATAAGGAAACAAAGAGTGTCTATGTGGGTAAACTAGATAGGTAATGCTTTCAGTAACACTGTGATAAGGCTGTGTTGTAGCAGGATAATTCTTCTCCCTTTCCAGTGTATGGTTGCTAGTTATCATGATCCTGTTTAAATTGCACAGAGGGAATAAGACACCTCAAGATTCTACTTTGCCCAGTAACCTCAGCCTGCATGAGAGCATTGGCAGGTCGAAGGATTAGGGGAAACATGGCTGGAATCTGTTTGGGTTGAAAAAACACAGGCAACCTTGGCACTTACCGTGTGTCAAGGTTACCATTATTTGGGATGTACTTGTCAACAATGAAGATCTGCTTCAAGTGTTAAGTGGAGTTGAAGAAAACTGGAGGAAATCTGAGGCACTTTCCTGGTGGTACCTAAAATCAAGTTTTGGAAAAGTGGAATAAACTTTTTGTAGTATTGTGAAAGCACACTGCACAGTAAGATAAAGCCATAATTCAAATGGTCTCAGCTCCAACAATAACAAACAGGGACATGCTATCCAATATTTAAGCCCTGACTACCTGATCATGGGTTTATTTAGTATAACCCATTATTTATATAGTATCCTTGTTGGCTAGTGCTTCTCAGGAAAACTCTCTGTAAAGTTAAAAATTTATTGTATAGGGAATTTCAGAAGAAAACAACTGCAACACAAACCAGCTGGGGATAGCACTTGTTTCTGGAGTAAAATCCAGCATTTTGGAGCACAGCAAACTTTGGGTTTCACATTCAGTTAACTTTTTTTATACTTTTGAAGATGTGGGACTAGTGTAATGAGGTTATCCGTGACAGCAGCACAAATACACGTCTATTTTAAAAGACCGTTTGCGATCTGGTTTATGTTTAAGAACGAATCCTGAGCAGCAGCAGCTGCCCCGGCTCCGCTCCCGGGAAGGTACCGGAGCGGAGGGAGCAGCTGGAAGATCCTCCGGCTCCCTCTCCAGGACATCGAGGTTAATTACAAATAAATCCTCCAGACCTGCGGCTCCTGCAGCCTTCTCATGGGTAATGGAGTGAGCAAACCCCAAATGTCACAGGCATAAGCTTAGGACAGAAGAATCCCCAATATAAGGTTAGTCTCGATAGCAAACATATAGTGAGAGAGGGATGTGGGCAATTCTGAGCACTTCTTAGAAATTGCTGTCAAGCTTCTCTTGGCAAAGGTGTTTCTAACAGAAGAACAACACATGCTGACACAGAATCACAGAATCATGGAATTATTTGAGTTGGAAAAAACCTCTCAGATCATCGAGTCCAACCGTTAACCCTGCACTGAGAAGTCCATCACTAAACCATGTCCTTAAGTGCCACATCTACATCCTTTTTAAATACCTCCAGGGATGGTGACTCAACCACTTCTCTGGGCAGCCTGTTCCAATATTTGGCAACCCTTTTGGTAGACAAATTTTTCCTGATATCCAATCTAAACGTCACCTGGGGCAACTTGACATATGAAAGATAAGTATTCCTTGAATCTTGGTAAAGCTTCTACAAAATAGATGCATGCACAAAAAAAAAAAAAAGGAAATTAAAGGGTTTGAGAAAATGACAGCTGAACTGAATTATGACCAAGAGAAGGAATACTGAATCCTAGCACACTTTATTACATAAACAACATTGCATATTGCAGCTATGCTGTTGATGTGGCTATAATTACACACCAATAGTGCTCAACACTTACAGACAATGTGAATGGAGACCACACTAACCCCTGTGCTCACTCTGTGACCTGGCCACCTTCTGACCAGCAGCAGCTCAGCTTAGCAACTCCAGGAACATTGCACTCCCACACATCACTTATGGTGACCAGAGTGCGCTCATGCTGATGGTGAGAAACCATCACTGATCTGGGCTCAGGGCCAAAGGTATAACTTCTCTGCCTTCAGCATGTGGCAAAGGCAGGGTCTTTTTCTCAGATCTCCTTGTGGTCAGATTCACTTCTCTGCAGTTCTTGGGTTAATTTTCTCCAAATTTGAGGATGATTTCTGCTCTAGGTGTGACACAGATCACCTAATAAGAGAGTTCTTCATTTAGTTTGTGACACCCATCAATCTCCGTGTTCCCTTTTACTGTTAGTTTAGATATCTTACCTTAAAGGTTAACAGTTCCTTCTCTATTTTGTTAATCCAATTGCCTTAAAACTGTGTTTTATACATTTGCCTCTGGCAGACTTCAGCTGTCCAGGGAAGGCTATGCAAAATCCTCCACAGAGGAGACAGGGTGTATTGGCTTTGAGTGGCAAGATTTTCACAGCAGAGGGGCTACAGTGGTGGCTTCTGTGCGAAGTTGCCAGAAGCTTGGCTTCTCCCATGTCCGGCAGAGCCAATGCCAGCCAGGATGGACCCACTGCTGACCAAGGCCGAGCCTGTCAGTGATGGAGGTAAGTGCCTCTGGGATAACAAAGTTAAGAAGAGGAAAAAGACCCTATGCAAGTGCAGCCACAAGAGAGGAGTGAGAATATGTGAGATCAACAGCCCTGCAGACCCCAAGGTCAGTGTAGAAGGAGAGGCAGGAGGTGCCCCAGGCACCAAAGCAGAGATTCCCCTGCAGCCCGTGGTACAGACCTTGGTGAGGCAGCTGTGCCCCTGCAGTTCATGGAGGTCAAGGGGGTCACAGAGATCTACCTGCAGCCTGGGGTAGGTTCATGCCCAAAGGAGGCAGTGACCTCATAGGAAGCCCACACTGGAGTAGGCTCCTGGCAGGAACTGTGGACCATGGAGAGAGGAGGCCTTGCTGGAGAAGGGTTGCTGGTAGAACTTGTGACCCTGCAGGCATCCCATGCTGGAGCAGTCTGTGCCTGAAGGACTGCATCCCGTGGAAAGAGATCCACGTTGGAGCAGTTTGTGAAGAATTGCAGCCCATGGGAAGGACTCGTTGGAGAAGTTCATGGAGGACTGTCTCCTATGGAAGGGACCCCACACTGGAGCAGGGGAAGAGTGTGAGGAGTCCTCTGAGGAAGAAGGAGTAGAGAGACAACATCTGATGAATCAACCACAGCCCTCATTCCCTGTTACCCCTGTGCTGCTGATGGGGAGGAGAGAGAGAAACTGGGAGTGAAGTTGAGTCTAGGAAGAAGGGAGGGGTGAGGGGAAGGTGATTTTAAGATCTAGTTTTTGTGTTTTATTATCCTAGGTTGATTTGATTGGCAATAAATTAAGCTAATTTCCCCAAGTCAAGTCTGTTCTGCCCACAGCAGTCGTTGGCAAGTGATCTCTCCCTGTCTTTATCTTAACCCATGAGCCTTTCCTTATATTTTTCCTCCACTGTCCAGCTGAGAAGGGCAGTGACAGAGAGGTTTTAGGGAACACCTGCAACTCAGCCAGGGTCAGCCCACCACACAGTAACTCCAAAACAGTGGATTACCTCATGATTTACCACAACAGCACCAATTATCCTATCCCCTGAAAACCTCATAGTTAGGAACTGGCAACCATATAAAAATAGGGAGACCTAGGGACCAAAATAGGAGCAGATTTAATCAGTAAAGCCAATAATCAGGTGATGTGCATTAGAGGTTCATAATTAGGAGGGTAAACAGCTGAGAAGGAGTTTCGTCAGTATAAACCAAGACTGAGAAGTCAGAAGGGTTTTGATTTCTATGCAAAGCTTCAAATCACAAAGGTGATTTTTGTTTGTGTGGGACTATAAAGGAAAAAAAACCACAAGTAGATGCTGAGCAAATGCACAATGAAGCTGAGGCTGGTGCAGAGGTGAGAACTCCATGGCTGCTAAACATAAGTGGTCTTACCTTTTCTAGACGTGACTATGAATATCCCTTTTTCTGATTTCTGAGTCTAAAGTTCTTGCTCTAAACGTCATAGTAGTATAAGATTCAGACTAGATCCTTCTAAGCAAGAAATGTGTTAGCAAGCTGTTATCACAGCTGAAGCTGCTGCTAATCCCTGTCTTCTTTTGCAGGTTGCTACTAATAGGTATATTCATCTCTGAAGTATGGACCCAAGACAGACTAGGTAATGCTGCTATAAACTGATTTCACATCAGTTTCCAGGCTTTTGCGTAGGTGATATATGTGTTTATGTGCGTGTTTCTGAAGAGTCTGAAGCTCTTGTGGCAGCTTTACTTGCACGTTTCCCTGAGAAGTTCCAAACACGCAGGGTTCTACTTGTGGACATTCTTTAGATTTATATATTGCCATATTAAGCAAATGCTTCCACTTCCTGACTCCAGTAACAAGTACTGAATACTTGCTTCCTGCCTCTAAGAGGTTTGAGAGCTGTAGCCTGGTTTATGCTGTGGTCATGGCTTGGGACTGGAGCTTCTTAAGCCATCTTCTTTGCTCCTGTGTGGTCTTTTCCCAGTATGAGGAGCTGGCTTCTGGTACTGGTACTTGGGCAAGTGTCCAGAGTAGGCTAATGGACAGCTGATGTGGCTGCTTCCTACGCAAACTGACTTGTGGCTCCTCTTGTGAATAGATGTGTAGAGATGGAGGGGTTTTTGTTGGGGTTTTTTTGTTGTTGTTGTTTTGTGATTTGTTTGTGGGTTTGTGGTGGGGTTTTTGTTTTGTTTTGTTTTTTTTTTAATTTGGGATTTTTTGGTTTAGGGGTTGGTTTTTTTTCTTTTCAGGAATGTGTGGGACTTTCATATTCTGTTTTATTTAATTTAAGGTGTTCAGATGGGGGCAGCCAATCTAGTACCTTTTTGACCCTGTTCCAAAATCCTGTTTCCATGACTGACTGACTGTTGCAGGCAGCATTGGCAGATGATCAGGCACAGTTACTACTAGGATACTAATTTCGGGGCTAGCTTTTATCCTGGAATTATTGCCACTATAAACACAATCTCTATCACTTCCTGACCAGAGATGCTAGTGTATGACTGTCACAACACTGACTTTATAGAGCAATCTGGGAAGCAGCAGATTTGTTTGTATCATATTTTCAATCTCCTACATACCAGCCTTTCTATGCATTGAATGCAGGACCCATGAGATTGGAGTGCTTGGGGAACCTTCTGCGGATAACATTGAGTGCAGAATACTTTGAGGACAAATACTTATCTTTTTCTGTTGTTGGTAAGTTGATATAGAAGAACTTGGAGGGGGAATTACACATGGTGAAATGTTTAAAGTTCTCTGAGGTCCTTCTATACTAGAATCCCCTGGATTATTTTAATGTCATAGGACTTAGTAGGTTAGACCTTGTTTTAAGTAAAGCCAAATGATACCTTGATTTCTGTATAACCTATCCTGTAGACTTGTTCTGTGATAATTTAGCCATGAGTAGACTTGGTATTGCTACCTTTGAACTCAAATTAAAATGTGTACAGTAGTTTCTAGGCATATCAATGCCAGTGTATTTCCTTCCTGAAGTTCTCCAATAACAGTACATACTATTCTGAAAATTCACTACTTGAAGCTGGCACTACATTACTGACTTTTGCATTAGTGGCTTTTCACCTTCTTGGCTTACAGCTTGGTGGAGCCAAATAAATACTTAATGAAATTTAAGAAAAATTAGCTAGGCCCTCTAGCTATGGGATTAGTAGTCAGCAAGTGATGCATTTGAGTGAAAAGTGCCACAGAATGCCCTGAAAGGGCACAGCGAGATAGCTTTTAGGCTATAAACACCTGCTCTAAGATATTATATGTATAAAATGTAAATGTGGCCTTGAACTAGTTCTCCATACTAATTATCTGCCTAACTATGTATAATCCATAACATCCAGTTTTCTAGAATGTTAACTTTTGTCAAAAAACGTTTGAAATATTTTCTTTGTTTAGGCACCTTCATTCATATACAAAGACACTGCAGCTGCAATTATATACATCTTAAAAGCATAAAGCAATTATTTTTGGAAGAAAAAAATCCCAAAACAACTAAACCAGAAAATTGATAAAAAGCTCAAAATCACAAAGACAATTTGGTAGACTAAAAAAAATCCAAGCTGTTCATCATCCTGGTAGATTGTCTCCTGAAAACTCTGCTGACCAGGCAGGCAGAAAAACATGGGCCTGTGCCAGCCACAGGTCACCTCCTGGTGTTGCTAGGTTGTTGTCTGTCAATCCTGACAGCTTTGACACTGATGACCTAACTGACTGTTCTGAGATTACTGTGGGGTTTGCCCCTTTAGGATTTAATCTTTCCACGTTGGTGATTTTGGTTTGTTTGGTTTTTTTCCATCTCCAGTTCTTGAGCTTCAAGTGTTCCCCGTCCTAGCATGTCTAAAATTTTACCTGTCTTTCTTTCCATAGACTTTGTCTCAGCTCTCTTTGCAGTTCTCTGAGCCCAGGATATACAGCTGGGCTGTATGAGAGCAGGTTCAGCTGAACTCTGGGGCAAGGGCAGGTTGCTCAAGGAGTTTGCAGAGCAGAAGTTATACATGTTAATACAGCTCTTCACTAATTGCCCGTAGATCAGTCTGGCATAACCTGGGAGCTGGATGAGGCCATGGCAGCACAGTGTGGCTATACAGTGACTTACAGCAATTGGAGTAGCATTGAGTTTCGTGCTTCTGCAACAAGCTGCCATGCTCACTTAGAGGTAAGTCTGTTATAAACACTTGGACCATAGTGCTGTTATATATGACCTTTATGTAAAAGATGACAAAATTATTGATAGGCATTAATTGAAGTGTCATAATGTCTTGAACATCTATTAGCAGAAAATTATTGAATTCTTTTCAAATTTATCCAGAGATCTGAGTATATTCCATGGTACTGATTTTTGGATGGCCTACAGATGAACACATGGAGTATATCATGTGCCCTTGAAGGGCAACTGTTTCCTTTTGGAATAAGGAGTTCTGTCTGGCAGCTGTGTTGCACTCTGCCCTAATATTGTTTAGTGTCTGAGACAGCTCAGGGTAAAAACTCAAGCTTAGGCTGTTTTGTTTTGCTGGCTCATTGCTACTATGTCAAAATCAGCTATAGTCTAGGTTTGGTTGATTTTTTTTTTTCTTTTTCTTTTTTTTTTTTTTTTGTTGTTGTTGTTATTTGAAGTTTGGTTTGATTTTTGGTTTGTTTGGGGGTTTTTTGTCCAATTCTGAGCCTTGCAAAAGGACAAAGGTGCTGCCCAAAGTATTTTTGTTGCTATATACATATATCTTATGGAGTTCAGTTGAAAGTGATAATGCTTCACTATGGAGTCATGCTTTTCTACTGAGGCTGGTGGGTGAGTGTTGTAATTTACTTTTAGGTCATGAGAGTAGGCGGTGCCTAACTAGGAAAAAAAATCAGAGTGACGAGCAAATCTTCCCCTTGTCCATGCAGAAAGATGTATTCACAGTAACTATACAAATCAAAGCATCTCGTACTCCTGATATGAAAAATGCTACATCTCATCTGAAAAGTGCAAGTTGCCATTATGGTCCATGGAGTTTGAGAGAGTTAGTATGTGAACGTAACTACATGGAGGTAAGTACTTATGAGAAAGTACTAAAAGTAAAGAGGTAAGTACTGTAAGATGTTCTCATGGATTTTCTTTCCAATACATATTCCTAGCATCCAATCAGCTTCAGACTGCTCCACCATGAACAGATCACTAGTGAATGCACAGCATGCTGCTTGAGTTTAGTGATGCTTTTATATTATGCTTGTATAGCCTACTTGTGAGCCCTAATAGCTAATAGAGTTGTGAAATGGTATGCAAATGGTTAAGCTAATGGATTGAACTCACTAAATATTGCCTCAACAACTCCATGTATACTTTCTGAAGGAAATTTACCTGCTGAATTTGCTGAAGAGGAATGCAGAGGTGGAAATAGACTCCTCTTGGAAGAGGACATGGGAGTCAAGAACAAACTCCTGGTCTTAACTAATAGAAATTAGAATACAAGCAGAAAATAAAAAGAAACTGAAATTAAGCAGACTGTAGATAACACATAACATGATGGCATCTCCATCTAGGAAGTGCTGATTTCTATTGAAAACAACTTGTAGGGTGTTGAAGACAAGGAAACAAGTGCTATCAGCAAACCCCTTACAGATGCTTTTTTCCTTCAGGTTTCTGTCAGGAAGGAGGTTCCACAGCCTATAAAAGACTTCATTCGAGATGCACCTGAGGACTGGAGTCTTGTCTTTCCAGAAGTAAAACTACAGGTTTTCTTCCTAGTGAAAGCTAGTGCTACCTCTGGCACAACCATTCCTCTATTCTATAACCACACAATACAAAATGTCCTTTCAAAAAGTACTTAAATAGGAAGAGGAAAACTGTACCAAGTGGTTTTAGTATATTTGTATAGGTTAGAAATATAGGCAGCTGTAGACTATGTCTCCAAGGAAGAAATCAAGTCTTCCCCAGGTAAGAGACTGTGCAACAAAAACTGTCTTTAAGACCCCATGGCCCAGAAGAGAACTGTGGAGAGTTTTTTTGTTCTTGGACCCTGTATTTGCAATGCTGCAGTGCAATTAATCTGTTGCTCTTCACATGGAAAGTCTTTGGGGTGTGTGTGTGAGGGTAAAGCTGGAGGGGTATCCCACTAGAAGTATTTAAAGGCAACAAAACTGCTGGGCAATTCAATATAATAAGTTATTAGATATAGTAAATCTGCTGCTTTGAACATCATGTTTAAACTATTGATGAATTTCTCTGGCAGGCAAAATCAGAAGAAACCTCAATATGGCAAATAGTATTTCATCAGCCAGAAGTAAAAAAGGCTCTGCTTGTGAGCGATGCTTGGAGTGCAGGTTATGGACTCAACACCACAGACACCAGGGTTGTGCTGCGAATACCACACACTGCTGCACAGGTTCAGCTGGTTGAGGTTGGTATGCTCCTGCTGGCCCAGCAAGCTGCCAGGCTGTGCAGGTCCAACCAGATCTCTTCCTACAGGATCAGGGAATCAACTTTTCTGTGGTGAGATCCAGTACATTTTACAAACATCAATGGATGATCCTGATGGTGGACACTACTGTGGCATGTCCTGTAGGTAAGAAATGTGGTACCCTTCTCCAGTGCTGAAATGTGCAGGGAAAGGCTTAAAACTAGAGTAATAAGCTGACAGCTTTCATATCTTGTCCCTAAGGTGGTGGGGATTACACTAACAAAACAATCACCTGGACTGTTCCAAAGTATTTTCCACTACTCTCTGCTGGAGCAACTAGCTTTAAGGATGTGCTTGTGGAAGCTGGTGTGGATCTACACAAACTCTCTGCTAAAGAAATGGCTTCCAGGAAATATGTGTTATCGAATGACTTAAATGCAATTATGATGAAGATTCCAATAGGTGCAGAGGGAGGCTATTATAAGGTTAGTGACTTACATTAGGTACTGGGAAGCAATATTCTGGCTTTTGGGGTTTTTTTGTTGTTTCTGGGTTTGTTTGTTTTTTGAGGAGGAATAATTCTTCATCTCGTTCCTTTCAAATGAAGGATGGGCATGAGGGAGAACAAAGGATTTATTAAAAACTCCAGAAGCCCTGACCAAAGATAGCTTTTGTAAGCACCACTTTATGAAGAATTTCTTTTCTTGCAAACACAGATGGACACAATCCTACACAGAACTATTGATTTGTCTCTTTCCTCGGGCTAACACAGAGCTTTCACCTATTAGTCCTGATGTCATACTCCTTGGAGACAGTCCTAACAGGACTGTAAAGCATGCAATGGGTTCCGTTGTATTTTACACAGACCACTTAAGAGAATGGGAACAACCCATTTGTCCAGCAGACCGTGTGATATTAGGATGGGCTGAGACTATACATCTAAGTCTAGTTGTTTGGAGTGAACTGAGTTCTGGGCAAATATAATAACTGAAGTTCCAAGGAAGTTGCAGGAGAAGCCCTCTCACTGTGAAATAGTCCCCTGCTGCTTTGAAACTTGGGAGTGGGAGGCAATTTTCCAATGGAAACCTTCTGAGTATTCTGAGGTAATCTAAATTCACAGGGATACAAAAGTTCATGATTCCTGAGCAGAGAAGAGTAATTGCTTGGAGCTATGCCTTTAGCTGACCTTGAGACGCTTCAATATAACTTTATGTAAAATCATGCTATACTAAAGGGTGCTGGTTTGAAATTCTAGACTTCTGTGAGCAGTGGACAGCTTGGGAAAAAATACACCATCAACCTGTTCCTGGAACACCAGTGGGAAGACAACAAATGGGGACTAACTAAACATACATTCATCAAGGAAATAGAAACACCATTTGAACAAGTAGAACTTGCTATAACCAACAGTAAGTAGCTGAACATTGAATTTATTCAAGTTTTTGGTACTCTTAAGAGCTTAATGTTATTTTCCTTTTCAGATTCAAATCTGAGTACAAGATTAATGAATGTGACAGTGGGAACATTCCTTCCAGATGTGGAGCTTATGAACCTAACCATTGAGGGAGTAACTCTTGCTGTACCTCAAGCTGTTCAGCATGGATATATAATACACAGGACCAGATATTCTAATGGAAGCAAAGCATACATAATACAAGTCCCACTTGATGCCCCAAGCATTAAGAAAGAGGTGTGTACTAAGACACTGTGCCATATCATGGTATAGAGATGATGATATCACTTGGTGATTTTTCATGTCTAAATATGATTTTCCTAGTATGTGAGAGACAACATGAGAGCATACACCCTGAATGTCACACTTGCATTCATTACCCGTCCATCAAAGGAGACCTTCACTGTCCCAGTCATAACAGTGTCAGCTGTTAGAGATGCAGGTAAACTTAGTGGAACTTGGGCAAAACTGTACCAACCTGGCTATGAACTCTGCTATTAACTGGGCTACTTTCAGCTGTCAGTCCCAAATAACTGTGATAAAGTGATCACAGCTAGCATGCTGGCTGACTCTTGGCCCTCTTACAGTACTGCCCAGTGTGAGAGGATTTTGTGATGGGAGGAACCTTCATCTCATTATCACTCATGGGAATGTGGACCAAAACTGGCTACCCTTCATCTCAGACTGGCACCTGACCCCAGAGGCAGCACAGAAGTACAACTACAGTCTGAGGGACAATGGCACTCACTTGGCAATCTCTGTCCCTTTCCTTTCTCCCCATGTGAACTATGAGGTAAGGGTTCCAGCATGTGGCAATTAAAAGGCATGCTCCAGCTGTGGAATGTCAACATGATACAGTATGTCCTTGAAGGTGAAATAAGACTTCCCTTTGAGATAAACTTCAAAGGAATAATGGAGGATTATTTTCTGCCCTTGGAAAGAACACTTTAGTTTCCCTTGGTTAACGCTGGCAGAAATAGGCAAGAAAAAAAAACATGTTCTGCTTGTACTTTAAGGCTGAACACTTTTAAAGACAACTGTACACGCAGTGGAGTTTGCATTGCATTCTATTGCAAAACAACTGAAAAAGCTCACTGTGTAAGCTTCTGGATTAAAAAGATATAGCCTGAGAATTTGTCTTTGCTCAAGCACCATTACCTTTGCCTTGTCATAACCTGCCCTCTCAGTTTTTGAATGCTTTAGTTGAACAGTGTCTTTATTCTCTTGTTTAACCCATGATTTTCATCTCTAGGGCTTTCATACTTCTGGAATAAAAGCTTCACTCTACTTAACCTTGAAGGATGGCATCACCTTGGCTAATAGGAGGGACTTCTCAGTTTCCTGCAGATTTTCACCTTCAGAGCTAATACGTAATAGCATTTTGGGGATTAGCTATTAATGTTATTTGAGTTCCAAAACTAAGTCAAGTAGTCTGAAATGTTTCTAGGGCTTATGCTTGTATGCACTCTATTTGGCTGTCAGATTTTCTACCAATTAATATGCAACGAGGCAAGTCAAATTACATATTGTAGTGACTATCCTGCCTAGTATGGGAGCAAGGGAAGGAGGTGGGAAACTTTACTTCCCCTCACCTCCAACATCATGAAGCTTTTTTTTATAGGGTTTTTGTGGCTCTTTTGAGAGTTTAATGAAATGGGGTTTTTGGTGGGGCATGGGGAGAATCAGCATATAAATTAGTCATTCTAAAGTTACTCATCAGTGTTAAATGTCCTGAGTATTGGCTAGAAAAACCCTTTTGAAAGAGGGTAAGAGTTCCTTCTGAGCTGCCAAAGAACTTGCTGGAAAATCTGTGAAGAATCTCTTTATTGTTAGACTACAAAATGAGTTTGGGTCCTGATTTGTGTGAAAATGTAGATTTCTCTTTCAGAATGCCTGCCCAATGGCACTGTGATTATTACTGCAATAAAAATGGTAGGTATTGCAGACTTGGACATTAGTCTGCTTGTCTTGAGGGACAGACAGTGCAAACCCAGTCTAGTGACAGAGAAGACTGCAACCTTCAAGTTCAGTGTGAACACTTGTGGAACAATTAGAAAGGTAAGGATTTAGTCACATGAAGTTTATTCTGCACTGGAATGGGGTTACTGCTAGAATGGGCAGAGGTTCAGAGGTTCAGAGTTGAGCAGAAGCTGACTTTTTGTTAAGTAGTACATCTATGCTTTCTCTCCAAGGGTACTAAATTCAGTTGGGCAGAAGTTCTTATCTGGAAAAAAGAAAAAGCTTTTCAAGGTCGTAGGTGCTTTCTGAAACTAGCCTTCAGTTTGATGCCTCTGAGTTGTTTAGTAGGGGACTTGAATGCAAGTTTATGCTGTTGAGATATACTCATATGCCTTGCAGAAGCTGTTTAGGTGTTGCTAATGACTGTGTGGACAAAGACTAGTGTGAGCACTGTTGCTATACCTATGTACTGTATACATAGAAAACAGACAAAATAACATAAGATCAGAACACACTCAAATTCAGGTCATCATAAAAGCAACTTGTTTCTGTGGTGTTGCATCTCATTCTATACACTGATTCAGTGAACAGCTGATCCTTTTCTCAGGCCTTATGTACTCCCCTTCTGGGGTGTTATGTCATATTCGAGGTAATAATCTTTCTTGACTATGGCACATCTGCCTGCTATGGTCAACTTTAGTTCGGTAAACATAAGGCTGTTGGCTAGTCTGGCCATTTCTAAGTGTTCTCTGCTCAGTGCAATCTGCCAGTTAAGGGATGTAGAATTTGTGTCAAACACAAAGTAAACTCTAATGGGATTGTCCTGTTTGTAATGGTGTGTATCTTTTCAGTTCAACAGCACGACTATGACATATGAGAATGAGGTACTCTATTTCAGACCTGGCAATGATACACCAGTATACAGGTAAGTGTCATTCCCTAGAAGAAGGTTGTATGTGTTATTTTGGTTGTAAAAATCTAATGTTAAACCTCTTCTCTCAGGCTGGCATTTGTCTGCTCATATGCAGTCAAGCAGGTTGTTGATGTCCGATACGAATCTAAGAAGAACCCACTGCCTCATGTTAAGCCAGGGTTTGGCTCTCTCGCTCTTTCGCTGAAGCTCTTCAAAGGTAACATTTACGATTAGACTGTATAGAATCACTGAATGGCTGAAGTTGGAAGGGACCTGAAGGTGATCTTATCTATCCACTCTGCTCAAGCAGGGTCACCTAGAACAGGTTGCCCGGGACTATTTTGAATATCTTAAAGGATCAGGTGAAAACCTTTTTAAGGCCTCTAACAGGGGTTTTCCATTCCAGAATGCAGATAAATGGCCAAATAACTGTAGTGGAACAGACCTAGCATCACTGATGCATGTATGGTTTTTCCTGCTTGGTCTGGGCATGATACGAGTTTTGTGTAGTGGCTGTGATGTCAGCTTCTCTCTCCTATCATTTCTTAGGTGGCTTAGCACTGACCAAAGTAGTTGCAACCTGTGCCAGAGAAAGAAGCTACGTGCAACACTGCTGTAAAATAATACCTATAATAGCAGAAAGGGCTGACTGAAGCCTTAACCAAATGTTCACCCTGACTGGAGTGGCCTCGATGAATTTTTTTACTGTTTTTCCCTTCTCAGTACCTTTACCAAGACAGTTTTGAATTAGCATCTTAATCTAATGGATTTTTGCAACAGGAGTGTCTCAATTATGGATCCTCAATGCCAAGGAAAACAGTTGATTTTTGCTTTCATTGCTGGATTTTACTTTTCTGTCATTCTGTTTTGATTTGTTGTCCCAAATTTTGTATTACTGTGCCAGAGTAAATGGTGATGAAAAGAAGAGTGAAGCAGAAAGTTTCCAAATATTTCCTCTGCAAAACCAAAACTCTATCAATGCTCTCTTTTAGAGAAATCCTATTCAGAACCCTACCAGGAATCAGAATATCCTGTGGTAAAATACCTGAGAGAGGCACTGTATTTTGAAGTTGAACTGCTCCAGCCTAAAGATGCAAGACTGGACCTCAACCTGGATGACTGTTGGGCTACAAACTCCCAAAGCCAGGACAGCCTTCCACAGTGGCCCATCCTTATAAATGGGTAAGGAGGGCTTCCCTTCTCTGTTTGGTAACTGTTCAGTACAAAGTCCTGTACTTTAGGTGGGAGGAAAGGGGAAGAGGATAGAAGTCAGCTTGGATGCATTGTTCTGTCCTGATGGGCAGTGGCTGCTAGGCCATGGGGCCTGTGTTTGTGTCAGCACAGTGGCAGTGCCTTCTGGTGGCAGCAGGACATGGAGGTGACCAGAAGTGCTTCTAGCTAACAGCTTTCAGCTGGAAAGAAAGAACAAGAAATACCCCTGACTGTGGCCAAAAACAGGAATCATGAGCTGGGGAGGATCTATCCATTCCCCTGTGGGTCAAGGCAAACAGAAGGAAGGTCCCCTGTACCTCACCTCCTTGCTGTGTTTAAAGATCTAGTTGAAGGTTTAGATTAAGGACATTTTCTTTCACTTTCCCAAAAAGGTGTGAAAACAACAAAGACTCCTACAGAACTGTCTTCCATGAAGTTAATTATAGTCTCAGAGTAGAATTTCCTCAACACCTAAAGAGATTTGAAGTGAGGATGTTCACCTTTGTACAGAACTCAACTCTGCTACAAGAGCAGGTGAGATGTCTCTGTGTTCTGTTATGAGCTGTTGGCAGTCCCAACAGGTGAGCCTGGAGTGGTGCCTGCAGCCAATGCTGTGTAAGCCCTCAGGTGGCCAGGTGTGCCTGGGGCTATTGGCCATCTCCTTGAAGGCATAACGTTCTAAGAGGAGTGAATAAAGGCCAGCCACTTAAGTGTTCAGTTCATAGAACAGAATTATAGAATCATTTAGGTTGGAAAAGACCTCTAAGCTCCTCAAGTCCAACCTCTGACTGAATACCATCATGCCCACTAAACCATATTGCGGAGTGCTACATCTACTCATTTTTTGAACCCTCCCAGGTATAGTGACTCCACCACTTCCCTGGGGAGCCTGTTCCGATGCTTAACCACTCTTTCAGTGAAAAAAAAATTTTCCTAATATCTGACCTGAAGCACTCCTGGCACAACTTGAGGCCATTTTCCCCTTGTCTTTTTGTTAGTTGCCTGGGAGAACAGGCAAACCCTCACCTTCCCACAACCTTCATATCCTTTGGGGTCAGTACACATGGAATGCCAAATAAGACTTCCCTAAACATGATGTGAATATTCTTGTCTTGTAGCTGTATTTCCACTGCAGTGTGGTGATCTGCAACACCAAGCAACAGCCTTTAGACTTTCTTTGTCCAAGGAGATGCAATCCTGGGAAACACAAACTTGGTAAGAAAGCAGGCACTTCTCAAGTCACTTTGCTCAGCACTATGGCATGTGCTCTCATGAGCTGTGTCAGATGACAGTCTCTGCTGTACAGAGAATTAAAAGCTGAAATGTCTCATCAGCCCGCAGTGCAGAACCACATCTACATGGACAAGTGTCATCTGGAGCAGTGCTTTTTAGAAAGGAAAACAACTAGCATAGGTAGGCATCAATCTTAAATTACACTACTGAAACACCAGGCGTACTACTGTTGTAATGTAAGAGTTCTGTGTACTTCTCTTCTCCCTTCAGGTGACTGCACTGACTTCTGACAGAGACTAAAGAAGAACTTATTTTTGTGAAGTTGTAATTAGGTGATCTGAGTGAGCACAGCCTGCTGCCCAGATTCACAAATCAAACAATTTCAACAGCATCTGATGGGAAAATACACTGGCAGTGTCTACTGAGAAAGGGGTCTGCTAACCAGTATTGGATGTAACTGTGTTTGTGTGCTGCTCTCCTCTGTTCCTCTACAGCATTAGACTCTTAGTCTTTTGTGTGACTTGCATCTGACCTAGTCTGCTCAGCTAACATGTCCAAAACTTGTGTCACTTTGCAGTTGGAATCATCTGTTTTGGGGTAGGGGAGAAAGGTTGGCAGCAAGTGTGAAGTCAATTGAAATCACTTTGAGGGTTTTTTTTTTTTTTTTAAGCTTCAGTATGAGCAAAGGATTGCAGAGAGCTTAATGTCAGTAAGTGAAAGTGGGTTTTTTGGAGCAAGACGGGGATGAACACGCTTGATTCTGTAGTGGCTGTTGACAGAAAAGCCATAAACCAAATCTTGCAGGAGTGTTGTGGCTCTGCAATGTCAAGTTGCCTTCCCTAGGTGGAGTAAAATTGCTCACAGGTAGCACAGTGACTGCTTAGCTGAGTATGCTGTCAACCAACCTACACGAAAACGAGCTTTTAGTAAAGACTTGTAATAGAATCTGTGTATTATCATTACTACTATCTGCAAAGTGTTAAGGATTCTTACCTTGAGAACATTGATGCTTATGAGCTCCTGTCAGATTTTCCTGTCTCTTTTTTAATGGGAGAAAAATTTCTTCGTTTCTTCTTTGCTTCTGAACAGTGGTATGAAAACAGTTGAGATACAATATTTTATTTTCCTGTTCTAAGGAAAGATATTGCTTAGCATGAATCATTATCCCTTAGGCTAAATAGACAATAATGGGTGTCTGCTTTTTAACTTTATATTAAAGAGAATTGTACTACAGGGAATTTCTGTAAAGGCTAACTTGAGCAAGAAACTATTTTGTGAATCTATTTGCACTTTGTGAGAAAGCACGGCGTTGAAAAGATTGTATCTCTGTTGCTACAGTACCTGTATGGAGATCTCACTAAACAGTTTGTGCTACAATTACAACTCATATTTGTAAGTGTTGTTTGTCTTCCAGTTGCCTGCTAAGCACATCTGTAGTAGATATGATACTGTCATTTCTGGAAAAATGTGTGTGGGCTTCATGATAAGGATGTATCAAGGCCCTAACTCTGCATCAAGACTGGTTTTCCACAGAGGAGGCTACACACAATGTAGGCTGCCCCAGGCAGCCTGAGCCACTTTCTCCTCTCTTACAGCTCTGTGCGGGGCAAAATATATCAACTAGAGACTGCTGTGAGAACCAAGTATGCAGTTGGGCAGCCTGTTTCAGTACTGTTAACTCTGTCTCAGTTGTGGCTTCCTGGGTTTGCAATCCCTTTCTTCAAACCATGAATAAAGGACAACATCAATCAGTAATAGAAATCTGGTATTTACAATCTCGTCTAAGGCACTTTCATTTATTTTCATCCAAGGTGATACACAGGTGCACTGTGGCCCTACTGTTCAGCTCTTCTAAAACCTTTGTTTAGTGCCATTTTAAAGACGAGATGTGTAAAGGATCATCTTATCTATTAAACTTTTTGATATGTGGGAAAATTCAAGGACATTTCCCTCCATCGTTGGACTAGGATTTTTTTAGAACTTCTTGTCAGATTTTCCAATAATGTGTGAGAGACACAGAATCCATTTGACTATCAGTAAAATCTTTTAAAGACATGATGGTGATACTCTCTCTACCTCAGAGGTGTCTGTTTATACTAAAATTCAGGAACTGCCTTCCTGGTTATATATATATATAAAAAAAATCTTCAAG
Organism: Manacus candei; assembly: GCF_025592945.1. NCBI lineage: Eukaryota > Metazoa > Chordata > Aves > Passeriformes > Pipridae > Manacus > Manacus candei. The sequence goes on from NW_026138059.1 coordinate 843,824, forward strand.
TGTTTTGTCAACACCTCTTTGCCTTTTAAGTGGATATTTTATGACCACATGCTTTTCCCCTGGTATTTGGGATGTTATTTTTATATCCCTGTTAACACGAGTTGAAAGCAGATCAATCTTCTTTGTTTATGCTTAATGTCTTCTTCAATTTCAACAGGTGAATGATAAAAGTATAAGGGAAAAGAGAAGTATGATGTGATTTGTTTTTACAGTTAAATAGGAACAATAACAGAAATGTACTGCAGATAGTTATTTCCATTTCAAATAAATGTTGATAAGTCACTGCTACACGTAACCTTATTATATCTCATCACTGACAGAAAAGTAGAGATCTCATCTTTACTATAGTCTACATTCAAAGACACGGCTACTATTTTAAAATTCTACTGCTTTGGTGATTTAAAGCAGCAACAACTTAACTATTAATACTGAAAAACTAGGAAAACTGGCATTTATTTTTTCTGGCCCAATTAATTTTCTTCTTTTTTGCATATTCCTTTGCTTTTTCTTTGAAATCACCATGTCTTCAGTAAATGCAATGCACCTCTTTCCAGAGGAAAATATGTTCTGACAATGATTGAGTGATTTGGGAAGCTTATGTTCAAGTTTTGGCTTCTGCCACAAGTTTGAGTCTTCAACTAGTTTCCCCCATATAATGTCTACTTTTATTTGTGCATGTGAGTCCAGAAACACCTAAATAGTGTTAGTTAGAATGCCAGAAAGGCATGTGCTTTGAAAGAAATGCTCTAAAGCATAAGTAAGCTGAATTTTTCTCTTTATCATGACACCAAGTACTGTAATAGAGCAAAGCTGGGCTCATGTTGCTGTGTAAAGAAGCAAAAAGTCAGGGGCTTGATCAGGGAGGAGATTCAGATGGACTTGATTCTATAGCATGTTATAAACAGGCTGCTCTACTGGGATCTGTGACTTCTTGCCACAATTGGGTTTCCTGTCTGTTAAATGCAATAATAGCATTTGTGGTTGCATGGCAGATAAGTTGGGGAGTAACAGTCAGATACTGGCTCCTTAGAAGCTGATGTATATGTGTATTCCTGTGGGGTATTTTTTAGCTACTGCCAGGCAGAGCTGGAGGGGATGGCTCCTGGCATCCCTAGTCAGAGGGGATGTGGAGCTGTGGCAGCTACCAGATAAGCAGCTCTCCCAAGGCATTGGATGAAACACAGTTGCAGGAGGTTTTCTTTGCCCCAAGCACACCTATGTGCAGCCCAAATGTGTCACCATAAAACCTCTTGGCACCTACATGGTGCTCCTAAGCATAGAATTTCAAAGAACTCTGTGTTCAGGCAGCCCCAGGCTCCCCTCTGCTTTGGGGGCTGGGGGGGGGGGGGGGGGGGGGTGAGTTCTGTGGCTTACAGAGCCAGGGCTTGCCCAGGGAGTTCCTTCCATGTGTGATCCTTTAACCAGGGAGAATATTCTCTCCAAGGTACTTATTCTTCCCCCTCAGAAGGAATTTGGCCTGCTTGCCAGCTTCTGGGGCTGTGTCTAGATATTAGTGCTGCTGGCAGGCAACACACTGCTGCATTATTTATATAGGGTCAGCAGAGAAGTTGTCATACTCCTGGATTCAGGTGGAAAGCGTGCCCTGCAGTGTGAAGCTGTACTAGTCTCCTGAATTTTGTGCTAATACCCTACCTGCTAGACCTCCTCCTATCCATTGCTGTGCCTCCTGCTAAAGAAAGCAGCATCTGCACCAGAACAGCTTCTGGTCCCTGAGGTAGAAGAAGAAATCCGGAGCCTTTTCTCATATCACTGAGAGCAGCAACTGCTCCCTTCAGCACCACCCACTGCCTGACTCTTGGCACCAAAGGAGTTAACTGAAATAAAATTCATTATATGTAACTGCCTGCTCTGCCATGCCTTTTTCTTCCCTAATAAAAGGGTCAGGGTGGGTGTGGGACTGAAATCCCTCTTTTTCTCTGGCTGCTGAAACTTTTATCACTCTGTCTCTGCAGTTACACCTGGAGCCCCTCAGTAATTCACGCAGAAAGGAGGCAAGGGCATAACTCTGAACGTGAGGAACTGCTCAGGAAACAGCTGGTGGGATCTAGTCATCTCACTTATGATTTGGTGCCTCTTGCTCATTTCTCTTGCCCTCAGCTTGCTTCTGGGCTGTTTCTCTCTGGCTCAGTGCAAAATGTATGTTTTAAGGCCTGAAAATATCTGTTTAAAGGGCAAAATATATCTACTTGTGTGCAGCAACTAGCTCTGGAAGCAACAGGATGGTAATAACCTCATCGGTAAACTGAGTGAAGCTTAATAGTTCAAATTGCCAGTTTTCTGTATCTTGAGGCTTTTCATGAGATTCTAAAACCCATTTCAATTAATTACTTTTTGTACAAGATCTTATAATGTACTCTACCCCTTTTCTCTTTTGCATTTCAAGACTGTCCTGCTGCCCTTTCATCTTCATGGCTATTCATGGGGTATGATTTCATGTACCAATTTCTTGTAAGAAAAGACTGAATGCAATAGAAAACTATGTTTCAGTGGTGATGGGGCTTTTTTAATATTCATATTTTGCTCTCCAAGTGAGTAAGGAATTTCAATGACATGTTAACCTGCAAAAGGGAGAGCTCTTGGGGACAGAAGGGTTACTTTAATTGTGTAGGACTGACTCCAGTTGAGTCTCCTATATCTTTTTAGCATGGGAAACAACTCTATCCATTAGGCAGAGTGTAATTTAATTTCTCAGTCATGATCTTTCAGCTACTTTAGCTTTATTTCCATGCATATTTTTAAAACACCATGTTGAAAGAAAATGCTTGTATGTGAGAGATATCCTCTACTTCTGTGACTTGTGAAACTTTTTCAGATTGGGTTTCCACTTTTTTTGCTTCACTTCTATGGATTATTGTGGTATCACTGTTATAATTCAATGGAGCTTTAAGAACCTTACAGTTCTGAAAATTAGAAATAACTCGATCTCTTACATATCAATTAGATATCCTAAACTCCTGGGCCTAAAGGAAAAAGAAGATGAACCTTAACTTTATTAAATTTTGCTGAAAAACAATAAAATAGAACATTTAATAGCAACAGGATTTGTACATTCTTATACCATGAATACAATAATTCACATTATTTTCCCTGGACCAGTGAAATGTCCATACCAAGGGGAAGAAATACAAAGGTGGAGCTTATAGAGATACACTATGTCAGGCAGAGCAAAAATTGCTTTTGAGGAGGGAAGGAACAAATGTGGCAGATCCTGGGAGATCTTGGTCACAGGCAGGTACTAAACTTCCCTCTGCCTCCTACTCCCACACTTAAGTCACTCCCACTCCCCCACACAGGTGGAATGAGAGATCCCCTGAAAGGGGATCAAACAAACTAAATGGTGCATAAGTACAACACAGTCTAGTAAACTAACCCTATCTAGGATATTGGCTTTGGTCCTGTTGCCACACAGGGAGTGACTTAGTGCAGCTCATTCCCTATAGTCCGTTTAGATGCAGCCCTGTAATGCTGGAGCCTGGGCCAGCAGCCCCTAGAATGCTTGGGCCAGGGAACAGACACAGACAAGGTCTAGGTCACTGGCACAGAGACAGTACAATGTTCTGAGACTCACAGCCTTGCCTTTGGGGTTACCTAGAGCTGTTGCTCTACCTTAGTTTTGCAAGGAGACAAAGGAACTCCCCAGGTACCCAACAGGTTACAGCCCATTGGGGCCTTCATTTGCCACTTTCTGTGGGGTGGTGGGAAATGCTGACTGAGCCACCTCAAATCTGCAGGGTACCTCCTCCTGGGACACTCTTTCTGCATGCAGCATCTCTTAGCTTTGTGACCAGCAGCTTTCTCAGGCCATTAGTTATCAGTCTTGGTTTGCAGATGGGTAAACTGAGGCAGCAGTGCTGGATGACCAGCCAAGGTCATAAATAAAATAGCAAAGAAAGCACATTCTTTTAATTTGTTGTTTCTCTGCTTTAACCATGACCCTATAGGCTTCTATAGCTGAAGAGCTGGAAAGCATAGTTACTGCTAGTAGTTTCAGCTGTGGAATATTTAAGAAACAAGGTTAAAAGTCTTCCCAAGCAGAGACAAAACATCCAACCACTATACTTGTGAATGATGATCATCTTTAATTAACATCACAGAATGACAGGGCTATCTTTCTGGGCATCTGCTGATGGTTTGCCAGCCCGAGTGAGCAGGTACCAGTAACAATACATTTGAGATAAGACTTGGGATCAGTCTCTCAGTTATTGTTCTGTGCAAGATCCCACGGGCAATGTGCTGTTTTGATCCCTTGCAAAATAGATCCAGACAGACCTTGTCTATGTGACTCTTTATCTGCTCAAATCTGGATCAGCTGTGCTGACATTAGGGTTGCCATCTCATCTGTGCATCAAATTTTCTCTAACTTGACAATTTTCTATGGCTTTAAAAATTATTCTACTGATATTCTTGCCGAAACACTAAAGCTTGTAAGAAATCTAGCGTGGGTTAAATTAAAACAGAAATCTAGCATGGGTTAAATTAAAACAGAAGCATATGGGATATGCTTAAATTTAGTTACATCAGAGTGACAGTGCTACCTGTGTAGATTTGAGTGTAGCTGCTTTTTTGAAACAGTGTTGAATTTCATGCTGATTGCCCCAACATACACATACACATACCACGTGAGAAGAGCACTGAATCAGCTTAAGCTGATCCTTAGAGGAAAAAACAGACAAAGATGATTGTGCTGATTTCCTTCCAAACAAACAGAAAGAGGGAAAGAAAAAAAGAGTCCTAGGTTTCAGTACACCTTGAGAATAAAACTTTGCATCTTTGTGAAACCTGAATTAATTTATTTCATGTCAGTAAGTAGGATGATAACTCATCCTAATCTTATTTGTTCAATATTTTTGATGTAGAAATGTCTTCCAGTATTTATCAGCATTGAAGAAGGGGGTTTTTACACATTAAATACAGAAATATTATATGCTTCTGTATATATTAATAAAGAAGAGAGGACTTAACAGCAATTTATCTATACAAAATATCAGCTTGCTTATATTTAGTTTCCAATATTTAGCAGTCATCACTAGATTTTACTTATCTATCAATCAGATATATAATACAGGATACAGACTATGACACACTTATTTATTGTTTACACACAAAGATGTTCTCACTAATACTTAGTTTCTTGATTTTTAGGTACAGTGGAAACGTGGATAAATAAACAATACTTGAAATAACTATACATGTTCTTCCTTATTCTAGTATTAAAGTGCCTACAAACCAATACACTTAATATTCTTATAATGTTATTGCCAATTACTTTTTTGAAATTCAGTTTAACACCTATGGATTTACTATTGTCCTTATAAAACAAGATCGGAACAGTGATATATAAATCCTAGGAAGATCAGTTGGCTTTTTTTTTCACTTCTGTATCGAACTAGGTTTAATATTTTTCAAAATCTTATTTAAAAAAAAAAAGACATGAAAAAAAGCAAATAGCAAGACTTCTGTCTCAGCAATCTGCAGCTCAGGTTTACAGGCAATCCTACATCACCTTCCAGCATCCCATGTACAATGGTGGCCCTTGCTCTCCCTCCCTCGCGCCATCCTCCTCTCACACTGTGCTCTGATGAGGAAGAAATGTTGATGTTTTTTTGTTTGCAAAGACCCTGAGCGTGCCAGGGCAGGTGCTCCAGGTGGGATCTACACCCGCTTGACGCTGTTGAGGAGCTCCGTGAGTTCGCTGATGTACTTGATGGTGTACTTCAGGGTCTGTATTTTGGTGAGGGGCTGTCCCCTCTGGCTGTAGATGGGGGGCAGGTAGTTGCGCAGCGTGTGGAGCGCGTCGGCCAGGGTCCTCATCCGCAGCTTCTCCCGCTCGCTGGCCTTCCTCCGGCGCTGGGCAGACATCCGCACCTTGGTGCCCTTGGGCAGCCGCGCCTGCCCGGGGCTGGGCAGGTAGGCAGGGGGGAAGTCCACCAGGCTGTATCCCACCAGGCTGCTGCCTCCACTCCCGTAGGGGGTCTCCGCCGCTGCCGGGCAAGGGGATGAGGAGTAGGATTCGAAGGAGGGCGTCGGGGACAAGCTGTGTGGGGGCGAGATGGGGTGCAGCTCGAAAGAGCCGGCGGAGCTTTTCCAGTCCCAGGATGATAAGCAGACGGAGTGTTCCGAACCCAAAGCATCTTCCATGTTTATCAACGTCTCGTGCAATTTGTCCATGCTGGAGGAGCGCTCGGGAGAAGCAGTGCCTTCTGCCCACCAGCAAAGGCTGGAGCCGCCGGCTGCTGAGACCTTTTTATGATGGAGGGAGGAAAGTGACAGAGTGGGAACACGGGTTTGGCGCGAGGAGTTCAAAGGAGCGCCACAAGTGCTAAGATGGAAAATGAACTCCTGATGTGCTAGTTTCTTCTCAGTGATAATTATCAACCTTCAGCTAAAAAGCCTTTAAGCTAACAGGCAACAGCAAGAAAGGGGGAAAAAAAGATTATCTTCTTGCAACTAAACCAATTAAGGCTGCGCATCTACATTGAGCATTGCGCTGGGGGGTAAGTGGTGAGAGAGGAAAAAGAAAATTAACCATTTCACAAAACAGTTTACAGATGTAGAATTTATTGACCACTAACACAAACCTTAAATTTAGGCCATCGAGCCCTGATTTCTGGGTAACTGGAAGTGATGGCACTACAGCAGTGAATATGTGGTCCATGCCGACTGCTGTTGAAGTAGTCTCGCATTATCTGCATCTTAATTGTGAAGGTCAAAGGTGGTTTGTTTGGTTTTGCGTGTGTTATGGCTCTATGGATTTCTCTTCTAATGAGACTGCAGCTGGATCACTTTGGTTTACAACAGGAGAAAGGAGGAAAGAACTGCTATATATTCCCCTGCAGTTTGTAGATTTATTTACTTTTTAAAAACATGCCTGTGAAATCATAAAGGAAATCCTTAGTTGTAAATAAAGTCAAAGTACAATTAAAAAAAAAGGGAAAATGTATTCATAAAGAAGATCTAGGGGAAAAAATATACAGTGTATAAACTTCGGGCCCAGAAATATGTTTTATATAGAAATGTAATTCACAGTAATATGTAGGTTATACATGTGTTAGAGAAGACTAGAAGCTACCTCAGTAAAATTTTCTACCTCTAGGAATCTGTTCTTCTGCCAAAAAAATGTTTTTCCAACCCTGACTCAATGCAATAGTGGTTATATGTTACACAGTTCAAGTGAAAATGTATAATCTATAAATTAATATGATTAATAATGAGCATTTTTCATCTCTAGGCTTCAGAACAGCTTACAGTGATGATTAATGTTCTCTATTACTGTGGGGAAATGCATAAGTGGAGGCAAGGAGGAACTTTTCCCAAATCATACAGCAAAGCATTAGAAGAGCCAGGAAAACTCTGAAAAACAACTGAGCTCTGCAGCTCTGCTGAGCAGCTCAGCTGCCAGCCATGACTTTGTATTGGCACATAATGGAAGCAAAATGGAATACATAAGGAAAAGAAAAGGAGAAAGAGTGTCAACCTGGAGAAAAAAATAAAAGTATGATTTATTTTAGAGTCTCCTTCTGTGTAATGATCTCTGTGTGTACCATAATCCACTCCAAACAAAGGCAGGGAATCCTCTGAATTGCACACAGCTGAAGCATGCTGAGGTTTTATGGAACATGTCATTTCTTTCTGTGAAATGTTCACTACAATCACTCAGGAAAAAAAAATCCAATACTCACCATAGTCACTAGGAAGGCTTTTGTGAATTTTTATGAGCTTGGGATCAAAATGTTAGGAAGCAGATTATGGGAAACTTCCTGATTTTATGCTGAGATGAATGAGAAAGAACCAAAAAATGAAGGATTTTTGCACTTCAACCTGGGCTGAGATAGTTTGGCTGTCATGATGTCTACTCCACACAGGAATTCAGGGCACAGCTCCTCAGACAGGATTGCTTTGTGTTTTATGATTACTCCATCATATTCTGAGCTCTGCTTTGGTCCTTCTTTAAGAAAATGAGCTGAAACAGTCCTAAGCACAAATGTCTGCTAAAAATTAAAATTAACACAAGATGAAGGACAGGTATATTCTGTTATTTAGATGAACTGAATGAGTTTCATTGATCACCAAGACATGGTCACAGGTCACAAGTTAGACATAAGGTCTAATTTTGCATAAATTGGGGAGTTGGTTCAGTCCCAGTTAAAATCTCTCTCCCACTCTTTTTCCTTTTTCTCCCTGTATTTGTGTTTATATTGTGTTTTACATTTGATAGGTCCCCTGCTCTTATTTCATGTCTTTCTTTTTTCTTTTAAGTAAACACAATTAAAAGTCTACAAATAGAAAAAAAATCAGGAGAGGTAGGTGGAAAAAGAGGAACTTTTGTCAAGGTGTGCCAAGAAAAAGGAACTTAAAAATATATGTATGTTTATATGTATATAAGTATATACACATGTATACATGTACACACTATATGTATATGTTATATATAAATATATTCAAAATAAACATAATGAGTGTGTATATAAAGTGTCCTGCTCAGCTTTAATTTTGCAAACAAATGGTAATTTAATGCAGTCAAATTTAGAAGCAAAAATTTCAAGTCACTTGTTTGCTAATTATAAATAATGTACGTCACCAGTTAACTTCTGGGTAAATCATAGGAAGTGTTGCTCAGATGCCAAGAGGGTAAAAGATTTTGTGCATGTCCAAGATGCCATTGCTGTAAATGACAGGTGTTCACAGTCTGATTTTATCTCTGTATTCTTATATATGGGGCTATTAGGCAGGGAAGAGGAACGCAAATTATAGCAATAACTGTATCTTTTCTTATATCTTATGGGTAAATGTTCAGTGTGACCAAGGATTATGTGACAGTATATAGACAACTGCTCTGATTGAACGAAAAATCACTGGATCTTATAAGCTTATGCTCTTATAAACTGTTACACAGGCAAGAATGCTCATATTGAAAACTGAGCATTCAGTAAACAGTTTTGCATCCTGTTTTATGACCATCACACTCCCTGGTTCTCTTTTAGATTGGACCCACCTAGTTATGTCCCAAACACTACCTGACTGGGGCCCAGGGGATGCCACCAAGGGCATAGGGGTGAGCAAAGGGTTTACCCAAACTAAAGCAAACTTTGTCATGACACATCTCCAGAGCCAACCAAGGAGATGTGGCCCTGTTTGGTCTGCTGGTATAGATGCAAACAGAGGTTCTGTTCTGAAAACTAGCCACCCATTTGTACCCATGGCTCCCAGCTTCCCTAAACAAACCCCAGTGAAGTGTGCCTCAGTTTTGGCCAAACTGAGAAGCCATGTAACACCTCTTCATGATCATGGCATGATCCATACCCTATGATAATTTGATACTCTCTCATTAAACAGGTAAGAAAGTCTAGTATTTCATATGGCCCCTTCCTAGAAAGTAAATGGAAAAAAATAAAAAGTTTTGCAATCTTTATTTTATTCTACCCCCTGCAAATTTTAGGAATTCCCTTTTTGTTCATCATTAATGTAAAAACATTGGATGGTAGTGAGATATAAGGCTAACAACAATGAAATAAGCACTGACAAAAAATGATAAGGCATTTTCTGCTTGACTGATAATCTGAATTTTCATTTCGGTAATCTATTCTGCAGTATAAAGGCTATCATCTCAATCTTCATCTCTTTTAAAATGAAAGGTTCCCTGCTCATACTTTTGAATCCATTAAGGAGCATGGATGCACAGAGAGATCAAAAATGTTTCCATTTAAAAAAACCTAAACTGCCCATGGCACAGAAAATTTTTAGAGCTTCAGGTTTAAAATTTAAAATAAGTACTCTAGATAATATGTCATGATAATGTATGGTAAATAAATGCATTTTTGTGCACAGTAGTTTACGACTGATCTACAGGGGTTTTTTTCTATATTAGAAGGTATTTCCACCAACCTGTGAGTTTGGTAGGAGAAATAGACTTGTAACAATAAGTAAAAAATTATATCAGCTGGGAAGAATGCAGTCTGAAACAGAGTAAACATGGATAAATATGTTTAAATAACACTAATCCCATTACAGTCAGCCCCCTTTACAACTAGGACAGAAGTCTAGTCTTGTTTTGCTGACGAGAAGCAGATCATACAAATACCCTCGTAGAGCACTTAGATGCTACATCTTGCAGTTTGTACAGTGAAAAAAAAATGTATCTCCCGAAAGCTTTTAAAGTCACTTCATCTCCCATTTAACAAGAGATTTCCCAAGGATTATCTGCAGTGCTGCCTGCTTGCTGTGGAGGTGGCTGTGACCATCCTGCTTTGCAGAGGCACGGACGAGGAGTCAGTTGCCTCATATAAAACATGGGCCAAGCAGCTGCAGGTCTCACCAACTTCAGCAGACACAGCAGGTGTTCAACACTTCCGAAAAACAGTGCTGAACACCTCTGTTTACACCCAAGCTGGCAATAAAGGAAGGAAAGGATCCATCACATTTGTTATCGAGTCACATTAGCCACCAGACGATGCTTCTTTCCTTTCTAAGGCTTTCCCTCAATTTGGATAGATGCATTTTTTTTAGAATTTTTGGACTTCACAGCTTTTTTCCTGCTTGTAGAAGAAAGTTTAATCTGGATCCAACCTCAGCTGAAATAAATAAGGCCTCTAGATAAGCAAGCTTTTCAACAAATCCATACTTCCAGAGTTTTTTTGAGGTCAATGTGCCAAAGAATACAGATGAACAGCCACTTACAATTCCCAAACAGAAAGAAAGCAATAAGAAAACAAATATTGATTCTTAATCCAGCACTATGAGAGGGAGCCCAAATCCCTTAGTATAATCCATGAAAATAATGTGCAAATTGGATGTCTAACTGTTACTACAGCCTTTGGCCTTGCAAACCTGTGGCTAGCACAAGAGGAAATGTTGTTATTCATCTGTGGTAAGAACAGAAATAGTGTGGTTCTGGTGCTGTTAGAAAATCCTGCCATAAACATTTAAAACCTTTAATGTTCTCAAGGGCACACCTCCAAAATGTCAAAACTAGAGCCTTGCTAATGAAGAAGAAACAGTCAAGTGAGTATCACTGATTTTGCTGGGGCTTTGCATAGTGAACAAGCATCTCTCTGGTGTTGGCCTAGCAAGACCATGACTTATCTATTTGCTTTACATCCTCAAATGTAAGTATTTGATCCTCCAAATAGTGTCAATCTTCATCGACTGACAAGTGACATCAGCTCTGCAATTCATTTAAAACATCTGATCTCCAAGCAACTGGCTTCCAAGATGAAAAGCTCTACGTGTGGAATTTACACCTACCCACCTTTTAAGTAGAGAGTTTATTACCTAGTGGTTTTCAGCTGATATTTAGGAATGTCTTTTTAATACCCCTGTTAACAGAAGTTGAAAGGAGGTTCGACTATGTGGTTGGTCTTTAATGTCTGCTGGCTACTTCAGCCAGAAGGAAAGGGTAAAGCTGGGGGAGGAAGGAGAGCCTAATAAGCTTCATTTAGCTCAGAAAATGAGAAGTAACAGTTATTAAAATAATAGAAGCTGTTTCAGTAGGAGAACTCTATTATCACTTATTTCAGCTTAATTGTATCAGCTTTCACATTTGGTCTTAAAAAATGTCTGCTGTAAAGTAGTGGTTATGTTTCAGTTTTTCATGGGAGAGGTGGTGGCTTACCTGTTGCAAATATTTCAAGATGAGGAATGCCTCCATTGCTACCCAAAAACATGCATTCAAATTTAAAAAATTATGAAGTACAATGTATTTTATCCCAAAGTGTTTTTTCTGCTTTTCCATGAACAGTGGGATGATTGTCTTTTACCATGTATAACAGTGGCTTCACAGGGCTTTTAAAAAACTTGGATAGCACCTAAGGGTTTGTGCTTTTACTTTCTTGCTATTACAGTGGGCTTTCATGCATTCGTTTTGCAGCATGATGAATTTTTCAAAACTAGGTAAATCTTACAAGAAATTCCAATAGCCAGGAAAATTGCATTCAAAGCTCAGTTGTGGCCATTTCTAGTGGAGCTGCGAGCTGCAGACGGGTGTTTGTGAAGGGAGATATTTTGCAATTGCTGTGATTACATTTCAGCTCAGATTGTTCCTTTTTATCCACTGAACCTCCTCATCAATATCTGCTTATTTCTTCCTGCCCCATGTCCTAGCAATGATATGCAGAACTGCTGCATGCTGCTAATAGAAACCATGTTTCATCTCAGGGCTAAATGAAGTTGTGCTCAGGCCACAGCCGGCAGTTCAGTTTAGTAATTATAAAATGAATCAATAGTCCAGGCAAGAAACAACACACAGGTATTAGATTACAAATTTTATTTAGCTCTTACATATTTCAAGTTCTGAAATAAAGCGCTGTGTGTCTGTTTGAGCACCTTTTAGAGCACATGGTTAACCCTTGGGCAAGGACCATTGATTTTAAACTGCAATCATGAATTTCTTGGCAAGTTGCTAAATCTTAATTTTAATCACATTCAATCCCACAAAAAAAATCAAATCTGTCCTTCAGGCTATTGATGAACACAAATAGTATAATAAGTTTGGGATTTTTTTTTGCATTTGCATTTGCTCAGAATTTTTCCATGAGTTTTGCCTAACAAATTAAACTTAGTGTTATAACACTCCCATGAAGATATTTGAGTAAAATTATTCACATTTTTTAAAGGTAATGTTGCACATGCAGAAGTTTTCAGTTGGTGTTGAAATTTGGAGAGCCATCCAAAGGGACTTGGACTGGGAAAAATGAAAGCAAAATGAAAGCAAAGGAAAGCAAAGGCAAAGCCCTGCACCAGCTGGGATAAATCCCATGTAGCAGCACAGGCTCAGGGTGACAAGCCAGGAGGCAGCTTCTCAAAAGATCTGGGAAACCTGGTGGGTTGAAACACTGGAGCAAGTCCAGAGAAGGGTCACCAAGCTGGCCAGGGGACTGGAGAATGTGGTGTGTGAGTAAAGGGCCAGGGAGCTGGGTCTGCCCAGCCTGGAAACAAGAGAGGTCAGGGCAGGCATTATCACTGCCTGCCACTACCTGAAGGGAGAGTAAAAAGAAGAGCAACCAAGCTCTTTCCAGAAGTTCAAAGTGGAAGAAAGAGGCAATGGACACAACTTCTGAGTCTTAAAAGTCCTTGACCTTTCAATGATGCATTATAGGTTTCCTGCTGGTGATAAAAGACACCAATATTTTTCCTGCTTGATTAGATTTTTGGACAGTTGTGTTTGGGTTACAGGGGCATGGTGGAGAAGTCTGTGTTCTCCACTTCAGTAAATCCTGCTCCTTTTCTTTGCTTCATGATCAGCATTTATTTTCCATTTCTTCTCAATTTTTCTACCTCTAGCTTGTCCTATCTATCACTAAATATTACTTTTTTTCTGCTTTATTTTTTGTTTTAATGTCTCTCTCTCTCCCTCTCTTTTATTAAGGTTTCATCTACTTGATTTTCTGTGTCTCATTCTTTTTGGTGCTTCTTTGTACCGACAGTAGAAAACATTCCCTGACCATATAAATCATACACCTCTCTTTATCTGCTCAGTTGCATGGATAAAGTTAATGTGAGAAGCAGGAAACATTTAATTATCCACTTGAAACAGGCTTCTCAGGAAGTTCAAAGCACAGTTTATCAAATAATTGTAGTAGTTATAGTTACAATATATAGTTACAGATAGGGGCTCAGTTCACAATATAAGGTTGCAAAAAGTCATTTAGTTCAGATCACTGCTGCTTAGAATACTCTTATTTTTATTTCTATTTTGAAACACAAGATAGAGCAAAAAACCTACACTCCTACCAGGAAAACTGATCTAGGAGCCAGTAAGTCAAATTTATAAATCTATTATGTCAAACAAAGAGAAGATAAAATGTACAACTAGTGGGGAAAAAGGGATTACTAATAAAACCATTAGCTTGCCTTCACTCTGAGAGCCCATTAAACTGTGTGCTGCTGGCCACCCCATCACTCTGAAGATATACAGACATCTGGTTTGCACCCTGCCTGAGTTCCTGCTTAGTTAATGGTAATTGGGATGTGTAAAAGTGGTGCATGCATGAATAAGCAGGTAGATCTTACAACAGCAGGTATGCAAATCTTGAAGGCAGCTGCTCCTGGCTACAATTCTGCTCTCTTAGGGTCCAGTTTGCTGCAAACCAGGGAAAACAGTAAAGCACTCTCTGTAGAGGCAGAGCAATCAGGTCACAACCAGGATGGGAAATTGGGTCACAAATATCACAAATATAGCAGGACTAAGAATAGTAGCAGTATTGTAGTAACAACAGTAGCAAGACTGACCTGCACCATCACAGAGAGACCCTGTCTTCTGCTCTTGCTCTTCCAAATCTCTCCCTTCCTTAGATAGAGACTGTGTCAGGGGAGTATTTATCTCTCTGCAGAGATATTCTCTATGATGCCCACCACAGTCAACTTAAACTTCTGACACTATTACAAAATTCTGTATATAAAGAGAGAAGCAACAAGAAAGCAATTAAATGTAAATTCTCCAGGTGATATTGCTTTAAGCAAGCTGAGCTTCCACAGAAGTGATTTTCTAAAATAAATATTGGAAATGGGTTGTAGTAAAAATAAAAAATAAAATAAAAAAAATAGAGAGGAAAAAAAAAGGAAAACGTTGATTTCCCTGACATTGACCTGCCCTGTCAGGCTAGGATGCACATTCATCAGTCTCTTGCTCTTATCTAGTATCTGACATTCTGTGATGAGTTGAAAGCAAAGTAACACAGATGGATGGTGCCCTCTTTTGAAGAACAAAATGTACCGGGAACTGAATTTTCAAGTACGTTCAACGTGAATTTAACTCTTAGATGGAAGGAGTATCTTTTAAAGGAAAGGGAGGGGTGGGGAAAAAAAGAATTCAAAAGGGCTGTTGGGATAAAGGGCTGTTGGGGTTTCCCTATTAATGTGCAACCAAAGTAAGCTAACATTTACATAGTCCCTGCTACTTTCAATGTACCCCAGACAATGGCTAATCAATACTCGTTACACAGTTTTAAAAAGGCTGAGTATTCCAGGGGCGTGAGCAGCATCCTCCCAAATAAAACCTCGAGCCTGAAGTTATTTGGCCAGACACCTCCATCCTTGAGGTTTTCCTGATATCAGGCTGGCTGTCCTCCTCCAAGGAACCTAGCAAGCCCTATCTTCTTTCAGAGGAAAAGGTCAGTTTGGAGAAATATTATTTGCTCGTGGCACAGGAAGGAATTTCATGCAGGGAATTTTTAATTGGAACCCAGCCTACCTTAGGAATCAAGTCTGAGATGAGAATGAAATGAGGCACTGGCTCACAGACCTGGAACTTGTCATTATGATCCAGCAAAGAAATCAGCTTATTATATTAAATTTCAGAGAATCATGAGATATACAATAGTCCTGTTTCAAATATTAAGCTATGTTCTTACTGAATCCTTACTTATTTTGGGGTCAAATAGTAAACATTAAGAACATCTTTTATATATTGTAGGGTTGTGTGTTTGATTTTGCTCGCATATGTTCATAGTGTGAGTAACAGTGATTTTTTTTTCAAGGCTTCCTCTTCCAGCCTAAAGAGAGCTCTCCTGCCCAGACAGTTAATTTTTCGTTTTGTTTTTCACAAAGCAAAAATTTAAATACTATTTCATAAATGGCTCCAGAGGTGCCAGTCTTTTCTCGAGTTTACTTGGTGTCAAAATTCTTGAAGTGTCCTACAGCAAGAAGTTCCTTTCAACAATAAATTTAAACCTACAGAAGAGACAATCTTTACAGCTAGTGGGCTTTCTGTCAGACTGTATTCTTTAAAATCTTCCATGAGGACTTTCTCTGTTTTGATAGAAACTCTAATAAAAGACATTTCAATGCATTTTTTTTCCTAGTGTTTTATAAAGGTCACCCAAACTTAGCAATAGAATATTTTCTGGACACAAATTGTATAATTGTTTTTTCTAGTGTACATCTTCAGAGTGACCCTCAGAGCTGTCTTTGCTCCTAAATTTTCCACCTGGTAAAACGTGCATGTAGGTGTCTGGCCAGGGGCACAAGCACTGGGGGGAAAAGATCAAAGGCCTATAAATGTGTCAAACTTTCAAATGCAAATCACCTGCCATAACGCTGCTGAGAACAAATCCTTCATTATCACCATTCTGTGAAAGGCTTAAATTAGCCTGAATTGACTGGAAAGAACAAGAAAAAGAGAGCCATTTATCTTCCTGTGAGTTTTATTACCTTTAGATTTATTTGGCTAATGGTTCGATAGCCCACTAATCCGAATATCTGCATAACAGATTCTTCAAATGATCCATAAATAAAATATGTGATCACATAATGTTGCTATTAAAGTTAAAGCGAGATCTGTGACAATAGATTAATAAAAGAGCACTTACAATAAGCCAGGCTTTTTGATTGCCAAACTGTGAACGACCGTGATTTATGTAATAATTATCAACTGGATTCTTAGCCTGAACTACATTTAGGGGAATTTTTTTGATGAGCACTTCCTAAACTGTATGCTCTCCAGATAGATGCTGTACCCACCTTTATTTTAGGTTCTCATTCTGAAAACATAATTAATTTCTTAAAGAGTACTAAGTCTTGGGTTTTTTTTTTTTTGGTTTTGTATTTTTTTATATAGATAGTTTCAGTGATATAATATTTGATCATTCTAGTTGACTAGAAGAGCAAGAGTTATAAACTTCCACAATTGCACTATACTTTATTTATAAGGGGAAATCCTATCACTCTATTTCATTAAACGAACACTTGCAGAGAGGTATTGCTAAGTGAACTTTATTGGGAACTTGAAAGAGGACATGCTGCTTGTCAGGGCGGACAAGCTGATGTCTGAGGGGAGCTGGCTGGGGACCCTGAGCTCATCAAACATCTTCATAAGGTGTCCTCCCAGCATAAAATATTTGGTTTTGTAGAAAGAGAGAAAAAAAACCCCCACACTTCTGTTGCTGGTATCTTACAAGATAAATATGCTATCACAAAGAAGTTCTTGCAAGATATCATTATTATTGGAAGGAATATAATATTCTTGATGGATTTGTTCACTTCTGTGTAAAAATTCAAACATTTTCAATGCCAGAGCCACATGCCCATTTTATACAGTCATATCCTTCAGATTATCAATATGGTGAGAGGAATATTCTCTCCCTAAGACCTCAGTGGCGGGCTATAGATAACAGAACAAGCAAAGGACTAGTGGCTTTTTAAAAATTATCAACTGAAAACAGTATTTCTTTAGAAATCACAAACAAAAATCATGAGGCTATGACTTTTTCCAAATACCTACCTTGCAAATTCTAAGCAATCTGTAAGCAGTAAGAGTAGGGATTTTCAGAAAGGTAAACAAAGAAAAGTCTGGGAAACAGTGACGTCCCCTGGGATGTCCTCTGGCATTTCAGTAGAGACCAGAACAAAGATGTATTTATGCTGGGAGATGCGTGGGTGCAAACCCATCACCTTCACTTGGACTTGATGGATAGAACACCTACAAATCCCACATAACTCATGATAAATAATAAACACATAGAGAACACAAACCACTATCTGAAACCATGCTATAAAAGCCTGTATTTTCAGGTTAGAAAGGTAATAGAAAAGCAGGAGTAGATGCTGGGCAATAAAATGCTGGGCATAATTAAAAATTATGGTAGGAGCCACAGGGAGGACAACAGTTTGGCACAGGTTTGTACTAAGGTAGAGCTGCTGATCTGCACGTCTTGGGCTTTCCCATGAGGTTATACCAAAACTGGCAACACAAGTGCTTGGGAATTCAGGATTCATATATGCCCTATGCCACCTCACTGTAGTATCTCCTCCTCTTCTGCTGCATCTCCAAAATTTCTCTGTAGTATCTCCTCTTCTGCTGCATCTCCAAAACCTTTCTGTAGTATCAACAGCACCTTTCGCGGGTTTTTGATAACCCCTCGAGGCAAAACCTTTACATCCTCATGTACCCCTCCTGTATCCTCTATATTTTTTCATCTGACAGCCAAAGACAGCCTGCAACACAGCTTAGGGAAGCACAAGTGAGCGGGCTGACCAGCTGACTGTCAGCAGAGTCACTGCTGATTTCTTTCCTTCAGGAAGGCATGACACTAATTAAAAGAAATCAGATTATCTTCCACACGTCTGACTGGCAGGTTTGATTTCATAAAGAGGCCATTCAATAACTAGGAAAACTAGGAACACGTTAGTCTGGATGAAAAGTCCTATAAAGCCCCTGTAGAGTAGCTACACATGTGGCTGTCACTCCTGAAGCCCTTTGTTCCGTCCAACTCCAGGATTTGGGGATTTTGAGCCTCAGCTCAGGGCTCTTTCCCACCCAGCTGCAGAGCAAGCAGAGGATTTAGCTCTCCAGTGCAGAAGAGTCAAAGAAAACGTCTACAACACATTGCAGTGGGGCTGAGAGACAGAGAGGCTTAAAGGCTAAAGCTGCTCTGAGACCTGGCACTCATGTCAGACTGGAAGACAGCTTGAATTTAATCTGAAACAGGGCCACAAATTTCATGTTTTTGCAGCAGATAAAACTTGGACAGTTTCTAGGGTTGGACCTATCTTGTCTGTCTGTTATATTTTATGTGATGTCACTGCCAGGGCAACACTCGGATGTTAGGATGGAGGAAGAAGAGAGCAGGTAGGCATTCATTTGCCCACAAATTCATCCAAAGAGGACGATGCTCACAGTTCCTCCCACTATGTCCCAAAGAATACCCATAGCTTGCCACAGATCCAACCTTGCCAGAAATATTTGGTAGGATAATTAAGTTGGCTTTAAGCTTGGCAGCAGAGGTGCGGTAGCAGAGCAAACTGTATTTTAAAATTAAGATATTAAAATAACAAATGCTAATGTACAGCTACTTCTACCCTAGCTTGGCATTAAAAATATCCCTGATTAACTTCTTTTCCTTCATTAATTTTTATTCAGGCAGATAATTAAATTTAAATATCCATTAGGTGGAATTTTAGTATAGGTAGCCTGTTTTCAGTGAGCAAAATTTTCAAAGGTATGTCCCTTTCCCCAGCTGTGCTCAGTCTCTGAAACGACAAAACCTCTAAAACTCGGTCAAGGGAAATTGGGGTGGGGGATTGAGACAAGTCTGTGAATAAAGAACTTTTAAAGTTTGATGTGTGAATAATCTTAAGTTAAATTAAGTTTAGTGCTGATAGTTGCTATAATGAAGGATATGTGAGCAAGAGAACAGTGCCGTGGTTCTGTCACCCATCGTAATTTTGTTTTCTTGAAGCAGTTAAAGTGTTTTGTTTCCTGAAGGAAAAAGCGCTAAATCTAGCGCCGAGTTTACTGTTCCGTCAGTAGCACTTGGGTTTATAACAACTCTCAGTAATATTCTAACCACAGTTTCCTTTTATCTGCTGATATAATATGGCAGGGTCTGACACCTTTTTAGACATGAAAAGACTATCTTGTCTCAAGTAACAGCTGCCATTAGTCTCTTTCACCACTCCATTTCCAAGAATCTTTCTTGACATAAGACCATAGAGCCAAGCCTGTGCAAATCCTCAAAGTTAAATAATCCCCTTCTCAAACTACAAAATTTCTCTGTTAACTAGCAAAAGATTTACTGTGTTCATCAAATTTTTCCTTTTGTTAAGCAGGTTCACACATACAGATAAGCATTTCAATAATCTCTGCCAATAAAAAAATGACAGTGTGAGAGATATTGAGAGGTGGTCTTTTTAACATTTTTTCTAGCTCCCTATGTATATATTCCATGTAAGCAGCATTTATTTCCCTTTATTGTTGATTCTCCATGGATCTGAAATAGTGAGTTACAATCCTTAGGAATGCCAAGTAAATGTTTCCCTTTGTTAAACTATGCTAAAAGAATTTGCTGCCTTTAACTGAAGTTTAATACTGTTTATAAGTGGAAATAATGACATTTATACTGCTAAGACAGACCCTCTGGCTCTGCTCTATGTCTCCACAGAAATCATTCAAGCTAGAGGGGTGCCAACATCAGGACTGATAGTACTGACAGTTCTCTTTAGTAGAGTACTTTACTAGTAGAATAACAGTATCTGTGCAGAAAACTTTTCAGACAAGTACTTGAAGAACAACATGCCCTTTACCTACCCCACTCCCACAGCTGGTATATATTTATTACTTTAGATGAAGCACCCTGATAGAACCTATTTGGGCTGCTCAGGACAGATGATAAATGAAAATCTGTTCAGGCTCATCAGGCTGATGAATCGCATTGATTTATTCTTACAGGTAGTTTACCATAATTTTGTAGGAATATTTCCTGCAGAAGAAAGTTGTGTTACGCCCCCTCCATTTAAACATCATTCTCATGAGCGTGAGAGGTTGCAAAGCAGTCAGCACAGAAAAAAGCTCCAAAAGAAAAATCATCCCTAATCCTTAGATTGAGTAAATTACATAAAGATGAGAAACCAAAACACTTTAAAAACTGTAATTACCCTTCTGTAACGAATCACAGGTTTAATTCAAGCAACAGTCACCCCCAATGATAAATGATTTTATTTGCTGCCATGAGCAGCTACAGCCTAGAGAGGGCATCCTCCACAGGTTTTTTTCACATCTATTTGTTGCTTCTAAAGTAGTGGCAGAAAACAAAATTAGGATGCGTTGCATATGAAAAAATTTGAACATTTTCTGCTTTTCATGCTTGAACTGTACTTGTGAAACCAGGTTAATTAGTAGCAATAATCAACAATATATTTTTTTTTCTCCGCAGTTCTTATGATTACGTCTCACTTCTGATTTCCTTCATCAACAAAACACGAACTTGTCATAATTCTGGCACAGTATTTTCAGCAAATCATCCATTAAAGCAGTCATCTCAAGCAGATTTGGAAAACAAACAAAAATCCCTCCAAAAACCACTCTGGCCTCCTAACCCTAAAGAAAGCTCTAAACCACAGAAATTCACACACCATGGGTGAAATTGTGTGATCTCCCCAACAAAAGAGCACATTCCCATACCCTGGGAGACAACAAAAGTGAGGCAATTCACGTGATGTTGGCATTTTTATTAATGAAAATTCATACTCTTGATTCTAGTATTCAGTATTCAAAATTATCAGCAAGGAAAAAAAATAATACATAACCAATAACAATGTTTGCTCACAAAAAAACCTCTACTCAGATCTCTTCATTTCTGACCACTGCATAAGGAATGGTTCCCTGATCATGGCAGGAGGGTTGGAACTAGATGATATTTAAGGTTCCTTCCACTCCAAACCCATTGTGTGATGCTATGAATCTCTCAAAATACAGTCCCCAGGTGACTGCTACTGTTATTCTCCTTCACAATACTACTCTTCTAGCTACCCTCTTACATCATCAGAGTGCTTTAGAGTCTCCAAAAGAGACAGACCATTTTCAAAACTGAAAATAAGTTTCCAATATTTTGGATTTTTTGCTCATTTCCACAATACATCTCATTTGGAAAATCAACTATAAATAAATTTTCTCCATCTACCCACAGAGGAAACTAAGAAACTACTATTTTGGCTAATTATCTATATTATAATTATATATAGACTCCTATGTCTTCCTTAAACACATCTGAAATTTAGCTTCTGAACTTGGTCCTTGACCTTTATGAATAAAGAACTGACATTTTCACTCAGGTATGGATATTCTAAATTTCTACTATTAACAATATATCTTGGCAAGTGTGGCCTCCCTTCTGGCTGGTGCATAGAAAAAGTTACAAATGCTTAAATGTAGATAAGGAGGCATTTCCTAATAAGCTGTTGAAGACAACTTTTTTTGGTGTATGAACAGAGATTACTTCTATAATAAAGAAGTGTGAAGAGTACCTTCAAAATTGTAATTGCACTCAAGTTACTAATTTAAAAAAAAATTACATGATATTGTTCAGAGAATCTGCAATGTCATAATTAGATTTTCTGCAACTTAACTTTCACTCTATTATAAATTGTGTTAGATGGGATTTCAATCTGCTTTAAGAAAATATGCCCTAAACTACAAATGCTTAATTAAACAGCCATCAAATTTCCTTATATATAGTATATATATGACTACTACAAAACCAGAATTATCCTTATAGCTTATTCCACTCTTTGGAAGATGCACACACTCAAAGAACAGCTTATTATAGGTCATGGCAGATATTAACTTAGCTACCCTGCAAGGTACATCTGCTGTGTGTCTCTGTGTGGTCCTTCAGAGACTGCCAGCACAAGCAGAATGGCAGGATTTGAAAACCCATTTAAAAACTTGCAAAATTAGGTTAGTGAAGCAAAATGCAGAATTCCATTTGAAAAGAGCTGCATCGCTTTGTCTTATTAAGAGTATCCAAAGCACTGCAGGCACTATTTTAATAAGTCTGTTTATATAAGCAAGACTAATACAAAAATCCTCCCAACTGGCTGGGAAAAAAAGCCTTATTTCATAAATAAATCTCCATGCTTCCTTACATGCTGCATCTTGATGCTTATGTATCAAGTTCAGAAAGTAACCATGTCCAGAATAACTGGCACTTGCCTACAATCAGCTGTTTGGTACTTTTGTTAACATTATAGTTTCAAACTTCAGCTCCAGTAACAGCACTTCTTATTGATCAAAACCATGTCCACATAAAATTGATAGAGCATATTGGAGAAACTTTGATAGAGCATACTGCAGAAACTTTGAGAAAGAACTCTAAGAAATGATGGTTCATAGTTCATTGTTATTTTATGGAGAACCTAATTGATTTTGATTCTTCCTTTTAGTCTTTCAGACAGGGGAAGGGGACTGTCTGCCCATCTGTAAGTCAGAACAGCACTTCTGTCTTGCTGTGTGGGATCAGAACCCAACCTCTTAATTGGTTGCTCTGAACTTTGGGAACAATTAACTTCCCCTACAGAGGATGGCTTTGGACATCCCTGCAATGAGAAAGTATCATCAGCTTTCTTTAAATTGGTCGTTGTCTTCTTCCCTTTAGTTATAAGGGCTGAGTCACTGTTTGTCCTTTTGCTACTAACAACGCTACTCTTTTTCTTTGTAAAACATTTTTTAAACTGACCAGGGTTCAGTTGCTTTTTCTGCTGCTCATAAATTAGGATTTTATTCACAAGCCCATCATCACTGTCTTCACTAGAAGACTGTCTGTTCTGACACACACTCTTTTTAGAAGAAGCTTTCCAAGTAGTTTCAATACAAGCTTTTTTAACGTGACAGTCAGTTGCATCTGCTGGCTTTTGAGACACTGGAAGCATTTCACACCCAGGATGCAGTGTTTCTCTTGTTTGCACATTGAGGGCTAGAGATGTTGAACCACTTACATGATGGTCTTTTAGCATCATTTCTGCCAAGATGTCAGCTTTTCTGTACTGATCTTGACAGATGTGTATGCTGGATTCACTTGCACAGTTTTCCAATAGCACATTTTTACTTTCCTGCACTGGTTTATTTAACTGATATGAAGAAGAGACATAATTTCTATCAGGATTCAATGTTTCTTTTGTTTGTTTAAAACATTTCAAAGACTCCCGTTGCATTGCATCTTCAGACAACGGCAGTGATAGAATGGAAGTCTTCCTAAGTATTCTCTCTCTTAAAGACCACTCCTGAAGTTGTCCTGTAGCATCATTGGAAAATAAATCATCTGCACTATCAGAATGTTGATGAGGCTGCACAGCACCAGAATATTCTGAGCTATTTCTTGGTGTCTCATGACCCAGTGGATGCGAATGTTCTGTGTGTGTAGTTAAGTCAGCTGCTGGATTTCGGTCATCACCTCCCTGGGCTGGTGAAATGCTGAAGAAGGTTCCTTTCCCATCAACACTGCTCAGTTGTAAACCAGCTGCTACAGAGGAAGAGGATGATATCCCTGAATGTTTGGTACATTGTGAGGGCAACACAACTGAGTCAGCCAAAGCACTCTGTAAGTAGGATGATGCAGGCAGAGGAGCAGCTGCTGATGCTGGCACCCAAACACTTGTTCTGCAGGAAGCTGCAGCTAATGCTGCATCTTTTGATTCATTACTTCTCTGTTGTGTCTGATGTTTTGGGGGAGGTTTTGTATCTGATGTGGAGTGTTGCACAGGAAGAATTCCATATGTAGATTTTAAACTAACTTGGGATAGAAGATTGCTAACTTCATCATAAGCACTTGATATATCCTTTTCTTCTGGTCTGTCTTTCCCTTCTGAAAAAAAAAAAGAACAAAACAAAAGGGCATTTCAAATAGCATATAAACCACAGTTAGGATTTTCTAGTGCTAAAGTATAAAATAGTAAGATTAAAGCACAGTGTCTGCAAGGTATCATGTCCTCATCTTGACAAAACATGATATCGATCAACAGTAGGAGAAATGTTTTTTGCTTTTGCTTTTTGTATTCTGACAAGATCCACAAGTTCATAAGAAATAAACTTTTGCACTTACTTTTCTTTTTCTTCTGAAGAACTTCTGACTTTTCCACTTGATAAAGGGCAACAACATCAGGATAAGCAGCCTGAAACAAAGACTCCTCTTCTACTGTGACTACAAATGATTCCACAGGCTCATCTTCTGGATCAATATAGTGCTCTGAAAAATTAATGAATGTACTTTTGACATGTGTATACACACAAGTCAAAGCAGGGTATGAAAAACCAAAGAACAAAAGACTTGAGTACAAAGACACATAAAAATGTCAATAGTACAATATTTGAGATTTACCTACAAGTGAAGTCTTTCTGTCAGTCTCCTGGCACAAACGGGCTCACTGCAGGTAGGAGTCTGGCAGCATAGAAAATGTTCTAGCTAGTAAACAGTCACAGCTTCAGGTACACAGTGAAATAAGGAATGTGATACTCAGTTCAGGTCTCATTAACATGTACCAGAAAAAGCAGCTGAAGACCAAGTCCCTTGCTTTCTGGGTAGATTTCTTTTTCTCTTTCAAGCATTGCTTTCACCTTCAGGATATGTGAAATTTGATGCACATTTTCTACTGTTTCCATAGAACACTTTCCAATCTCACCAACATTTCATTGCCTCAGAGTGTTGTCAAGTTCTTCTCTCTTTAAAGCATGCTTTTATCTTTTTCTATGAACTGTTTTGTCCCATAATGTACACAGAAACCACACCCACCTGGTTTTTGCCACTCAATTTCAAAACAAGGTGATCCATTTTTAACACGTGTCTTGACAATCCTGTAAGAAGACAGTCTATTAAATGATTTTGAACAGGAAATGAAAAACATCTAACCTATCTAGAAATGTTTCAATATTCTAATTTGAAATGATTCAGAGCACAAAAATCTTTCTGTTATAGTGAAATTACTATATCTTTAAAAAATACACTACTACTCTGTATAAGCTATAGAGTAAAATTTGGGGTATAGATTCAAGTACTAAAAATTTTTGGAGTTTTTTAATGCTCAGAAGAGCATTTACACAAAATCAAAAAGCTTTCTGTAGCACATAAACATAAGGCAGACTCCTATATCAGTTTTTTATCTTCAGCTGACCTGCCTCAAAGGCAGGTCCTTCTTGACCAATCCGATCTCCTTCTACTATAGGAGGGGATGAGGGAAAGGCTGTGGATGTTGTCTGCCTACACTTTAGTAAAACCTTTGATGCCATTTCCCACAGCTTTCTCTTGGGGAAATGGATGCTCGTGGCTGGGATGAGTGCACTGGGTAAAAAACTGGATGGATGGGCCCAGAGTGGCGGTGAAGGGAGTTATATCCAGTTGGTGGCTGGTCACTAGTGGGGCTCCCCAGGACTCACTACTGGGGCCAGTCCTGTTTAATATCTTTATTAGTGATCTGAACAAGGGAATTGAGACCACCTTCAGTGAGTTTGCAGATGACACCAAGTTGGGTTTGAGTGTTGATCTGCTGGAGGGGCAGGAAGGCTCCGCAGAGGGATCTGGACTGCTTGGATCCATTGTCCAAGGCCAGTTCTATAAGGTTCAACAAAACCAAGTGCTGGGTTCTGTACTTTGGTCAATGGCATCCTGGCTTGGATCAGCAATAGTGTGGTCAGCAGGACCAGGGCAGTGATTGTCCCTCTATGGTACTGGTGAGGCCACACCTTGAGTCCTGTGTCCATTTCTGGGCTCCTCAGTACGAGAAAGACATAGAGGTGCTGGAGCATGTCCAGGGAAGGGCAACAGAGCTGATGAAGGCTCTGGAGCACAAGTCCTTTGAGGAGCAGCTGAGGTAGCTGGGAGTGTTTAGCCTGGAGAAAAGGAGGCTCAGTGAGGACCTTGTCACTCTCTACAACTCTCTGAAAGAAGGTTGTAGGGAGGTGGGGGTCAGTCTCTTCTCCCAAATAACCACTGACAAGACAAGAGGAAACATCCTCAAGTTGTCCCAGGGGAGGTTTAGATTGGATATTAAGAAAAATTTCTTCACAGAAAGGGTGGTCAAGCAGTGGAACAGACTGCCCAGGGTAGTGGTTGAGCCACCATCCCTTCAGTTTAAAATATTTGTAGGTGTGGCACTGAGGGACACAATTTACTGGTGGACTTTTCAGTGTCAGGTCAATGATTAGACCTGATGATCTTAGAGGCCTTCTCCAACCTAAGCAATTCAGTGATTTTAAGACACTAATGCCAGAGAAGGCTGTTGCCATAGACAGTAACTTTCTGAATGACCAGACAGGGTCATTCGTATCTTTTGTGTGAGAGGATGAGGGAAAATAGAACATGAGCTGAGCAGGGACAGTCAGTCACTGAGAGTTTTTTAAAAACATTATCTATACTCAAATTTAGTAGGTTCCTAGATGTCAAGAGTAGGATCATGCTGATCCTGCTGAACCATTACTGAATTTTTAAACACTTTGTTAACAAAAGAAATCTTCTAGAGCACACATTATCTGTCTTTTAAACTCTTGAAACACTAGAAGGTGTTATAAAGAATGTCAGTGAGTTCATTCATCAAGGTAAATGCTAGTAATTTATCTTGCCAACTGTTCAAAAAGCATCCCCCAACCAGTCTCTCCAATCTTTTGAAAGATAACATTGAACATAACAGCTTCTCTGAAAGTAACAATTTAAGACTATGACACATCAACCCAGCAGAGATATTATCACACTGCTACTGACTGCCCTCCTGTCCCCCAAAATTAATGTCTAAAAATCTTGACCAGCATCAAGAAACACAGAAAAAATACTAACCTTCTTGCAATACAAAAATTAGGGGGGCAGGAGGAATTTCTGTTTCATTTGGGAAATGAAACCATCAGATAAAGTTAAAATAAATCAAAATTCTCTTTACACAGTGAAGTTGAAACTTGCCAACAGACACTGTAGATTATAGAATTTTACTTAAGTTTAAGGAAAGATCAGATCATTAAAAAAATAAATTACACCAAGGGCTGATAGAATAAGAAGATCTTAATTCTGGCTCAGAAAATCCCTGAGTAACAGAAGCCTGGATGGTGGGAAAATATTCTGTGGGAAAATAATTACATGCTTATCTTGCTTTTCTCCCCCGCATGTCAATTTTTAGTAACAGGATACTTGGCCATTTTTGTATTCCTAAATGCAGGGGTCCTGAGGGAAAAGTAGCTTTGTATATATATATATATATATATAGTACAACAGTTGGCAGGTCTTATAACAAATCAGAGACCACAAATGAACCGGCAGATGCTCATTTCTAAACCTGGGCTCTTATTATGAACCACAGAACTCAATTAAACTTCTGCTTAGAACCTGAGCAGAGGATCTAACCTGTAATGGTAAAACTCATGTGCAGATCCAAGGAAACAGAACAGAAAGTAAGCACAGGAAAACACAGGCACTGCCATTTAGAATGAAAGGCAACTGCTTTGTGGATTATTTTGTGCAGCAGTAGTACAACAATTGGTGTACCTATCTAAATTTTTACCTCTACTAAAAATGAGCACAGAGCTTGAAACAAAGCTGGAAGAAAACCATATTTCCGTAAAAAACACAGGTGTTTTTTTTTTTATCTGGGAGGAGAAGTCAACATATTAAGTTCAAGAAATCAAACTACATTACCTTATTGCCTGCAGTTGTTTCGAGTCAGTGTATCCAGCTTTTCTCTGGATCATATCATAACGTGTCAACAGTGCTAACAGTTTCTTACAAGCATAATGTTTGGCCCATTCCATCTTCTCTGAAGCAAATATCTGTTAGTATAAAAAAAAAAAACAAACCTCAAACTTTGAAACTTTTTTTATTCTGTTAGATACCATGCTTAGCCAGTTATGTAGTAGGGACACAGGACTGAAAACTTAAAATATCTAGAGTGCTTTTATATGTTAGTGTGATTCCCAATGATACCTCACTGAAAACAGTCATCCCTAACAGTGGCAGATTCTTCAGATATCAATAGCAAGCCACAGAAACACAGTTGTGTAGTGGTAGCAGCGGGAATGAGACAGTTGTTAAACACCTTGTCAGATTAAGATCAGCTTTACAATTTTAGGCTTTCAAACAGTGAGGTATATTAAGATGTTGTAGCAAGATTCTTTCTTATTTCCAGTAAGGTTACCAATGAGGATGACAATTATCACAAATACCTTCCTTAGTAATAAACAAAAAACTACAAAGCTGAATATCCAGTATTTTGTTATATACCTGAAAGGACAACAAATTTGGCCTTCGATATTCCTTTATGTTGATCAATTTATTCTTGTTTACTAGAAATTCTTGGATAACCTTGAGATAAAACAAAAAAGAGACAGTTTAGGAGAGGGCCGATTATTTAAATTCCAATTAATTGATTAAAAAAAAAGAATATTTAAATTATGTTTGTTACCTCAGAGAATGGAAAGCCTTCACAACTCTTAGCTTTTCTGCAGGTAAAACAAATGTGTTAAGAACTGAAGAGAAATGGGAAAGATGCAGAATCTAAATGATCACCCTGCACATGAACACAGAGAAAAGCAGTTCAATTTTCAAGACATTCCTACTTTCTGATATTGTCCTCCACGGCATTTGCTTGTTTCACTTGCTCTAACTGATGCCATTCACAAGGGCAGTGTTTGGAGTCACTGGGTTTGCAGTATCTTTTGCTTTCACAGAATTTACATCCACTGTGCTCGTGCTCCTTGTATGATCCTATAGCAGCAGAAACACAAAGTGAGGAGAAAAAGCATTTCCAAAATTTCAAAATATATAAAGCCAATATCACAAATACAAAGCTGAGAACACATATGAATGTGATGTGAATAGCAGCTGTAAGCAGATTGAATGCACCAGCTGCATTTCTGTATACAGTAAAAACTGACAAATACATGCAAGATGCCATTTTTTGAAGACTTTTTCCCTCAACTGTTTCAGACCTTATGTTGAAAACTATTACCTAAGTAATAGTTTACCTTACCTAAAACTATTATAGAAGAAGTGTGTGATAACCTGGCAAACATATATTACTTATATATTTGAAAGAAGTTTTCTTTCACCGAATGCTGGGTTTGAAGGAGTTCACTGATCAAAAATGCTTCCAAAACAAGGTTCCTTAGGATTAATTGCTTTTTATGAAAACCCTGCAGCAAAACCCATCAATGCTAATGGGATTCGGTCCCCTTGATGCAGGACCAATTCAGGCAACTAAAGAAATAGTTGCTGGGCAGTACAGTATACTTTCTTTAATGAAAATGTTAAAAAGACAAATATCTGGGATCCCACAACAGCATTGTGATGATATTCCATCTGCCATCAACTATTTTCAAATTTGAAGAAAAGCAGTTCCAAGCCTTAAAAGTGTTTACACAAAGGTAAATATATACAATATTGAAAATGTGAAGATGGTCCAGAAGCTGAAAAGTAATTTTTAATGCTAGTAATTAAAAAAAAAGCAACCATAACCCAATCAATCAAACAAACAAAAAGTCACTCCTACCCCAGAATAAAAAAATAAACAATTGGGCTAAAAATAAAATTCAGCCCTTTTCATACTGACCTGGATGGTGGCACTCTGAACAGTGAATTACCCTTTTAACAACCAAAAGTGGATTATCATCATACTGGAATTGTTCTTTCCACTGATCAAACCTAAAAGGATCAAGAAATATTTTTAACTTCCACATTAAAACACTGAAAAATACTCTTTATACTTCTCTGGCATCTATCCAAGAAACACAGTTTTCCAATCTACGGGGTAGAACAGGGTTCTTTTATAGTATGTCATATAATTGTTGGATTTCTAGTATTGACACACACATTATGATAACAAACATAGAAAGCACTCGGTATCTCAAATCCTCGGATCCACAACCCATTAAAAATCAGCAAAAGTCTCTCATCAGTCCCTATGACTTTCTTTCCAACTTACCAACATACACCTGCTATCTCAAACCTATGAGCCAGCTAATGTTTAAAACTATTAAGAAGCTTTCCTAGCACAGCACCCAATTCCTTTCACAAACACAAAGTAAGGAATGTGGTAATATCCTCCCTAAATTGAAGTGCTACAAATGTTGTCTCAGAGCTGAAGTACATACTATTCAATCTTTGAATAAAATCAAAGTACTTACGTAAATTTCCATTTTACCTTTGTAGTAAATTTTGACCTCGCAGAGTCTCAATTAACTTTAAAGCTTGTTCCTTCCCAACTCCTGGAACCCCCTATAGAGAAATATGAAACATTACATAATTTTGACCAAAATATTCATATTTTCACAAAAAACACCTTCATATCATTATGAGGACAAATTACAAAAGTGATCTCAGATGTTGAGAACAAACTGAGAAAAATATTTTTGACCAAGTTCTAAGGGTAGAGAAGGTGACAGGTTACAGTTGTACTGCCACTGTAACACACAAGCTGCATAAAATGTTCTAATGCTCAATAGCACCTCAGGTAAAACAAGGCAGAGAAAGAGGGAGAAAGCAGTAGTAAACTAAAAGAAATTAGATTCAGAATAGATAACAAGGAAGAAGTTACAATGACAGTGGTGAAACACTGGCACACATTGCCCAGAAGTGGTGGATGCCCCATTCTGGAAACATTCAAGGTCAGGTTGGACAGGGCTCTGAGTGACTTGGTCTAGTTGAAGATGTCCCTCTCACTGAAGAAGGGTTGGACTAAGTGAACTTCAGAGGTCCCTTCCAACCCAAACTATGCTATCATTCCATGATTTAAAACACACATATTGCTTTATAGTTCCTCTTTCCATCCTTCCCCTATTTTGCCAAGAATCAGTACAGCTGAATATAAAGATTGTATTGAGTGTGTTTTCTACAACATCATTACAAATAAATCTATGCTTCTTTTTATTCAGCTGTAATGGCAGAACTGAATACACTCAATCATATAAAATAAATCTACATTCCAAACCAAGTTCTCATTAGACTACAGCCAGACATTCAGGTAAGAGTCAGATATTCAGCTTCTGCAAGAAAAGCATTATCTTCATACATTTGCAACAAAGTAAGTGCAATTATGGAGTGGTATTCTCATTTACCTGTTCTGCCAATCCCCATTCCCAATGTACTCCTGTAATTCAGCTTTCCTCACAAGTTTCTGTCTTCATCTACTTCACTGGGCTGCAAAAACTCAAAGGACCTATCTGACACTTTGGGACTATGTAAGAACAGGGCATTCCAGGAGCTGCTCCATTGCAATAACCACTGATTATCCACTTTTTTTTCTCTCTCTGTCTTTATACAGTAGTAACAACAAACTATTTAAAGATTCCTATAACAGAAACAAGATTTAAAAAAAACACACCCAGACAAAAGTAATGAGAGTTTTGTGTTCTTTCAGCAGTATCAGTTGTTTAAAAGAACAGCTTTATCAAATTGGAACACATGATTTAAGAAAAATTAGATATCCAATGCAAGCCTGAAGGGGAGCAACCATTGCCTGCAGTCACTAAATGACAAACTGTATGAAAATCAGGTTTCATCCCACTGCCTTTCCCTTTCAAATAGCCATTACAACAGCTTCTGTTCAAAGTCTCAAAAAAGATTTCAAGAGCTTACAGGAAAAAAAAAGAGAAAAAAAGAAAGAAACAAATGAAGTAGTACTGAGTGACATTCCTCTTGATTAATTAGGTAAAGTTTCAAATAGATCACTTCTACTTCTTCAAAAATTATATATTTACAAACAATGGAATAGGGATACATCTGAACTGCATCCAGAACTGCCTTTACTAATAAATACAGCTCCAAACTATCACTACTGAGTCTTCCAAACAGCACAGACAAAGCTGTTTTTCTCATTTTTCCACAGCTACTCTACCAGGGATGTACTTGTATAAGGGATCCTCACAAACAATGGAGTTCTCACACCTTGGCTCAATGTAATCAACACCTAAACTTTTGCCTTCATCTCCACCATAGAAAAGGTTTGGAATAATACAAAACCATTCTAGAAAGATTGGTGTTCATGAACTATTTTGATTAACCTTTCAAAAAAAAAAATTTACAGTGACTTACTAAGGATCTTCTTCAACTAGATCTCATTAATTGTGCGTTACATAAAGCTTTGTCACCATGCATGTCTCCCTTGATACAGTTTATTGTTTTTCAAGACAGTATAAGCACCTAACAAAAAACAATTATATTGCTTACTTTTGGAAGATAATCACAACCCAGCAGAACAGCTAGCCCAATCAAAGACTCTCTGTCACAACCAAGTTTCTCCTTAATAGAGGACATTGTGTAACAGTCGAGATGTGGATCCTGCAAGAGGAATTTATTGCATATTATTTCTGGTACATGACAGAAAAAACTGCACTGAGTCACATTTAGTTGTCATTCCCACTCCTATTCACTCACATCTGCAGGAAATGGGTCTATCCCATAAGAGAGGTCTAACAGCAAAAAAATAAACTGCAATTAAAATTCATAATGTAATGCATGGATACCACATGAATTAAAAATTCTGGAACTTAAAGTTCTAAGTATGGGCATCAACTGTTGAAAGAAAGTAAAATAAGCCAAGAGGTCCAGCATACAGCTGAATAACCATGTTATGCGATGGGTGAGCAGCTGGCTCACAGGTCAGGCACAAAGAGTTACATTAGACTGGTGACCTGTCACTAGTGGGGTTCCCAAGGGCTCCATCCTTGGCCCAGTTCTCTTCAACTTCTTCATTAACCACTTGGACTCAGGACTTGAAGGAATACTAAGTCAGTTTGCTGATGACACTAAATTGAGACGAGCTGTTGACACTCTTATGGACAGAGAGGCCCTGCAGAGAAACCTCGACAAATTAGGAAGATGTGCAATCACCAACCACATGAAGTTCAACAAGGGCAAGTGCCAGATTCTGCACCTGGGACAGGGCAACCCTGGTTGTGTGTATAGACTGGGAAACGAGAAGTTGGAGAGCAGCACTGAGGAAAGGACCTGGGGGTCCTGGTCAATGGCAAGTTGAATATGAGTCAGCAGTGCCCTGGCAGCCAGGAGGGCCAACCGTGTCCTGGGGGACATCAGGCAAAGCATCACCAGCCAGTCAAGGGAGGGGAGTGTCCCGCTCTGCTCTGCACTGGGGTGGTCTCAGCTTGAATATTGTGGCAGTTCTGCACGCCACAATGTAAAAAAGACATTAAGGTGTTAGAGTGTCCAAAGGATGGCAACAAGGACAGTGAAAGCTCTGGAGGGGAAGCCATATGAGAAGCAGCTGAGGTCACTTGGTCTGTTCAGCCTGGAGAAGAGGGGACTGAGGGGAGACCTCATTGCAGTCACAACTTCCTCGTGAGGGGAAGCAACAGGGCAGGTACTGATCTCTACTCTGTAGTGACCAGTGACAGGACCTGAGGGAATGGCCTGAAATTGTATCAGGGGAGGTTTAGGTTGGATATTAGGAAGTTTTTTTCACCCAGAGTGTGGTTTGGTTGGAGCTTTGAAACAGCCTCCCCAGGGAAGTGGTCACAGCACCCTAAGCCTGTCTGAGTTCAGGAAGCCTTAGTACAATGCTCTCAGGCACATGGTGTGACTCTTGAGGTGTCCTGCACAGGACCAGGAGTTGGACTCAGTGATCCTGATGGGTCCCTTCCAACTCAGTATATTCTATTATTCTGATTCAAGGTGTTTTTACTGTTTACTACCTGTAGAAAAAGTGTGGTAAAACTAACATTATTGAATACTAGTGACTGTGCGAGTCATCTCAGGAAGAGCAGTTTTTAAAATTCATGTAAACATTTTAATCTGCTACTTGATTAAAAAAAGGAAAAAAATAATAAAAATGTTACCTAGCATATTAGATATGAACTAAAGAAACACCTGAAGCTTTGAAGGGTAAAGGGACTCAAATACAACATGAAAACAAGATTAACATGAATCAAAACATAGGACACACCTCTTCCTCAAAAACGACCAAAAAAAAAAAATTCCTACACAAGCCAACAACTGAAAGTAATCCATTTTGCTGGAACAGATGGCCTGACAGACAAACACTCACATAAATTACTTTTTTATGCTGACATATATGTAGACAAAGTACACCTGAGAGGTTGAGCTTGCTTTCATTGTTGTTGATAAATGACAAGGAGGTTGAATGAAAGAAAAGAACCAGGTCAAGGAAGATACTAAAGCATGGTATCATCAAAGCAAAAAACTTTCCATCAACTTTAATTATTTTTTTAAGAAGTTAATTGTTTGTAGTGCATTTCTTCTGTTCTATTGATTTTCTCACATTACTGATGCATTTTCTCAACAAGTCTTTCCAATGAACATTATAAATTACAGAAATTTGGGGTTTTGTTTCACCATTTCTGGGAAATTGTATTCTTAATAAATGAACACTTTAGTTCAAAGTCATAAATTATTTGGTTTTTTGTCACAACAATCGGTTATTACACAGATGCACAATCTCTACCCTACTCATGTTCAGTTGGGACTAACAGTATTAATTGCAAGATGGAAGTGTGTGAATACTTATTAGACGCAAGAGGCTGAGTGCTCCCACATGGTTTAAAGCTAAATTTGTGGGAAGCAGTTACTTCACTCAATAACTTCGCTGTAGAAGAGGAAAGGGGAAAAAAAAGTTTGCTACTTAGCTCTTCACAGGGCAGTACAAACACAGACAATATTACCCTAAGTGTTTCAGTAGTTTTGCTCTCACATTCCATACACAAATTGCCAGTGAATCAAACTAAATGCTCCTGTCGTAAATGTACTATTTTAAACAAACCCAACTACTAGAGAGCAAGTGCAATAATATCTAAGTAATTTTTTCAAGTCCCTTCTCTATTTATATTTCTGTAAAGAGTCTAGAGAGGGTGGGAACAGGACGAGGTAATTACCTTAGCATTCATAGCAAAGTTCCTATAAACCGTTTGAGCTCCATATAAGAAGGCATCTCCATCATTGGTAATGCAGCCATCAACGTGTCCTTTTGCATTTAGGTAGGCACACATTGCCTCTGCTTCCCCAGCTGCTTGAACCCAAGGGACACCTAAACACTCCAACAGTTCAAGACACTAAAAGAAGGAACCCAAAAGGAAGGAGAGATTGAATGATGAATTATTAAATTCACTTATTAGCATGCATTTTCTCACAAGTGCATATAAAAGCTGCTACTGTTGCACTGCCTATACAACACTATATCAATAAAAGCACTACTTTAGCAAAAATAGTTTACTATAATTAACAGTGAAAATAATCAACCTACAGAGAGCTAAGTATTAATTCCAGGACTTGAACACAGCAGGATTAATGGTCACTACTCCACAGAAATCTTTACACTTTAAATAAATATTTAGGATGCTTTCAAAAGAAGAGTAACAAAGGAATACTTATCTTTGTGAAGCAATTCTGTTTACTCAAGCAGTAATACTGAACTAGACCAGGCATCTTCCAACAGGTGCCAGACTTCCCGAGAATAACAAGCATGAAAGTACAGTGCTGTCAGCCTTGTAAGACTGGACCACGGTATAAGACACACTGATATATATTCATATATACTTCTTACAAATTTCAGAGAAAATAATTCTTTTTAGAATTTAAGAATAAAACATGAATTGATATGTGCAATCTACTGAATCCATGAGTGTCTACAAATTCTAGTTCATAAAATTTTGAATAGATAAAAATTGTTAACAGGGGAGATAAAAAGAATATCGATATTAACACTATAAAAGAAAAATAAAGTTAAATTTCTGTAATAAATGTTCAATTATGGCTGTTGCTCACTACTAGCACAATATGCATGGGAACATATCAAATGAGAAAATTTTTCTGACACTGTCCCTCCTCTGCAACAATGAACACTTGCTGTAGGGTTCGACTTCAAAGGTGCATGTCCCCTCAAATCTCAAAATACTGTTAAAATTTGTTGTGTATAAAGCTGTGAGAGACTGAAATGTTAAGGGTTGGTGACTCAAACAATCTGCTGCAAAAGCAGCAGGTGCTTTGCTGAAGCCAGGTTTGCATGCCCAACCGAAGAGGAGGAGGAGAGTTTTTGGGTGGTTCTTCGGAGTTTTTGGTGGCAGAAACCTCTGACTTGCATAAGACAGAGGGGGTGTGCACCCACCACCAGAGGATGACCACGCGGAGCGCCCTCAGACTCATTTCTGGGGCCTTACACCTGAGGACTGTGCACGATCCATAGTGTTGCAACAGATAGTGAAAAACTTCTGCTGCCCTGGGGAGGTATCTGGGTGTTCCCACCTGAACCTGAATGTATATTAACCCACTGAACTTTTTGTTGTGTGGGCTTCCCTCACCCCAACAGATCAGGACTGTGACCATCACTTCAAACAATGCACGTCTAAATCGCAACAGTCAAGTCTGGTCCCTGGATCCACAGATGATGACATCTTTCCTCTCCACTATCTACTCTTATTCCTTCTTTCTTTTACTTTTCCTTATATATTTTGTTATTTTTATACTTTTATATTGTTATATTTCTATAGATAATAACCAGAACAGCTACGCACCTCCTTTCCATTGCAACCAAACTGCTCCAAAATAAACCTGCCATATATATATATATATACGCACACACATATATACACACACATGCACACCCCGGTCATTCAGTGTCTTTTCTTTCTAATCTGCCCCAAGGGATCATTAACAAGAACCTCAGTTACCTCACACCTTCAGGTGTAGGTGGTAACAAATGGTATTAATTATTTTAAGTTCCTGTATTTAATTTGGTTAAGATTTCTTTCTATCATATCAAAAATACTGAAACACAGCCCTCGATCCCTCACCTCTTTTAACATGGCTTTAAATAAAGATCTCCCTGTTCTGGCAGCTCCAACTTTCTTTGAAGGTCCATAGCGCATCTCATTCCTCTTAGTCATGGTGTCTGCTTTCAACTTGGGGGCCTCTCCCTCCATGACAAACACTAGTTTAATTCCCATTGATGTGAAGAAAGAGAACCGAAAAAATAGGTTTCTGCAATAAAGCAAAGCTGTATTATTAGTAAAGCCTGATTTCTTCAAACATTTTTCTTATATCCCTTAGCCTACCTCAGGAACAATCTTCCACTTCTTATGATTCTCTAGCCCCCAAGATAAACAAACCTTTTACCTACATCCCTGTCTTTGGTTGAAGTTGTTATACCATGAAATTGTAAACAGCCTGACAAAATGCCCAATAAAATACTATGTAAGGTCAAGAAAAATCTTTCTTGGGTGTAAAGATGTAAGCAAACTTAAAAGGCTTAATAAAAAAACCATTCAATATCCAAAGTCTGCTTCCAAACACATATCTACATTGATTCTTTTATATCAAATATTAATCCCAAATCTATCAGTACAGGTACATCAGATGCTGAAGTGACTGAATGCTGTAGCATTAGACAGACTTACAGATACCATTGCCATGCCAATTTATTTCATATGCAAGCCAGCATCACTGAGGGATGGAATTTTGCAAGGCATTAGTAGACCAAATATTTATTACAAGAGTAAAATTGAGAGCAATAATATCAAACAGCATATGCTTTTTCCAGTATCTCCAGGATCAATCTTTCAAAAGGAGTAGTTCAAACATTTGTCTCTTTGACTGACATGGAGAGACCATTACTCTGGATTTAATTTTGTACAGGTGCTATGTGCAAAAAGGGTAAGCTTTGGTCATGCTTCAAGCTTTATAGTTAATTATCCATTTGGGGTCATAAGCACATAATACATTAAGAAATTATTCTCAGAAGATGCCAATATTTCATATCACGTCCAATTCAATAGAAGTCACAAGAGCATGTAACACCATGCAGTAAGTCAGTATTCTTGAGATAACCAATATCACTGATCAAAAACTGTATATATTTTCATTTTTGTCAGCACTGTTTGCAGAAAACAGTGCTTTGAAGTTATAGTTGCTTAGACATGCTCATAACTCGGGTCAGTCTTTTAAATTTAAAATACATATATTCGTCACAGTTGTTCAAATGCCTGAAGGATGACTTAAACATATTTATTTCACCATGAGGTCGAACTAGAATTCACTTCAAAGCCTTTACATATGTAACATAAGTAATAACTGAATCAATACACTCATCATATGGATTTCATAGGTAATCTTAAAATTTTTTCAATAAGTAACATACCTAAATTATACAGTTCCAAGAATTTTGGCTGCAATAATTTATATGGATACCATACCTGAGATGTGGCTTGGTAACTACTCCAATCATCTTTTTAACTGTCTGTGCTTCACAAACCCACAAACTTAAATCAACAGCAAGTGTTTTTCCTTTGAGACTGCTCAGGTTGACAGGTTGTCTCACAGGCTCAAGGATTTGCCACAGATTAGTCACTCCCATTGTTCTAGCTTCTTTGTTGTCAGAAGGAAGGTTTTACCTGTGAAGACCAAAAAAAGTAAAATACTTTCAGAACATAACATGAAATGTGTGTAACATAATGTGAATGTAAGGTTTGAAAAAGAAATATATTTGTCATAATCAGTTCTACTTTTATGAGCCAAGAACACTTGCAATCAAGCTTTCTAAGTGTGTAGTGACTCCAGTTCACAGATGGTTTATAACTAAATACCTTCTTTGGACTGAACATCTGCATTACCAATAAGCTGAACACAAATAAAAACAAACTCAGCTGAGGAAAAAAAAACCCAATAAAAATTATTCATTTCCAAGTCTCATGTGTTCCTTACACATAAGCACAATCCAAGCTTTATTAAAAAGAAAAAACATAGGATTCCTGAGGATTCCTGATTTAAAGTAGGATCCACATTAAATTTTTTCCATTCAAACAGAGGTAGCTTAAAGCTACTTGAAGAATATTTTCAATCACAACAGAACTGACACTTTCCTTAGCATTCCAAGATGATGTTAGAAGGGTCAACACCCACAGATTCTGGTTTGGGAAATTCAAGTTGGAATTCAGGAAAAAATAACAGAGGGTATTGCAGCAGTGCTTGCTCAGAGGCTGCAGAATCTCCATTCCTGGAGATTCTTAACATCCAGCTGGCATACTGTCCTACTGCTTTAACCAATACTGGTGGAATCAGCAGTGATTGTCATCAAAATTCGGGAATAAAACTCCTTAACATCAATGCAGTATTAAGAAGCAGGCATCACTCTGTTATGGCACCAGATGCACAGGGGATGATTGCACACCTGGCTCAAGATGGTACAGATATTTATTAGCAAGAAATATATACATTCATCAGAAAAATGTTACATGTTTCCAAACAATTTGCTACTTTAGGTGGCCAAAGAGTCCCTAAACTGGACTGGGATGACCTGGTTTGTTACAAAGTTCTCAGGGTTCCACCAACCACCACCTCTTCTCAGTTTGAAGCACACTGAGCTCCTGAGGTCCCTTCCAACAAATGTTTTGACATTTTTAACACCCTGACCACAGAAGCACATCAGTGTGTTTGTATTGTGGTAATTTTGGTATTGTGTGACTGGCACTACCTATAATGCACGCCAGTTGAAAACGTACAACCATTAGGTGGTATATCTCTTTGTCTCAATTATTTAACTTACACAGCACTACTCTCCATGCTACCCCATCACTGGATTTTCCTCTTTTTCACTATTCTTCTGGTTTCCACCCTTTGCCAGTTCTAACCAAGGCCTCTAGCACATACTCTGCTTTCCCCCCTAACAATGCCAATCTATTCCTGCACTGTCTTATTTCACAAGGTTTGTCTCATGCTTATTTGTTTTCCATCTTCCTCCTCAATATTATAAGATAAAAATAAAATCTGACATGTTTTGTATTTCTTTCTTTTTGATTTTGACATTACTGTATACACAGAAAAATGAAAATGCTCTTTGAATAAATCATGGCTAAGTGACCTACCAGTGCTTGGAGATCTGCTTAAGACATGTGAGGAACTGAACCGTGTTCAATTCAGCAGTCTCTCACCTTTAACATCATCACAGTCTGTCAGAGCAGCAAGCCTGTCTTTGGAGGGTGCATTCTGTTATACTCTAAATCTGTTTTAAAGCAAGGCAGCTAATCAATTCCAGGTTGCTTTTAAATCAAGTTCTCACATAAAGATTTACTTTCAACAGAAATCACATCTCTAATCCATCTCTTTAACTACTACAATCATTCAACCTGATTTTAGTTGTATGGATACAGAGCATAATGTGTTGCTTTTGTTGTTATACCTCAAGCACATAAAATAAGCTAAAAGCACAAATTAAGCATGCAAATACTTGGTATAATTTCTTGAAGTCCAGGATGATCACTTTCCCTGATGCACAGGGGAGATATCCAAACCTTCCCAAAAGACAAGTGTGATATTCAGCTTCAGTGAGAGAACACCTAGCAAAGAAGGGAGATATCGTTCTGATATTGTCATTTGGTTTCTGCCAGTTTGCATCAATACAATTTCTTAAAAAACAACGGTGTTAGTCAATTACTAAATACTCTTGTGGAATATCATACGGTACTTAATTGATGGGAAAGACAAATACACTGCAAACACTTTATTATTTGTAATCTTATGGAATGCAAAGAAAAAAAGTATAAAAAATGGAAACAAACAAACAAAAAAACCCCAAAGGCCTACTTTTTCATTACGATAATGTATAGTTATTTGAGGACTAAAGTTTTCCATATCCACACTCAATATATATCTAAGGATGAGCTATGAAAGCCTGCAAGACCTACCAGTCTTTGCGTTTTTCAGAGTGTATTTTGTAAAGTAGTTAATCTGGATCCTTTATACAAATAGCTCAACTACTTCTAATACAAATTATCTGTCTACTCAGATTTTATTTAAGAGTTTCACTTACCACAAGCCCCCAACCTGCTCAGAGAGATGGCAACTCCCAAAGGAGGGAGAAAGAATTTGATTTATTTTCATATACTTAGAAATCACTGAAAATCATTAACAGTAAATATAAACAAACCAACAAAAAACCAAACCAAAAATAAGTCTCAATTTCTCATTAGGCCAGACTTTGTTAAAACTACACAGCTTTTATGTTTTTTAAACAATGTTTTAAGACTACATTCTGCTCTACAAAATTTTTCACACAACCAGAAAAGCCAACTACTTAAAAATAACTACAGAAAGCATTTAACGCTGAAATGTAATTCATACAGAGATACTTTCACACATTAGCAAAGGTTAGTCGAAAAGAGAGCCAAGCGTATGATTTATAACACGGGGGAGGAGGGGGAGGAAAAACATGACGGAGGAACCAAAAAAGCCCTCAACAGGTTTTTAAAAACTCTCCTCCCCTCTCTCTGCGCCATCCCAGCACAACTCTGCCAATAAACCTGCGCACCTGAAGCACAGAAGCATTTACAGATTCCTCCTCAAACTCCTACGGATTTCTCTCCCCTGACGCAGAGGAAACTCAGCAGCCGCCCGAGATGAAGAGTACCCAGACGCGCGGAGGAGTTTGAAACGCCCGAGGAGTTTGAAACTCCCGCCTCGCTGCGCCAGCGACGCCCGCGCACCGGGCCCACAGGAACAGGCGTGCCCGAGCACCCCGCGAGGTGTCCGGCCTCGGCTCAGCCTTCGCGAACACCGGCAGGAACGCACATCCCAGTGGGAGCCCCGACAGGCTCGGCTTTGTCCCGCTCGGAATGTGCGAGCGGAGCCCCCCCGGCGGCCCCGCCCCACCCCCCCGAAAATGGCGGGCGGGCTCACGGAAACGGCCCCCCCGGGCCCGCAGCGCGCACGCGCCGCGCCCGCGGCGGCTCTTCCGCCTGTCCCGGCCCGGCTCGTCACGCTCCGGTTCCGTTCGGTTTGGTTCGTCCCGCCCCGCCCCACGAGAGGATCCGGAGCTGTCCCGGGTAACGGCCCCGCCCGCGCGGCGCGGAGCAGGCGAAGGGAGGGGAGGCGAAGGGAGGAGAGAGAGGAGGGGCGGGGAGGGCGACCCGTGCGGGGAGAGGGTCCTGGCGGGCGGTGACCGGGCGCACTCCCGCCCTTTGGAAGGGCCGTGAAGGAGGGAGGGCGGCCGGGCAGCCACAGCGTAGCGGCGGCGGTGGCGGCTACTTCCCGCTTGTCCCAGTGCCCTCGGCACGGCGCCGGGGCGAGTGTCGCAAGTGGCTCTGCGGGACCAGTTCGGGGTCGGAGCTGCTGTTTGTCACCCGCTACCAGCGCGGCCACCCCGCCGGGCGTGAGGGATCCCCCTGGGGCCGTCAGGGCTCCCCCCCCGGGCCGTCAGGGCTCCCCCCCGGGGCCGTCAGGGCTCCCCCCCCGGGGCCGTCAGGGCTCCCCCCCCGGGCCGTCAGGGCTCCCCCCCCGGGGCCGTCAGGGCTCCCCCCCCGGGCCGTCAGGGCTTCCCCCCCGGGGCCGTCAGGGCTCCCCCCCCGGGTGCCCGCCCGTGCCGGCGGGAAGCGGGTGAGGAGCGGGAGCGGCGCCGCCCGGGTATTCCAGCCGCCAAGGGACCCTATCCCTTCTCTGCGGCTGCGGGGATCCTGCCAGGTCCTGCGGTGTTGGGAAAAGCAGTAGGTAATCGTGGGCTTCCGGGATTTCTGCCCCCTCTTTTGGCTCCCCACAGAGAAGGCAGAGCTGCTCTCTGTGCCGCAGTGCTGTTCTGGGCTCCTCAATGCAAGAGGGACATGGAGCTCCTGGAGGGGGTCCAGCGGAGGGCAACGAGGGTGACTGGGGGACTAGAGCATCTCTTAGGAGGAAGGGCTGAGGGAGTTGGGCCTGTTCAGCCTCGAGAAGAGGCGATTGAGAGGGGACCTCATCAATGTGTGTAAATATCTGGGGGCGGGGGGGGCGGTGCCAAGGGGACGGAGCCAGGCTCTGCTCGGTGATGCCCAGCGATGGGATAAGTGGCAATGGGCAGAAACTGATGCGCGGGAAGTTTCACTTTCATTACTGTGGAAGTGACTGAGCACTGGAACAGACTGGCCAGAGAGGTTGTGGAATCTCCCTCGTCCAGTCCTGTGTAATGTGGTCCAGGATGACCCTGCTTAAGCAGGGAGGTTGGGCCAGAAGACCCACTTGTGGTCCCTTCCACCTTACCCCTTCTGTGATTCTGTGGGTCAGGCAATGTTTTTCCAGCGTCTGATGGGATGGTACAGGCTTCTTATGGACTGGCTGCAAATACATTAGGAGAGATGTCATGAATGTCAAAAACACGTAGCCTAACATGGGACACTTGACTTGGACAGTCCTCAAAAATGAACAGCACCCCACTGCTGTTCATGATTTTGGGCTTCTGACTTCAGCCCTTTGAAACATCTGCCTTTAAGTTCAACAGATAGTGTTGTCCTTCCTTCATAATTATTAACTGCTAATTTGTAATCATTTTATCTTTGTGACTATTAAACAAATGCTGGTGCTATACATCAGCTAAAGACCACAGATATTTTCTTCCTCTTCTTCTGCCTTTTGCTTCCTCCCGTATCTTGTGTTCATCCTGCAGTAGGTCTGCTATGATGTCTTTGCTCTACCTCTATTTTGCCAATTCTCATTATATGCACAACAATTTCTTGTAATATTTTGTAGCAATCCTTTGTTTTTATAATTGGATCTGTCTTGCCCTTATTTGTTCCCAGTTATAGGTCCAGTTTTTATTCCTAACTGTATGCTCTTACATTCCATGATAGTAAAGTTCATTTTTTCATTAAATCAGTACTTTTGATTTGTCTTTCTGAATAACTGTTGGATTCTTGTTTGAATTAATAATGTTCATGACTGTCAGCACGTTTCCATTAACATGTCTTACTTTATATTGCAATATAACATGAATTTATATTTCAGTTTTT
Organism: Manacus candei; assembly: GCF_025592945.1. NCBI lineage: Eukaryota > Metazoa > Chordata > Aves > Passeriformes > Pipridae > Manacus > Manacus candei. The sequence goes on from NW_026138059.1 coordinate 887,787, forward strand.
AAATATGATGCCTGGTTTAAAAACACCTTCTGTTAACATTTGTCAAGAGTATCCATTGTTGGCTTCCCATTATTGTATTATGTGTCTTAAAATGTACTGGTGTACATTTTTGCCAGTTCAGTTGTTTCCAATATAATATTGCACACTTTAATAACTTTCAGATAGATTGGATCAGCTGCTTTTCCTTTGCCTTGTGTAGTTATTTCCAAACTCTTGTTAGAATTATGGTAAGTGGTGCTGAGACCGAAGGCAACTATTTTTTCAATTAAAAACTTAATGAAGAAAATTAGGGGTGTCTTGCTGCAAGGGTTTTGGGAGTAGTTAATGTCAAAAAAATGAACCTTTTCTGCCAAAAATATCAAGATGACATGAAGATAAAATTCAAATATGTGTGTCATTTTCTATGTTTTTATTTTTTTTAAATGTTGATTATTTCTTCCTTTGCCTTTTAAACTTTGTTTCTTGTAAAATCTTACTAGTGGATTCCTTGTTGCAGTCAGTTTCCTCATTCCTTTTGTTTTTTTTTATACTCCAGGAAGGTGCTATATCCACTGACATTTGTCATAATTTCTGAGGCTACTTTTTGCCTGCAGTTCCAGTTAAGTTTTGTTTGCAGTACTAACTCTTCGAAAACTTTAGGATGCAGATTGTTCTGTCTTTTGCCTTCCTCACATTTAGACTACATGAGTGAGTTTTCCTGGTTAGGTTGTTCTGTTTTGCACTCTCATGCTCTCTTTTCCTTAAATGTTCAAATAGTATAGCAATGGAACTGATAGCCCTGATCTTTAGTTTGGACATTATTAATTGCAACATTTAAAGCTTGTGTTTTCCCTTCTTTTTAGAGAAAGAGTTCGATGGAACAGCAGACTGACTGAATGTTTGTCTTCATATTTGGATGATGGATATATGCCAAGAGCGTAGAAGGGACTGTTTCCTGGTCTTTATTGTTTATGCATGAAGGCATGTTTATGTAGTAAACCGAAAGTAGCATAGCAAAAGGTATGTAATCATGAAGTGTGTTTTTTCTTTGATTTCTATGTGTGGTATTAATCTTCGTAACATAAAATGGATATGACAATTTAGCTGTAAATACTTCATGAAATTATTATTACTACTACTACTAATAACAACAATAACATAATTATTATTAGTAGTAGCAAAATAATAGAGTAGCAAATTTTAATGTCTGTTGTGTTTCTTATAATATATGCTCTAGTCTGTGATGCTTGGTAGTGTGAACTGTCTGACCTCCTGTCAGTTAAAATCAGAGCATTAAGCTGACACAAGTGAAGTGCTCAGAGAAGCATCTCTTTCTCCACAATAACCCAACCATACAGATCTGCATGGTGAAAAGGTTGGGGAACTTGCATAATGTAAAAAGAAAAAAGTTTTTTCTTGCATTAATTTTCAGTAGAATCAGAGCCTTGAGATGATTTATTATTTTGTTGCGTAAAGAGCTGCTTGAACTTCAGGGGATGGGACAGAATCAGTAGAGGGAGGGGGAAGAAAGACTGCTCCTCTTATGAGACACTGGATTATTATATTAATTATTGGCTTGGAGGAACTCAAGTGTGTGTGTACGGGGAGACACAGGTCGAATTTCACGAAGGTGGAATAGTGCCTTGTTCCATACTCCAGCCCCTTGGAGCCTCCTTGGGCAGCCCCAGAGCAGCTGTCTGTCACTGGACACCGGGAGCACTGCCCACAGCCCACCCTGGAGCCCCAGAGTGGCCAGTGGGCCAGAAGTCCTGCCTGGAGGGTGTGGCCACAAGGGGCCAAAGCAGATAAAATCAACACCATGTGGCCCTCCTGTGGTCACAGCCCTGCCATCTCCTGGTAGCTGGATCTATGCTGCATCTGGGGTGGTAGCAGTAATTTTTCTCTTCTTCTCTCTCTTTCTTTGTTTCTTCTCCTAATCTCCTTGATATTTGGGTAACTTAAAGCTGGATGGGTTGAATTTTGCTAAGTTGTGTGTGTTAGCATGTGCTAAGTCAATGCTTTGTGAAATGCTTTATTTTGGTTCAATATTGCCCTTTAAACCTTTACCAAGTTCCCTTATTTTCTAAAGTTTGCCAGTAAAAGTGTGTTATTTGACCTCCTGAGAAATGTGTGCGGTGTCTTCTCCTGTGTGCTCGTTCTTGAGGTATTAAAAGAACTGAAGGCCCTTTTAATAAGTCCAGCGAGCAGATTTTTGGAGCCTTGTATATTTTCAGAGTAAAACCCATTCAATGAACTCATAGGATGAGCCTTGGGATCTTAAACCTCTCCATTGCAGCACTAGTTCTTATGACTAAAGTTGTAATTCAACAGTCTTCATTTCACTAATTTCTCTGTAGATTCTCCAGGTTACTAATCTTAAAACATTTAAAGAGAGAATGTAGAGCAAGACCCACTGAGAAGCTCTGGGAGGGCCTCAGGGCTTTAACAAGGGGGCCTCATGGGATCCCAAGGCTGTGCAGGGCACAGCTGGACCCACTGTGCTGATCCATCCTGCTTTCTCACAGACCATGTCATCTCCCTCCAGGAGGCAGGAGATCATGTTAGGAACTGTTATACCTGCATGTCTTCTCTTCTGGATCACCTCATCTGTCCTGTGGGACAAGGAAGTGCTCTCTTGTTATGAATGTATCCATGACTAGGAGTGTTCTGGCCTGGAAGCCGTCAGTGTGTTTAGTCTCCACACAGTCAATTTGGTCTCAAACCATGACATGTGGTACCAACTTTAGGCATGCAGTGTCTCTAATGCTGGTCATTCTTTCATGCACCCCACTCAATTTTTAAAAAAAAATACTTTTTTTAATTTTTATAAATAAACAGCCTACTCTTAGGCCACAGTGATCTTTCTATAAGTCGTGGGTTGACCGTGGCCATGTTCTAGGCACCCATAGAATCACTAAGAGCTGGGAGAAGTCACACAGGCAAAACAAAACTCAACATGAGGATGGTACTAAAATTTATTACTAACAGGATAAGAGCTAAAGAGTGAGAAATAAAACAGTCTTAAACACACTTTCCAACCACCCCTCCTTCCTTCCATGTTCTCCCTCCTCCCATAGGGCAACAGGTCTTCCAGGTCTGCTGTCCTGTGGGTCACTCTTGCATGGACTGCAAGGGGACTTCCTGCTTCACCATGGTCTTCACCACAGGCTACAGAGGGGCCAAAGCTCTGAGTCCTTCCCCTGTTCTGTGGGGTCCCTCCCACGGGAAGCAGTCCTCGATGGACCTCTCCAACATGGGTCCACCCCTCCTGGGCCGCAGGTCTTCCATATCTGCTGTCCCAAAGCAGATATCTGCTGTCCCAAAACTTCCTCTATGGGGTGCAGGGGGTCTCTGCACCCCGTTGTTTTTTCATAGGATGCAGTATTTAACAGATGAGTTGCACTCATGTGGGTCCCCCACAGAGCCATGAGTTGAGTCCTACCCGGGAATAACCTGCTCCGGTGTGGGCTCCTCTCTCCACGGGCCACAGATTTTCCAAGAGACCCTGCTCCATCCTGGGCCTCCCACGAGGGTAACAGTCCTCCTTCATGCATCTACTTGTTCCCGCATGGGCTCAGCTGCAACGCGGCGGAGCCGTCCCAGCCTGTCCTGGCTCGGCCAGGATGGGAGTGGGGGCAGTACCTGCCCGTGGGGCTGGCCCGGCCCAGCTCGGCTCCGTCGCTGTGCCTGCCGTGGGCCAGGTGCCATGTGGCTCAGGCTGTGGCCACTGCCCTGGCCCAGGCCGGCTCAACTCCAGCGCTGTTCCTGCCCCGAGCTGGGGCCCCAGGGCCCGGGCCCGGGGGCTTCTGTCAGCAACCCCCCTGGCTCCAATTTCTTCTGCACAACAAACTTTTGTCCTTAAATAAGTTGTCACAGAGGCACAACAATTGGCTCTCCCTTGGCCAACAGCAGGAAGTCCCTCCTGTAGCCAGCTTTCATTGGCTCCACGGGGGGGGGGAACTTCTAGCAGCTTCTAACAGAAATCACCCCATGTAGCCCCCCCCCAGCTACCAAAAAAAAACCAGCCACAGAAACCCACGACAGTGAATGTTAATTACATTTAATGCCTCTGAATTTTGCTCAGACTGGTGATGTGCATTAAAGTTAGTTGCTATCTTTCTTAGAAGGGAGCTTGAGACAAAATTTTAGTACAGAGTTGAGTAGGAGAGCATAACTCCATTTCAGAAAAGTTTTGATGTTGGAAAACTATGCAAATGATTTGAATTTTAGCCTGTTTTGGATGATGAGCAGTAGCTGACTAAACTACTAACAAGTAAAAAGACCATGCATTGCATTTGTGTAAACAAGACCTTGCTTCTACTTTGGGCAAGTATGTCAACTTCCATTTGTATAGGCCTTTGGGACTCCAGGACTCTACATGAAAAATGTAATATGTACTTTTAGGGGAATAAAAACAGTGCCGTAAGCTTAAAGTTACGGAGAATGTGAAATTTTGATTAATCCTAATGCCTTTTTCAGTTTAATATGACTTTAGTAAAGCTTGTTACTTTTGCAAAATTCATTTCAGACCAGTCCTATTAGTGCTGGAAGTCTGTGTGTTATTTACTGATTTTTTTAGAGGAAATATATGCATATGTTCTCTATAGAGAGAGAACTATTATCCTTCATTAGGAGAATAACAGCATTCTGTTTACTGTGATCACACTACACTGCCTCGCATGTAAGAAACAGCACAGGAACAATGTTATGAGTCTGAATTTTCCTTTATTCTACTCCTGTGTGTTCCACATATAAATTTTCTAGGCTTTTGTCAACCACAAATAATTAATACATTTTCTTTTTAGCTGTGCAGCTTACTTTAATCATATCTGCATTGATGCTGCTGATCACACTATGTTAGTTTCTTTTTACCACCTGATCCTCAACTCCATTGCTAACCAAAAACAATTCTAGCAAATATTCCAAAGACTAATGTACCAAGGAAAACAGAGTTAAGGTTGATTTTACTGTTAATCAACAAATTCAGCTTGATTAGAATTATGAAGCTGTGTTTCTTTTGTTCTCATGCAACTCTTTCATAGTACACTTAGGCTTAAATTACCAATATTTCAGTTCTGAAAAAGTATTTGTGCAATGTTTGCTATGATCTTAATATTTCTTTTATCAAATTAAATAATTTGGTATGTCTGTGCTATCACCTTTGGGTATGTTTTCATCTAGAAGACTGAAACCTACAATATTTCATTACTTTCATTTTTCAGCACTCATGGGTAAGAGAAAGGAGGAAAGTATTTCAAAGCCTGGACCCCAGAAAAGGCGGAGACAAGAATACATAGATGAACATAGTGATGAGTCTAATGAAGAAGAAAATTTTGAGTCATCCACTGATGGTAATGCCTCCTCACAGCTGGTAAGTTGTTTAAAAGGTCTTAGAGGTGAAGGTAGAAGAAAAAGTTGTGCTTGTTTAAATAAATATCTTGGATGTAGGCTTCAGTAGAACAAATATAAAAGAAACTAGAGGTACTGTCTGTGATGTTCATTCTTACCTTATTTCTTTTAGGTCATCTAGTTATAACAGTTGATCATAAAATAACAATATTCTGGTTTTACAGAATGAATACTACTGAAGTTGTCAAGTAATCAAATAAAGGAAATGGATTTTTGTAGAACCATGATATATTTTGTTTATGTTTGTAGTAACAGCATAGAAAATATTTAAAACTAATTATTTACTAAAAGAAGCACCAAATACTTGTTTGTTTTGGATAGCTGACACTTTCAAATGTCTAAAAAAATCTAGTGTTTGAAATGCGAATTTTGGTGGAAATGAAACTTGAAAACAGGAATATTATTTTTTCTGCTTTTCTTTTAGTGGTCGAATTAAAATTTGATGGAGTGTGCTGGTTTAGAGGTAAACCAGCAGGGGAAATGAACTCAACTCAAAAGAGAGATTATAAATCAGAATAACAATTTAATAAAATAATACAATAAGTGCGATTATACAGACAAACAATTGGTTTTAACCCACAAAACCCAAATATATAACTCAGCACCCTGGGGCATGAACAGAGTGGTGTTCTTTGGGCCCCCTGAGTCCAAAGGGAAAGGAGAGGGGGAAACCTGTTGGTGAGAGTACTGGTGGAGTCTGGTCAAGTGTGGTGATTGCAGTCTGGTTGAAAAAAGTGGGGGTTGCAGTCCGGTTGAGGGTGGTGGTCTCAGTCTGGTTGAGGGTGATGAGCTGCAGTCTTCCTCTGGATCCCATGAGTGGTAAAAAGGTTCCAAAACTCCCAAGTTTATATATTCTCCAGTTCAGGCAGGAATGCTCAGTCCTTCCCTCAGAGTGGGGAATTCCATAAAAGAGTGTGAGGACAGGAATATCTTCCTATCTCTCAGGCTTCTTAATGCCTAGTTTATAGCCTGAGGAGTCAGGCTCTATGGGCAGAGGGTGTAAATAGTCTATTGATACCAGTTTCTGGGAAATGGCATGGAAGGCTATAGAATACACAGTTTTGGGTTACACCCATCCAGTGATGAATTGGTCCCAGCTGTTCTAACTAGGACATGGAGGAATTTTAAAAAATAATTTCTGAAATTGAAAATACTGTCTTGTGTATTATCCTGTTCTGTGTGTTTAGACTGGACATTAGGAAACATTTCAGACACCAGACCAGGCTTCTGTGATGGGTTGACCCTGGAGACACCAAGTATGCACCAAAGCTGCTCTGTCACTGCCCTCCTCACATGGGCAGGGGAGAGAAAATATAACGAAAGGCTCATGGTTGAGATAAGGGCAGGGAGAGATCACTCACCAGTTACTGTCACAGGCAAAAGAGATTCCACTTGGGAAAATTAACTGAATTTATTAACAAATCAGGATTTGAGAGATAATGAGAAATAAACCGAAATCTTAAAACACCTTCCCTTCCTTCATCCCTCCCTTTTTCCTGGGCTCAGCTTCACTCCTGATTTTCTCTCCATCCTCCCCTCCAGCAGCACAGGGTGTGGGGGAGCGGGACCTGTGGTCAGTTTGTCACACATGGTCTCAGGCGCTCCTTCCTCCCCAGGGGAGGACTCCTCACATTTCCCCTGCTTGAGTGTGGATCCCTTCCATTGGATGCAGTCTTTCAGAAACAGACTGATCCAGTGTGGGTCCCCTGCTGAGTGACAAGCCCTGGTAGCAAACCTGCTCCAGCATGGGCTTCCCGAGGAGTCGCAGCCTCCTTTGTGAATCCACCTGCTCCATCATGGGCTGCAGGTGGATCTCTGCTCCCCTATGGGCCTCCATGGGCTGCAGGGACACAGCTGCAGGGAAATCTCATCTCTGATGCCTGGAGCACCTCCTGCCCCTCCTTCTGCACTGACCTTGGCGTCTGCAGGGCTGTTTGTCTCACATATTCTTACTCCTCTCTTCTCTGGCTGCAATTGCTGCAATTGCAGTTTGCCCTTCTTAATTCTTATCCCAGAAGTGCTACCACCATTGTTGATGGGCTTGGTCTTGGCCAGCAATGGGTCTGTCTTAGAGCTGGCTGGCATTGGCTCTGTTGGACATCAGGAATCTTGGGGCAGGTTCTCCCAGGAGCCACCCGTGTAGCCTCCTGCCCCTCCCACTACCAAAATCTTGCCACTCAAACCCAGTACAGATTCCTGGAGGGGTGGTGAGTGCCCCAAGCCTGCCAGGATTTAAGAGGTATTTGCCAATGCCCTTAATAACATGCGTTAATATGGTCAGCCAACTGTGTAGAATCTATTGTCTTAATATTTTTGTTGTATTAATTATAAGTTAGTAATGGGGAGAACTTAAAGTTACTATGAGTGAGCAGTCAGCTTTGGAAACTTTTCTTTCTATTTTATTGCATAACTGCTCTGTAGCAAGCAACTACATAGTGTCATGAAACCCTTCTGTTTCCTTGCAGCTTGTAACCGTTGATGCTTTATATTATTCTGTCATTTTAATGCTCATTATTATTAAAATATATAAACTGTATCTCATTAAAATGCATAAGTAACTCTAGTTTTCACTGTTCATTCTTTAGACTGCTGGTGAAGTTGGGATAATTGAAAGTATCCAGCTGAAGAACTTCATGTGCCACTCAAATCTGGGGCCTTTTCAGTTTGGATCAAATATCAATTTTGTTGTTGGAAGCAATGGAAGTAAGTATTAATTGCATAATTTCTTTGTCAAAGAACACTTTTGTTAATAATTTAGAAGATGTAATGTTTATTTGAAAAAGAATTATTTGCCATCTTTTAGGCATGGACTTGGGAGCCACACAGGTCTATCCCACTAGGGCAAGGCTGATGAAAGAGTTAGGTCTTAAATGTGGAGATTTTTGCAAAACATAATGTAAATATAAATATTTTCTTAGCAAAATAAATTTATATTTGAACTAAATGTACTTGTATGTTTATTATTAAATACACAGTAATTGTCCAAGTGCCTGCAGTGCCCATTGCTAAGGTTGGAGGAGCCTCAGTGGTTGTACTGGGGGGTTGGAGTACTGGCTACTAGTTTCTAAATGCTAAACAAGATCTGAGCCACATTCAGCAACATCCTACTTCCTGATGGTTTCAACTTTCCAAGGGTATTCAAAATTTTCAGAATTCTCAAGTGCTGTTCTAATTAGCCTGGAGAAGAAGGGGAAGATTCCTCCCGCGTAGGCTGGCTCTCGGAGAGGGAAGGTAGGAGGTGTAATGGTCAATAGTTGCCACTAGGTGGCCCCCGAGGCCCAGGCGTGAAGGAGATGCTGAGCGCACGAACCAGGCCAGACTCACAACCAGTTCTGTCACATCATGTGAGCCAGTATTACAAAGTACTGCAAAATGATAACCTTAGCCCAAGCCCCAGAGGTGATGAACACCAAAACGGGGAACACATCCTGCGAGGAAGGTGTTGCATAATGCAACTCTGAGAACTAATGCAGTGAATCTGAGAGCAAATGAATCGACATTGTGACCAGCAACTATTAAACTGAATTATAATGAAAGCTTACAAAAAATTCATTTTAACACACTCTGGTCATATCTGTCATTATGTCAACCCTTTGAGCCCTGTGATGGGCACCAAAAATGACTGTTGTTGTTTAATCCCATCTGGGAACTAAACACTGTGCCACTGCTTGCTTACTCCCCTGCGTCCCCCAGTGGACTGGGGAGGAGAATCTGAAAAAGGTAAAACCTGTGGTTTGAGAGAACAGTTTAATGACTGAAATAAAATAAATTATAATAATAATTATAATAAAAACCAGAAAGAGAGGAATAAAACCCAAGATAAACAAGTGATGCACAATACAGTTGCTCACAACCATCCCATCCTGAGCAGCAATCAGCACCTCCTGGCCAACTCCCCCCGTTCATGCACTGGGCATGGCATTCTATTGTATGGAATATCCTCTTGGCCAGTTTGGGTCAGCTCTCCTGGCCATTCTCCCTCCTGTCTTCTTGTGCTCCTCCTGACAGAGCATGAGACCCTGAAAAGTCCTTGATTTGGGTAAACACTACTTAGCAACAACCAAAATGTCAGTGTGTTACCAGCACTGTTATCATACTGAACCCAAAACACAGCACTGTACCAGCTACTAGGAAGCAAAATCAGGACAGTAGGCCATGTAGAAACTATTATAGGAAAAGGAAGTGATATTTATACAAGCTAACTTCTTGTGAAGAGAGAAGTAAAAATTTAAAACATAAATTTTGAAAGAGACCTCAAAACCTTTCAGATATTAGGTAAATGGTAATACATGTTTGATTTCTTTGTTGTATACATGTTTTTAGTATGCTTTTAAGGAAGGAGACATTCCTTCCTCCTGACCTAGGACATACTGAATGCAAATTGCTAGATAGAAGTAACAAGTTTGGCTCAGCATGTTGGGTTATTTTAGGGAGAACCATAGAAATGGCAGATACTTTCCTAGTGTTATTGTTATTTTAAATGATTTTTCAATAAGGACAGAATTTGGACTTCTGTTGCATGAATATATAACCAGTCAAACAAAAATCTGTAATATGGGTGCACTGGAGAAGTTACAAGAACTTCCCTTTAAAACAAGTTCAATGCTTCTATTACAGGTGGAAAAAGTTCTGTTTTAACTGCTCTTATTGTTGGACTTGGTGGAAAAGCTACTGCCACTAATAGAGGTTCCTCATTAAAAATGTTTATTCGAGATGGAGAGACGTAAGTAAAACTTCTTTAGTTTTAAAGTTGCATATGCTGTTTAGTCATTCAGGTTAGCTGATGAGTTTTCTGTTTACCATCACTTTCTGCATCTTCTTATTGGATCCACCAGGCTTCAATAAAAAACAAAACAATGGAGACCTTATTTAAACGACCCCCCCAAAAAAAAACTACAAACAAAAAAAATTAGAAATTTTACAAGTAGTATACTGCTATTTCTGAATGTTGTGTTTGTAAAACCAGCTGGAAATGACACTGCAAACAGCTGTTCCTCTTCCTCTCCATCTGCTACTGTGAGAGAGGGACAAAAACAGATTATGGGTTGAGATAACAATTTACTGAAAAAAACCAGCAATGAGATAAGGAAAACAAACAGTAACAGCAACAATACTAATAACAACAGTGTATAAAAGAAGGTGATTACATGCAAAAGTGCTCACTGAGTCCGACTCAACGTGACTGCACCACAGCCCAAGCCTCACGGCTCCCCAGACAAAGAAGAAAATGTTGGATGAAAGTGTCTATATCCCCCCCCTTCCCCAAGCCTGGGCCAGTGAAGAAAAAAACCAATGGTAGACAGATTGTCCACACCCTCTCTCCCTGCCCAGGCTTGAGACAACGAAAAGCAGTGATGGACAAACCCCCCAAGAGGACTGGAGCCACCCCACTGCTCCACATGCTGCCTGCTTTCCCTGGAGGAAAGGAACAAAATGGCAGCAGTTCCACATCGTGTTCCCCTTTTCTTTCACCCACAGCCACATCCCCCAGTGATGACGTGGGTGGCATAGAATAACAATCCCACTCCCTTACAGCAGCTGTGAGAAAATAAGCTCTGACCTGGCTGAAACTAGGACACTGAACTAGCTAACATGGCAGTATGTCCTCTGTATTGCCCTGTTCTCATGTGTTACTTCTGCTATGTAATTCCTACCGAATAATCGAGTTCATTACAGAAAAATCCTACGTAACTAGTTACTGTTATGCAAGCAGCGAGATTAATTACTTTTCAATCTTTCTGGGGACGTGAATGAATATGCAATATAAAGACCTTGAGTTACAGATGGATATTTAAACATGCAGGAAGTGGATTCATGTCTGCTGTAAGAGCGGGAATAACATGTTCAGGGGAATCGATAACAAAAGAGGTTTAGGAGTTTACATTTACATAAAGCTGTAACTCGGAGTTCCAGACTTTTCCTTTCAGAGGTGCTTCGAGTAAATTTTTCGCAGTACCTTCCTTATGTGTATTAACCTAATGTTTCAGCATTCACTCAAGAAACAGAAAATAGGAATTCAGAAGTGAAAGCATATCTCATCTTTTCTCTAAGAATGCCTTAAGCATTCTGGTATAGATTACTTTGGTTAGGCTGTAGAAGCCAAGCAACTGTTTTCTACAGAAGCCAGTCTGAAAACAGGAGAACGACAAAAAAGCAACTTGAATCTGCAACCTAAAAATGGGTGCACTCAGATGGGAAGGGAAGGTGGGGGAAATCTGCTCTTCCAACTATTTACTTTTGGGTGTTGCATGAAGAAGGTGCAAACAGATAGTGTATGGCAGCCTTTCTGGATTTGTATCTGATATATGTTGTTCTCATTGGTACTATGACTGACTTGCAGTTTTGACCTGTAGTAAACCTGACAATTTGTATGTAAAATTAGAATGTTCTGATTTCTTTTTGTTAGATTTGAAATTAATTGCAGTTGTCTTTTTTATTATTTTCATGGTTTTTTTAGTTCTGCAGATATTTCCATAACTTTGCGAAACCAGGGCAGAGATGCATTTAAACCAGAAGTGTATGGGAACTCTATTATTGTGAATCAGCGCATTAATCAGGAAGGAAGCAGAAGTTACAAACTGAAAAGCAAATCTGGTTGGTGGTAGTTTGCTTTGTTCTCAGTCTTAAAAGTTCTTTAAATGTTTTCATTGCTTTAAATGATGTTAGTAAAGGATGATGTTATTTCATAGAATCATTCAAGGATGATGACACTGTCCATTTCTTGTGTGTTTACCTCAGACTAAGAATATTTTAATATGTCAAAAGCATTATGTATTTATTGATATATATTATATCTGATGTCAGGTTCTGCATTAGGTATTTTTTTTACAAAAATCTGATTGTATGATGATGGTGAACATAGTTCTTTTAATCTTTTTGAGGTTCTGTTGAGTTTGCTGATTTACCTATATTCTGTCACAGATGGTTTGTGAGGCAACGAGGGACTTGAATTAGAAGTCCTTCTGTGCAAATGCAAATATATTAGAAAAAAAACCCAAACAACCAGTGTTTCTCATTTAGGACTACATCCATGTTACAAAAAATTAGTCAAATTTTTTACATTGCTACACTGAACAACAGACTGGGGCATTGTACATCTCTTTACTTTGGACCCATTGGTATTTTTCCTCTGTTTTTTTTCCATTAGGAACCTTAATTTCTTCAAAGAAAGAAGAACTCGTAAAAATACTGGATCATTTTAATATACAGGTAGTTGCTGTGTTTAAATTCTGTGCAATTTCAGACATCAGCATGCGATATTATAATTCCCTCATTAAAAAGCAGTGTTTTCTCATTTCCTTAAATGAGAGAGGTTTATTCCTTCCATGTTATTTCAAAATCAAATGCATCAGCAAAAGAAAAATTGAAATTTATACCTCATACAGTTTAGAATAAGATTCTGTCCCAGGCAGATGCGTATTTGCTATCATCTGTGAGCCAAGAGTCATGTAGCTTGTTGATGAAAGTCCTTGCATAGGTTTCTTTTGTATCTGGAGGGAGTTTTTATGCTGATTATTTTAGTGTTTTCTGTGGAAGAAATTTGAGTGTGTTTTTGCTGCTTAAGTGGTTAATGAAAGATCAGGTAATGCACACGAAGTTTAAAATATTCAACATACTTAGAATTTCAAGTAACACAGACTTCAGTTAATATGTATTGATTTTTTTTTTGTGTAAACTTCTGTAAGAATATATGGGTCAATTCATTGCATTAAATGCAATACTTTTGATCAATTAAATAATGAGAAATACAACATTGGACAAAATTTCTAATGCTGATCTTGTTAAATAAATGGAACTTACAGACACTGTCTTTATAGAAGTCATCCTCCTGGAAGCAGCTCCTTAATTGATCTTGCTGTGGTTTGATTTTGTACTTGATGGAGTTGGATTTCTAAAGTTTCTGTTTGTTATTGGTTTTGTGTATTAGGTTTTGTATTTTTTTAAAGAGATGATAGGATTAGAAATCTTAATTTCTGAATCTTATTATTGAATTGCAGTACATGGAACAAGGCGATGGTTTGCTCACTTTCATGGATTTGCAGTCACATGATAACTGTTCTATTCAAAATAAAATGAAAGCGATTATTTTTTGCAGGTAGATAATCCTGTGACTATTTTAACCCAAGAGATGAGTAAGCAGTTTTTACAGACTAAAAGTGAAAGTGACAAGTATAAGGTAAGAAAAATAATTGAGCATTTTGACTAAACATTAGAATACTGATTTCAAATTTTTAGAAGCAGCATTTGGATGGAAAAAAATATCAGATTCCTTGATTTTAATAACCTGTGGTGGTTTAACTCAGGTAAGCAGCTCAATACCACACAACCACTCACTTCCCTTCTGTGCTTCCCTCCAGCTTGGGATGGGGTAAGAGGAACAGAAGAGTACAATAAAAGAACTTAAAAGGATGAGATAAAAATTATTTTAAAAAAATGTAGAGAAAGCTGGAAGGAGAGAGAAAGAAAGAGAAAGAAAACAAGAGACGCAAAAGCAATCGCTCACCACCTCCAGTTGGTAGACGAATGCCAGACCAGTTCCCAAGCAAAAGATGACTAATCCCCCTAAACCCTCTCATATCCCATTTTTTGCTGAGCATGGCTGCACTGGTGTGGGCTGAGATAGAGTTAATTTTCTTCATGGCAGATAAGGTAGGGCTACCTTGTGGATTTGTGCTGAAAACAGTGTTGATAACATGGAGATGTTTTTGTTACTGCTATTTTTGTAAATGCTGAGCAGTGCTTACTGAACACAGTCAAGGCTTTTTTGGCTTCTCACCCCACCTCACTAGCAAGGAGGATGGGGGTGCACAAGGAGTTGGGAGGGGATACAGCTGGAACAGCTGATCCCAACTGACCCAAGGGATATCCCAGACCATGCAGCATCGTGCTCAGCATATAGAGCTGAGGGAAGAAGAAGGAATTAGAAGACAGAGTGATGGATTTGTCTTCCCAAATCACATGATGGAACCCTGCTTTCCTGGGGATGCCTGAACACCTGCCTGCCCATGGGAAGTGATGAATGAATTCCTTGTTTCTCTTTGCTTGTGTGTGTGTAGCTTTTCCTTTATTAAATTATTTTTATCTCAACCTATGAGTTTTCTCGCTTTTACTTTTCCAATTCTCTCCCCCATCACACCAAGGGGAAGTGAGTGAGTGGCTGTGGGGGGCCGAGCTGCTGGCAGGGGCTAAACCACAACAATGAAGTTTCATGGGGTGGCATATCTGGGATCAACTGCCTGGTTGTATCCCTTCCCAACTTCTTGCACACCCCCCTAATGTACTCACTGGGAGGGCAGTGAGAAACGAGAAGCCTTGGTGCAACAGCTAAAATAGTAGGGTGTTGTCAGTATTGTTTTGATCACACATCTAAAATACAGCACCATAAAAGTTGCTATGAAGACACTTAACTTCATCCTGGACAGAGCCAGTACTCTGTCTGATTGTAGCAGTCATCCACTTGCACAAACAATTTTTTTTAAGTTTATTCTTTCTAAAGAGATTGATAAAATTAAATGTTAGGACACTGCTGAGTTAGTTCATTATTCAGAAATACCAGAGTTGCAAATGAGTGTTTTAGATTGCTCAAATAACCACCAGCACAGGGAGCAGCAAAAGAGCAGGTTTAATATTAAAATGAAAGCACGACAAAGTTTGTTGACGAGGTTCACTCTTCTGCTTACCTGGGTGGTTAAAGCACACAGAGGAAAATCATACTCAAACCTGTAATCTATCAAGCTAAAACTAAAATCAACCTAAAATGATCTACGTAGAGGCTGGTGATGGGAAAAGGGTAAGGATAAAAAGGAGTAAGGGAGACCTGCCCATTAAGTCACAGGGTTCAGAGTGACTTGCCAAACTCAGCCCCAGACTTGACCAATGTTTTAGGCTTAAAGGTTTTGGCAGCACTTAAGCTTGACAGCACTTAGACTGAACAGCACTTAATTGATAGCCTAATTTAAACAATTTAACAGAAGATTCTTATAGAATTTACTATAGCACAATGGTAACTCACTTATAGGCCTAATTTACTTAAGAATCTAAGAAGGTGACATTCATAATACATTTGCTAGAGCATATTCACACACCCACGGGCCTTAACAGTACGTACAAGGTGTATCTCTGAAAAATTCCCATCGAATTCAGGGAAGTACTCATGTTGGATGCCTTTGTATCATCTCAACAGGTTGATCTTTGAGGAGTGGGGGTATCAGCTCAGGCTCTGAGTTGTGAACTTCCAAGTAAATCTGAGAGCTCAGTGGCGCAAGAGGTGTCCCACTCAGAGGGAGATGCTGGTCACTGCCCACTAAGGTCCAAGAGAGCTCAAAGGGTCTCACTTAGGACTGCTGTTTATAGAGCTGCAAAAGAGTGGGCTTTAGTCATAGTAGTGTTCCATCCTCACCACAATTTGGGTTTGTAACTTACTTTGAAAGTTCAGTAACAAAAATGTCGTTCCACATGGGTTGTTATTCAGGCAAGAAAAGTAAGTTTCCAAGGCAGTTTTGTTAAAAACAGGAGCTCATCAGACAGCGTAAGTTCCTGGGAGCAGAGAGTGTTTCCAATATGCTCACAAGGAGCTGAGCCCAGGTGCTGTTCATCAAGGCCAAGGCCTAATGAGCATTTCTGATATCACAGTGCAGGCTGAGAAGGGGATGGAAGTTGTACCACCAGAACCCCACCATTTACTTTACTTTGGGTGTCATTCAGCATGCAGAGAGGTTGGAATGAATGGTCTTTCTGTGGCAATTAAAGTTCACTTAGATAAGGTGCTGAATCTGACATCTGCAAATTTTTATTCCTTTTTAGTTTTTTATGAAGGCAACTCAGCTGGAACAAATGAAAGAAGACTATTCATGTGTTGAGAAAACTCAACAGAATACACGTATTCAGATAGAACAAGGAAGAGAGGTATGTAAAAGTTAAAGTAATTATTAGCACTGATCTGTGCACTGTAAGAACTATAGGACTTGAACTGCATGGTTTTGATTTGATTAGGTCTTAGTGACATTAAATTTTACAAAAAACAAATCTTTCCAAGATTTTGCACTACATCACAACTTTTTGCACTCATGATGAACCTCTCCTTTTCTTTTTTAAGCGTCTTGAAGAACTTAGGCAGATTTATTTAGAAAAAAAGGAACTCTACAAAAGCATTGCATTTGTGAATGACATGCGAAGACGTCTCGAAGAGTTGAAACATAATATGGCATGGGCAGTGGTAAGTGTCTTGCTAAAATATGTTTATTCGTATGAAATGTACTTCTTTCTCAGTCTGTCGCAGACGTTCTGATACATGCTAATATAGGTTTCTTTTTAGGTGAGTGAGATGGAAAAAGAAATAGAGCCAATCAAAGAAGGCATCAAGGCTGAAGAAGCAAATACAGAGTTTATTCAGAAGGTAGAAGAATGGCAGGTACATATACAGTTTAAATCACTCTAGTTTTAATCCCTGCCTCAGAGATCTGTCATGTAGGTTTTCTTGGGTATCATTGCCTACAGAAAAGATCAATGATTTCAGGAGACCTTTGTAAGTCTTTGACTTCTTAAGACTTCTGTAGGTAGAAAGAGTAATTTTGTCAAATATTCATATTCACCTATGAAATATATATTTTTACAGAGAAATGCTAGGCATCATTATTGTGAATTTAGAATCAGAATGCTTTGGGTTGGTTTGGATCATCTAGTTCCAATCCCCATGCCGTGGGCAGGGACACCTTTCACTAGATCAGGTTCCTCAATGCCCCATCCAACCTGGTGTTGAACACTGCCAGGTATGGGGCAGCCACAGCTTCTCTGGGCAACCTGTGCCAGTGCCTCACCACCCTCATGGGAAAGAATTCATTCTGTATATCTAAATTTCCCCTCTTTCAGTTTGAACCCATTTCTCCCTATCCTGTCACTACAAAGGATGAAGAGTTCCTCTCAGGCTTCCTTGTAAGTCCCCTTCAGATGCTGAAAGACTGATATGAGGTCTCCACAAAACTTTTTCTTCTGTTCTCTGGGCTGAACAACCCCAAAACTTTTCAGTCTATTAAAACTTTTTCTCCCAGTTTTCTTTATTAGCATTTTCCTTTTCTAAAAGAATTTTTGTGGATTGGTTTGTTTGTTTTTAAGTATTTGTTTTACAATTGAGGCATTTTTGCATTGGGATGAACATGTCTGTGTAGTACTGAAGGAACATTGTCCAGACACTGGCTTAACTTCTTTTGATGTCATGTTACTTGACCTTATTGTATCAAGAGTCCTGTGTTTGAGTAAACCATGAGATAGAAAAAAAGGTTACCGTTTACTTCACAGATTTGGTAGTCTGTGGGTTTCCTGAGAATGTCCATTTATTAATTTTCATCTTTGCATGTCCGTAGTGGCAATGAAAAATTTTGCTCCATTACTACTTGTATATCATTCTCTTTTTTCACCAAAGGTAAAAGTGAATGAAGCAGAAAAAAAGTACAAAGCAATACTAGACAGATTAGAAACAGTAAGTGAAGAAGCACAAGCCCTTCATCCTCAGTGTATTTCTTTGAAGGCTGAAGTGCAAGCAAAAAGAAAAGCAGTCAATGAAATCGAGGTAGGCGAAAAGTTTGTACCAGTTTAAAGCTTTAATCTTGTCCATGTTCTACCCTTCTGTACTCCTGCATCTTTTTCTTGGCTTCCTAAATCCATAATGCAGCTCAAAACAGGTGGAATTTCCTGCCTAACTGGCAAGTAGTTTCTGGTCAGGGGCCCTGGGGCTTATATCTTTATATAGGTATTAATCAGTGTTAAACTTAGGTCAAAATAAATAAATAAATTTAATTCTTGAAAATCAAGTTATGTTTGTCTGGTTTGGTGCCGTTCGGTATTTATTTACTCAAAAGTGTAGTTCTTTTTGAAATGATTTCTTCTATTTCTTAAATTACTGTATCCTATTTTCTTCATAGGTGGTTTATAATCGTTTCAAAACAGAGTTAAAACGTCTGGGAAAAGACGATGAACAGCTGTGTAAACGAATCGAAGAACTGAAAAGCAGGTAAATACAGATACAGTGATGATGATGTATGTTTATTATACAGGTGTGAAAGCAGCGAGCTCTTCTGATTAATGAGAAAATCTGCAGTAACATAAAATACTTACTTAAACCTTACAGGGTCCAGTTAAATATTTGAATATTTCTGATCCTGTTTCTTTGCATGCCAAGACTTTGACTAGGATGTGATGAGGTAACTGGGTAGCAAAAAGGCTTTTTTTTTTTTTTTGTGATGATAATAGACATTTTCTAGCTTCTGTGATGTCGCAAAACAAATATGCCTTAAACTAAATGCAATAGGAATGTAAATGGAGAGAGTTACATGTGATTACAAATTAAAAAAAAAATAAATAAAAACTGGGATTTATGCTTTGTAGATTTTGTAAATGCACAGAATGTTAGACATAAATTTCTCATACATAAATCTTCTGTCTGCTACAAGTAATAAAGTTCATGTCATTTATAATTCATCAGTATGGTGTTAAAATATTGAAGTATATTCTTTTCTAGTGCTAATCAGGTTCCAGAGCCTGAAAAATTGGAAAGACAAAGGAAAATTGCGCACTTAAGGGAACAATTAAAGGCATTCCGTGACGAAGAAATAATGATTGCTCAGCAGATGGATCAGTTTCAGCAGGCTATATATAAGTGTAGGGAAGAACATGCCAGGGTCAGGTAAGTTATGCTTTTTGAATCTAACTGTTTTCCTTTGTTTTAAGTTATAGAGAGAGATCCCTTGTTGTGTACTTGCGTTCCCTGAAGTATTAGGCTCCAGTTCCTTTTTTTTTTTTGTCCCCTTGTTTATCTTAGCACTCGTTAAACTTTTTCTTTGACACTTCCATGACTTAATTGAAAAACTTTTGGAAAATTAAGAAAACTGTTTTGTCATTAAAAGTGAAAGTTTTTAGTAATTTAAAACCTGCTATAAATCCATGCTGTCAGTTTAATATCCTTCTTTCTTCTTTCCACTATCTGTATCTTACTCTCTTATCATCCTGTGGGCAGATTATGATTGAAATTTTTTTTGTTAGTTTAATACACTGGTATATCCTGATAGGATGGCACAAGATATGTAAAACATTATAAGAAAATATATACACTTAGGAGTAATTATTGCATCTCTAGTTAAGGCACATTCATAGAGGCTTTGAGGCAAGTGATTCAAGTACCAATTTAGTCCATACCCAAGCTGGAAAACCAAAGCACTCTGGCTTTGATTTGGAAACCCAAACTTGAACAGTATTATCAGAGGGGATTATGACAATGTCATTTATTGTCTTGAGGGATTTGAGAATTGTTGCTTATTGCACTTGGTGTATTAGTTTAAACATCTTTTATCAATTATTATAACCAATTCTTACTTTGTATTCTGTTGAAAGTCTTTTAGAAGACAGTGAAATTGAAGCATGTAATTAGAAATAAAATAAATTTATTATAATTTTTTAGAAATAAAGTCTTGTAAAACTGTTGCAAAGTAGTAATTTTCTCTCTTGTTTTTTTGTCTCATGTTTCTTGAAACTATGAAAATATTGTTGCATGTTCACTGTACCTAGGTGTACATTGAACTACTGACATTTTGATACACTGTGCTATTAGGAATTGAAAGACAAGGCTTTATAATTTTTTTAGTCCAATTAAGGCTCTATACTGAAAAAAATTTCTGTTCTCTTAGGAGAGAAAACGCTGATGTGCAACAAGCACTGGATGCCAAGCAGAAACAGCTAAGAGAGCTGAAAGACAGTAAAACAGATACTTTGAAAAGATTTGGACCACATATACCCGAATTTGTTGAAGCAGTTGAAACAGCCTATAAGCAAGGGCACTTTAACAAAAAACCTCTTGGACCTATAGGTAAGAATAACTGCTGAAACAGGCACATTTTCTCATAGGACTTCTTGTGTGGCTGCTAATGAAAACAGTGGTCTTTCAGGAAAATTATTTGTTCTTTAAGGAGTTTCAGATATATATTTTTCTTCTGTACTTCCAGAACTAAAAGTTTTATCCTGGTAGGTTATCTTTTGCTCCTGTCATGAACTTGCTGACATCTTCTTGTTTTTCTCACTTTCCAGCTGTTTGAGTTGAGGTATTTTATGTAGCTAAAATAGCAATCTTTCAGTGCACCCCTCCAACTCCCCCACAGCCCCAAAGCATCAGACTGCTGTGCTTTGGGTGCCCCGGTGGGTAGCACTATCCAGAT
Source organism: Manacus candei (assembly GCF_025592945.1). Classification (NCBI taxonomy): domain Eukaryota; kingdom Metazoa; phylum Chordata; class Aves; order Passeriformes; family Pipridae; genus Manacus; species Manacus candei. The sequence continues at coordinate 908,375 of NW_026138059.1, forward strand.
CTTAGACAGATTTTGTTCAAAGTGTCCAGTGGCTGACTTGTGGGCTTGTCAAAGTCCAGATGTTTTGGGTGGATCAACTCAGACAGACCCAGCTGAGATTTTCTTGGGAAGTTGGCCTTTATTTGTTTTCTGTCCAGCTCTGACAGTGGCTGCTGTTTTCAGTTTGTGTATGGGAGCAAAGACTTCAGCATATTCTGGATGTGAAGGCCAAGTATTAAAGTACGTGGCATTTACTGCAGAGTAAGAACATGTACTACAGAAGACAGGTGATAGATATAATGGAAATCTTCATGTTTAAGTTGCAGCATAGTTGTTCCACTGCCTTCATCCTTAAAGCATTAAATTGTTGATAAACCATCTTTGCCTTTGTACACTACTGCTGAGGTGCCATAAAATTGGTACCCTAAATGCAAGTTAGTAGACACCGGTCAAAAATCTTGAAAGAAAATGTAGGCCTCCAACTATGTGTACGTGCCTCTAGGAACAGAAATTATATATTTATGTTCTCAGGGTAGCTTGTCTGTTGTGGAGTTTTTTATCTTTTAGTCAACTTCTTAATTTTTTTTTCTGTTTGTAAGAAAGGTTTATTTTAGACTCTTAAAAAAAACCTGCAGCACAAGACAACAATTAGTAAAAATATCCTACTGAATGTTTTGTCGTGGAACACAGCTCCTAAAGCCTTGCCTCTTATGTTTATTTAGGTGCTTTCATTCATCCAAAAGATCCTGAACTGACCTTGGGTATCGAAGCCTGTTTAAAGGGCCTAGTTCATGCATTTTGCTGTGATAATCATAGCGATGAAAGAACTCTGCAGTTATTGATGTCAAAACATTATCCACATGGATTTAGACCTCAAATAATTGTAAATAAATTCCAGCATAAAATTTATGATGTTAGACCGAGGTAAGTTATGTTTTGAAATTTGTTGCTTAGCCTTCATGGTTCAAATTATTAGTTGAAAAGAACTATTTTTGATTTTTTTTTTTTTAAGAATCTCTTGTGAGTTTTATAAATGATATTTTTTCTTCTTTTCTTCAGAGCTGTTTATCATCCAGAATTCCCATCAGTACTGACAGCATTGGAAATAGATCATGTAATGGTTGCCAATTGTTTGATCGATGTGAGGGGTATAGAAAAAGTCCTGCTGATTAAAGTAAGGCTTTAGGCTCCCTGTTGGTCTTTAAAGAAACTTGTTTTCTCTTTGTGGAGCATCTGGAACCTTCACTGGTAGTGTCTGTAATGGATAAAAGGGGTAGAGCAAGTTTTGTTTCCCTTCCTGCCTGAGGAGAGGTGAGGACCCGGATGGAACTAACGACGCTTACTTTTTGTGGATTTTATTTTCCTCCAGAATCTCTTGTCCCAGTTTGTCCTCTGGCATTCCTACTGGAAAACAGGCAGCTCATGCTCTGTCGAGCGCAGAGCTGTTTATCAAGCGTGGCTGTCACTGAATGTATGTACAGCTGAACTTTCTAGGCTTTTCTCATGGCAGGAATACTAGATTTGTTATTCCCCTCCTGCCTTACCTAATCACTGATTTTCATAATGTTACCATCTTTGAGCCCTGCCTGAACTATGTCAATTGAATGTGAAGTATTGCGTGGAAGAACTGATGCTTCTGAATAGAGAACACTATTGCCTTGGACAAAGGCACTTGTGACCCCTTAGTCTGGCACTGTCAATGTTTTTTTTGGAACATGTTTTTTGGTAATGTTACTGACATTAAACTTTAATTGAACATTGTTTGATGTACTTCATACCTTGCTTTGGAAGATGGTTTCCTGTATGTTTATTTCACTTCTGACTGCTAAATACACTGTGCATAGTAACCTTTTGGTTAGTGGGGGTTTATTTCCCATGGCAAATTACAAGGGATTGATTAGACTACAGAATTTACAATGTAGATAAATTTGTAAAAGAATAAAATAAATGAGTTGCTAGACTTACTGGGTTCTTGAGGACAGAAATGTCTTGTTCAACTAAGAAAAGTAGATTCTTGACATTATAAATTTTTTTCCACATTCTTTCATTACTGTATTTCTTATTTCATTAGGAATTGAAATTACTTCTGGATGAGAGCATCTAGACAACTTTTAAATTGTTATCTTTAATTGTTGTTGCTTTTCTATTGGTATGATAAGGCCATTGTGTTTTTCAGAGCAACCGTAGAGCTCGTGAGGTAATGCAGTCCAGTCATCCCCCAGCAAACTGTAAAGAAGCTTTCACTGGTGAAGGTGATCACGTCTTTGAAAGACGGTATTACTCTTCCAATTACTCCAGACCCAAGTACCTTAGTCAAGATGTTGAAGCAGAAATAAGGTTAGCATCTTGTAATGTTGTGTTTGTAAAAACTGTACTTTTTGACATGAGTAGTGGAATTGCTTATTTCTCTATTTGCATGTACACTGCTCTCTAATCTCTCCATTTTCTTTCTGAGATTTACACTTCCCTCTTGAGAATTCTAGAAAATCTCTTTATTTCAGTGCCTTTCTGTGATAGGTACAAAGCTGCATTGTATCTAGTTATCTTTCAGCTTGTGACAAGTAAGGATTTGTTGTGCTGGATACTCCAGGAAATCTTTCTACCTTCTTTTTTAGTTTACAGTTGGAGAAAATGAGTATGGAGTCAAAGCTGTTTCTTTTAAAATCTAACACTTGAACAGTGGAGTCATAGTTTTCTGTAAGGGAAACCTGATTTTCCAAACCAAAGTTGTTAGCACATATGCTACTACTGGTTTCAAACTTTGCATCTGTGCTTTCTCAGGCTTTTGACTTCATTCATGGCAGGTATCTCACCTTTTATATTTTTAAGGTTTTTCTCTCTCATTGCTTAGTTATTGGTATTTAAAAAAGCAAAATGTACTTCAAAGATTGCAAAAGAACTGTCAATAAACAAATTGGCAACAATAGATTACTTTTGAGGCTCAGATTGTCTTAGAGACATATGAGGTAAATATTTTAATTTTAGTATTAATAGCTGATAGTATAGACTGAATTGAATGTTAAAATTAATTTCTATGAACTCAAAAGTTTTAAATATGTCTGTTAACTATACTTTCTTCATGTTGGTATATAATGAACTTCACTCAAAGATTATCTTAACTTTCTGTAGTGGTTTAAAAAAAACAGCTGGGAATTAAACCTCAAATAAGCCACTCCACTTCCACTCACCCCCCTCCAGTAAGAGAGGGCAAAGGCAGAGACTATGAGTTGAGATGACAGTTTACTGAAAACAAACAGCAATGGAATAAGAAATGCATAGTAATAGCAACAACCAGGACACTTTCAAAGTGTGACAGGAATTCTATTGCTAGTTTTGCCATGGAGAAATGATGTAGGCTAGTTGAAAAAGAGTGCATTTTTACGCTTTGTCTTGTCATTCGCGTAATTTTTGTGGTTTTCTGTGTGTGTCATAAATAATACCTGTGTAATATATCTCAATATCACTTTGTTTATAAAGTCACTTGGATAAAGAGATTGAAAGCAAAAGAGCACAGTTGACAGCATCTCAGCAACGTTTATATTCCATTGAAAATGAGATTAGGCAAAATGAAGATCATCTTTATGGTCATCGACGACACCAAAAAGAACTACAGGTAAAAATAAGAACAGTGTTAGTTTTTAGAAACTCATCAGTCTTTCCCTATTTCATTTTGACTTCTGCAATGTATTTTGACTGAGTGATAGTTTTTAATGTTTATCCTTACTTTTGTTGTTTGCTTTCCTGTTTTTTACATTCTTAATATACTCTCATAATTTAGGACAGAATGATAGGACATCAGTCCTAACATATGCTGTTGTTTCTGTTTGATATCTTTCTTTCCCTTTGTGCAAAATCTCACAAATTTCTACTGCTTGTTTTGACACTAATAGTGCACGGAGCAGACACTTACACCATATAATCCTTCTCCTTTATTTCTCTTGAGGCTTGCCTCTTCATTCCCAGAATCTTGCTTGTTGTCATGCTCTTCATATAGACTCTTATCCCATTTTGGTATGCTGGGACATGTCACATCTTTAAGTTTTCTTAATTTTAATTTCTTTAAAACCATTTTACAACTGTTAGCTTCCTTTTTGTGTTTTCTGGTACTCCTAGGTAGGAGATTGGGTACTGGAACAGGCTCCCCAGGGAAGTGGTCACAACACCAAGCCTGACAGAGTTCAAGAAGCGTTTGGACAATACTCTCAGGCGCATGGTGTGACTCTTGGGGATGGTCCTGTGCAGAGCTAAAGGTTGGACTCGATGATCCTTGTAGGTTCTTTCCACTCAGCATATTCTGTTATTCTGTGATATATATTTGTGGTGGCCAGTGATGCTCCAGGTAGGCAGTGTAAGCTAATACATGCTATATAAGGCTATATTCGGTAAATTACAAATAAGAAGCAGCAAAAAAACTGGCATGTGGACTGAAATGCTGAAGATAAATATTTGAAGAAAAAATAAAATGTATTTTATTCAATTCTTATGTTAAATACAAATGAAATAATGATTTTAAGTGCACATGACTTTCAGATCAAGTTATATCTTATGAAAATTAATTCCATAGGTAGGTGTGAAGAGTTGTCTTTTGTTAGTCACTAATGAAACTAAAAAAAATCAAATATCTTCTGTGATGACTTAAATGAACAAATGTGAAGTTTTCTCTTTAGTTAACTTAAGGATGTGTTTGGATTTTTTTCAGATAAAAATCAGAACAACAAATGGAGAAATAGTAGATCTTGAAAATGTGGAAGAACACCAGTCAGTGGACATCCGTATATTAGTAAGAATAGATTATCAAATTATCTCTAATCAGCATATGAAATTATGTCTTTTAATGTTGGCAGTGTTTTGAAATAAGCAAAGTTGGATGAATAGTCAAGAATGTAACACTTGCTGAAATTGTAAACATTTCTGTAAATGATTTTATTTATTTTTGGTGATTTTTAAAAATATTTTCCTTCTTTTTTCTATCTTTCTCTTTGATCTTGTGCTTCCTTTCTCTCTTCCTCTTCCCCTTCTTCCTTTTCTTCTTCTGCCTTTTTCTTTCCTCATTCCAGACGTGTAGTGCTGTAAGACTGTGGTTAGGGAGAAGTGACATTGTAGGTTTGAAGGTCAGAAGTGGCATCATCAAAGCATAGGTAAAGGCTACCCTGAAGCATAATTAATGCCACAGCACAGCTGCTCTGCCCTGAACCCACAGGTTCTTCCTTTGCTGTAGCTTCACCATGCACAAATTTCAAATTCATGTATTGCCCTAGGGAAGGACATGGTAGGATGATGGTTCCTTCAAAGTTCTTATTGTTATCAATGTGTTCTTAGAATGTGTGCAAAGTAGTTTAAGAATAGAGAAAATTTTTGATGATCTATTGTGATTTGTGTATTGGTGGCTGTGAATTTGAACTGTTGCTCTGTAATATGCTGATGTATAGATGGCCAAGATTTAATTCTGAGAATTATGCTGCTAATAGTAATCTTGACTGCAGTTGTTTCAGTTAAATTCCATGGCGGTTTCCCCTCTGTTTTATGTGGGATCAACAAGAGTCTAAGTTGACCAGATTTTTTTTTTCTTTAATCACATCTGGTGTTGGCACAAACTCACCCTTCTTTTGGTAGTCTGTCTTTCAGTGTGTATACACACATGTGTATGTAACTAAACATTTCAAAATTTATTCAAAAAGTAAAGGATCAGTACAGATTCTGAAAGCTCTTACAGAGTTTCTCTTTTCCAGAAAATCTAATTCTGTTGGGTTTTTTTTAAAAAAAGTATATTATTTGATGAGATGGAAGATAGTTTATTAGTTTTTTGTAGGAGAATATCTTCCTCTTTAAAAATTACTGGACACTTGCTTGTTCAACATCAATGTTTTTACAGTTGATTTCTGTTAATGGTCCTATGCAGCTGTTAGATTTATGTATTTGCTTCTCCTCATTCCTTTCTTGGATTTTGGTTTTTGTGTTTTCTGTGCTTTCTGACCACTACTATGGATTAATTGCTCTTTTTTCACTTGGTATTGATTTTCATTGCTACCTTGATTTAACAGTTGTTTGATTGTGAAGAAGACTCAGCAGTACAAAGTTTCATTTACGTATTTTTCCCAGGTTTTGCAATATTTGTCTTTGTGAATCAGAAAGTATGTATGATGATAATTCCTTAGGAATGGTCTAGTTTTCTAAATAACAACAACAATCCACTTACTCTTCCTGTATTCCTTTGTATACTGTATGTACATATTCTGTCATGGATCCTGAAGGAAGTTTCCTTATTCTTTTCATTTTTTTCATCACAACTCCCTAATAAAGTCCTTTATAATTATGAAATTCCACTTTTATTTTGGAGTTTGATTTAGTGGTCTCCTACAAGATTTGTCAGTCTCTTCTTTTAGGCTTTCATGACAATTACATTGAGCTGCTCATGTTCATATTAGAATTTTAGAGTACTTCATGTAATATTGTACCCTGATAGTAAAATTAAAATCTGATACAGTAATTTACAAATGTATGTTTCTTTTTATTATTCCTCACTTTAATGTATTTTGACAGCAAGATGAAGCTGAAGAAAATAAGGCTAAGATGGAATCTGTAAAAGAAGACATGCAACTACAAAGCAGAAAAATGGAAGAACTGAAAAATATTCTCCTGGAAGCTGAAAAAAAATTAAAAGAAGTGAAAGAAAAAATTCATGAAGTAGAAGTTGTTGCTGGTCCAATTAAGGTAATAATAATTTCATATTGTATTTTTTAATTTGCTCCATTTGTGTGGCAAGGAGAATGAGGTTAAGAAGAGGTGAGGCAGGAGAAAAGATCGTACTGCTTCCTCATACACTTAAGGTCTGCCTATAAAATGGAAATGGAGCATTCCATCTAGAGCATGTTGAGAAATAATCTTGGCAATATTTTGAAGGTGATGTTGGTTGTTAAGTGTAGTTGCAGTAGTGTTTTATGTTCAAAGAGAGTTCATTTCCACGTATCTTTAGCCATGGAGTGAAAAGGAAGGAAACATAGTTTCCTTGGCTTTCCTTTTTTGTGCATCAGATTTGCTGGTTTGGCTTGTTTCTTTCTAGGAAGCCTTGGCTAAGAATGTTCATAACTATTTATTTCTTGAAATAGCATATGAAGTGGTTGTTATTCTATGAAGTTGCATAATCCCAGAAGGTACCAGTACCTAGTTTTAATTATTCAAGACTACAGAAGGCACCTGTAAAAGGCAGAGAAATACCGAGACTGAAGACAAATAGCAGAGTGGTGACATGGAAAATGTGATATTGGCAAGAACTAATGGTTTGAAAATGGAAAACAGAAATAAGAGTCCATCACATTTACAGTATTGTAAACTTGTAGAAGGATGGAATGAGGAAAAATGTAGAAGGATCACTATCCTAATTTCTTATATGTCTCACTTAAACTGTATATTGCTATGTAGTCAGCCCAAATTAAAAAAGTAAGAGCAAACAAAAAGAGGAAGGAAACAGGTCAGGAAAGCAACCAATAAATATGTTCTAATGTATCTAATATGGAAATTCTAGAGATATGATCTATTTTAAAAGAACCACTGTGTAAGAAAAGAGAATAGACCTATTCAGAATATGAGAACATTATTATTGCTTATTATTTGGAACACTGAACACAATAGAGGGCAGCTCAAAAATTCCTGAAAGGGTTTTAAATTAGATGTGTTGTTAAGTGTTCTGCAGTTGTTTAATAACCTGTAAGTTGTGGCTTTAAGATAGGATTTGAAAAAAGTAAGAGCATCTATTATTGTTGTTGGTGTTTGGTTTTCTTGTTTGTCATTTTGGGGGTTCGGAGTGGGTTTTATTTGGTTTTTTTATTTGGTTTGGGTTTTTTTTTTCTTTTTGATTGTTAAGCCATCTAGTGGACAGGGACGAGGAAGAAAATTATGCCTTAATTTATTTCATTCTTTGTACCTCTTTACTTCTCTGGAAAGATATATCACTTCAACAGTATCAACACTTATATAGTATAGAAGTTGCTGGTGAAGAGTCTGGAGCACAGTTCCTGTGAGCAGCGGCTGAGGGAACTGGGATTGTTTAGTCTGGAGAAAAGGAGGCTCAGGAGGACCTTACCATGTTACAACTACCTGAAAGGAGGTTGTAGAGAGGTGGGGCTCGGTCTCTTCTCACAGATAACAGAGGAAATGGCCTCAAATTGCACAAGGGGAGGTTTAGATTAGATATTAGGAAAAAAATTTTCACAGAAGGGGTGGTAAAACAGTGGAACGAACTGCCCAGGCAGGTGGTGGAGTCACCATCCCTGGAAGCATTCAAAAATGTGTGGAAATTGCACTGGAGGACATGGTTTAGTGGTGTTTATGCTCGTGGTGCTGGGTTGATGGTTTGACTTGATGATTTTAAAGGTCTTTTTCAACCTTAACTATTCTATAATTCTATGACTTTATATTACAGGTATAACAGGACACTGAATTTTCACACAGAAATGCAGTTCTGGCTGATGTCTTTACACAGTCATCAGAAATTCTGGGTAGAATGTAGTGTAAAAAATAAATCTATATTTTTGAGTTTTAGGAGAAAGGATGGCTTTTTTCAAAGAATAAAACATCACTTCAAGATATGATTCCTAAAATCATTGCATGTATTTAACATGTCCTTGTCAGAATTGAGTATAGACTCTCTGATAAGCTGCTGTTAAAGCTCCTGGACTCTAGAAGGAGTAGTCTTACTGAAAGGAAAATCAATTAGACTGTGTTAAAAACAACCTGTGATAAGTCCATAAACATGTGGAGAGATTCTCAGGAATCTACCCCAAACAGCTCTCATCATGATTTGTTCCAAACAGGATGAATTAAATCAGGCTGAGTCAGAATTGGAAAGCAGTAAACGCCATTTGCAGCACTATGCAGACAAACAGAAAGAACACTTGGCTTGCATAGAAAAGCTCAAAGAATTGCTGGCTGCCAAAGAAAAGGAACTAGAGGTATGTGTGGGTTTTCTTTTTTCTTTATTGAAGTTAGATGGTCATGATCCTTCTAATATTTAATAATAAATCATTCCAGTTGTGTGACACACAGACCATGTTAATACTCAGCTACACTGAGTATTCTCTCAGGTATGTTGTAACCTGACTGTCAAAATCAAGTAGAAGTAATTTTGTGTAAGTGAATTGAGGCCTCTTTTTTTCTGGCAGGACACAATTTCTGTCTTCACAGATAAACTAGAGATTATCCATCTAGGACTATTTCTTCTTTTTTTTGCAATGAGAAGATAAAAATGACTTAACCTTAAAATTTGCATTTTAAGTTAAATTGAATAATACTGTTCTGGTTTCTTGGATACTATGTTGTTCATTGTACAGACCCCATATCTGATCTTTTGAAGGCTTAGCTAAGCTTTATTAACTAACTTGGAAATGACATCCACAAAGCCTTTTGGAAGACTATTTAATTATGGTGATTCCATTCCTTATTTATCTGTATTAGCTAAATAACTGTGATATTATCAAAAATCTCAGATGGATACAGTTCTTGGCACTGAAATAACTATCTACCTATAAATATCGTTAATAAAATTGTTAACTGGGTTTGCTGTGATGAATACACAAAGAACAGCACAAAAACATTGTCTTGCTTGGAGACCATGTTTTTCCATAGCCTAAAATATTCGTTGCTAGGACTAAACAGATCTTTAAAAAAATGTATCAATTAGTTGAGCTTCAAACATCACTTTAGGAAAAAACGGCGCAGGCCAGGCAAATCTACTCGGAGCGCATCCAGGTCAGCAGGACTGTTAAGAGCCTTGATGCAGAAATGAATCGCTTCAGAGAGAAGATAAAATCAGAAACTAGTCTCCATGGAAACAGAGAAGAAATAATACAGTAAGTCATCTTAACTGTGTAAAGTTGTTCAGGTAAGATGGAAAAGAGAGGGGAAGGAAGAGTTTTCTTAGTGACTCACTGTGCATTTATGTGTGTTTTTAGTACTTAAGCTGTGTGTGAAGGTATGGAAGTGTGTTGTACTGATTCGCAGTCAACCAGTACTGAACAGATTTAGGAGTACTGAAAAACCCTCCAGTGATTTTAAACAGCATCTGTACTATATATATGACATTACCAGTAATTAGGTACCCTCTTAGTGTTCAGAAGTATCCCAGTTATAACTACACAAACATAACTCACCATTGTTCTCTGATGCACTGAGTGTTAAGCATACTTCTAGTTTGAGTAACTAATGCACAAGTTAGAAAGTTACTTGATGTTTTGAATACAGTATCTTGCAAGGGAGAACTCCCCTCAGATATTCTTGAACATGGGGAACCCAATCATTCATTCTCCTTGATGCCAGAGTTTATTTTCAAAAGAATTAAAAATAGAAATAAGATTTAATTTTTGACCATTTTTTATTTGTTAGCAGTGTCTTATTTGACAATCAAATGCTTTTAGATTTAACATAAATTCTTACAAATGAGTTTTCATTTGAATATTTTATCAAAATGATTTTCAGCATATACAACAATAGCTTAGTTTTAATGTAATGCATGCTAACTAAACTTTCTGTTAATCAAAACAGGCAATTTCATGATGCAAAGGAAAGATATGAGGATGCAAGCAGTAAAGTAAAGAATTTAAAGAAATTTTTTAAGGTGTTGGAAAGAATCATGGCAGAGAGGGTCAAAGCATATCAGCAATTCCTACGGTGAGTTAATTTTACTGTAATTTCAGGTTTCAGACAAACTGACATCTAAGTATGTTCCCATATTTCAGGGTGAAAATTAAAGAGCAGACCAGTGAGAATGCACTGTCTTTAGGCCAGTGTTCACAACAATCTTTGTAACCTAAGCTTGCTCTCAGTTTCAGTCCTGTCATTCCTGACAGTTTAGAGGAAGCCTGGACTGGCAGCTGGAGAAGCAGTGTGATAGTGGAGGCTTATTTTGCTTCACACCAAAGACCTCGACTGTGCTGACTTCATCCAAGGCAGCTATGTCTGAGTGCTGATTTTGGTCAGTAGAATATCATCAGTGTTCTAGAATTGAAATAATCTGGACTGTCACTCATTTTTATTGAATACAATTACTGGTCCTGAGCTCACATAATTTCATTGTGGGCCAAGCACTCTTCCTCTGCCATATGCTGAAAAAATTTGAAGATCTCTATTCAGATTCTATAATTTGACAGCTTCTTCTCCATGCCGGGAGTGCACCTCTTCTTTCTTGCTTCAGTTCCTTAGTATCCTATATGTATCCATGAAGATTTTGTAGTGGCCTCCCTTTAAAAGGATTGATGGTCTCTTTTCCAATGCAGCACTTCATCATCTATCATTCCCTTCAGCAGAAATTAGGGATATCTTTGTTCGCTCTGCATTTTTGTACTTTTTGATCTGGATTTGGGGGGAGGTGCCAGTATGATCCTGACAAATAGTGATGATGAGGAGAATCCCAACCTTTGCAGGAAGTACAGAGATAGTAGTGGGCAAGATTTACTTGCAGAATCTGGTACTTGCCTTATGGTGCCCACATATGTCAAATTGAATCTTAGTCCTGGTGCCCAAGGTTGAGCATGAATCCCACCTTACAATGTGTTAAAGAACCATAGTTCTTTCTTGGAGGAACTGTCATGTGTTGTCTATTGAGCTAGAATATGCTAGAATTGAGGGGGTGGGCAGAGAAATTAATACACAACTCTCTTTAATTCCCAGAATCTACCAAAGACCATGTAAATTCCTTACTGTGCAGTCCTAGTACTGCATAGGGAAGCAGTGGAATGTGGTAATTGTCTGTTGAAGTTCTGGAAAAATGGTGTAAAAAGCTTTCAGTCTATTAAAACAAATTCTAGAAAATACAAAAATGTACATCTGGATTTCTTACCTCCTTGCTTTGTGTCAGTGATTCTCTGCAGATGTTAAGGATTGAATGTCACCCACTTAAGAGCATAATTGATTTGGGGAAAGTGTTATTAATGGAGCAGGCCTTAATACTTAATGATGTGGGATTGTTGATAAACATCTGTTGTCACTTTTTTATGTATTGTAAAACTTGCTGACCTAATGCTTGTTTGCTTGATTTAAGTATCCTTTCTATACGGTGCAAAAGCAGCTTTGAGGGATTATTGCATGTTCGAGGTTGCTCTGGAAAAATACTTTTTGATCACAAGAATGAGACACTTTCCATAACTGTAAGTTATTTTATATAATTTCAATTATCATAATATGTAATTAATTATTACTTTTTTTGATCTCAGGTGCTAGGGCTTGTATTGCAAAGGATAGAATAAATTGTTCTTCTCTCTCCAAATTGTGATACAGTAAACTGTAGAATGTTGTTGAAAACTAGCAAAAATAAAAACCATTGCCATCTTAAATGGGTGGGGTGCTAGATTACAGGAAATAAATTTAGATTGTTGTCTTGTACCAAGGAGAATTCACTACTGAGTCATTTTAGAAAGTCTTTCAAAGTAACTCATTCCTGTTTCATTGATAGGAAGTTCACCATTATTTGTGTGATTGTGTAATGGCTCTAGTTGTTATTTAAACAACTTTTAGTGACTTAAAGCTTCAATACTGTGGGGGGTTTTGTGTATCTTTTAACATACATCCCAAAAACTCATGGGTTTATATACTTTTATTTCTGTGGGAGACTTCAGTTTTAGGAATTAAGGGGAAAAATGTGCAGTGACAACATAAATACGTGTTGTTGCAGTCCTAATTAAACAGGTGTAGCACATGTATCTGAAGACTCAAACTCAGTCCATAAAATATCAAATCATTACCTGACTTCATCGGAATAAGTATTTTTAATAGCTAATATCTCATGTTTCTGACAATAGATCTATATTTAGTCAAGGAAGGTAAATTGCAAAAAGAAAACAATTCCCCCCCAGAAAAGATCCCACTCCAAAATAATTCTTCTTTTCCTGCTGAACTTGTTAAAGGCAATGCAATTAACAGGACAAGAAAATGCCTAAGTTTTATCTTCCAGGAGTGCCACAAGATGTCATCCTAATCAATGGAACCAAAGGGCTGTTCACAATGTTTCATGCATTCCAGTAAAGAAACTCTTCTGCCTTTAAAATTCCACTGTAAATCAATTACCTGATATTCTGTTGTAGCTGGTAACCATTGGATTTTACTGTAATGTAACTACACTAGTTAACATTTATGAACCATTGTTTAACAGCTATCAAAAATAGAGAATTGAATAAGAAAACACTGGCATAGTCATTCAGTCTGTATTTTACTGTGATAGAGGAAGTTGCAGTGATCCTAGAAATGTGTTATTAAATGGTTAGGAGCCATCCCATTCCAGAATGGCAGTTGCAGTGAGTTGCAGAAAATTGTTCTCAGGTGATATGCTCATGTATAATGTATTTGCTGTTAAAGTTATGATTCTGTTAGTAAGTCTCTGTCTCATGTCTAAAAATTGCTTTAATATTTTTATTTCAAGGTTCAGTTTGGAGATGAAGACAAAGCTTCCCTTACTGATTTGAGAGCCTTATCAGGAGGTGAACGTACCTTCTCCACAGTTTGTTACATTCTTTCTCTGTGGAACATCACTGACTCTCCTTTCAGATGCTTGGATGAATTTGATGTCTACATGGTACACTTTAAACTTAAACTACATCTCCTACTACGATTTATATAAATTAGTCAAATAGTTGTATTGTTACTTGTATTTGGTTAGATTTTAAACCACCACTGGTAACTGTAAATAATAAAAAGCCCCAAACCAATATCCAAGTTCCCCAAACCGAAATTTAGGGATCTTGTTCACTTTGTTTAGTGTCTTTTGAAGCTTATTTTGTTTCTGAAGTTGGTGCCCAGAGATATGAGCAATTCTGTTAATGTACATGCTCAAACCTTTGTTCAGCAAAAAAATCATAAATCAGCTGTTACTGTGTTTGTCACAGGTTGCCTCTGCATTTTGCTGTGCCTTTCTGGGCTTGGCATGTGGTTTCTGCCAATTTTGAGATCAATGTGGGTTTTTTTTCAGAGCAAGTATAGCAATTGAGCTCACTGTTGCTACTCAGGAAGTCATTTTATACTTCATTTAGTAGCATCTTTCTAAGATGCTGAGATGCAGAATAATAATAAATGCTAAGGTCATCTAAAACTGGTAAATCGTATTTTTGTTAACAGCATCCCTGGATAGGACATTAACCAATTTTTAAATTTTTTTTAAATATGTATTTGCTCCTTATTAATATGCAGGGTGGTATTGTTTTAGAAAATAATTACTTCTATGAAACAAAGAGTTGGAAATGCATTATTTAATTTTGTCTTCAGTGTCAATCACCTATTTACTGAGAATTACAGACTTAGAGGAGAAAAAAGATAATATACTTCACATATAAAGAATTTTAGAGAGAGATCCCTAGTTTCATGTGGAACAGTTACAGCAGCAAAACTTTGTTAGTCTCTGCTAGAAACAGCTTCCCATTGTGCATCTCTTTCAGCAAAGCCTGATGCATAAGGTTGAGTTCAAAATAGATGATAATAACAGTAATAATCCTAATAAAAACAAGCTCCATAATGTCTTAGGTTTCATGCAGCTCCTAAATCCTTTCAGGTATTATTGAGGCAGAATTTTACCGGAAACATTATTCTATTAAAATACATTTCATCTCAGCATATCAATAAAGTAAGAAGTATTACATGTATATCAAAGCTGATAGAAAAACAGTGAGTAAGGAGTATGTGATTATTCTGATAGAAGCTTTCCATTGTCCATGGATACTAAAAAGTACAGTTTAAGAATTTCCCAGACTATAATTTGTAATTTTTAGAATTTAACCCTAATGTTTCTCCAGCTTAGATGTTATCAGACTTTTCTTTAGCAAACCTTTACTGTATAGGAATTAATTCTGGTAAGTGTTCCTAGAATCATATTTTCTGATGTGTTTACTATGGTCAACATTACTACCTGATAAATCTTTTGTCTTTAGGACATGCTTAACAGAAGAATTGCCATCGATATGATTCTGGAGAGGGCTAATTTTCAGCAGTATCGACAGTTCATTTTGTTCACCCCCCAAAGCATAAGGTAATACCATGGTGTTTTATTTTGTGGTAGAAAAATTACAAGGAATTACTAAGTTCTCTTGCAAGAAGTGTAACTTGAAAAAATTAAATATGAAGAGAAAGAAATTTTGCTTTTTGTAGCAGTAGAACATCAACAATTAGGCAGTTCAGTGCTGATAGTTCTTGGAATTTAATATTTTTTTTTACTCTTCTTTACCTAATGTCTGTTAATATGGTAATTCAGTGGGACTTGAATCAGTTTATCTGAAGTAAAACAACTTTTTGAAATGTTTTATTTTGTCAAGCAGGCTTCTTGTTGTTTAGTGCCCTGTATGTCCCTCTCCCCTCCCTACTAATGTAGTATTAATTTTTCTATTAATACTTCATTACTTTCAAGGTGTTTGTCACTGGAGTTTATTTTATTTTATGGGTTTTAATATTGCTGATCTAGAGACTCATAACTTACACCATGTTTTGAATTTTTGATCTAGTAGATCAAAATTGTTCCAAAACCTCCATAAGTCCCTGGTAAAGCCATGCCCAGCTCAAGGGAACAGTCACTGTCTAACCCTGTGCAGCTAACTCCTCCCTGTGAACCCAATGTAACCAGTGAAGCCTCAAAATGAAGTTGATTTTTTTTAATTGTCTTCCCTCACTAGAGTATATAAAAAATAGGGTAGTAGTGTTCTGTTTTTATTTCAGTGGAAATGCTTTTGTGGAGATTTTCTGAAACTAATAAACATACAGGAATTTTTTGTATGGTTACTTTTTAAAAGTTTAATAATTCAAGTGCAATTTGCTTTTGTTACATTGTTACATGTTGCATGTTCAGCAAATATTAAATTTTACAGAGATATGGAGGGACCTTCAGGAAAAAATAATTTAGGATGATCAGTGTAGAAACCTATGTAAATGGATTTTAGTAACTTTGCTCATTCTTAGTGATTGCTTGTGAGTGATTGCATGTGTATATAGAGCCTATAAGGATCTGTAGGGCAAATACAAATGGTATTCCATCACTGTTTTGTTTGGAGGTTTTTTGTAAAAGTACCTTTTCTCTAATTAAGGTTAGTCTAATTGTTAGAAATCACATGATGGAAATCAGTCCTTGTCTTTACCTCAAGCTTTTAGTGAAGTCTGGGTCCAATATCAGTTCAGTGAAGCCTGAATTTCACCCCGTGTTGCTTTTTTTTAAGACGGTCAAATTAAAAAGATGGAGTTATTTTAAGGAAAATATGTAATGGAAAGAATCAAATGGAAATATTAAATTTGTGGAGAAGAAACACTGTTTAAATGATGCATACTTTATTTTTAGATCTCTGCCTAAGAGTCCCCATATTCGAATTCTCTGCTTGCAAGACCCCGAAAGAGGCCAAAGACAATTGAATTTCCAAAATAGGACAGACTGTGATGAAGATCAATAAGTATCTCTCTGTGAATATGGCATACTATTGAGCACAAATGTGGAATAATATATATAAAGTTATTGCTTCCTGATGCTGAAGAAGGGGATGTTTTGTTAGATACTCTCAGGAAGATGTTTCTGTATTGTTATTATTAATTTTTAAAGAATTTACTTTGTGTGTGCACAGACCAAGAATAGATAGAGTTTGTATAATGAGAAAATTTTCAATGTTCAGTTGATATTTTTAGCTACCAACTAATACAATTTTTTTATCAGTTGTTTTGTTTTTTCTTCTGGAAAAGTTGAAATATATTTTGTATAACTATTAAGTAATATTTTAATAAACATGAACTGATGAACTGATACTTGTGGTAATGTTTTAATGTCTCTAAGTTAAAAATACTGGTTTCTTCCTAACTCTGCTTTATTTCTTAAACATGTGCTAATTAATACATGCAGTAAAACATGTTTCAATGATTTTCCATTGGAACCACAGCAACTGAACATGAGAAACTATTAGTACTTATACTTTCATAATTAGAGAAGGGAAAAAATTATTTGCAGTATATTCTCTGGGTGTGGAAACAAGTGCTTTTATTTCTTTTCCTAAAGAGTTTGAGTTTCTTTGGACGTGAGCTTACAAAACTGTAATGGGTTTGTTACCCTCCCTGGAAGGGAAAAGGAACTAGATAGATGACCTGCTTCATATTGTGCCAATAAGCTGTTCCATACCATGTTACGTCAGCTCTGATACAAAAGACACGAGAAGGAAGCAAGGCCTGTCTCTTCTCTTCTGGGTAGCTGCACAGAATAGTCAGGCCGTTTCTTCGGAGGAGGAGAGCGTTCTCGTGGGGAAGTTGTTAGTTCCTCTCTGGGTGTATGGTGCTTACAGTTCTTTTCCTCTCTGTGTAAATATTAAACCGCCTTTCTTAGCAAGGTCGGTTTCGCAGGTTTTTTTCCTTTTCCGTCTTTCCTCCTCCCCTCTCCTCCAGGGGGAGGCTGGGCACAGACCCGGTGGATACCTGGCATTGAGCCAAGGTAAACAATAACAATTCTGGTGCCAAAACCTGGGAAGACTACCAAGAAAGGTTGTTTATATAAACACTGCCTTGCTTATCTTTTTGTTTTTGCTAATTTGGGGACATACTAATATAAAACATGGCCTTACACCCAAATTTAGTATTTATACTTGTACTTTTACTAATAGTCTTTCTGGGATGTGGAACTTACCCTTTGAAAGACCTCCAGGGGGACGGATACAACTTACTTTCCCCTTTTAGTTTTGACATAGATGGCTTTGCAATGAAAGTACCAATGATCTTTACTAACCCTTACTTGAGTTGTCTGGCCATGGGACTGCTTATAACCAACACTATGAGAACATTATGGGGATTGGGGACTGTACTATTGTCTTTGTTGCCTTGTTGCAGGACAAAACAACCTTCGAGAGAGAATTTACTGGGATGTGCCTTACCAGGGCCCAGTTCCTGGGTGGCAGGGCATGTGGATGAATTTAGGCGGGTTCTTAGGATGTTTAACACCCCCCATTGCCTGGGACTTCACATCAGAACAAGTATTCAACCCCAACAAACTGACATGTTTTTTAATGGAAGGATGCCTTGCCTACCCCCATCAAAACCAGCAACTTCTTGCCCTGTACTGGGGCCTGGCCTGTGCTTATTGAGCTGCAGTTCAATACTCTAAAAAGACTATGACTGAGACAGGTTCCCAAAC
Organism: Manacus candei; assembly: GCF_025592945.1. Classification (NCBI taxonomy): domain Eukaryota; kingdom Metazoa; phylum Chordata; class Aves; order Passeriformes; family Pipridae; genus Manacus; species Manacus candei. The sequence goes on from NW_026138059.1 coordinate 926,472, forward strand.
TACGACATCTGAAGTCATTATTGCCCCTGTAGTGAAAGTGAAGACATGGGTAAGGAAATCTACAACACTACAGACCTACCTCTGCAATTAGTAAGGGAGGAAGAAGAAGGATCTACCCCACTGGTGCCTCCAAGAGAAGAAGGGGAGGCAGGACAAATAGCTGGTGATTCACTAGAGGAAGCGGAAGCAGTTCCACATTAGAGAAGCAGAGTAATTCAGACAGGAGAGTGAAGTTACCCAGTCCCTGAGCCCATCAGAACTTTGGGAATTGCGGAGAGATTACAGCCACCAGCCTCGTGAACAAATTCTTACCTGGCTGCTCCGCTGCTGGGATAATGGGGCTAGTAGTCACCTGTTAGAAGGTCATGAGGTTCAACAAGGCCAAGTGCCGGGTCCTGCACTTTGGCCACAACAACCCCCTGCAGCACTACAGGCTGGGGACAGAGTGGCTGGAGAGTAGCCAGGCAGAAAGGGACCTGGGAGTTTGGATTGACAGGAAGCTGAACATGAGCCAGCAGTGTGCCCAATTTAGTGTCATTGGCAAACCTAATTAGTATTCCTTTGAGTCCTGTGTCCAAGGCGTTAATGAGGATGTTGAAGAGAACTGGGCTGAGGATGGAGCCCTTGGGAACCCCACTAGTGACAGGTCACCAGTCTGATGTCACCCCATTCACTTTAACTCTTTGTGCCCAACCTATGAGCCAAGTTGTTCATGGGTTGGGTGACATGACTATTCAACTGTGTGCTGGACATTTTGTCTGGCAGGATCCTGTGAGAGACAGTATCAAAAGCTTTACTGAAATCCAAAAAGATGACATCAACTGGCTTCCCTTGATCAACTACGTGGGTTACCTTGTACCCTGATAAAGGGAAATCAGGTTTGATAAGCAGGACTTTCCTCTCATGAAGCCATGATGGCTGGGACCAATGACTGCATTGTCTTTCAGGTGTTTCTCAATACCTCCCAGAATAATCTTTTCCATGATTTTACCAGGCACTGAAGTGAGACTGACAGGCCTGTAGTTTCTGGGATCCTGCTTCTCGCCTTTCTTGAAAATCAGGACCAATGTTCACCAGCTTCCAGTCAGCTGGGACCTCTCAGGATTCCCAGGACCCCTCAAAAATAATCATCAAGAGAGGTTTTGTGATGACATCCTCTTCGAGAATTCTCAGATGAATCCCATCAGGCCCCATAGAATTTGTAGGGATCCAGCTGGAGCAGCAGATCCCAGACAATTTCATGGTTGACTGGGAGTTGATCATTCTCAGAACAGTCATTGGTCTCCAGCCCAGGCCAGTGAGACCCCCTTGGTCCATCATCCATGTTGAAGACAGAGGCAACACCTCTGCTTTGTCTCTGTCCCTGTTTGTGAGGTGACCATCCTCATCCTGTAACAGGCCAATGTTATTTCTACACTAACTTTTGCCATTAATATCTTTTATTGTCCCCCACATCTCTGGCAGCTTCAACTCCAGTTCAACTTTGGCTGCACAAATTTCCTCCCTACAGTGGCAAGCAGAATCTCTGTATTCTTCCCATGTCACTTGACCTTGCTTCCACTGGGCATACCCCTTCCTATTTTGTCTTATTTCCATGAGAAGATCCCTGCTCAACCAAGCTGACCTTCTGCCATGCCTGCTTGACTTCCAACATTTGGGAATTGCTACTCCTGTGCCCTTGGGAGGTAATGTTTAAAAAGTGACCAGCACTGATGGGTCCCAGCACCTGCAAAAAACATTTTCCCAGGGGACTTTACTTACTAATTCCCTGAGCAGCCTGAAGTCTGCTCTCCTTGTGACCAGAGTTGAGGTTTTGCTGCCACTTCTCCTTCTGTCAACAGAGATTTTAAACTTGATCACTTCACAGTCACTGTGGTGAAGAGGCCACCAATCAACTTCGCTCACGAGAACCGCTCTGTTGACAAGCAGCAGATCGAGGAGGGCCTTTTTCCAAGTTGGCTCCCTTAGGACCTGTTCCCTAAAGTTGTCATCCAGGTTTTTTAGGAATCTTTTGGCCTGGGTTGTACCAGCTGTGTGATGTTTCCAGTTGATTTCTGGCAAGTTGACTAAGTCCATAAGGACAAGTGCAGCTGACTTGGAAGTGTCCCTTAGTTCCTCAAAGAATAATTCGATGGCATCATCGTCCTGGCTGGGAGGTCTGCAGAGACTCCCACAATGAAATCCACATTATTTGTTCACCCCTTGATTCTTACCCAGAGACTTTCAACTGTGCCATCGCCAACTGTGAGCTCCACACATTTTAACCCTTCTATTACATGCAGTGCCACCCCTCTGACTCTTCTGCCCTGCCTATCCCTCCAAAAGAGTCTGTAACCATCCAACAGGGCACTCCAGTCACAGCTGTCATCCCACCATGTTTCACTTACGCCAGTGATGTCAAATCTCTGGGACTGGATCAAAGCTTCGAGATCATCCTGTTTGTTCCTCATGCTGTGTGCTTTGGTGTAGAAACATTTCAGGAGTGGTATACTGTAGCCAACACCTCCTGAGGCAGATTCAGGGATCCCATTAGTGCTCATTTCCTCAAGTTTTGGCACACCATCCCATGGCTCATCACTGACAAGCCTGGTATTTTCCCTTTCCTCCTTCCAAACTAATTTAAAGCCCTGTCAACAAGCCCTGTGAGCTCCTGTGCTGGAACTCTTTTTCCCATCTGAGATAGGTTCATCCTGTCAGGTGTCAGTAGACCAGGTGGCTGAGTAAACCAGGAGGGATTGTTCATGATGAAGAGGCATATGAGCATATTACCCTAACAGACTGGAAAATCTCCATCCTTGGAGGCTTTTGGAGTCTGAATAGACTGTTGCACTGCTTCAAGCAGAGAGTTGGGCAGAAGATCTCTGAAGGTTCCTATCAAATTGAACAATTCCATAACTCCATAATTAGAGGTACTTACACCTTTAGGATTATGTGAAAATATCGGGTGGGGGCAGGAGTACCAGGCAAAGTGCATACTTGCCAAAACTTGTCTGGAACCAGCAGGTTGACAGAGGTGATTCTAACCCTCTATGCTGCCTTTGTGAGATCCTGGATATCCATGTCTGGGATCCCTAACACAACAAAGACATTGACTGGTTGGAATGAGAACCACTAAGTTGATCACAGGGCTGGAGCACTTCTCCTATGAAGACAGGCTGAGAACTGGGGCTGTTCAGCCTGGAGAGGAGAAGGCTCCAGAGAGACCTTATAGCACCTTCCAGTACCTGAAGGGGCTACCAGAGAACTGAAGAGGGACTTTTTACAAGGGCATGTAGTGACAGGACAAGGGGGAGTGACTTTAAACTGAAATAGAGTAGATTTAGACTAGATATTAGGAAGAAATTCTTTACGGTGAGGGTGGTGAGGCACTGGAACAGGTTGCTCACAGTTGTGGATGCCCCATCCCTGCAAGTGTTCAAGACCAGACTAAACCTGAGCAACCTGGTTTAGTGGAAGGTGTCCCTGCCCATGGCAGGGGGTAGAACTGGATGATCTTTAAGGTCCCTTCCAACCCAAACCAGTCTATGAATCTATGACATGATCATGAACCATGTATTTCCTTTGACTCGATTTTTTGATGGACCTAGAGTATGTTTCAGACCCTTTTACAGTATGAGAAGATAGAATAACATAGCATTATTTCCTCCTGATTTTCTTCAGCATCCAAAAAAAAAAAAAAGGCAAGAGTGCAGAGGTGGGAAAGAATAAAGCATTTATCGTCATTAGTACTTCCATAATGAGTTGTGTGGAGAAGAGAGCTTAAGGAAAGTTAGTGCATTCCTACTGAGCTAACACTTCAGCTTTCTCCCAAGTTTTTTATAGACTTACTTGAAATGTTAGAGCAGTTGGCAACAATTCCGGTCTTTGGTTCAAATCAATATATTGTATTTTTTCTAATCTACTATTGTACATTGAACCATGTACTTGAAGATGTGTACCTGACTGTATAATTATTATAGGCAATTGTTTTCATGGTGGAGGATTAGTTCTGAATAAAAAATTATTGAAGCACTTACATCGATGCTCTTATTTTTGTAGTGATCCTACTGAAGGTCTCAAAACTATCACATTCTTGGTACTTTAAATACAGAGTTTACTTTTTCGGCTATGTAGAGAGTTTGGCTATTTTTGAGTTTGACTACATTTTTGAGCTGTTGGTCATTTTGGATGGCAATGCATTGCTTAATGGTGCAGTAAAGTAAATGGATCCTGTCCAGCTATGTAAATTCAAGATGCAGAGAAATGTAGAATGAGGTACTACTTCTCTAAAAAGTATATGTGCACCAGAGGCATAAATTCCAAGAATTATTCAGCATGGGCATATCATTCTCAGACCTAAGTAATTTTCAGAATGTCTTTTATTTTTAAGTTAAAGCCAAATATATGAAGTACACCACTCTCTAGTTAGCTAAGACTATAATCTGTGTAGTCTAAGTAAAATTCTGGTATTAGAAAATGTAGTTGAAATTTCTGCCATTTGCTGGTTTTTTGGAATATGAAGAAACTTAAATATGAATGAATGGCTGTGGTTGTGGCAGTAATTGATTCTGTGTTCCCCCCAACAATGTTTCTTAGCAAGCTGTGTAAAACTATTTTTGGTTGCTTGTTTTCTTTTCCCTTTCATTTTAAGATGAGCTTCACTTTTTACATTTGAAAATACAGAGAATGATTTGGTTTGTGTCATCTTTTATTGTTTGATTTTTAGCTATTAAGAGTACCATCTCGTTTCTTCATAAGGTAAGGAAGAAATAGCAAACATGCAATTGTAAGATGTTCAGACTGTTGTTTTTTTGTTTGTTTGTTTGTTTTTTTAATCCATCAAGCAACCAACTGTTTGGAGCATCAGGGAAATAGGAAAGTTTTTATCTGCAGTTTCTGCAGTCTGATGGTTCTCCATTCTTCCCCAGAGCTGTGCAGAACTTGTACTTGTCACAGGATAGAGGGAAACTTGATTTATGCACATACAAGTGAGGAAGAGGATGGTTCTCCTCACTGTCCCTCCTTTATCATCATACTTTATGGTTCATTTATCAGTAATGATTTTTAACATGTCTGTTTACATCGAACCCAGAGTAGTTTAGTGTCATACAGTAAGAGGAAAGACTCTTACTTCAGGAAGGAAAAACATTAAAAAAACAGGTTTAGGCCAAGCAAATAAACTGTATTTGACTTGCAGCTAGTTTAAAAAGCTACATCAGCACAAGTCTAGTAGGTGTGCTGTTAGATCTTAGCAGTAGCATCTTAGAGTACCAACAGCAGCTCTGTTGGTAAATACAAGAACTACAACATTTGGTTTCATATAATATGACTCTCCTAGTGAGTGAGTGCAAAGTAGTTTTCTTCATGCTTTCATAATGAAATATATATTTCCCAGTGTACACTGACAGATAATTAAAGAGATTGAACTTTTTTTTTATTACCATGCTGAAGACATGAAATAAGAATTAGGGGAAAAGATCAAATGTTATAAATTTATTTTGGGACATATATATTGCAACCTCTGTGGAAGCTTTTGAAAATTCTCGCAAAGATCAATACACTTCCAATAAAACCTTTAAACTTGCAATAAAACAATATTTTAAACATTATATATATATTTTTATATATTCTTAATTAAAGGGATAATTTTAGCAGGATTTTCTTTTTTTTTTTTTTTTTTTAAATATACTGCATTCCTCTGACATAGCTCTTTCCAGATTGAAGGGATGCAAATGAGGTAAGAATTAAGGCAAACCTAAAAGGCATGCAAATGAAGTACATTTATATCCATTGACAATACAAGCACGTGTGGATCAGACTCGGGAGCCGAAGAGCTCTGCCCCCCTGTCTGTCCAGTACTACTTTACAGCAGAATGGTGACATGATTTATAATAAACAGTTAACATTACCATGGGAATTCAGTGTCACTAACATTACTCAGTCTAGGAGACACAGAGCTAGCATCAGTAAAACATGAACAATAAATAATATAATTCACTGCAGCACAGGCCTGCTGCACAGGCTTCAGAGGAAGAGGGTTGTTATGAAATGACATTGCACACGTCACGTTGTGGCAGTTTATTTTTATAATATATACTTTTAAAATTCTTTAGCAAATGACATTCTCATGCACACAAGTGTTTCAAACACAAGAAGCAAGTCCATTTATAGGTAGTCCAAGCAAATTTTTGTGTGTGTGGAAATAGCTGCAAACTGAATGGAACATTAAACTTCTGTGCAGTCTATGACGCGTTGTACACAAGCTCATTTTTGAATGTCACACTGCAGGAGTAATACAATGGACGGATCACTCTTTGCAGCTTCTTTGAATTCATCCAGTGTGATCTGATCGTCTTTGTTCTTATCCATCTTACTGAAGATCTTGTCTACCCGTTGCTCAGGCGTCAGACCATCCTCATTCATTTTCATCATTATCACAGTGCCCACCATTTTGTAGATAGCCTTTGGAAAGAAACCAAATGTAAAATTTAACATAAAATTCAATCTAATTTTTTGATGTGATCAAATTCTGGAAATCTATTCTAACAATAAAATGATTGCCAGTTTCTCGAAAGATTTTTTCCTTTTTTTCTTAGGATCCAATGTCCAGGCACTTAACACAAGAAAGAATATATTTTACTTTCCTCAGATGCAGGTTTATTTTGGTGGTTACATTTTGCATCCTGGAATGAATTTCTTTGGCTTCCTGTTTCACAGTGCAAAACTCTTGTAACTTATTCTCTGGGTCAACTGCTTATTTGAAATATTTCACGTAAATTTTGAATAATAAGTTTTAGAAGTCATCACCTAATAGGTTTCTGTGTGTACATGTGGGCACAATCTGGTATTAACTACTGTGGCAAGTAGCTGGCAGATGATGAAGGTGGAAAACTTTATCCTTCCTCTTATGTGTTGTGGTCATCTTAAAGCCCATCTGTGAGAGCTCTCTTAAAATGATAATGCTGTTATCCCTGTAAATTTCTGTAATCATCTGAAGTTAATCTCTGGTAAGGTTTCAGCTACTTGAGCTACAATCCAGTAATTTCATGGGTGTCAAGTGACTTTGAGATGGGCTTTGTAAATCCTGTGCTGGACTGTTCTTGTGGTTAATCCATTAATCAGGAAAAAAAAAATCTCTGGATATTTAAAAGTTTATGTGCACATATGTACTCTCTGTAATTCTCCAAGATTACATCTACTAATATGTTAGTTAGTGCTTGTACCACTTAGACATGAGTCAGAGTAGGATGAATGTGTGCCATGTGTGTTTTTAATGATACCAGCCTCTGGTGTGAGTAACATCTGAAGTCTGTGTGAACAAGGAATCAAATTTTATTAATGTTCTGACGTTATTTTTGAGTGTCATACTGATCTCACCTCTATAATTTCCAGCATTTCCACTCTTGTAATTTTACCATCACCATCCAGGTCGTACATGTTGAAGGCCCAGTTCAGCTTTTGCTCAAAACTGCCCCGTGAGGTGATGGACAGGGCACAAATGAACTCTCTGAAGTCGATGGTTCCATCTCCATTTTTATCAAAGGTTCGGAAGGCGTGCTGGGCAAACTTTGAAGCATCTCCATATGGGAAGAACTGCAAAATAATATAATTGATAGAACTGTGGGTAATGCAGAGGAGCAAGCTACATACCTGCCTGCAAAATACTGCAGTGAGGCATTTATGAAGAGTGGCTGGTGAGCTGTGTGGGAAACTGAGGATCTGCAATGGAAGGTTTCCTAACAGTTACACTGGAATGATTACTAAAAAATCTATTACTACAAAAATCTGTCACTTTGCCACAGACTATATTACAAATATATTTAATGCTAATTTAAAGCGAAATTAACTAGACGAACCTTAAAATGAAGTGTAAATGGATGTAAATGGGAGATTGTGTGTAATATTCTCTGACTATGAAATACAGAAACCAAGGTGCATGTTAATAGTATTTTAACCAGCCTGTTACATGTTGCAACAAAGTGTATGTGTGGGATTGTTGTTATATAATTTCAGTTATTTATAAAAAAAAAATCCACACCTATAAAAAACTCCACGAACACATGTTCTGTTCTGCCAACCAACATTCAAGTACCTGAGAGCTGAGATTCAGTTAAACAATACTGTGCAATGCTTTTCATGTTTAATATACATTATCAGTGAACACGGCAACTGACTGTAACTCAACAGAATATTTTAAATGACCATAACATGTAGGTTTTCAGCTGATGTATTTTCCCCTCAGGAAATGTGTGGTTTAAGACATTTGAGCCAGTAGTTAGTCTTTATGTGAGCCAGACTCAAGAAAACACATCCCTTAAGAAACGCAATTTTAAATCAGTGCTGAAGTCCTGTGGCAGTGCAGGGACTATACACAAAAAATGTTTGTTTTTATATTCCCAGCATAATTTCATGGAGGTTTTCATGCTCCTAGTATATAAACATGCATTACTCCCCATTTGAGAGCTATCTCATTTTGTGCTTTTTAAAATTCCAATTCTTAGTAAGTACTGCATTTAATAATGTCAGTTTGAACAGAAGTCTTCAGTGGCAGCCAAGGAAGTGGAACTCCATTTTACAATTTCATATTTCCCTGTCCAGAGCTTCCTCTGCAGGCTGATGTTTGCTGTGGTCACCTGTGAACGCTCTTGAACAATACACTCGAATTTCATGGCAGATTTTGGGGATATTGGAGCATATACAGAAACCAGCACTGACAACTGTCTGACTAAATATGGCAAGTCTTTGCTGCTTTTCATTTCAGGAAGCCAAATAGTCATTTGGATACTGTGTCTTGCCCTTAAAATGCAAAACTTAGTGTACAGCCACCTGCCTGCACTATGTGGCCATGTGGGTCATGTCAGAAACCACAGCTGTGTTTCCACAGGGGTCCTATCCTGAAGGGTTCCTTTCAACTTACTGTTTTCTCTGATATCAACTCTTCAGACATGATTCTAGATAACCTTTGCATTGTTGAAGAGGAGTGCTACAATTGCTTCTCTGGCCTAGTGCATTATAGTCATTGTAAAATCTTCCCCTCAAAAGAGAGAGCAGGGTTAAATGTTGCCCAGCTCCATCCATTCAAAATACTGTCCTGTGGTGAATTACTCCAAAAGGGATGAAAAATTGCTGTATTAATCCAGAAATGGTATCAAATATGCCCATCTCACTTCCCAAGTATCTTTTTGGGAGGATATTTGAACATGGTGTGGAGTCATCAAGCGACCGGGATGCTGTACCCACTCCATTGCTGTTAAAGTTGTGATTTTCTCATTTGACTTTGTGTGGGTCAGCATCCACCCACTGCTTCTATGCCCCATCTCCAATAGCTGAAAGAGTATTTGATATTGTCCTCCCTGAAAATGTAACTTCTGTGCCTGTACTCAACCCAGCCCGGTTCTTTTTTGATAATCAAAACTGACAGAGTTGTAAATACCTCAGGGTACTGCTGCAGCTCTTTCTGAATTTTCTGCTTTCTGGCCTTTAAATATAATCATGATTGGGCTTATCAACACATACAAAGAAATATGAGTTCTGTGATACAGTTCAGGACTGCAGTGACTGCAGTTACCAGACCTTGCTGAATTGTTCTTCTAGTGACAACCTCAAACTTTTGTCAAACCAAAGAGAGTTTCCTCTGTAGGAAGGCTCCTTGGGCTCACAGTCCTACATTCAGCCAGGTCAGAACAAAGTTTTGTGAATGTGAATCCAAAACCTGAACGTTATTTGCAGGTTGCTGAAAATCCTTCTCACTGCTTCCTCTTCTCCATGAGCTACCTCCCTCCTCCAACTCCTGTACCAACTGCAGATGTTAACATAGGTGATATTTAATTTTACATGTGAGTGCAGATGAATGGGGACCTCTCGAGAACACAGGTGAGAGTATAAAAAAATGGCTCTCATCCCTTGTATTCCACCATGAATTCCAAGCCCCCCCTTCTATTCTTGAGAGGCTGTTCAAAGGAGAAAAGACGTATCTCTTACTTTTTAAATCTGTACTGATGACTACCCTGTGACATATGTGTTACAGAACAAAATACTTCAAAATTTTACAGTTTTATTTTTGTTTAGAGCTGACTATTGCTGAGGATGCTGACCTATCTGTATTCCTGTGACTGTCACTCTACAGTCTCTATAAAAGAAAGGTAAATAGCTGAAGAGAACTGGGGCTGTTATTTTCACTGTCCAGAGAACCAAAATACAGAAATGGCACAAACATACTGCTAGGACCAAAGAACTAAATTCCAACAAAGAAGAACACCTATATAAAAGGCTAAGAAATGGCAGACACCCAAAAACATGCAAGAGCCCAAGAACAAAGCAGGGAATTAGAAGGGTCAGTGGCTGGAGGTGCCAAAGACCATTTTTAAATTATTCTTGAACATATTTTTCAGTCTCCCACTGGAGGAGCATCAGCAAGCTGTGACTACCTCTTTGCCAGTTACACCCTTAACCACGTAGCAGGGAGAAAAACATCCTTCTAGTTTTTTTTATCACAGACAACACCTCAATTTTTCACTTCTGAAGTGAGGAAGGTGATGGTACTGCTCAGAGCTAAGCCCTGGCATTTACAGCCTCATAAGGTGAAAAAAATAGAACTGATGCCTTTTTTTTTTAATTTTTTTGTTTCTATTTGCCTTCCTGTAGGGAGTAAATGCAGTAAAAAGTCCATAAGGGCTGAAGACACTCTTCTCCAGTCTGTATCTGCTGATTTGTGTTATTTTAAGCTCAGAACAACTGAAAAACATTGTCAAAACTTGTTTAAAAACCTACTTGAAGACTTCCATTGGCCTGCTTTGAAACAATTCATAAATAAGACACGGAGTAAAAGAAAACTAAAACAATTACAGAGCAAAAAAAACCAACTCTGGTAAAACATTATTTTAATATTAAAATACAGTAAGGCCTTAGCAAAGTATAAAGGCACAGGCTTTAACAACTTTAGGAGTAGTCTGATCCAAGTGACAATGGGAGACAGGGATCTGGAAGACAAACACCCATTTTTTGTCAAGGGGAATATGAAGAGCGTAGTTTAGTCTGCCTCTGGCATGAATTCAGTGAATACCTCAGAAACAAGTAAAGAAACACAACAGATTTTCAGATACTAGAGCCTTGTTGGAGGGTTGGTGCCTTCAGTGTTCTCTGCAAACTCTTGTCCAGGTGATCAGTCTACATATGACAGTAACCAGTTCCCTTCTACTGCAACCTACTACTGAAAAGTCTACTCTACACACCAGCATTGCCTCCTGCTTTAGCTGTTTCCTCCAGAAATCAAGACAACAAAAAAAGCCCAGGCTTTTTACAGCAGCCAGCACCATGGGTTACCCAACACTGTTCATTTCTTTGTTTCTGCTTCTCTAGTCTCATCTAGTGAAAGGTCTCCCTGGTCTAGTGAACAGTGTGCCTGCCCATGCCAGGAGGCTGGAACTAAATGATCTTTTAGGTATCTTCCAACTCAAACCATTCTATGATTTGTCTCTTGCTTGGTCTGTGTGTTTTCTAACCAGTTAGATCAATGTGCTGGGGTGTGAACAAAGTGTTATCTCTACAGACAACTGCCAATTAGGAAAGGAAAATGAAAATTAAAAGAAATTCCCTTATTCTGCTTCTAAATGTTGAAGGAGAGGATTGTCTTGCAGATTCTTAGCTCCTACATTGTTTCTGGACACCTTTCTGGTATATAGGGGGCATTCAAACGGTCCTGGAATAAGCGTGTCTAGCAAATATCATCTACAAATTGTATGTAACTCTTGACAAAACTGATCAAATACCTGGAAATATTTATCTGCTTGGTTGCAGCTGCTTTAGCCTCTTTTAAGTGATGCTGTTCACAGATAACTTGGTGATAAACTCTATTCAGATCATCTTTGGGAGGGAATTATTGCAAAAGCATAAAGCATATGCTAAAGCATATGGCTAAAAATTTAGCATATGGCTAAAGATAAAGAAAAAAACCCTAAAGTCAACTTCTCTAAATTCCCCAGTGATGGACAGGGTGGGAAACAGAAGTCTCTCCTTCCTTGGTAAGGTGGAATGGAGCCAATCTATAGACTGGCCTGAGTGGTACTTTGTTTTCCACGTGATATTTTATCATGGCTGAGATGCATTTCTATTAAAAGGGAAACTCTGCTATAAAACAGAGAAAGCCAGAATTAGAGTAGTGTACAGAAAGCAGAACACGCTGCCTACATGGGCCCAGGTCACTGATGTGAGGTCACAGCTTCCAGAACCGAGATGGGAGCTGGAGTGCAGAACAGGAGCTGGGGAAGCAGAAGGTGGTACAGTGCTTCTGTATAAGAAGCAGCTGCTGATTCCCCTGGACCCATTTGGGGTTCAGCACTACCAGCTCTGCTGAGGGCTGGCACAGCAAAAGGGGATGAGGGGGCACAAGCATTGTCTGGGACCAGCAAGTGAAAATATGCCTCACAGTTGACTCCCATCAAAAAACCTTGCACAACTGATGCTGTTATCCTTTAGGAAGGAGTTACTTACCCTTCTTATCTACTGTATTAGGTTTTATTTTCCCCCTTTTGTAAGTTTGCTAGGCACCCAGCTCACCTTTGTTAGTGCAGAACATGAGCACTCTGAGAATCAGAAAGTTTGGCTGGTTTTGGAAGCTCATACAGGTATTTTTTATAGCAAACTCTTAAATTTGAACCCAGATGCTGACAGCTGCTAGTCAAACCTGGTCTTACAGCTCCTCGGAGCTGAGGTCACTGGGGACGATGCCTATGATGACTGGGGAGCAAGTTTCTGCTTGCTAGTTTTGTAAGAGGATGAAGTTCTGGATTCCTGCCAGCAGTACAACAAACACAGAAGTTGAGGAAATAAGGAAAAGGATTACTTCTTAATTGTCTCCTTTATTAAAAAAAAATAAAATTGTAACTTACTGCAGTGTACTGTGTACTCTTGCACTTCAAATTCTAAGGCATGAGAAGGGGAAGAGATGTCCAGACTGTGATTGTCAGGACCTGTTGGGAAGGCTGTGCCACTCTGGTACCAAGGTGACCCACAGGGCTGCAGCCTGTCCCTGCCAGCATCTCCTTGTAAAAAAAATGGAAACTAATGTAACAAGGGCACTACCAGACCACCACAAAAAGATGCAGCAGCACATCTGTCCTTCTCAAGAGATCTGACTGCACTGTGACTACACAGCTCAAGGGCAGGTCAGGACAGAAACACCTTTAAAATAGATAAAAGAAACATTTTCAAGTGGATTAAGAAGTGGATAAGACACAATGTGCCCCTCTTATTCAGGTTATATCTCACCCTTATTCTCTGGAGTAAGTCAGTGAAATGAATGTGAGATGTGAGCTGCCTCCATGCCCCGTGCTAGAGAGGAGAAGGCTGGCAGAGATCATCCCACCAAGGTTGATGGGGACTGAGGGGGACCAGTGGGACAAGGCAAGGCTGAGCAGGTCAGGGCTGTGAGCAGGAGCCTGTGTGGGTGTGAGAGCCACAGCGAGACCCTGGATCACTGATGTGCATTGGTCACTGGAGAGGTGACTCCAAAGAGCCACCTGAATCGGTCAAGTGTCAGAGACTTCTCCCTTGCCTGGCTATAGGGTGAGCAGATCATTAAGGTTAAATTATGGGTTTAATTGCAAAGTAAGTTCTCCCAGTCCAAAGCATGGAGATTTCTAACCCTTGTAATTCTCTGATTAGGCCCAGCTATCTTCTACATACTTTTGGCTGGAGTGTTTTCAGGGCTTGCCTACAAAACAGGCTTTTGTAGGCAAATCGCAGCAGTGGGATGGTGCAGCATCCTTTCCTTGCTCAGAGGTGTCAGCTTGGACATGGAAACCTCACACTTGCCTCCCTTCCCTGAGACAAGATGAACAAGCAGCTCAGAGGAACACGCCAGCTACAGCACAGTATAGGTCAGGAAAATATAAGTTCCCAAACTGGGAACAACTTGTGTGAACTAATATTAAAGGGACTGGAAAGAGAGCAAACATTATTTTTTTTAACAAATTAGTGGTTGAAGAACTGCTTTAGAAGACAGAAGATTTGGATTTGAGTATTTCCTCCATTAAATATAGTTAAAATCTACTTTAACTCAGGTCATTTTCACAATTCTTTCACTTCATCTGCATCTTAACCACTACAATACCTAGAAGAACATATATTATTAGCAGTATAGGCCAATTCAAATGATCCAATTACTTCAATGAGCTTTGAACTGGGCTTATGATCATGCTCAATCTGAAAGTATTTCCTCACCAATTTCTAGTTCTGTTAAAGGATTCCCCTGAGTTACTATTCATTGGATGAGATCTTTAATGAACTGAAACAAATCCAAATGTTGTTTTTCAAGTCCAGACCCCCGAGGGCCTTTAGGCAACCAGGTCAAAATCCACAAAGGGACAGAGGCAATGAAAGGCACTGAGCAACCTTCTCCATAGCCAGGTCTTCCATCTCTCTAAGTATCTAAATGCTTTGGCTGTGGATTTTCAAGGGCTTTTCTCACACAACTCTTCTATCTAGACCTTGGAGATCTAGTTCCCAGAGGCAATTAAACACATCTCACTGTATTAAAGCTCTTTTGTGGTTCCTATCCCTAACTGTCCTTTAACTGAAAACTATTTAGATGCATTTAGAAAACCTCAAAGGATTTCAACCTCAGAGCTCTCTAAGGCAGATATAACAAGCAGTGAATGAGCACCCAAGAATCTAGCTCCACAGAAGCAGAATTAACTTCAGTAGCTATTCATCCTTCCATTAACAATTTAATCAGATGTTAAAGGATCTGGATCTCAGAGATACAGATGTGCTTGTCCTGTTCCCAGTTCTTAGCCACAGAGTAGCAGCACATCAGCACAGAAAGGCACATCACATGCCTTTGAAAGGTTTGGAGCTGTCTTGTTCATACATATAAAAAATGAAGTGAGGGTTACAATTTAGTTTCATTACTGAAATTCCGGGTGGAACAGGATAATGTTTCTGCACTGTGCTAGAGGTGGGATGCTGTAACGGATCCAGACATGATATTCATAATTGTGGTAGAGATGGGGACCCTCTTCTCAGCCTTCTCCTTCTCCTCTGTTCCTCCCCACCCTGCACTGTTACTCCCTTATGCAGAGAAATCCTAGGAGAGGTCTGAAAGCAACAGCTCACCCCCAGCTACAGCACTGATGCCACTGATCTCCACATGAAGCAAGTGCTGCACTAATGGGGCTGAAGGGGATCCTGGTCTCTGCTCCACAGTCATAGGAAGATGGGCAGGTTGGTTGGGTCTTGTGGGTTAATGGTGCATGTAAAACTGTCTGGAATAGCAGCAGGATTTTTGTGCTGCTATTTCAAAGCTGTCCAACCTTGCCCAACCACATCTTGTGTGTATTACCAGGCTATTTAGCTTAAAAATTTATTTTGTTAAGCTATTTTCATGTTGCATATAAAGATGGAAAGGGCTAGTGTAGGCCTAATAAACTGTTCGTGGTTTGCAAGTTGCATTTCATCTGCCTTCCAAAATACAAATAAATGTATAAAAATGGTACTAGTGTGTCAGAGTGTACCTTCTGAAATCCAAGTTCAGTGTATTACTCCAAGGCACTAATGTAAATCAAGAAACAGCAGGATCACCAAAGTAGATTATGATATTTAGCCTGTCCATGTGTAGGACTGCAGCTTCTACTGGTGGAATATGCAAAAAAGCAACTGCATCAATGTATTTTTTTGCTTGCACGTAAAAAAATATACATTGCTTCAGAAATCAGATTCATTTTGAGTTCCTCCTACAGCTGCCTCTACTGGGAGGAAAATATTATCATAGTTTTCCAGTTTCTCCTTCTCCTATTCAACCTTTGAAAGGTTATTATCTCGTTCCAGCCTGTCATATATGTACCAAGCCATTTCACACACAAAGCAGGTGGGTCCCTGCTCAGTGTCTGGGAGAAAGGCCATTTCCTGGCTCAACTTGAGCCTTTTTATTATGCTTTACAAACAAAAGGTCCACTGGGACGACCCACTGAAATATGCAGAATTGGAACATGCAATGCCACAACCCAGTACTGCAGGTCTGCATAGCTTTTACCAGCTGTATTCCTTCATAGAAATCAAGTTCTTCCCTCAAGTCAGCCAAAAAAAGGAGTCTGATTATGTTTTGCTAAGTATCAGGGAAGAGATTACCCCATAGGATTACAATGGATTTATACACACAGATCTGGGCTTGAGTCTGACAGGATTCAGATCTGAACCTTTTAACAGTGGCAAAATACATTGCTGCAAAGAAAAAAACAGAACACTATTTTCTGCAGCAAGGCAAATAAAAACAAGACACCAGGGATAAAGCATCAGTTGCAGAGCAGGAACAAAACAGAAAAATGAAAAAAACCCACACCCTTATGCACTGTAGCAGAGCTAATCTTGACAGTAGAAGCCCTCCAGCCTTTTGCCTCAAAGATACTGAGTCTGGTACAGCTGCACATCTGCAGTGTAAGATAGAAATATCCCACCTAGGACAGCTGCCTCCAGCCACTTGGCTTCAGCTTGCAAGAGGGTCCCAAGGAGTGGGCACCATCCACAGCTGTGGGTCTATAGGTCTCAGCAGCAGCTAAGCCATGGGGCTCAGCCTCTGTAAAGAATAATCTTGAGGACCACCAGAATCTAAATGTCTGTTTAGATCCAGGACTCAGTTCTCTATGTGTAAATTTGTGAGCTGTCCCCACCTCAGAGGTGTGCTGGGAGGACAAATACAAAAAAGGATTGTGATTATTTCAGATACTGCAGCCGTGGGAGTCACAGAGCTAGCAAGAACTGGGGAGAGCTGCCAAACCTCATGGATGTTTACTGCTCATGCCTCTGCTCGGTAGCTTTAATGCTGTGAACACATATGCAGGCACAGACACACGGGGAGGCTTTATAAGCAGCTGTTAGTTCTTTACATAAAGATGAGCCAGGAAATGTAACTTCTTCCCTTCACAGGGGAAAATTCACAACTTATACAGGTTGAAGTGGGATCAGTAAAGAGTTTGTGTCTCACCCAGACCTCCAAAGACTGTGACTAGCCCTTATATTATTGTTAAGGACAAAGTCACTCTGTCTTGCAGGTGTTTTTAGCCACTGCAGAAATGCTCATCTGAAGAATACAGAGAAGAAATATTTCAGAATTTAGGAACTGACCATGAATTATCAATACCATTTTTTTGCAGTCATGTGAGACATTGGTTAAGAGACCAGAGAACAAGCATAAGCCACAGGCTATGATAAAGCAAGACCCACTGTAAAAAGCAAGAATATGCCAAGAGGTTGGAGCAAGATGAATGGGAAAAGAGAAGCCATTCTTCTTCTTTGCAAACATCCATCTGGGAGAGTCTACCTCTAAAAAAACATTCAACCTGAAAAGTTAATCTCTATATTCACATTTGTGGGGAATTAGTCATTAACTAGCAGGAAATGAATCGATTTTCAGTCTCAGCTTTTCTCTGATTAGATTTGGACAATAAGAAACTTTATTGAGCTGTGGTAGTGCTAGAGGTCAATAACAGCAGCAGATCAGCTATTACTCAGTGCTAATAAAAAAAAATCTTCAGAGAAAATTCTCATCAAAACAATTAGTATTGCTAGTCCTTAACACCACAACTACCACTGATTAATTGTTATTTCTCTTTGATCTTCCTTAACTGAGGAGCAGCACTGGAACACTTTATTTATTTTAAGTTTGGCACAATCTTCCACTACCCCAAGGTCAGTGACAGCACAGGGCTATGACAATGGCAGGATCCTGCTGTACTGTAGCTATGCCCCAACCTCATATAACATTCTTTTACTTGACACTATGTTATCTCTTTAGGAATCTGGGAACAGACCAGATGGAGAATACACTGATCTGCGACATTTCTTTCTCCCCCCTCCTCCTTTTTTTTCCTCTCCCCAGTAAAGATCATCTGACTCGTTTTCATTTCTGAAAGAGGCTTTATTTTCCCAGTGAGTTTTGGTTCCAAAGGTTCAGAGTATTAACTTGAATGCTATGCCTGCTGTGTTGTGAAGTCCTTAGTGCAAATTTCCCAAAAGAGCAGGACTATAGAAGCATCAGTAAGTGCCATTTCCAGCCAAAAAGGGATTTGAAACACGAGTTGCTAAAGTCTGAGACAACCATCTTATGAATATACAGATGGAACTGCAGAAAAAATACTCATGCCTGAAATATCTGCCTGTCTCATATACTTATGTAATATGTCCTCCTAAAATTCTTAAACATATGGAGTTGTTATAGCCCAGTACTGCAGAAAGGAAACTGCAGAAAGAGAAGGAAAATGGCTGTAGCTAGGCATAACAGAGAACTGATACTTCCCAAAGGGAGAAGAGGTAAGGGAATGAAAGAGATCCCATCGTCAGAGGGGAGAGGCAGGAAGGATGGTAGCAACAGCAGTGATAGCTGACATAACCGATAAGAGGCAGGTGGGCAACTTGGCATAATTCTTTTTTCCCTGTTGTCCCTAGGCATATCCTGTTGACTTTTATTTTCAGTACTGAGTTTGAAGACAATCCAACAACTCACAGAGGAAGTTTTGAATAATTTGAAATCAGGCCCACATTTCTATCTGCTGCAAGGTCTGTCTCAGAAGTTTTCTTCTGCAATGAAGCTGAAAGCAGATAGGTTTTCAGGTAACCTTCTGAAAATTCTGTACAGCCTTACCTAGGATTCCCATCCCTCCGTAAGCCTCCCAGTTCTGGAGAATAATAATAATAAAAACAGATTCTTTTAACACAGTGCAGTTTTAAGAAGACAGCTTCCAAGATAATGTATTTTCTTTCATATCTATGCTTTCTCATATACCATAAACCCTTTCAAAGTTCAGTGCTAAGACTGACAAGTCCAACAGTATATAAAAACCTTAAAATATCAGCATTCTGGTGCAAGGGATCATGCATCTATATCTATATATACCTAGAGAATCTATATCTGTATATGTATACAGAGACATATATCAAGAGAGTGGACTAAATCAGTTCCTGTCTAGAAAGAGGACAACATGTTGAACTCATTGATATTTAAAATGAACTAGTTTTATTTACAAGAAGTATTGTGCACATTTGTGTTCCACATGAATAATTATTATTATTGCTGTTACTGCTAGTCACAGTATCTAGGAGTCTTGGTTGAGCAGCATTTGGATAACACTTACAGCTTAACATGTAAGGAAAAGGAAAAGACAGTGCAAGGAGCTTGGAAGACTTTTCTTTGTGACTTGATTCCAAAGGATTTTCTCGAGGGTGAAAAGAAGATGGGAATGGTACAACTTACTGTGTCACCTTCTGGGAATTAAGAAGATATGTGGGCAGGTCTAGAAAAAAACACAGGTATTCAAACAATGACAGTTCTCAGGTACACTGTCTCCTTGGCTTCACAGATCAGCTCCCCTAAGGGGAAAGGATCTTAAACAAAGACTTTCAAAGGATGTATGGAATCATGTAAAGGAGCATTACACTCTTGGGTTTTGTCTAAAATAGTGCAAGAAGGGAAAATTCTCATCATATACAATTTATTTTTTTCCATCAGTTATGTTCTTTGCTATATGTAGAAAGAGATGTGGAAAATCTCCCCATGGGCCATATGGATAACTGCCATCTCCCTGAATATGCTGCTGCTGTGCTGGTACTGACTGTGCTCAGCCAATGGAGATAAAACGTGGATATTGATACTAGTGATACTCAGTACTACATGGTTCCCAAAGGTATCTCCTTTTTAGGCAACTGGTCAGCTAAAGAAGACAATATCATCCTAGAGAATACAGCTTCTCCCTGGTTTCATCCCAAACAACTCAAATCAGCTCTTGGGGGATGCAGATTTCTGTGAGATTACATGAGCCAAATCTTTGGAGAGGGAAAATCACCCACAGATTCCTTTTCCTCAGAAGTGTAATTTTGGATTATCACCTTCCAGTGGGTTTCTGTGGGTTTATCCACTCTTCTATCAGACACGATCACAAGGGCTCATTTTAGGGAAATCTGTAAACTTATTAGTATAAACTGGAACATGCTGCTTGTTGACTTAGAGCATTGCAAACGAGAGGAAAGATTGCCTCCCCTCTTGCATTTGCCTGATGAAGTAACTTTAAATCCTTCAGTACATGGTAACTTTGAATTTCAGCACCTTTTTGCCATGATTAAAAGTCTACTGAAGCAAAAAGATACGTGTAGAGTAGCCTCTTCTGTTACAGAAAAGTCAACAAGCTATGAGCTTACCTGCCACTTGGTTCCTTTAAGACTTACAATTATTCATGTACTTAGTCTGCAAAAGACAACACTAGAATGCAGTAAGACCATACAAAGGGATAGTATAAAAAAAAAATCTGAAATCTGCAGAGAGTGAGTTACCTTTAATTAAGAATTATCTTTATCTAAAATTGACAAAACTATACTCACAAAAAAATTCATCAATATGCATGCTTAAAAGAAAGCTACCACCCATGCCCATTATTCCAGCACCAGGATATCTCACTGCATGCACTATTTGACATTATCACAGTAACTGAAGTTTCAATAACATAATTAGGAGTCAGCTGAAAGGAAGACACAATAAAAAGCACTTGAGCAATACACTTCTCTAATGTTGATCCTTTGCTGCTTTATTTATCACACAGGCTTAGTGTAGCTACATGTTCTTCTTTGGATTAAGTTTCCCTCTGTGCACTAGACCAGCTGAAGATACCAGCATCACTTTAGTTGTGCATAAAATTATAAGCCTGACAAATGCAAAACTGACATCTTCACTGTAGTGGTGAATGCAATTTCATTTCAAAATCAGATCTGTTTGAATTTTTCCCCTCAGCTACAAAACAAATCTCTAAAAACCTGAAAGTCCAACTAAATCCACATGCAAGCAGGAAAATACAAGGCCTATTTATAGACACAGCAAAGCATAACTAGAGGGACGTATCAAAATCAATCTTTCCCATTAATAAACATTACCTCAAAAACATGCTCAAAAATGTAGAGTGATGCAATTTGAACTGCCCAGCAGTATAATTATGGTAACTATCTCACACTGGGGAGTAACTGTTACTTTTCCACACTGAGTAATGAATATGAGTAATAGATTTGACTTTTCCCCTCAAGTATTCTGGTAAACATGTTAAATAAATCAGGTTGTAGGCTTTCATGAATACACAACAACAGCTACTCAGCTCTTAGCAAGCACACAAGAATACAATAACAATAACAGTGGAAAAAAAAGAGTTCAGTACTGGGGTGAGAATTCAAAGGAGGATTGATTAGTCATATGTGCCTTTAGAGAAGTTCACTCTCTTATCTTGTGAGAGCAGCACTTGCATCATCCTTAATACTCTTGTACCCCAGAGTCAATAAAGATGATTAAAAAGCCCTACAGACATTAATGGTTGAACAATAAACCATGTAGTCATGACCAAACTATTACAGTACCAACTGCTTTCCAAAAGGATGCTAAGTTTATGCTTGCCAAGAGTGAGTCTCCCAGGAACACTGTTCTTGGTAATGCCTGTTCCCAAAGTGTCCTTTGAAAGTTTACAGCTGGGGGATACAGCCCAGTTCCTGATATCCACAAGTTCTTTCATATCTCCTCCATGAGCTGACCACATATAATGCTCTCTAAAGACAAGCTGTTTCTAGAGGAACATACATTATGCATATATGATGTAATGACATATACTTCATACTTACTTGATGGACTCACATTTCATACTAGAATACAATTAAGGATAAAAAATAATGAGCTAATTCTAGTAAGATGTTAAATTCTCAATCAAACAAAAAATATCAAAACCAAAGTCACAAGAAGATGAGAATTAAACAAGAAAGCTTTCTCTCAGTTGTTTACTATTACCACATAGGTAACAGGTAGACCTTTTCTTCAGCATGAGGGCTTTTCTGAATTTCCTCTCCTATTGCACTCCTTTCTCAACACACTCAACACACTCCTGGCTTAGTGTCTTTTTGATGGTCAAAGGATTTTAGAGGTCAAAGCCTCTAAACACTTAATAATCCATCTCAAGAGGCATTCAGTGAACAACCGCTCTCTTAAGGTAGCTGTCTATAGAACACAACTAGTTTCACACCACGTGGAATCTTATTTAAAAATATATGAAAAAGTTGGCATTTCATCGGTTTTAGAGTTCACATTCTTATAAAAATAGGGCAACCTCCCCCTTCTCACAGCATGAGATCTTTATGGAGACACGGCAACACCTTCATAACTAAAGTTACAACCAGATTTGCAAAAGTCTTTGCATCTTTCCTCAGTGACATCCAAATACCTGAGTGAAATACTGCCCAGGAAATGACCCTCAACAAACCAGCCAGGGAATTCAGCCTCTGAGGAAGTAACAAATACTTACTGAACAAGAAACACAGGAGAATTGTGTCTAGTCCCTGTTAAACAATAGGAGAGAAGAAACTTGAAATATGGACAGGACATATGTGAAGAAAAACAATAGCCTACCAACCTACGGGGTGTCAATGCTTTTTAGTGCTCTCAAAATACACAGAAACTTATCTTCCAGGCTGGGGTCTAGGGTCCAACTAGAAAACACAACACTGGTATTTCTTAATGCACCTGGGATGGAGCCCAGAGGATACCTAGTCCAGCTGCCAGGGCAGATTTAGCAGCATCATCTGCTGTGACCCTGGGCAGAGACAGCTCATGAGAAAGAAAGCAAAATCCTAAACCACAGCTCGAGAGCTCTCACTGAGCACTCGCCCAAGAAGACAACATTAGCAGTAAGAAGCAATATTTTGGGTTGTTCAAGTACACTGAGGAGAGAATTCTGACAGCACCAAAGTCTATGAAGGTCAATCAGAGTCTGCTTTTTGAGCTTGCTCTGCTCTTCCTTTCTTACACAAGTGCTGGCAAAAGCCTGTACCTTCGATAGCTCGGTCTCTCCTGGTAGAGTGCAAGCAGTCCACCAACTCTTTGGAAGCTCCCAGAGCTGAACAATATTTTCATAGAAATCTGCCAGTTGAAGACTCCTTGTGTCAAGGTTTTGGCTCTAATAATTTGGGAAACAGTGAGAGTATACTTGAAGTGAACACAGAAAAAGGTAGCTTTTTCACAGCTGTCCAGGTTATTCATGAAGAAAATTGTCTAAATTCAATCTAAATGAAGCCCCGCTGGCAGAGAGAGAAGGTCTTAAATTTAATCATTTCTACCTGCTGTCAGCATCAATACTTCTTCCAGCCTTGCCCTCAAAAATGTTCGTATCTGACTTCCCTTATTCACCAGATTTCTGACACCCTCTCAGCTGTGGACAGCCCTGATATCCAATCCGTGCCACAGGACCTACATCAGTCATCTGTGAATACACCATCTTTTTTCTGGTAGTACTGCTTGCTGAAAAAATATTTTTGCAAGCTGATGAGTTTAAACAGTCTGTCACGTGTAGTTTAACAGTCAGCCTGACAAACACCAATTCAATGCTCATTGCTCAGTGGAGAGAGATGCTGCACCTTGATGGGTGATACATCCCAAGACAGGTCATATATCCCAACAGCAGGCATGACCCGAATCCCACTCCAGGTGAGAACTTTGTGATTTCTTGGGGTTATGAAGGATTGCATTACCACAGGCTGAATACAAGAATATCTCAGTGAAGAGTAAGATTTTAAGTCCCAACTGAAATATAAAGTGCTACTTCCTCACTCTGTCTTAAAACTGATGACATACTTACAACCCTTCCAGATATACCAGTGAACAAGACAGTCCTGTTGCATTTCCAATAACATGCATAATTATGTGCAGTCTACAAGTAACTATTCCAACTGCTGATCTGAAATGACAGGGAGAGAAGGGGATGGTGTGGCGCTGAAGCTTGAATGGGATGCAAATTTGAGGTCACAGTATCCTGTGTTTGAGACCTGTCATGAAGCTCAAATACAAGTGAAGCTGCCACAGCGATACAATGACAGCACGATCCAGCATGCTGATGAAGTGATTAAAATCCAGAATGACTGCAGAGCCAAGGGGGAATAAAAAAAAACTGGTTTTTTTTTCTACCTTGTGTACATAAATAGGAAAGATTTGGTTGTGTTGTCCTGTGAGCACACTTGTCTGAGATGTCAGTCTAAAGCAACAACCGCCCTGTGCTATAATTATAGAGTGGCAGAATATGTTGACTTTTCAGCTGAGACGTATCCTTGGCTGTTTTTATTGCTGCAGCAGAGCTGTGTTTTCACAAGAGGGCAATGTACATTTTCTACTCACAGCAAACTAGTCTGTGCTTTTCCCCTGACAGATATCAATGATCCCATTGTCTCAGGAGAGGCAACAGTGTGTAGATGTAGCCAGATATACCAATTTGTAAGATGTGTGCTTAATAACAGGTTTTCAATTAAAAAAAGAGCTGTTTTCACACCTACAGAACTCTGAGTGATCCCAAAGTGCTTTGCTAGCACCAGTCTAATCCCACAACCTACCCACATAGGTGGACACCAGAGAACCAGCAAACCAAGCAACAAAACAAATGAACTTGTGAGATCACAGAAAAATAAGCCATAAACAAACTCTACCACTTTTATACCTGACTTATCACCTTACTGTTGTTGACAACAGGTTAGCAAAGGCATATAGTGCCTTTGGAAAGCTTCATAAAAGAGTTTGGCGAAATAAACACTTGAAGAAAAGTACAAAGATCAGTGTTTACAGAGCCATAGTGCTGTCTACTCTCTTATACGGATCTGAATCATGGGTCATCTACTGCCACCACCTGCGTCTCCTAGAACGCTTCCATCAACGGTGCCTCCGAACAATCCTAAACATCCACTGGTCAGATTTTGTGACCAATACATCTGTTCTAGAACAAGCAGCAGTCACAAGTATTGAGGCCATGTTGCTGAGAACACAGCTGCGATGGGCAGGGCACGTCTCAAGGATGAAGGACCACCACCTCCCTAAGATCTTGCTTTATGGTGAACTTGCCACTGGCTGCCACAAGAGAGGAGCCCCGAAGAAAAGATACAAGGACTCCCTGAAACAACATCTCAGCCTTGGCCATATTGATCAAATAACTGGTCTACTCTGGCCTCCAATCAGGAAGTCTGGAGACACATCATCTATAACACTGCTGATGCTTTTGAGAAAGCACGCAGGATCACCCTTGAGGAGAAAAGGCAATGCAGAAAGAATCGTGCCTTGCAGAATATACCACCTAAGGAGCCTTTCTGCTGTGCCTTTTGCAACTGGACATGCCTATCTCGTATTGACCTTTTTAGCCACCATGCTTGTAACAAACGTGGATAGAGCCTTCCTAAATCTTTGTTCGTGAAGCCCAGCCATGATGATCACCTTACTACTCTTTGGGTCCATCTGCCTGGGACTTTCAGGTGAAAAAAACATGGCATTTGTTTTAGGTAGCCTTTAGGAAAACTCAAATTCCCAGATAAAGGACCACCCTGCATTTGCAGTCTGAGTCCCCAGTGAAGCACAGCATGTATAACATGTACCAGGACCACCAGAGTCCATGCACTGCAGAGTCAAACATCACATATACAACATGCCCAGGGCTGATGCCAGAAGGTGCAAAGCTCATTGTTTCAGTGCAAATCAGTTATACAACATACAGGCATTAGTTACACAACATACAGACACTGGGAGGAGGTGACCTGCTATTCACACTGCATGGCATGGAAGCACGTAACTCTCCCCAGGAAGACTACCAAGAAGTCCAGGCACAACTACAAGAAACAGTATTTTCTGAATTTTGGATACTGGAAAGAATTAGCACATCAGAATCATCTACAGCTCTCGAGGCATGAAAGCAAACAGTGCACTACTGAGAGGGCAGGCAAATTTCTGGCTGCTCCCAAAAGCCCAGGAATTACAGTTTCCATGTAAAGCAGGTGAGATCTGGGATTCTAAATACCTTGGATTGTGAATCTAAATTTTCTTCCAAATTCTCCATGGAAAGATTGGTTTTTGGTTTTAGGCACTAGAAACAAATGCCAAGGCCAGACGATGAGCTAAGATGCGGCTTTTATGTCCATGTTATGTTTCCAAGTAAGTCCCAACCACTTACTTAGTAATCTACATTTGAATACTGCATCATTCATTGCTTTCCACTGCACTGTTTAATGCCAGGTTTTCAGCTTTACTTAAAGATTGTCCGAAGCTAAGGGAGGGTATGAAGCATGAAGGAGCTTCCACAGTGGGGGGCCTCAGTGTCTAATGCTGCTCAGCACTTCTGGGCTGCTAAAAATTAGGCAGCATCCCAAGAAGCTTCAGGGAATTGGCAGAGCTCCAGGGCCCTGAAAATAGTGACCATTTTCACTGGAACAGTTATGACACTGGAAGGAAGATTCCCCCCATGTTCCTTAGCTTGCATCAAAATCCTGGAGGCATGTCCTCCCTTCCCTGGCAAGCAGATGCAAGGAGGCTACAGCACTGCTGCATCTCCATAATCCCCTTCCACCATCATCTCTTTTCAGTGTAACTTGAAAAGATAAAAGCAATTTAATCTTTCCTGCCTTCAACTTGAAGGTTTTGCTCTAAATATATTTTGACAGCAGAAATAAAGACGAAGTTTTAATAGAACTAACTGAACCACAAACTGAATTATGTATTTCCATTTCAGGAGACAATCTCACTGCTAATAGCATCGCTCTCCTTCCAAACGCATGTATGACAAA
Source organism: Manacus candei (assembly GCF_025592945.1). NCBI lineage: Eukaryota > Metazoa > Chordata > Aves > Passeriformes > Pipridae > Manacus > Manacus candei. Next base: position 953,046 of record NW_026138059.1, read on the forward strand.
ATTCAAAGCATTTCTCTGTTCTGTCATGGTACTGGGTGTCTGGCAGCAGCTATGCAGCACACAGAGCTGCCTCTTACACGTCTATGTGTCATGTGTCTCACTTGCTTTGTCCAGGAGCTGGGGTGGGACCATCTGAATTGCTGAACCAGTCTGTCTGGAAAATTTGTATGCAAGTGGAGTGAAATGCAGACTGAACCCTGGCAACATCCCTGCTTTGGATCTCTGCCTAGAACCTTTATTTCTTCACATTCAGTGTTCTCTGGAAACATGCAGCAGCTGCAGGCTTTCCATAGGACCCCCACACCAACAATCTTCCCCCATAAAGGAAGCACATGGCAAGGCAGGGTCTAAACTGTACTGACAGTCTGGAGCATCTTAATTTTCCAACACTGGATCCTTTATTTGGTTCCCACCTTAGAGAAACAACCGCAGTCACCAAGCAGCTTACTAAACCGGGATCAAATCCTGAATAGATGCCTTACTCACAGATTTGTTCTTAATTAGTCAAACACCCTGTGAAGTCAACAGAAGTGCCAATCAAGCAAAGGCACATTTTATTTTGTAACCACAAAGAAGGGGATTGAAAGAATTTACATCGGCTGCTAAACATATGCTCTAATGACCACCACTGGATTATTAGTAGTGACCTAGATGTAAAAAGCTTTGATCTTCTTACTCCTGGGTTATTATCCAGTTTCTAGATCTCTTAAGATCAACCAGAGTGAACAAAAATTAGGAAGGGTAAAAATTGTGTGCGATCCAAGAGGACCATGGAATATCGAACCCAGATATTTCACTGACTAAAGCAGACAGACACCAGTAAACATGATTAATAAAAGCAAGCCAGAAAACAGCATTAAAGTTCAAAGAAATCTAAGGGTGAGCAGCTTGAGAAAATGAGATATAAAGTCTTTCACATGTAGGTCACCAGTTTTAATCCAGCTCTGGTCATAGCAAACTCCAGTCATTAATATCTGACAGCTGTCTGGCAGCCATATAAAATGAGATGGTGGTCTTTGTTTAATTGTAAAATATAACATATCATCAGAACTGCAATGTTGTTAAAAGTCTAGGTAGGAAGGTCAAGGACTGACTGGGCATTGACAGAGGATCTCTACCCCCCTTACAAAAAGCTTCATTTTCTATTAGTGTCAATATCTCAAGGGTAATAAATCTTTGTGAGGAAACAGAGGATAACAAAAGTAAAAAGCAGTTCAAAGACAGCTGTGGCAACTCCTCTGCCTTGAACTCAGACCAAGGGCCAGCTCCCCAGCTGGTTCTTCCACTGAAGTGGCAACACAACACTGGTCCACACTGTCCAGACTGCTTCCTGATCCTTCCAACAACAGCAGCTCAAAACCAGGACCAGCACATGCGAGGGCAGACACATGGAGCCATGGAGCCAGGGAAGAGCAGACCATGGCCACAATAAAGAGACAGAAGGAAGAAGGCGCTGCGAACAAGCTTAGAGGACGACAGCGCCGAAGATGACCTTAGCATGGGTCTTTCCCCACATGGAGCTGGTTTCCACATCTTGGCTCAGGAGGAGTTTATGATGAGCACTGTTGGTCCCACTGCTGCCTCTGAGGAGGGTCACAGTGGACACCAGGGACTGCAGAACAGCCTGCACAGCCACGTCTCATCAACCCACTCCTCAGCCCAGGGTCCCTCTCAAGAGTCACAGCAACATGCCAAGTGACAGGTGCAGTGTGGGGAGAGGATGAAGTTGTAATTCACATAATTCGAACAAAGGGTCCACCCAGAAATGATGAGTAAACAGAACTCCTTACTGCTGCCTTTTCAAAGCCTTTTCTTTACAATAAGAGAAAAGGCTGAATTTCCAAAGCTCATGTGAAATGCCTAGTATTCACCTCAGGAAACGAGAGAAGAGATAATTTTACAGCTTGCAAGATGGAGCCTCTGAATTGCACATCAGAACAGAAAACTGATTACTATGTTTAACTAAAAAATAATATTTTTTAATTTTTTTTTTTAAATAAAGGCCAAATTTAAAAATTCAACTTTGATTTATAAGAGCAAATGGTGATATTTTTTTTTCTTTTTCTCTAATAACTGTGCCTTTGGTTTTTTGGAAAAAATGTATCACACTTCATCTGTCCCAAAACCAGGTATTCCATCTCAGCTTGTTATTAACGTTCCCTCAACAGGGATGTAAAAGAAACAGTCACCTCCAACAGGAGACTGATCTTTTTAAATTAGGAGGATGCTTGGAATAGGTAGGATGAAATATCCTCTCAGGAAGTGGTTGCTGGAGGTGCCCAATGCATAACTCGTTTAGACTCCAACATGGCAAAGTTAAGTGATTTGAACATAATATTTTGTAACCTGGAGTGACTCTTCAAGCATTTTATGGACATTCCACATGGATACTTTGGGTTCTGTCTTGAACAATCTAATCTTGATGCTATTATAGAAAGTATTTTTACATGTAATAGTCAAATTGTCTGAAGATTGTTTGCAAAAATGACAAATCAAGTACGTGTCCAAAAAGAATAGTATAGAGTTAAAAATTACCAGTGCTGTTTTAACTGCTCAGCATAAGAAACATGCCAAAATCAGTCATGCTTATTTTTTTAAAAGTTTTTATCTTATAAAACTCCTCCACTTGCTTTTGGAAGTGTACGTGACATGCAAGAGTTACATTTCCAAGAATCTTATAAAAACAGTGCTCTTTCACATCACATTTTAGATTCTGTACTGATCATTCACATGGCCTCTCCAGCTGTTACATGGGGACACACTTACCAACAGAATTTTTTTTTTGAATGCCTTCACTAAGTAAACAAATAAACAATACAGAAACGCACTGAGGTAGAACAGCCCCAGGTGAGAGTTTTCCCAATTTCCAGAATAATTCTGCGTAGTTCTTTCCAAACAGCTATCCATCAAGCTGGAAGGTAATCACCACTAGATGGTGGTGGTGGATGCCACACACTTCTTGCTTGGCTTTCTCACAATTCTCGAGGAAGGAGAAACACTTGGGCACACTGCATAGACGTCCACTGTAGTGCAAGTCAAACACTATCCTGGATCCTTGCCAAGCAAGAGCCAAGTGCTTTAACTTGCTACAGGTTGTTGTACCACTGTCAAAAGCTGCATAATGGTAAGCCTTAAAGCTTTGGAAAAATGTCATGCCCAGTGTGATACAACTGAGCAGTGCAGGACATTGACAAAAACAAAGATGAGGAGTTTCTCTAGACTTCATTTAAAATAATTCTGCCCAATCATGCTACAGCTGCATTTGTGGAATTTAGTTCCATAATTAGCAGTGGAAACCTTTTGCTTTCTCTCTTATGGAATTTACATGTTCTGCTGCTCTTCCTTCAAGCAATGTAATTAAAAAACCTGCTTAGCATAATTAATTTGCAAACAGGTTGGATGAAATGGGATTGTATCCCAAAGGCTTTTTCAGCATTAAGTGAAACTACTTCTTCAAGTGAACTATAATCTAGTCTCCTGTATAGCAATTTTCTGCATTTTGCATTTTAAAAGCTCTTCATTTTGAGAAGTGCTACACTTGACAGTCCAGTTCTGACTTGCACTGCCAATGTGGACCTAGATTATACAGCTCATTCTGCAAACCATGTCCCCACAGTCCCTCCAAACCCTGAGCAGAGGGAGGCTGTGTAGTCAAGAGCTCCTCCATGTTGAAGAGTTTTTGCTGAAAACAACTTATCTTCCTCAAAAATCCTGATCTGAAATAACAAAATGGCATTTTAGATGACAAAGGAAATATTACAATCAGTCCTGCACAACCAGTCAGAGGAATGCTGAGGGAGTGGGGAGGGAGGAACATCTTCCCACAGGGAGCAGCTGAGACCTCGGATGAGCTGCAGTTATTCTCCGCTGAGAGCTTTTCTCCTGGCCGCACCAAGACCTGCCATTATTCCTCCCTCATGTATAGGCTGTCTGAAAGGACAAGGACATAGAGAGGGCCCCTTTAGAGCATCACCCTCAGTGACAGCTGCTTCACCTGAGCAGCTGAGACATCGCCTGGTACAAAGCACACCCACGGGACACTCCTGCACCCTCCCCTGACTGTGAGCAGGCTGCAAAGGCACCTACTGAGCCCTACACCTTCTGAGAGCTCCATACAATTAGCAGCCTGTTAACTGTGACATCCACACTTAGCTTCATATTACCTTTTTTTTTTTTTAATTATTATTTTTTTAACTGGAAACCTAACCTCTTCAGTCTGCAATGCAGAGATTTCATCTCCCTCCCATGACAAACTCATTTCCAAAGAGTGACAATAAATCATTTATGGCATTACCAGCTTAGCTCTAGAGACTTTTAATTCCAATACAATCACCACTAGCTGATAACAACAGGCAAATGGAAAGCTCTACCCCCAAAACCTCATTTAAAGCTGATCATCCCAGATTAGAAAGAAAGAAGATTATTTCAATGATCTAACCTGAGAAAAGATCATTTGGGTAGTTTTACAAAAAGAGAAGAACATTTATGACATCCAGTCTCCTTCAGCAAAATGTTTTAACCACTTGAATTCACATAGCAACTAACAGAGTTGAGGTCTGGCAGTGTAAGGGATAAGGATTATCCTCTACTAGAAGACTGATTTGTTGTAGTGAAGCACCTATTAAGCTCAGTTATCATGAAAACAAAAGCCATTTAGCAAACTCACGGTTTCGACTGAATATATGATACTGCCTGCTATCATTATTTCTATTTAAACCCTAATTAGACTGCTTTTATAAACAGTTATTTTCTAATACAAGCTATACAGTTCATCAAGTAGTGAACTGGGTGATGCTGCTTAAGATATCACCAATGGAGAACACTTGGCAGAGAACTCAGCAGATTTCATCTGTTGATTCATGACTGGAAGGAATGAACATACATGATGCTGTATGATGTATTGAACTGGTCATTCCCAAAAATCAGACATGAATCCCAAATAAATGTCAATCTAACAATGCTTCTACAATGTGGGGGCATTTGAGCAAATTCAGTTATTGAAAAGACATATTATCTTTATTAATGAAGGCCTCTTCCACACATAATCAGCGTTATCACATCACTGGACAGTTACGGGGTATATCAACTAAAAAGCCACGAAAATAGTCTGCAGTGCATACCTGAAGCCTTGATTTACAAACTTATAATAGACATGGAGGTTTATCAAAAGCTGTATGTAAGGCTATTAATTACAATCTACTATGGTTTAAGTAATAAATTTAAAATCTTAATGATAACAGAAAAATAATGTAATACATTTTATCTTACTTTCAATTATTAAGAGAATGGGAGAGAAACAAGAACTCAATTGCTTCCATAAGCTTCATAATCTTAATTGCTTAATATCAAATATTTTACCGAAATCATTAATAACTTAGTTTCATTATTAAGTACAATATTGAACAAGCTATTAAACTTGCTAAACAGGGAACAGATAACCTCTTGAGCATCAGACTCAGAGAAACTCGTCATTACATCTCACAATTGAGTGCCCATGTGAATTATCTGATACATCAGAAGGTTTCAGTGCTTGTTGGTGTCTTTCCTCTGTGAGGGTATTACGGTTTTATGGGGATATTTTTTATATAAAACTTATAAAAGGAATATTTTCTTTTTGTTTGTTTGTTTTTGTTTGGTTAGTTTTTGGATTGTTTGTTGGTTTGGTTTGAGGGGTTTTTTTTTGCATTGAGACTTTCATTCCTCTGTTCAAATTATACGAATCAGGGATACTGATCCAAAACTCATTAGAGGAAGTCAGAAAGACAGATGCAAACAAGCACACAGCTCAATCACGTCATCTTTAATTCCTTAAGAAAGGAGACAGCAAATATTGTCCAGACAGATATGACAGACTAACTCTTGGACCAAGCAGGGACCTCATCCAGCAGCTCTGATCTAGGACAGACCAGCACTACTCCCTTTGTTTAGCATCACTGAGGGAGACAGACAAAGCCACATTAACACCAAGTGTCAAGGGGACCTTAATGGGAGTATAGAAAACTAAATTTAAATAATATCCTCAAGCAAGGGTAAGACTGCACCTCAACCCCCAGTATACCTTAAGGCACTACTTTGAGGGCTCTAAAGGAGACAGGAACACTACTTTTGTGGAAAGGTTTGAATTTGCTCTGGTGCCCTGCTCCAAGGAGGGCTCTCCACTCTAGAAATCAAGAACTGAGAGACACAGCCATCTTCAGCCCAGGTCATTGGATGCTATGCTTCCTGGGAGCAGTATTTAAGCTAAATCCCCTTCCTGGACATTTTTCATTGGAGAATCGGCTCTCTCTTGAAAATATTGTCTCAAGTGACTCAGCTCATCCTCCCACTGAGAAGGCACCTAGAAGCACACCTTGTGTGAAGAAAAAAGGAAAAAATATTTCCTGTTGAATTTGTCCAGTTAGGTTAATTGTATATTTTTTGTTTCTTTAACATCTATGTTATGCTGGTACTCCCAGGATCTCTTGTGCACATGCTGTTTGCACAAACTCTTTCCAACAGTGCTCTTCATCTATGCAGCCTGTTCACTTCCCTTTTCCCAAATCAGACCACTAAAGCAATTTGCAGCTCTTGCTTTGGAAGAGCTTTACTTCCTTGAGATAGACTTAGCATAGGGATGCTTAAGACATAGACCTTAGCACTGAATCATCCATCCCAGGTCCTTCTTTCTTGCCAAAGGCAGGCAAAGAATGATCTTCTCTCATGCTGGCACAGTGAAAAAGAGATCAAAGCCTAAAAACCATGCTGTAATAAACTGGACTCGGACTTTTTGGGGTGACAATTTGAAGAGGACAGGAAAAAAGACTACCTGCTTTTTCTGGATCTCCCCTATGATCTCAGCTTCAAAAACTGTTGGTTCAGGAGTGATAACATAATCCCTGTCCCCCGAGGAGTCCCAGCTGGGGTCATGGTGAGCACAGCTGCCAGCACAACCACTGGTAAACACAACTTCCTGCTGTCAGAGGAGCTGCAACAGAAGCTCTGCTCTCATACAAATTCAGTGGGATTAATGGATTCATTCTCTTGGATAGTTAACCCAGGGACACAATTCCTCCATTCTCAACAGGGCTATTGGAAAGAACAATTAGTTGTTGCCTTGACTGATGTCATTCAGATGTATTTTTTAGAGAGTCATGGAATCATTTAGGTTGGGAAAGACCCTTAAGATCATCAAGTCCAACCATGAACCTGACACTGCAGGTCCATGACTGAATCATGTTCCTGAGCACTATGTCTACATGTCTGGGTTTTGGCTTGTTTATGTTTGTTTTACTTAAGTCTTTTATTTGTGACCCATGATGCTATTTAGCCTTAGCCCCATCTTGTATTTCAATTTCTCTCTGGGTACATTATCTCAAATTCCTTCCATTAAGTTAAAACACATGAGTGCAGGTGAGAGCTTTAATTGGAAGTGCTAGAATGAAGAGTAATCAAATTATTTAGAGGTTTATTTTTCTTCCCATGGTTTTTCTCCACTGGTGCTGATGACACAATCTCTTTATTCCAAGCAGTTCAGGTCAGTGCCTTCAGGCACTGCCATTCAAGAAGTAATATGATCCTCCTTTATGAATCATAATACACATGAGAAAAGAAGGTAGCCATACTCTGTGAGATATCAATTACTGCTCTGAGAACAGCAGTAAGATTTTCAAATGAGATAATCATTGTTTCGCCTCACAGTCTTAAATATATGCCCAGAAGAAAAGATGATTAAGGCTGAGAATACGCTGCCCTTCAAAACAGCATTAACATATTAAAGTCAACAAAAATAATAAAGCATTGTGAGGCACAGGAATCCAGAAAATCCATTTAAAGACCCACTATGGATAGTAAAGTGAGCAGTTGAAAGGCTTGGGTTATCCAAGGTGGACCTGTTTCTCAAAGGTCCTCTGTACTCAGTAGAAGGTATCGTTGTTCTGAATGATTCCAGGGAGAATTTTTATCTCTTTTCTATAACTTTTCTAGGAGAAACTTCAATCTGGTAAAGGGCTTTCCTAAATTCTTTGAGAAGTCAAGTAAATGGTATCAAGCAGATTATCTATACACACATGCCCACCCACCCCATCAGACACTTCAAAGAAGTGAGGAAAGAATACACGGTGTTGACTCTTCCCCAACAGACTGTAAATACATAAATAGCTATGGAAAAATTTCAGACTTAATACTAGTGATGCTGAGAGGGGAAGTATAGTTAAATTGGACATAGTCAACGAAGTGCTGAAAAAAAATTGTGTTCAGTCAGACTAAATCATTGATTTAATCTGATTTTTTGTATGTCACTTTTTCCTGTCACTTGCCTTTTTTTTTTTAAAAATACAGTGCAGTTTTATTACAAAAAGATAAACTAATCCTAACTTTTTAAAATTTTTTTTACAAATTCAGTTGTTCTATTCTTATTGTGCAGAGCTATAAATACGTCAGTATCTTTTTTTCCTGCATAGCATTTTTTTTCTCTTTTTTTTACAGTCTAAATATTTTGCCCCAAATGTCACAACAGTTTTGTTGTCTCATTTCAACAGTTTTAGTTTTTACTAACAAAACATAACAGTTTTGTTAGTAAAACAGTGTGCACCAAAGAACAAGCAATACATATGAAAATGCTTTGTCTCTTACAACTGTATTGTTAAGGGACTGCATGTATACACATTGGTTCCAAGAGAACCAGGGGAACTAAAGAACTAGGAATTTATTGCATGAACTGCCTGGCTAAAATGACATTTTATGATGTTATATTCTCATCAGACGATGTCTTGAAGTGCAGGAAAGAGTAACCACTTGGTAGGAAACTTCTCTTAAATGCTTTAATAAAGAGAGTTAAACGTCTTACTTGGCATATAGGGTTATTCTAAAGGAGGGAATGCCTTAAGGAATTTTAAAATGCCTTCAAAACTAGAGAAAAATATGAACAAACTTCAGAGGAGAATAAAGAACTTACACTTCTGTTGTTCATGATGAAAATCTGACATTTTCTCAGTCCAAACAGTTTGAACTTGTTCGTTGACAACCTTCTGTGTCCTACAGCCTTCACGGTACCTCTTTCTTCACTGTTCCAAGGCACAAATGCAGACTGAGTCTTCACTTCAAACAGTGATGTCGCCTGTAACTACCTACAGTTTTGTAGCAAGCAGCATTATATGTTCTTCCCACTTACCCTGCCCAGTGCAGGATATTTCCTGCTCTTCAAAGTGTCTTCTTGAAATCTGTCTGTCGCTACCCAAGCCTTGACAGTAGTCAGCTGCCATTTGGATTGTGACTTCTGGGGCTCTTGGTCTGTTTCCCCCCCATGTACCACCTTCTCCTTAAATGCAGACTATGAAGTCTGCAGGGTAAAACTGTCTGTATACTCTGTGTTAGTACAACACTACTGCTCATACACCCTTAGACTTGAATGCTAATGCCACTAAGTGCCACAGCATTTCTAACATCCAAACCATTTCTCAGAAACAGTCCCACTCAGTCAAGTCAAAGGCATGAGACCAAAAACACCAACAGAAAACAAAACCAATCAAGACTTGGAAAAGCACTTGAGACTGACTCTTTTCTTATCCAAATATAACTACATTTGCCTCTTTTAAAAAAAGTAGCAAAATCACTATGAATCAAACAAAATACTACGAATCAAACTTTGTTGGAACTAGATGATCTTTAAGGTCCCTTCCAACCCAGGTCATTATATGATTCTATGATTCAGAAATACTACATGCATTCAATTAAATTTTCTTTGTGATGTTCTCCCTATTCCTTACTCTCCATTGTCCAGTACTGCATGTATACCTATTCACTTCTTGGTAAGGTTTGACCTTGGTAAGGCTGTCTGACAACAGCCTGTTTTCACGAACAAATCACCAAAATATAACAAATTGATGGAATTTCTAATTTTTCTCTAACACATTATATCACCCTTATTCACATGTTCCTAGAATGGAATTGTATTCCCCTCATACGTCCGCATTTCTACGTATTTCCAAAACCACATTCCTCACTTGTTATTCTAAGTATATTACACATCCATATTTCTATCCATCCTTTTTACAGACCTGGGATTTCAATCCAGGCCTTGGCAGGTAGCTCAGCCCTGTTGCTTAGCAGCGGCTGAGGCACATGTAAATGCAACAATGGAAATTCTCGCGGTTACAAAAGTGGAAAGCCCTCGCCTGCTGAAAGCGGATGTTTATAAATCGGCTGGGAGCAGAATAAGTGGCACTAATACATGAGAAAAATTCTTTCCAAACAAAATACAGTTTTGAATGGAAAACCAACCAGCCTGACACAACCGCAGTAACAGAGACTGAGGTTAAAAAATCAAGAGTCAATATTTAATTATGATTGCTTCTATATATTGATTACTCCAGTCTGTTAACCATCATATGATTACCAGTAAAACAGGCCACTCTACATTTCATTTAATGGGTGAAATAATGGATTCTTGAAAGTCAACTGCAAAAATTTCACCACCTTTATAAAACTGGGTCTTCTTATAATCTAAATTTGTTTTCATTAAAACTTATTTTTAAAAGCACTGATCCAAGTGTCAGTGTGGATCTAAAGCCAACTGCTTAGCACTCCATCTCTGCTTAAAAAAAAATACCTGCTTTAATTTGTATTTGACAGGTCCACATGCTCACAGAAACATGGATTACAACTGAAGCTTCTTAACTCCATGGTACCATCAGCAGCAAGGAATCTAAAATGGTCTCCAAACTGAAACAAATGACATTGAGAATGACCCCAGTCAATGATGAGATCTGTCCCTTCTCACAAGTACTTCAATATCTTCTGCACTGCTGGCATGTAGCATGTTGAGAGGTGAGCCCATACTCCTCATGCAATTTATCTTAGGCATCTAATTTGTCTAAAAGACAGCTATGAAACTTGAAAATCCCTCTATAGTGAGAGTGGTGTTTCCAAAGCATCATTAATTTCTTTGAAAAATAAGTGTTTACAGTCAGATTAACTCCTTTGAGAACTCTCCTTTGGTCCATCAGCTAATAAAGAAAAAAAGGTGGTTTTGCATAAGGCAGAAAAAAATGAATAATCCTATGGAAACATCTCTTTCTTTCCATTGACTCTAATGCATCCTAAATAACAAACTAGCCTTCAGATGGCAAAATTAATCCCAACCTTTGACTCTGTGCTGAAGCTCAATGGCCAAAATGAGGATGACTAAATAAGCAATGATCTAGTGGAGAACATCCTGGATTTTAACCAACAGAATCTATCATCCACAAAGGTGCTAATAATCTCCTGAAAATTAACTTCTTTCCATTGCCACCTCTAAGGCAGACGGCTTCTTAGAGACTGTAAAACAGTTATTTTGATAGCCAGATCTTGCTTGGAACTTCTTCGACTTAAAGATAATTTAAAACCTCATATTAGTCTACAGTGACACATTCCCTGAGTTCTACCTCCATTTATTGTTTATACATTGCATATTCACACATGCACAAGGTTTTTTTTTTCTTCACTGAACTCTGTACATCAGAAAGGAAGAAATATCCCTTCCTATTCTAAATATTTGACAAAAGGTTTTATTTATTCCAGCTGAACACTATTTATTTGTGATGTTTTTCTCCCTTCTAAGTATGATGGTTTGTGAGCTTGTGACGTTCATTCTCTGTTCATTTCTATCAGCTGTGTCGCTGGCTCCCATGAGAACACTTCAGTTTTGTTGCATGGCCCAGAAATATGATAATCAACAAATATTTCTAGGCCAAATCCATTGTCACAGTGTCAGTGTGCTCATGTGAAATACTGATGCAATTAAACACTGATTTGCCACTCCATCTCCCAGCAAGAGAGATATAAAATACATTTTAGTTATACAGATCTTTTTAAATCATCCCCTTTAAAAACCTTATGAAAGATAATTGGTTATACCGAAGAACTGAAACAGGAAAAATGCTTAATACTTTTATGGTGTTTTGCATTTTACTGCTATACAAACATTAACTAATTAAGCATCACAGTACCCAAGTGAGGAATGGAAGGAAGCATTATTACGGTTATATATTATAATTATACTGTCTCCTTTAGAATTTCCTGGGTTTTGACTTTTAAAATAATTATTATAATTATCACAAAACTAATAAAAAGTCAGAAACAATCTTTTTTTCCCACTATGAATATCCTCTAAAGTAAGCAAATAAAAGAGTTTACAAATGCCTAAAAGCACACTTTCTTCCATGTATCTCAGTTTCTGTTTTCCCTTTGTCCATCTTAGTCCACAGGACTGGATCTTATTTCCACCAAAGGGGAAGAAAATCTTGTCAAGGACCACAGTGGATCCTTGAATTCAACAATAAAAAGATAAAGAGTGTGTGAAGTGAGCTTATCTCTATGATTTTTACCATTTGCTAAGAAAACATTGTGAGGTCTTGATATAAAACATGCTTATATATTCCAAACAACAATACAAAATCTATATGATATTTTGCAATTGGGATTAATTTTTAAGTATTATTATGCAAAATTGCTTTTCTCTCAAATACCTCTCACCAAGGTCTGGATTCCTCTTCCTAGTTCTAGCCATCTAACAGCTCACTGGCACCCTTTAGATAGAGGTAGATAGGTTATTTCCAAGGATGATTTCTGCCATGTCTCTTATACATTTATCTTGTAAAGAAATGGTTTCCCACTGGAGATGCCTTTGCTCTCCATTAGTAACAAAGTCCCATACATTTCTCCTATAATACTGGACTTTTTAAGGTCTATAGGGACAAAATCCATTTTATTAACTATTCAAAAGTGTCATACAACATTTGAATGTTCAGCTGGCTCCATCATTATAGTCACTGCAAATTCTTAGGAGTTAACCACAGCATGATCGTCCTCTGGGAGAAGATTCCTTATAAGGCCATAATCAACTGAATGATAACCTGGAAGAGGATCTCAGGTAGATTCTTTTTAGCTGGAAGCACAGCAGCTGTGAAAATTTCCTTCTTCTTCTTTTTTATTTATGTAGTATAGACCTAATCATACTAATGTAATCCACATACTACAGTGGATCCAGCAGAAGAGATGAAAGAGAAGTAGTCTAAAGAACCCAAAATACACACAATACTATTTTGCCAGCAGGTGCTGAAAAAATAGACAAAGAAACTAAGATCTGATGATATATAAAGCAGGTCAGGCCAAGATTAATACAAGACACAACAGAAGGACCAGAGGGACCTGGGCAAACTTAAGAAGTGGGCCCACAAGAACGTCAGGAAATCCAACAAGGTCAAGTGCAAGGTGCTGCACATGGGTTGGGACAATCCCAGTGTAAGTACAGACTGGGAGAAGAGCTCATTGACAGCAGCCCAGTGGAGAAGGACTTAGGGGTTCTCATGAATGAAAAGCTGGACATGAGCCAACCGTGTGTGCTCACGGCCCAGAATGCCAAGTGTATTCTGGGCTGCATCCAAAGCAGTGTGGGCAGCAGGATGAGGGAGGGGATTCTGCCCCCCTGCTACACCCTGGTAAGACCCACCTGGAGTGCTGCATCCAGCCCTGGGGTTCTCAACACAAGAAGGACATGGACCTCTTACGGCAGGTCCAGAGGAGCCCACAGAGATGATCAGAGGGCTGGAACACCTCTCCTATCGAGACAGGCTGAGATAGCTGGCGCCGTTCAGCCAGGGGAAGAGAAGGCCCTGGGGAGACCTCACAGCAGCCTTTCAGTACCTTAAAGGAGGTTTATTAAAATGAGGGAGAGGGACTTTTTGTATGGGCAGATAGTGACAGGACAAGGGGCAATGATTTTAAACTGAAAAAGGACAGGTTTAGATTAGATGTTAGGAAGAAATTCTTTACTGTGAATGTGGTAAGGCACTGGAATAGGTTGCCCAGAGAAGTTGTGGGTGCCCCATTCCTGGCAGTGTTTAAGGCCAGGTTGGATGGGGCTTTGAGAAACCTGCTCTAGTGAATGGCATCCCTTCCCATGGCAGGGAGGTTGGAACTAGATGATCTTTAAGGTTCCTTCCAACCCAACCCATTCTATGATTCTAACATTAAAAGATTAATGTTCCTAACTTGCATTCCAGAAACCAACCACAGCACTACTCTGTTTTATAGGCTGCTACCTACTCCGTGCATACCTGAACCTTGGCTGGAGATGGTGCTCAGTTCATCTGCCTGTTAGAAAAAAAATGCCATCAAATGCCATCAACAGGGGTTTTCTGTAAAGTAATTCCTTTTCTCCAGCAAGTCGCCAGTGCAATCCTTGTGCTAGTTGTAGATAGGATTTTGACTGCACTTGCCTCATGACACTTGAAAGGCCATCTGGCTAAACAGATGTGGTAATCTGATTTGTTTGGCCAATGAACTGAAAAAAACCACAATGGCTTGAATGGGAGTTCCCAGGAGTTCCCAGTCCAGCATCTTCTCTGTGCTTGTTTGTCATTTCAGGAACAGTTTGGTAATGGATTATTTATTTGTGGAAGTTACCAAGAGAGAATGAATTTCCATACAAAAGATAAAAAGAGGTGAATGTATTTTCATCACCAAAAAAACCCTAGTTATAAGGTCATCTGTCATTCTTTTGCAGAGTGTATCATATGTTATAAAACAAGAAACTGGTAAAATGCAAGTCAAGCCTTGGTCCCACAGAAGGTGTCAAATCTCCCATGGATTTGAACAGGACCATTGGCTATTCAATCTGGTAATTTATAACCTTATTTAAAGGCTGCAGGTCTTCTCAGAACCATGTGTTTTATTACAGATATATAACCTTAAATATGGAATGGATTGTCTAGATAATGTCCTCCTGCCAACATTCCCTTCATCATCTGTCTTTATTTTTAAAATCCTCAGGTTTACAAAGGTCTACAGCAAGTTTACACTTACCCACCCTCAATTTCTTCTCTTCCTACTTTATTTTCATTCCTCAAACCTGTATTGTTTGACAACACAATGCATATAGCTGGCATTACTGTCAAAAAATATTAAAAAATAAAAAAATTGCAAAGTCCCTCCCCCCCTTACCTCTGGCATAGTAAATTAGAAATTTATACATTTAAAAATTAAAAGGAAGGTACTTCAAAATCTTTCTGGAGACATTTCATTTTAGTTCAAGTATAAGAGCCTGGACAGTTCCATTTCTTGAAGCGTTTCTCAGCTCCATTCACAATAAACAAACACTTAATTATGCTTATTCTTTCTGCTTTGCTATGCAGCATCTTGCCAGAGCTTGTATACTTGCATTTTAGAAAAGCTTTCAGCTGTAGGGTTTTCCTTTGCATAAAGGACCAGGCTGGCTTTCTGATGTTGAGCTACCCTTGTCTTGAAGTAAAGAGAGACAAAATAAAATGACCAAGCTACCATCACAGGCTGAATGAGCACAACTAACAGAAAGCTTCTCACTATGCTTAAGTCACAAGGCAGAGTTTGCAGAAACTCAAAAGTTGCAGAAGAAAAGGACAAAGGTATACAGATATCACATCAGGCTTCACCACTGATCCAGCCAGTACCTAAGCAAAGAAGGAGATGAGCTAGATGAGAAGAAAAGCACATTATGGTTAAGAAAAAGATGGAGATGTAGCTCAAGATTCCACATGCCTGACAGCCAGAACTGTGCAGGAGTTTGAAGATGCCAAGGTTGCATCTTCTGGCACACTCCAGGAAAAAGGAAAGCACTTTGCTCCATGGGGAAGAAAACTTATTTTTTCATTATATTGCATTCTGTGAATTTACCCAGTGATACCAAGAATTAAGGGCTTAGTACAGTAAATCAGCTTTAACATTTAAAAAAGTGTATTTTTAGTGCATCATGAATTATATTAAAGAAATATTCTCACTTTGGTCAAACTCTTACCCGTCACTGTAATGTTTCCACTTCACTGTATACGTGACATGCACTGTTACCACTCCATTTTGTTATACAGTAAAAGATCTACACAGTAATTAGAGACTGCATTTCTTTTAGAAACTTTCTTTTCCCTTTGTTTTTATTTGGCTCCAAGACATCCTGTTTGCATAACAACACAACTTTAGCTGTCCCCTGACCCAGCTATTGCACCAATGTGCTGGCCATAAAACCTGTGTGGGACTTCTTCAACCAGTGAGCTGTGTGAACTCACTCACACCACACATATAAAAGACTTCCATGGAATATTTCTATCCTGTCTACGTAAAAGGGAAGGAGAAAATATAAAAAGTATTCTTGCCCACAGTTGTACTTTGCAGTGACATAGGCCATTTCCACAGAAATCAGGGGTCCTCTTAGGACTTCATAGCATTATATGTAGAACAATATTTCTATGAATCTGGAAATGTAAATATAGCCCAAAGTACTCTGGCAACATGTAGAATGTGCACGCACGAGCCCAGAATAGATGACAGCAAAGAAAATGATTGAGATGAACAATCATGTGGAAATAAAAACACTGGGTACATGTATAGAAAATGGAAACAAATAACTGAAAACTGCCTGAAGGCAAGTACTACTGGTGATAATCCAGGGATAATGTTTTCATAGGGATTAACTGTTCTGGAGCATTTTTCCCATGTGTAAAGCATAACATACTTTTTATTCAGATAGGTTGATTTGGCAGTCTCTTTATTTCTAGCAAAAACTATTTATTGTGCCTGTGAAGGAAAAATTCCACCCTTAGATAGCCAGAATAAAAGTTTTTTTCTCTCACACTGACAATTGCCTGCTGGATACAGCTCAAGAGCCAATTTCCCACAGATAGTCTGCTTCTATAAGATTATTAGAAGTTTGCATGCCAAATTAATAATTTTCAAAAGTCTTTAATAAATTTGGCTACATGATATTGTCATTTTTATACTGAATGTGTTAAATTTATCCTTTGGAAACAGATTTCATTTCTTTGGCAAAATGTCATTGTTTCTACAGAGGGGTAACAAAGAGGTACATCATTTTAAAAGAAACTGCTGTATACAAAGATCAGCATTTACCTTTTGTTAGCAGTATTTTTTTACTCAGTTTTATTGCTCTGGACCTGCTGGTGATTTTCTGTATAAGCAACTAAATTTTCTGAGAATGAAAACAGGGTTTCCTTCCAGGTTGTTTCGGAGCATGTGTTCTTTTTCATGATTTTCCTGCTTCAAAGATAACCTGGGGTAGTAGTTACAAACCGCAGAAATATCATTATTCTCCCAACTCTTGGTCATACATTAGTATAATCCCAGCATTTATGTCTCTGTGAAGGTAACATCACGTGTATTAAACACTACATTCTCGGTATACAGAAAAACTCCAGGGTAAAAGAATCTTAAAAATAAATGAGTGCATAGACTAATACACCATAAGGGCTAATCTGTGGCACTGACTTAGCAATTCTAAGGCTTCCCTTGTCATATACTGTATTTAATTGTAGCAAGAACTAATTGATAGATAAACGTTTGCTTCTTCAAGCCAAGACTAATATAGCACCCTTACAATTACATATGACTATTACTAACTCCCATTTTCAGAATCCTGCTTAACATACCAGCATTTCTTTCAACTCAGGAAAAAAAAAGACATCAGATATGCTTTAAAGAGCTGTTCTAGACTTTAACCACAGTTTTCTTGCTGGGCTCTTAAGAACTACAGTATAGTGGAACTTAGAAAATGTACTTCTTTCAGGCCAACTCTTATCTGAAGTATTACTGTCTTTTAAAAAACACAAACAGCAAATGTCACTTAAAGAAATTATATTTAAAAATAAATAAATAAATGTCTGAAATATTTTTAAATTAAATACTGGGAAGTTTGACTTTCTAAAGTAATAAATGGAGTGTTAAGACATCCTTTGTTCCACACACATGTGCAACAGGAGATGAAAACGATGTGTTCAATATCATTACACTAAAGGTGATGCTCTACCCTTCTGTGGCTTTACATATGAGATGGTATGACTGTATTCCTTCAATAAAACTGTGGGATTTGGTCACCACTAAGCAATTGTGAGCTCAGAAGTGTGCATTGCCACCAAAATCACTTGTCCTAATTAAGAAGCTTAATGTGTGCATATAATGTTTGTACTGAGACTACCAACCCACAGGTAATATAAGACTTGATGTGCTGAAAATGCTTTGAATTGAAATGCAGAAATTGGACCCTGAGGAAGGGAGATGTGTTTTACTCTGGAATGAAGTTAGGAGTTTTAATAGAGTACAGGGAATAGTACCTGACCTGCCAAAGTGCAGGTGGGAGGGTAAGTGGGAAGCAGTGATTTCACAGAAGAAACAACTCCATCCTTTCCCTCTGGGGCTAAGGCATGTGTATGGGTGGATAGGAAGACTCTGAAGGGAGCTAAGGACATCTGCATTTCACCAGGACCACACTCAAAGAGCATCACCTTCCAGAGACCAGTGTTTAGCAGCTGTCTGAAAAGCAGCCGGCTGGAGTTTATTCTGGTGAAAACAGATCCATGCTAGGAGGAAGTACATCTCCTAAAGTCATCTGCATCCCTGTGGTATCCCGTGAGGCTTTCACAACATAATTTCTTGTTTTAGTTGATCCATTCTTAGACAACTCCATCATTTCAGTTAAATATTTTAAGTCATAATTATCTGCACTGACACATATTATAAAATTAGGCACTGTAATTGCTACATTAACAATCACCAACACAATTAAGAGTTTTCCAGAACCAAAAAGGTATTTAGACACAGATATAGTCACCATGGACACAAGTAGCAGCAGTAGCTGGAGCCTGTGAACACAA
This sequence comes from Manacus candei, assembly GCF_025592945.1. Classification (NCBI taxonomy): domain Eukaryota; kingdom Metazoa; phylum Chordata; class Aves; order Passeriformes; family Pipridae; genus Manacus; species Manacus candei. Next base: position 971,699 of record NW_026138059.1, read on the forward strand.
AAGCGAATTCAAGAACTGTTCTTTTTTGATCAGTTCCTGTGTATTTGGTATCAGCACTAGGGACAGGAATCACATAGCCAAAACTCATGTATCTTGGAATAGGGCTTTAACCGTCTCCTAGACTGATTTGGTTTGACAGCAAGGAGAAAACTAGTGAGTATATGCCAAAGAAAGCTGTGAAGAGTCATAAATATGCACACAGGTGGGTATTTCCCAGTTAGGGATAACAACAATCCTAAGGTATATACTTTCAAATGAAGGAGACTTCTGGAGCTACCTAGAAATAACTTGGGAATTGAATATACTTCTGCAGAAAGCTGCTGACAAAGTCCATATACCATCTTATGTCAATTAATGACATAGGAATTTTTAATTCCTTTTTTCTTTAATAGCTTTGTTTATATGGAAATAATCTCCAACTGACTTTAATATTCACTTTGAAGTAAACTACAGTGTTGATTTACACTTCTGTATATACTGCTCTTTCTTTGGACTACAGTGGGATTTTACTTAGAGATGCATGCTCAGTTCTGGGCTATCCATGCAACCAGACAGCCAAACTTCACAACTTCTTAAACTGGCAGATTTCACACCAAACTCTTCTGAGAATGTTTAATGTGTATTTCAGCAAAATGGCAAAATCTCCTCCTGTCTGATTTTCCCTGTGTTGATTACTTTATCTTCCAAACCATATGTTTTTCTCATTTTGATTTGTTTGTGATTAAAATTAAGATAGCTACCTAATTCTCATGCAAGGTAGCAATAAATCATTTCAATTCATCAATCATTAGGTTTGTCAGAGCAAACAGTCTATTCCTATGAGCCTTAATTAAACATGAAAAGATGCAAGTTTACTCTCACTGAAGAAAAAGAAAGCTGATATCCCAAGGTACTGGTAACATTCAGACTACGATTAGTAGAAACCTAACTGGAATGTCGACTAATGTCTACATGCTAATAAAAACTGTGTTTAATTTGGTAACCAAATGAGCTCTCAAATGCCTCTCCATACCACAGTACCCTGAAAAAGCAGTTGATGTTTCAATACCTGCATAGCTGTAGCTTCCCACAGCAGCATATTCATTGCAGTGACAATGGTGATTTGCCATCTCAATGCACCACGAGCAGATGGAGCAGGTAGAGATGCAGTACCTGGCTGCAAGTCCAGACTAATGCAGCCTCTTTAATTTTTGGGACATTCACATCCAGCTACAGTGACTAACAGCTGTCCATCGGGGAAGCTCTGGAAGTAATGTCAGTAAATTAATTTTCTGCAGGACCGATGAGTTTCCTGGGAGGAGGAGGGAGGATAAGCTGAGGTGTGGAGTCAGAGAGGACACATGAGGGTGAAGGGATTCAGTTCAGAGCACCAAGTTCCTGTCCACACCTTAAGAAATAAGAATGCTGTTTTCAGCCCCAGGCCTTGTGTACAAGTGAGATATTAAAAGCAGACTTTGGCACTAGAGGAAAATACTTCAATGTATTAAAAAAAAACCCAAACTTTAAATCATATTAGTTCATTCCAGTGCTGAAATGAAGTGCCCAGGTTTAAACACTCCTTCAGGAACCCTGTAATACAAAACAGCTTTTTTTTTTTAATACTTTAAACAAACAGAAATGTTTATAGTTCAAGAAATGTGGCAAGATGAAATCCCTGAAAGACCTTAGTTCACTTTGTCTCAAGTAAAAAAACCACATGCTTACTAGCCTTCAGAATAAGGCTAGTATCATTCTAAAAGGATGATCTGGTTTCCAAAATCTCAGTTACTTAGATTTTGAAATAAAGTTAAATACAGGTTTCCACTATGGCATGATCACAGTTTAATTGTAGAGTGCAGAAACCAGTAGAGATCTAGATTAATATCTGGCCACAAGTGCCATACTATTATGCACACGTAGGACCTCAGGAAGGCATTCCCAAGCCATTCTGTAGGAAAAAGAACAAGTCCTCACTCCAAAGAAATGAAGTAAGGGACATTTATATTTTGAACCGTGAAATAATTTCAGCCCTGACCTTGCCAAAGACATCAAGCAAATGGTTTAACCCTGTTGTATCTCAAATGTATTTCTGTACATAATATAAAGACTTTATATACTCCATTCATGATTACTTTTTTTGGCTGCAACAGAAAGGAATATCTCTGAAAGAAGTACAGTCGGTATTACCTCTCTCTCTCTCTCTCCACTGCATATCCTCAAGGATTTTCACTGGTTTTGTGAACACCCTTCCTTGTAATGAGAAGGAAAGCACTGAGATGGTATGAAGGGAGCTAGGAAACAGAAGTTTCAGGACAAAAAAAAGTCCAAAACACTTGACTTTTACAATAGATTGTGTAAAGGTTGTGAACCACTGATCAGTTTTGACAGCTGCTGTGAGGACTACTTAACAATGGTGAAATAAGCATTGTTACAGTGTAACAGCTAAGGGACTTGGTGCTGACAGTTCATTGGGTTCTTTTTCTTTGAAATCTTTCATACTTTGTGTCAGCAATGGCTCTCTCCATCCAAGCTGAAGTACTCCTTCTTTATTACCCTTCCTATAACCTTATTAATGAATTCAGTGTTTTGCTACAGAAATAATCACAATATTCCAAATTCATTGTTTTGATTTCTCGGAGGAATCCAACACAGATCAAAGGTGAGCTGTAAAGGAACAAGGTCTCTTATAAAAATGCATGACAGTTTTGGAAACTGGTGAGCTTCCTTCAAAATAAAAGATGAAGTGAAAGTAATTTGCATGTTTTTGTTGGCAGATTTACCCAGCCTGCATTCTTTTATCAGACTAGAGTGGAAACTAGGGCATGAATGTAAATGGCGATATTTTTAAGCATTCCAGGCTGCATCATCTTGTCCTGGTTGGACATGCTCTCTTCAGTGCATTGGGCTTAGAGTGCCTCAAGTTAGCTTAGAGTGCCTCCAAGAACCACACATAACCACAGAACTACAGATCTATTCAATACTTAGTAATAATCAGAGGTTTGGACTAAACCTTTGCATTCCCACACATCTGCTCACTCTAAGCCTTGGAGATGCCTTTGGACAGTTGGACTGCTTTACGGATTCATGTGACCATGATTCCTGCCTCTCACAGACAGAGTGTCAGCATATGTTACTGATTTGTTTAAGCATTAGGGAGAGTCATCCCACTATCTTGGATACTCCACAAGCTACTATTTGGAGCAATTAAAATTTAGCTGCTTAGATTCCATCTTTTAGAATTGTCTGACTTCCTTGCTTTCTAGATTTAGAATCTCCAGAGGAGATTGTCTGGAGGATATGAGCCATTATATGCTCTGCAACAGATGTAAAGAAAAAATGTATTTTAGCCTTTACAATTAACCACCAGCCATAATACTGTAAATAGAAAGGGAGTTGTCCTTTGTCTCTGCAACTCTTTTCTACTAACTTCAGGACACTTACTTTCACCCCTCACCCACACAGACTTAGTTTTCAAACAGCTGCTGCCTTTAAATGGCAGCTAGCAATCTGTACATCCTTCACACCTGATGAAGAGCTCTCCAGGCTTTAGATCCAGCTTGTAGGACTGGATATTAATGGTTAATGGAGCTTGCACCAGACTTCACAGCACTCAGGTCTCACAATGATAAACAATTTTGGGAACTCAGTACAGTCCTAAGCGCTTAAGTAAGGATCAGGAATGAAAACTCCCATTAGCTTCACTGAGATTAGGATTTCAATCTAAACTGACTCCATTCCACATTGTTAAAGGTTCTTAGCATCCGGTGTTGTAATTTACAGCTGTATTTTCAGAACTGTTTGCTACCCAGCATGCTGGTCCTCTACTGGAAATTACTGTTTTCAATTTACTTTGCAGCTTAAATGAGAATCTGTGTTTATTTACTGTATTTTGTTTTTCAATATAGTTGCTGATCTTTAAAGCTCTGTTTACTAAAGACAGATTTTAAAAGCTCTTCCACAGAATGATATTAAGTCCAGACGTTATTTTTCCTGGGATCAGCACAGAGACAGAAATGCAGAAGGAGGGCACGTTACCAGTATCCTCCCCTTTCCTGAATCACTCAAATCAGCCTGGAAGTTAACCCTGCCTCTGGGATTTCTTTGATTTTGGTTTTATATGTAAGAAGCATTCTGGCCCTTTGTTTTAAAATTCATACAGCACAAGCTCAGCTTCTGTTTGAAACATATAATAAGCCTCTTATGTGGTTTTGTACTAGACCTGCATTTTGGCACAGCACCTGCCTATTCATGGTTATAAGGAGAAGAAAACGAATAATGGCAAAAGCAGTTTTGCATGGAAAACATCCAAGCAACAAGCCCATGCTTTATTTTTATTTTTTTTTAAGCCAAGTCCTGTATGAAAAGCAATTGCAATCTTTGCTTTTAAAGTTATCAGAAACCAGTTTTAATTCAGCTTTGGAGCACCAAACACATTGCTCATCCTGAAAAGCACTTCCCCATGATATTTCTGGACCACAAGCACAGTGGCTTTTCAGCCTTTTGGATTCTGCTATATTAATTTGCCTTTCATAGGAACTTCACTGTACTTCTAGTGAAAGGTTTTTTACTCTTTAGGAGCATTTGTTCCTAATGATTTACTATATTTGTCTCAAATGTGCAGACTTATACTAAGTGCTTAAGGAATACGTTAAGAATCTTTACCTCATGGACTGTTTTACAATCCTCCACAAGTAAAACTTCCACTGATGTCAATAATGTTACTGTCATTCCTTTCTAACCTCTATTTGCCTATCTACATATGCACTGTTTCTTTATAGAGCCACCTTGTAATGTCCCCAGATCAGAGCTATTCACTGCTTTATTTGTTTGTATCAGAAATTTCTAATGTAACAGTAATAGCTTTATTATTCTGCATCAGTTTGAAAAATCTAATAATAAAGCAGTAATATTAATCAGTTTAAGGATTTGTTTAGAGTCATGTTTATAAATAAATACATATGATGTTTTCTATGGTGTTGCAGTTAAATTTAAGTTGTACATCAAACAAACATTCTGTTATACTGTCCAGGAAGTCTGCTGGTGCACCAGATGCAATCTTCTGGAAGGTAGCAACACATGAGCTAAAATCATTGTGTGATAGATCAGTATTTCTTATAATTGGCATTATTTCAAAAACATGCTGTAGTTCTTTAGCAATACAGGATTGGTACAATATACTAAATATAATAGTTATATTAGGCATAATATACCTAACATTGGTATAAAGTACCATAAAAGTACTTCTATTATAGGGAGAACTTAAGTGGCCAAACCACACTCATAAAACCACCACAGCTCTACCAGTTAAAAGAGATGATCCCAGAAAAATCAGTTTCTGCCAGTACAACTGCATCTATCTTCAGGACATCTGTAAACACAGCTGTGCCATTCTGGAATCCTACTTTTTTGCAGCCACTGAAAGCCTGAAAAGCAGCCCTAACCTAAAATTTTGAGTAGCTCTGTGCCATCTTTAGAAAGATGTTAGCCTGTCTTGAAAATCTGGATAGAGAAAAAGAGGCTGCAAATATACCCTCTTAAATTTAATAGATCTTTGAGATTCTTTTGTCCTACACATATTAAAATGAAGGACTAGAAATCAATTCCCTTCAAGGCCAGAAATGTGAGACAGAAGCCAAAAATATGACAAACCATTTGACTGTAATTAATCAAATAACATCACTTTTTCTTCATCTTTTTTTTCATTTAAATGTTATCTATAAAACTCTAGAACATAGCTAAATATATAGGTGCCATAAATTCACAAAGTAAATTGCTTTATTTAATGCTAGCATTATATCATGATCACTCCTAACCCTACCCTTCCAGTTATAGGACCACTGACGCTTATTTCTGTTGTTAATGCAGAGGATATGCTTTTCATGTTCAGTGACCCAGTTCCAAGAAGTATCACAATATAGAAGCCTATTTTCCACTTAATAAACATACATAATTCCTGTGAACATTAGCAGTGATTATGCACACTTACACACTCTAGGGCATATTCATCTAAACCCAGTGAATTCAAAAGATCTGAAGAAAAATGTATTTGGCCCTCTAGACTGCAAGAAACCCTAAAGAATGATAGGAACACTCCAGAATTTTGTATTAGTATATTTTATTTTAATGACAGTTTTGTATATTAATTTCTTAGCTCTCTGCTCACAATGCTAATGAAGTTTTATGTAAGATAAAAGAATTAAGGACTTTTTAGAAGAGAAAAAAGGAAAATTAAGAAAGCCAGGCAGGATTAAGTTAGGGTATTCTCTTTGAACAGGGAAATTCTAGGTTTCAGCCTGTCTGATGCTATTTCCTGCAGAAAAAGAGGTTAATTGGGATATTGTCAGCATCCCAAAAGGTGATATCACAGGTAGATAAATGAGAGGATGAGCAGTGCAGATTCAAACAGGGACAAGATAATTCACAAAATGGGAAAGGTTAGAAGGAACCGCAGTGGTTTAACCTCCCTGCTCCAGTAGAGTCATCCTAGAGCACATGGTACAGGATTGCATCCAGACAGTTCCTGAATATCTCCAGTGAGGGAGACTGCACCACCTCTTTGGGCAATCTGTTCCAGTGCTCGGTCACCCACACAGGAAAGAAGTTCTTCCTCATATTCAGGTGGAACTTCCTGTGTATCAGTTTCTGTCCTATTGCTGGGCACCACAGGGAAGAGCCCGGCTCCATCCTCTTGACATCCTCCCTTCAGATACTTATGGACATTGATGATGTCCCCTCTCAGTTGCCTGTTCTCAAGGCTGAACGGGCCCAGATCCCTCAGCCTTCCCTCATAAGGGAGATGCTCCAGTCCCCTGATCATCTCTGCTGCCCTCCAATGGACTTGCTCCAGGAACTCCTTGTCTCTCCTGTACTGAGTTGCCCAGAACTGGACACAACACTTCAGAGGCAGCCTCAGTAGGGCTGAGTAAAGGGACAGGATCACCTCCCTCAACCTTCTGGCAGTGCTCTTCCTCTAATAGATTCAGAGTTTTCTACACCTTAAGGAGTACTTAAACCACTGTGATAAGGCAATTATATTATCTTCGTCACTTAAGAGAGAAAGCAAAAGGACTCCAGTCATTTGTTTTTGCCTGGACTTCTAATGTTCTAAATAGTTCTCTGTGGGAGAGGTTTGAAAGGTGCAAGTCCCATATAAAAGCAGATACATATACCCTGGAGAAATGTAGAATTTAATACCAATTCCACATTTGTTTACAGCATGCTGGCTTGAGTTTTAGCTTCTTCACAACGTTATCCACAGATTTCTCCCCTTCCCATGCTCTGTGCAGACTGTCAGGACAGCTAACTCGGTGTTTCAGCATTTAGGTCTCTTTGTGGCTCTGGGCTTGCAGTATATAACCAAGTCTTCAATAAACTATTTCAGAAACTGCTGAAGCATTCATGTCATTCAGCATCATGCAGGGAAAGATGAGCCCTAACAGCTTGCCACAGATTCTGGATCCCAAGAAGAATCTATCTACCCAAAAATGAACCAATATTTTTAATGAATCTGTTATATTGCAGAAGATGCTAAATATGCAACAGTATAAAGTATCCTTCTGCCTATTAGCTGCTTATTTAAGAGGTGTTCTTGACTAAGTATTTTTATAGACACTTCCACTAAAAGCACTGCAAATAATTTTTCTGTAGAGTCCATTTGTGTAACTGCTATTTATTTTAAGCACTGGATGATTGGTATTCATAATGGAAACTTCAATAGCAAATGTTTCCAAGCCAAACTAGAGTGATTCCCCCTTTAGTCAATATAGTCTTCATCTACATCAGTCAACAGCACAGTACAATTGATGCAAATACGTAGACTTGGTAGAGCTGGTGTGGAGGACCTGACATCCACATCACACACGTTCTGGATGTTCTGCTTCAGATCAAATCAAGCTTATTAGCAGGCATTAGATACAGTAACATATTAGGTGGGATCCCAGGACACCTCTAGTTACATTTCATTAACAAAAAAAAAAAAAAAAAGCAGCTCCTGTTCTCAAACATTGTACACCCCACTCTGCAATTATGATGGAAGAGAAGTGGAGACATCAAGGAAATTCACCTCAAAATATTGTTCCTCATATAATATAAAATGTTTGGGCTCTTTAAGCTGAGAATATTTTTTACTTTGTGTGAGCTAAAAAAAAAGAGCTATCTTTGCATCTTAATTATATGACCTACACCTTTTTATCAATGCGTGTGACAGTGCACCACACAACACATGAACAAAGAAACAATGTCATCTTAAGTAAATATAAATCTGAAATGAAGGTAAGTCTTGTATTTCTTTTCAAAATATATTGATCTAAGGAAATCTTCTTCAATAAAATACAGTTTAGACCAACAGATAAATGTCATCCCTCCCAACTAAAAGCTTGTGCAGAAGAATTACAAATCAATACATGCTCCATGTATTTTCACCCTGAACATGCTTTAAGGGGACTGAAGTGCTGTAACTGCAATCATAATGATTTGGTGCTGGTGGCTCCTCCTGGAAAGAGCAAATTTCGCATCTGGGGTTTTGTCTGCAGCCAGCAGCTGGAGCAGGCAGAATGTCCTGCACAGGAGAAGTCGCCACCACGGCCAACACTCAGACTATTGGCTCCTCAGAGACATTATTTTACAAGCATTTCTGCAACAGAAAGAGAAGTACAGCTCTGGATTTACTACAGCTAATTTCTCCTCTGCAAAATTAGTATTTTGCCCTGTATAGACACTGTATATAGGATGGCAATAAACTGGACTAAATATATGACAGTGCCATTACACAGCAAAACTCAAACCCCACAACTACCCAAGCAAGGGAGACAATTGTATTTGATGTGCATATCTAAAGATATATGAGGCCATAAAACTAAAGGCTAGATATTGCAGTTTAGTAAGACTAGAAAGCTGTCTTCAAATTTCAAGAGCGAAATACTGCTTATGCTTTTCCTGTTATTTTTTGCACTACCATTTCTGTAAACATGATATTGAATTTACTCTCTGGTATGTCTTCATGAGTAAAGTATCTTGCGAAATATCTACAAACACTTCAAATGCCCCTTTGAAGGGAGGTAGACCTAACAGTTTTCAGCTGGTTTCAGAAGATATTTTTTCTCACAGTACACAGAAACTATTAAAAAAAAATTAATCTGTTTACTGTGATTTGCCAAAAAGAAAGTAATTATTGCTAAAGAGCTGACATACTTTATTAGGAATTTCATAAAGACCGTTTGCTTTTCTCAGAAACATGTATGAGAAATGACTAGATGTCTGCTCTTGCTGGAAGTGCACTCAGAAGAACTGTTTAAAATAGAAGTTATAAATTATCAGTCGATAACACGCATAATACCTGAGTCTGTAAAAATTCTTTCATCTGAAAATAACATCTATTACAAAGTCATTCATTTCTTAAGAAAAGGATTGTGAGGCAACATCTTGAGCCATAAATATTAAAATATGAAGACAGAAGCTTATTTATGCAAGCTGGAGTTGGAAGTTTTTGCTAGACCATTCATTAGAAAGAAAATGGGGCTAGGCATAATTTGCAGAATGATTGGGTTCAAGGCTGAAGAAATTTAGGAAAGAACTGTAGCATGCATTTGAGAGAAACGACAGTACCACTTGTCTGAAGAAACTGCCAGTGTGCTCAACACTTACATTTGAAAGGCTTTTTTATTTTTATTCAGCCTCACGTATTTATGAGCTGTTCTGATCTTACTCTTCATCACTGCCATCCAATATTTCTCCTAATTAACATTACTTTGAAGTCTCTGACCTTTAGGCAGACATTCAATTCTGAATTAAAATATAATTTTCTTTGTAACATGAATACACTTCTTATGCTACCCCCATAGTCTTCTTGTTACAGAATAAATACATAATAAATGTAAGGAAAAGACTAAATTGAACTTGATAAAATAATGAAAAATAAGAAGAAAATAAACAGATCAGCCTGCTTTTCCTTTCCAATAAAATAAGAACAAAGTGACAGTAGGGAAAAAAATAAAGGCAATACTTAAAATTTATAAACAGAATTCCTTTGTGGACAGTGTGTAATTTATCTGCAGCTCATACTGCCATGAAACTTCATCACTGTCATATAAGTATGTCCAGCAATCACATGGTTTGTGTTGAGCAGGACCACAACCATCTTTTGAGGGTGAAAGAGGTCCATAAATTGCAGAGCATAGAGAATATTTTTGTTGTGAATATATCACAGCTCTTTTTCTAAACTTTTGTTTCCAGTCACTGCAGTTACATGAATCTCTGGTGTGAGGACAGTAGCACTTCCCATTTATCTCATCATCATTGCTTCTCCCAGTAAAGTTATTCCTTAGTCTAAATGACCAGCGAGTCTTGACCACGTTTGCTTTATGTTACTGCATAACTTTTTCTGCAGTCAAATAGTAGGAACTTAGTTAAAGTAAGTTAAATAACTTACTTTTACGTAGAGCTGCTGAAACTCCTCAAGGTTCAGTCTACCACTTGGACAGTCCTTTAGAAATCCTTTGTACCACTGTTTTAGCTCATGTTCATTGAACTCCGTGCTCTTCACCAGATCCTCCATCACCTCGGGGGCCAGCTTGCTGTTTTGTTTCCCCATTTTGCCTTGAAAATAAATGAATACAATTAGCCAAATGTGGCCATTACACTGGAATTGACATAAAGATTGAACTTCACACTCGTACTCACTGCTGCTTTCAAACTTCCCAGATCTGTTAGTGAACATGAACCTTAGTCATACTTGAATATTGGAGGCTGAAAATATTGAAAAAGGCAATATTCTTCTTTCATTTAGGAATCTCAAGGCCTGGAGACAGACTACTTATTTGCCTTAAAATTAGGCAACATACAGCATTTTTTTACACTAAGATTGAAAAAGATTACTTAATGTTTTTCTTTGAATTTACCAAAAAAAATCAGAAATTCAGGGATGTCCACAGAATTACTCTTTGTCTTGAAAATCTCTTCTGATATGACACCCACATTAGCACCTATTCCTCATAGGTCCAATGCTGTGGACAGAGAGGTTTGTAACATATAGCACGAGGTGTTCCACTGGGAGGAAGCAATGCAAGACTCCACACACTTGGTCTCAAAAAATGATGAAACTAAACTGGAAAAATAAATTTAATTCTATATATTTGTACATATAAATGTATATATACACATATGTATACATAGATGTATATTTATATATTTAATGCATAGTTGATATGCACTAGATGGTTTACATTTCACACTGTTAACTCCGGAGATATTCAATGCATTAATCAAATACATTTGGTATACACACTTATAAATATTAAACATAAAACAGCCAGAAATACAAAATATGCATATATGTATAAATAAATACAGCAATTTCAGTATTACTCATGTTGGCCCTCTGAGATACTTCCACGTTTTTTGACATTTCAAGAAAGACATCCTTTGACAGAACTTTAGAGAAATCCTCTTCTTTAATTTTTCCCATTCTGCTACAGTTTGCTTCATGACAGATGTCTTTCAGTTATTTTTTAGTCAGATGACAGACAACACTTAACTTGTCCTGTACAGAACTGCAAAGTGATGAATTTCTTTCCTGAGCCTAGCTTTGCATTTCCATTTTTATCTCCAGTTTAGCATCTATCTCTAATGACTGCACCACGCTGAATGCCTTGATTTCTAGTCCATATGATTACCCATTCCTGATATTAATCGACTGCTTTTGGCATATTCCCCTGTTTCGAAGGGGCAATTTCTTTCTCCTCAGAAGGACATACTTAGTTCTATTCCAACATATCGATCTATTTATATAATTTCCTTTATGGGAACCTTCCTTGAGCAGGTGCAAAGTTAATCACTCCTCCTTCATCTTTCTGAACTACAAGAACCTGCTGCAAGGGCTCACCCAGCTGTTAACTAAGGGCAGCACACCGCTTGCTCTAAACTTATTCTGAAGCTTTGCCAGTCTCTCATTCACATGTTTTGGTAAACTCAGAACAAATATGCAAGGGTTTAACTTTCCAGTTAATTGCCACAAGAATAGCTGTACACTCAGATATCCAGAAATCAGCAGTTTTGACTGAACAACTGGTTTGCAATTCACAGTATTTAGAACAATTGCCCCAGTCTTATCTCTGAAGTCCCCATCTTCTCATGTATGACATTGACCTAATTTGGCAAAATCTGAATTTAAATCCCATGGAGACTACAGTATACTAATACAGTTGTTTCTCTAGCTCCAACTCAGATAGCTTTTACATGAAACAATCACTGGTTTATTTGTTTTAGTCTTTATGGAGCCTGTTTATTTCCCATTTTTGTTTTTGGTTGTTTGTTTTTTTTTTATTTAAGCTCTGTTACCTTTGCAGTCATAACGTGCTTTGCCTAGGACCCAGAAGACCTCTACTGATTCTCAGCAGTTATGGTAACTACCTTAGGTAGATTCATAAGACATCTTTTGGTTCTCTTAATTTAGCCAAGTGTTTTTTTACTTGACTCTTCATGTGGATTCTTATCCCCATTAATGTTTAACTCAACAACACCTATCAGTGAAAAAAAGCATCTTCAATGAGCAAAAATCAGGTGGTTTTGACTGACAATTTTTCTGTAATAGCAACTTTTAAATCTTTGTTGTGTTAACGTTAAAGCCCTTGGAACTGGCACCACACAGGTGGAAGCAGACAGAACTGTGAATCTCAGCTCCATCTTCCAAAGTTACTTGTATTGTTTTCAATATTGTGAAAAACACTATAGAACATCTATAGAACATGGAGATTAAGCATGTAAGAATACATGAATAAACACACATATCCACATGTAACCTTTTCTATCATCAGATTCAGAGAAACAAGACACCAGCTTTCTGCTTCTGTGATACGGGTCCCTAATTTTAGTCAGCTGCTTGTCTGCCACAGGTAGTCCAGTAAGTCCCAAACACCTTCCATCCATATCTGATGTACTTCACCATAGAATATCCTATAGTAAATGAAAACCACAGCTGACATTTTGATAAACACTCTCAAACACTTATTTTTTCCACAGAATCAACCTAGTATTTGAGAAAGGTATAATTTGGGACTGCTGGGTTCGGTACTTTTATTTGCTGCTCCAGCACAGCATGGTGCATAATCTGCTGGGCTCTGTTTGAGACATGCTGACCAAGCTCATCACAATGCCTTCCTGGAATTAGAAGCATTCATTCTTTCTCCATGTTTTAAAGCTCTTTTCTTATGGAATTGAATTACAATCTCCAAGAAAGCTCAAGAGTCTCATATAATTATCAAATATAATCTCACACTTCTGGCTATGGGAGATCCACCTTGCTTGGGAATAAAAACTCAAATACACAGATTATCTAGTTAATCATATCCTAACATCTTCTAGAGCTTCACTGAATCTCTTATTACTATTGAAAAACTACAGTCACCCATTAGCAATGAGTATGCTACCACCAACACATTTAGTTTTCTAAATGAAAACTATTTTTAATTAACTTATAATCATGGTTTTGCAAACATGCATTTTCTTTGTGAAAATCTACGAATACGCATTAGGAAAAGACAGGAGAGAACAGCTGCACAATCACTAAGTTTTCAAGAAGAGGAAAGATCACTCTGCAAGCATTTCTTTCTTTAGTAAATTTTACCATTTTAAACTATAAATTTGCTTCCAAGTTCCATACTTCCAACCATGTAATGTGACAATTGAAATACTGCTATTCATCTTCCATTATGTTTTCTGGCAAAAATCATGAAAGGGAAAAGGAAAAAAAAAGCATCATGCTTTGATTTCAAGCCATTGTGGGGGAGCGATTCACAATAAACAAGGAACCAGGTATTTGAGTGCCACATGGCATCAATAAAGGTGTCAATTCTGTTCCCAATGAGGTTACTCTGGCAGGAGAATGCTTATTAATACTAACAAGGACAACACAATCCAAAGTAGAGATCAAGAAAAACAGTAAAACTCTACTGTTGTGTAGCAAGTAGCAACAGCAATGAAGGTTGAGTTTAAAAACACGTCCCTTTCCTGAAATGCTCAAAGAGGTCATCAGCTGCCCAGAGAAAATGGCTTTTGAGAAATACTTAGTAGACTAGTACTCCAGTACTTCATTAAGTAACACCTTAATTGCTGTTTTTACAGGTCCATAGGAAGGTCAGATTTAAAAGATGGAAATTTATTAAACAGCCAATCCCCAACTTGAGGCAGTCCAGGCTGTGCCAGCAGCAGGCAAGTGCAATATAAGGATGTACCTGCCTGCTCTTTGCCCTGCTGGACCTCAAGGGACCCATGCCAGCCAGCCTGGGAAGCAGGAAAGGGCTTCAGCAGCAGCTGGAACTTACTCTAAAATGGTTCACCAGCATGGGTTAGCAAATATTTTATATGATTTACTGGGGCCTTTAGAGGTAATGGGCATTAAGTCATCATGCAGAAAGAGGAAAACAGTTCTTCTAGTTTTAAGACCTGGTATCATTTGTTTAATAGCTTTCCTGCAATGCTATCATGTGTCCCACACGTGCTTGTGCTATTTCAAATGCTCTCCACTCTCCACTCGATCATCATCCAAACCTCCTGGCCAAGCAAGGTTTTTTTCCCTGGAATATCTTACAGCAATTCCTGCACAGGTTTATCAGGTCTGCAGCTCCCACTTGGCTTGCCAGTACTAAGCTGCCAGTGTGAGCACAGTTCTACAAAACAAAATTTTATTAAAGATGTAAGGAAAAAAATGTGAGTCCAATGTGAGCAAAACGTGACTTACGGAACCCTGTTTGCTGTTTAATGATTTCAAAAGATCTCCCAAACTGTTGCTAACACAGCTTCATTCGGACCGACTTCTTTCCCCTCCTCTCGTTACCCTCCAGTCTCCTCAGCAAGTGTCCAGAGTTCAAAGGGACCAAGTGCAAACAAACAGAACTCTGGCTGTTCCTAAGGAAGAATAAACTGAGTACTTCCAATGACCTTGCATTTGTGCTGAAAAAGGACCCAAATTCCACTGAGAAGACAGCACCAACTATGTCCAGCCCTGTCCTTGAAAACCAGTTCTGTGTTATTTTGCTTACTTCCCATAAATACAGTTATATAAAACCATTTCCTTTTATGTTGCTTCAGGAAAAGTGCTGCCAGGAGGTTGAGGGAGGTGATCCTTCCCCTCTGCTCTGCACTGGTGAGACACATCTCACCAGTTCACCAGGTCACTGGATCCACTGTTGGGCTCCCCCTACCAGACAGACATGGACTTACTGGAGAGAGTCCAGCAAACAACCATAAAGATGATAAGCATTGGTCATACAAAGGAAATCTGAGACAGCTAGGGCTGTTCAGCCTGGAGAAGAGAAGGGTCAGAGGGTCTTATCAATGGGTGTCTAAACACCCAATGAGGGGAACAAATCTGGCAGAGCCAGCCTCCTCTCAGGGGTGCCCAGGGGCACAAGAGGCAGTGGGCACAAACTCGGGTTCAGGAAATTCTGTCTTAATGTAAGAAAATGCTTCTTTACTGTGCAGGTGATCAAACACTGGAAGAGGTTACCCAGAAAAGTTGTGGAGTCTCCATCCTTGAAGATACTCAAAACCCCACTGGACACAGTTCTGTGCAATCATCTCTAGCTGACCCTGCTTGAGCAGGGGCTTGGATTTGGGCATCTTCAGAGGCCTCCTCCAGTCTTGGAGATTCTGTCATTCCGTGACACAGTTAGAGGGAAATGGGGTAGTCACACCACCTGTTTTTGGCATACGCAGTAGCTGCCTAATTTCACTAAATTCCCCATGGATAGCTGAGAGAAAAAGTGCTCATCCAAAGCATCATTTAGAGAAGAGGTGCTGGTGACTGGTCACCTCCCTCCCCTCACTGATTCCAGGAGTGCCTTATATCCCTGGGCACAAACACCTAACTGATTGGAGCTACCCCAACTAATCCCCGTGTACTTTGGCTGCTTTGACACATGACCATGTTCACACTCCGGTTTCCAAGTAATTCTGCATGAGCTGAAGCAGTTGGTAGTCAACTAACACCTCTGCAGCCTCGTGAGTTCTGTGCATTTGATGAATTCCCTTCTATGGTGCATGTTTTTCTTGCTCTTTGCTGGCTTTGGGAAATGGGAATGAGTCGTGTGGACTATGCCAGAAGCAAATGACAACACTCACTTTGCCAGCTCAGCTGTGCTGGCAGGCACTCATTAGGTTGGAAGGAAAACTGTGGTTCACCCCCACCCCTCTGCCCACTCTGAGCCCACAAGCTCCCACAGGAACGTGCTGACTCCTGGGGACTACATGTGAAATCCAGGCATTGAGCAAGCAAGCATGGTGGGTGTCTTTGCAATCTCTGACACAATACAAATCTATAAACGGCACATCAAACACTGAATAGACTCCAACATACATACATACAGGTAACAAAACCCCAAACAATTAGTGCTGGGGAAAGCATATAATTTACAATAACAGAATCATTTTCATATGATTTTTAAGCAGGCTGCTTATCAAATTTCCAGCTGTGTGCTGATACTAACTCTAACTCCTGAAGATTCCCAGCATCGTTCCTTTCTCTTCAGGCTACTTCAGACATTGCCTTTTCTAACATCAGTATGAAGGATAGATAGAAGCAGGCTATCAAGCCACAAAGATGCCTCATTTCTTCAAATACACTTATTGTTTCACAGAAGAGGATGAAATTTGGAGCTGTAGTGTGTCTTTCACAGACAAAACAAACAACAACCTCGTAGCCAAAGCCCCATGGAAATAAGTACCCAAGGAAATGTATGTGTGGAAAAGAAGAGGAATTTTCCCATCCCCATGGAGAGAGACTCTTCACCAGGGGTTGTAGTGAAAGGACAAGGAGTAACGGTTTTATATTGAAAGAAGGTAGAGATAAGGAAGAAATTTTTTGCAATAAGGTTGGTGAGGCACTGGAACAGGTTGCTCAGAGTGGTTGATGCTCCATCCCTGGAAGTGTTGAAGGCCAGGTTGGATGGGGCCCTGGGCAACCTGGTTTAGCGGAAGGTGTCCCTGCCCCTGACAGGTGGTTGGAACTAGATGATCTTTAAGGTCCCTTCCAACCCAGACTGTTTTATGATTCTATTCTCCCTAGGCAATTTGTGAAGCATCTCTTCACATCAGTTGTCAACACAATTTCTAAGTCAGTTTGCATGAAGCAAGGATGATGCTGAGTCCTATACCTTGCACAGTAGAACCATACTAGAAAGCCCTTTTTTCTCCCCAAACATTCAAAAGATTAAGGTATTTTAGAGAAGGTTCTGGTACTGTTGCATGATACCAGCTCTTAAGATGCTGACACCATGTAAGTACTATACTATGATTAAACCTTTTGAAAAAGGGGCCAGTCATGTTAGAAGGAACTAGTGGTGGCAGCAGTTGTTTTTTTCCTGTCACTGTCTCTCCTGTAAGCCAGATCCTCTTCAGTGATCAGGAGCCTTTACTTAATGATGTCATGGTGTACCAGGGTGAATTTACGCTGATACTTTTGGTCTGTGTTTGGCCCAAACAACTGTAAAAGTTCTGTTCTTTCCCTGCCAAGTTTTGAGAAAACAAGTACTGATAAATCGATACCTCGTCCTTGGAAAGAGAGCCTCTTGTATAAACTATATTAATTGGTGTTCTGTGATTGGTTCATCATCTGCCAAGGACATTTGAAGGAGAAACCGAAGAAGAGGGGAGGAAGTCACGACCCCCAACTCAATTAGGGAAGACCCCCGAAGCATACTGCACATGTGTACAGGGAATTCCAAAATTCTCATGCATGCACTGAACGGATGCACTTGCATAATAGGTGGTGGGATGGAGGACCTCTGGCTGGGCAGTGATGGTCACACCTGCAGAGGTTGAGGTCATTCAATTAATTGTATAAAAAGCAGATAGCTCTTCTATGGGGGGAACTAGCTTCACAACAAGGACAACGCTGCCTTTGGTGGGGACACCCGCCACTTTGTGAACTTACTGACTCTCCAAGGATGTAGCTTCTGCTATGGGTAATTATAGGCATGCTAGGTTGGTAAGATAACTTTATGGGCAACAGCTGGGTAACTGGGGAGGTCGTTCTGGGGGCTTATTTCTCTCCTCCTTCCTCCCTTTTGTGTTTGTTCGTTTGGTTGGCCACCTCTTGGTAATAAATATCAGTTTTGTTGAGCTTGCAACAGTGTCATGGTTTTCAAGATTCAGTATGGTCTGAACCCCTCCCTAATACACATGGCATCTGTGGCTCTCCCGCAGGTGGGTCTGACCCCCATGAGTCAAAAACTCCCTCAGTTGGCTCAGTCCCATCTTCCTACTCCTTTCTCAGAACCCTTGGATCTAAACACACAGCAGCTCCATGTCTGCACTTTGCCTGCAAGAAAGAAGAGCTGCAACAACCTGTAGGAGTGGAAGATGAAAGAAATCCACCTCCAGGTGTTTGCTGTCAGGACAGAAAAGCCAGGCAAGGAACACCACGTCAGACATCGGCAGAGGCACCAAGGGCAGAGTACCTGACACCGTGACAGCCAAATGGGGCTGGACAATGCCAGGCACTGAGGACCCACTCTAGCTGACCCTGCTGAGCAGGGCTGACCACTGCACAGACTTCAGAAGTCCCTGCCACCCTCCACAGTTCTGTGACTCAAGAGCTGCAGACATCCTTTCAGTAATAATTGTGGGAGAAACTGATTATCAGGTATAGGTAGAGCTAACAGACTTTTATGTTGCTGTATTGCCCATCAGTTACCTCAGGACCATGTTGTTCTCCCTGCTTAGAAGCAAAACCAAGCCTGAAGGAACAGCTTTCTCCTTCAGACAATACCTGGAGCTCTCTTTTGAGTTTCTAACCAACTATGACTGAAAAATAAGAATTTACATGTGTGTGTGTACGAGGAAGAACCTCTTTACTGCGTGGGAGACCGAGCACTGGAACAGATTGCCCAGAGAGGTTGTGGAGTCTCCCTCACTGGAGATATTCAAGAATTGAGTGGATGCAATACTGTGCAACGAGCTCTAGGATGACTCCACTCAAGCAGAGAGGTTGGACCAGATGACCCACTGTGGTCCCTTCCAACCTTATCCATTCTGTGATTCTGCGTTTGTGTAACACTATACTGCTATATACTGAAATATATAGCAGACATGATTTACAACTGACAACATAAACCTCAAACTATGGGTGAAACAAATAGGCTAGATCCTGATTTATATTACACTACAGCAAAAACTGGAATAAATCCAGTGATTTCAGATTACTTCACTGGCTTTACCAAATATCAGATTCAGGTCCGTAATCTCTTCGTGAGAAAGAAATGGGGAAAAATATAGAGTAATTACATTAAGGAATGCAATTATCCAACCGAATTGAAAAATAAATGGAGAAAAGAGGTTTAACCAAGAGAAGAGAGATATATTTTTAAATTTTATTTGAAATGAGATGGATATTCAATTAGATTCAAGCAATAAAAAACATTTGAAAGGGTAAAAGCTGTGCAGAAGGATGCTCTAACACAACAATGACTGGTATGTAGGGCTTTTTTTTTCTGGGTGATTAGGAAACTAAAATCGCATTTATCTCATTAAAAGTGTGGATTTGTTTTCTGTTGAGTCTGGAATAAAGCAAAAGGGAGTTCTCTACATTTTCAATATGAAAATCAAGGGCAATACCAGATTCACCAGCAGTTCCACTGTTGATGCACTCCTGTGAGTCACAGTAGGGCTCTAGTCAAAGCCCAGTGCTGAAGCTGGCAGCTTAGGTAAAAACTAAGCTGGTCTGAAGAACATGGCAGGGTCTTATTTCTGCCCCCTTTCCTCACTTGTATTGGGAAGTTGCTTACAAAAAGCTATAGCTAGCTCTTGTCCTTTGTAAGTGGACATGGATGGCAGGACACAGCGCAAAGCTAAGAATCACTTGAGTTGTTCAACAAGACACAAGTGCTCAGAAGAGCTTCCAGGCTCTATGACTTAGCTTTGTACTTGGAAAGACAGGGACAAAATCCCTCTTTTGCTTGTTCTTTCTCTCAGGCTCTTTCAGACCACAAGGAGGAGAGTGTCCCCATTACTACAGAAAGTTTAGGCTCTGAATGATCAGTTGTCCTTAAGAAAATTTTTGCTTCCTGTTTACCTTTGTTATTTGGCTTTGATGCCTGCCATAACTCAAACTTGTTTGTTTGTGAGTTTATTGCCATGTCAACCTATTTTCCAATATTTCAGTAGAATTTAGTGATTTATATGTTCTACAAAATTTAGTGATTAATTTCTGGAGAGAACAATATGCTTGTAATGCTGAGACAAACATGTTAAATTCATCCGTTGCCATAGTTTCATTTTGCTACTGGCCCAGTGTCTATTGCTGGGGGTGATCAGTGAGTAACAAGAAGGTGTGAATTTAGGAAGAAGACTCATTTTTCAGCAGTGGAATATGTATTTTCTTCACAGGTCTGTCGTCCTGAATTTTTTCCTCGTAAATAATAATCTTAAAATGCCTGCAGCACATTTACTGTACCTTTCCCTAATAATTCATATGCTGAATACCATTGCAATCACCTAATTATCCAGAATGCTCCAATATCAGAGCCTTGATTGCTGTGACAAGTTTGTTTTGTACCTTTTATGAAATATAAGAGTTTTTGATTGCTTTCTCTGAGGTTTTATTCTAGAATATGGTTTCCAATAAGCCTTCCCTCATGATATGTGAAATCTGGAGCCTCCTGGACATCACTACTTCAGAGTGGCCACTGGAACAAGTTACATATCAGCACTGATAGTCACTTTCTAAGCCTTGCACTTCAAAAGAGTCGTTCATACAATTTTAGATATTTCAGAGATCTATCCACTATTCAGTACTCCACCTTTTCAGAGATAATTTCTGCAAACAACTCTTTTTTAGGAGAAGACTGACAGGCTATGCATGCACATTATAATTTCTCTGAGTAGGTTCCAGTCTTATTCTGGAACCATGGGACAACATTTGTGTAGACTGTAAACACCCATCTAGTTTTGATATGTCAAACTGTATCAACATTTCCTCTGTCTGAGATACAGAATTTCTGTCAATTCGTAGAGACTAGTGTGAATTAAAATTCTGCTTTTCTTTGAGTTAAAGATTATTGAAGGTTCATGCTTGGGGATAAGGTTTTTTAAACTTTAGCCATTGCCTTGACCTCATTTACATATATGCACATTTTTTCCTTAGTTTTCATTTGTTTGTAGATATTCATTTATTTTGTCATAAAGTTATCAAAAAGTATTACATGCTTTCTCTCCACTTGTATTACATTCTGATTTGCTACCAGTTTTCCATACTGTTAGTTTGAAATGTCACTGTACTCTGGTTTGATACGTGCAAAGCCAAACTCCTTAAGTTGGTATTGTCACTAAGAAGTACTTTCACTGTTCACCTTTCAGCCTCATTTTAATTTGAGTTTGAATCCATCAGATGCCTTTATAGGACTGCATCTCTGACTCATAAGTCATTGGGCTTTGCTTAACGGTACAAGATTCACTCTTCATTTATATCCATATTCCTCATCACTCTTTTGAGTGCACTCAATTAGTGCACTCTTTCTGCAAAGGTGCACTAATTGAATCAAATGTTTGATGCTTAAAAAGTCAGTTGTCTTTGGTCCCTCTGCAGTCAATGGAGATGGTCAGAAATTTCAGTGTGATTCACCCCATACAGAGAGAGATGTCTGAAAGCGGCAGGATGAATATACGCATGAGTATTTTAAGACAGAATGAATCACCAAGTGTCTCTTTCTGCTGCTTGTAGAGGCAGCCTTGTAAACTTAGATCTGAAACTGGATTTCTAAATGCTTAAAGTGACACAAGAAAAATCCTACCTTGCTTATTGACAGTGGATAACCTAATGCTGTTCCTGATCTCACTGGGAAACACATACATTTGCCAAAGTTGACTTTTATTCCTATACATCTCAATACTTATTCAGGTTTGATTAATGTCATGACAAGTGTAATATTCTGGTGTACCACATACAGACAGTCCTTTCTAAAATGCTATTTACTTCCATCAAAGACGTGGAAAAACTCTTTTCCACCTTTTTCCAGGCCTCCTCAAACCAAAATAGTTTTAAGTAGCTGAACTGCAGAGATCAAGCTGTTCAGGATTGTTTCTTTATGTCCATGTCATTCCCTGTTTTTTCTTCAGTATAGTTCTCAAGTCCTTGCCTCAAAGAGTAAGATAAATAATTCTTCTTATTATTAAATACAACATTTTATTGTAACGAATTTCACTCTGATCATGTAAATGCTAAATTACATTCTCCAACCCACCTCTAACATCGAACTCTCTCTTTACCCAACACAGTCCCTTTAGCAGCCCCGTCCAATAATGCAAGACCCTGTCTCATTGCTCTGAATTCACAGGGAGAAGAAGGTATGGTGAGCACTGTATGGCCATCCTGCAGACTCTGCTGGAATTAACAGCAGCCAAGATCAGTGACTGGATTGTTTTTTCTCTGTTCCCAACTTACACAGCAGTGACAGGGTCTCTTTTTCATCTTGTTCATGCTCCTGTGTCCTGTAATGACAACTATATATCAGCATATGGGCTACAAATAGTGTTGTGATAACTGAAATAAATATAAGCTAACACATAAAGATACACTTTAAAGCTTTTGCTTCCATTCCATTTCTGCCTGAAAAGGAGCATCCCAGACTGGAGTTAGCTCGCTTTTGCACACCCATCTATGACTGCCGTCATTGAGCTGATTTCAACAGATTGTTTTGACCTATGGGCTAAAAAACGACATTACTAAAACCCACATGGCTGTATTATGGCAGATATTAACAGAAGCAGTTAGCAGGAAAGGAGATTACAGCTTTTTATTTTACTAAAAACCTTTCAAAATCAAAATAAAGTGTTTACATCATTGTGGCTACTGATCCATTGGCGCAATGCTCACCCCAAATTCATTATAAACAAATCGTCAGAACTATCCCTTGTGACTGCTTCAGATGGAGCATGATTAAATGCAGAGGAAAGACATTACTGAGAAGATGAATCATAATTCTGCAGAATGAAATCAATGGCTTTACACTTTTCAGTTGGACGTTGAGAGGTGATCAAAAATGTTACTCATACAAACAAGTGAGCAAATGAATCACACACACAGCTTGAACAGGAAAAATATACTTAAAATTCACACAGCAATAACACCAACTATCAAGGAAACACAGAAGAAAACCTAAAAATATTTTCCTAAGGTAGAATTTTCAAACTTTGAAATGCAAAGTTTTTCCATCACTTTTGATATTATGGTTTGGAATAAATGTAATAAATTTTAGAGTCGTTGGATGGCTCATTTGAAGTAACATTTTAATACCTTCAATCCAGCTCTAAGCAGACAGGTTGGCAACCACCTCACAGCAACAAGGATGAGATGACCTAACTGGTATGACTTAAGCCACTCCAGTCACCTCAGCTGTCTGGACACATGTTGATGTCTCAGACACCTTAGGCCCTTACAGATGGCATTAGACACCTCTGCTTAAGCAGCTGAATCAGGTGAATGTGATCTTGCCCTCATAATTTAGACAGTTAACTCAGAATCATAGAATTCTTTAGGTTAGAAAAGCCCTCTAAGATCATCAATTCCAACAGCTAACCCAGCAACACCGTGTTCAGCTCTAAACCATATCCTCAAGTGCCACACCCATGTGCCTTCTGAACACTTCCAGGGATGGTGACAGCACCACTTCCATAGGCAGCCTCTTTCAATGTCTGACCACAACTTGAGAGAAGAAATTCTTCCTGATATCCAAACCTCCCCTAATGCAACCTGAGGCCATTTTCTCTCAACCTGTCCCTTGTTTCCTGGGAGAAGACCAACACTCACCACACACTTGAACTAACAAATCAGTTAAAGGACACGGTGCCCTGTTTTGATAGCAGAGAAAAGCCATCATAGAGAAACCCTGCTCGCTGAAATTAATTCATCAGGCTTCTAGCTATAGGTTCTCCCTGTGGAGTCCATGAAAAATGCCTTAATCCCCACTTGCTTCTGAAGGTTGGATCTGAAGGTTGGATGGGAAATAAGGTGTTTCTGATCTCACTTAACAGGCTGAAGCTGTTGTGCTATGCTATGTTAGACAACAAGCTGTCAGCCCTCCTGTCCACTCAAACCAGCACACACACAACCAGCAAGGAGTGCACGTGCAGCCAGGACAGGTCAGCAGTGCCCAAGACAGAGCTGCCAGGCCCACCTGTTCTTTGTGCCTATGCACAGATCCAATCACAGAATCAGAGAATCGTTCAGGTTGGAAAAGATCTTTAGGAACACAGAGCCCAACCATTAACCCAGCACTGCCAAGTCCCCCACTAAACCCCCTCTGCTGTTTCATAATGCACAGGAGGTCCAAATCATAGTTGATCTCCAAGTCATTTCTCAGCCTTGACTAGTATCGTTAAAGGATATTGGAGCAAAAAAGGTCAAAGCTGGGAATGTATGAACTGGTCCTACTAGGACTGAATTTAGAAGTATTCACTGTGCTTCCTCCTTTAGAAGATTCTCTTTCCAGAGCTGCCAATCCAATTCTGTCATAAAGCACACAATTGATTCAATGTAAAAATTACTTTAATGCAGACTGAGAACATGAGTTCTTTAGTACTGAATATCTCTGTTACATAGGTAAACCCAGCATCAAAAAGCAATAATGCATGTAACCATTACCTAGTATTTCCTCATTAATTAGCACACTGCTCTTTGAAATCACTGATAGATAATATAGACAAGTCTCACAAACTTTTCTTCCTGGAAAAATGTAAGTATTTTTACAGATGATAGAGCTGCTAGCAAGGTTATATATTGAGGGGAAAAAAGAATGCATTCATTAATATTGATAGAAATTGCAAAATGAGTAAAAAGGACAAAGCAAAAGGAATGCTGGCTGTCTCAGAGGAGACTCTATGTCCCCAGTACAGGAACCTCATTATTATTTCATGATCTTAATGGCAAGCCTCTGAGCTTTGCGTATGTCCTTCATAACTAAAAATTAATTACAAACACAATCCAGTAAATCTTCGCAATGCAGCAATTGAAAGCTGTTAGCAATTTCTTCTAGTTTTCACTTCATTTCTACAGTACAATAGTTCTGCAAAAGAGCAAGGTAAAACATACAACTTTCTATGAGTCTCAAATATGAATCACAGCATATGGTCTTTCTGTTAAAAGATAAGCCAGAGGGAGGCAGGAAGGGAGAGAGAGAAAGCCTCTCATGCTAAAGGACTTCACAGTTTTATCATTTCATACATTAAAAATAATTGGAACAATTTCTTCCAACTGTTTTTCAATGAGGGCTCTATTGGAATAAATTTTTATAAAAACTGGCTGTTGCCATGCCATCACAAAACTGATAAATCGCTCAGCTGAATCTGTGTGTGTGCACACATGCCTTTTTTTTTTTTTTTTGTAATATAATAAAAGGTATTTAAAAAAAAAAGAGCGACATACAGTCTAAATTTTGGTAGCATTTATCACGGCCAAGAATAATAAAATCTATACTGAAGAAAGGGGAGAAAACTGAAGAGACCTATACAATCCACCACACATTTGTAATACTACATCATCCATGAGAACTTCAGTGCCTCATCCTGCAAAGGACAACAGGCAAGGTACACAAGTCTATTGTGTACTGGGCTTTTTTGATTTAAAGAGATTCCTGCTTTTCAGATCACTTTCTAAAATGATTGTTTATCTAGAACACATCTCAGGAATTATATTTTTGCTGATGAAAAAAAAAAGTAAGCAACATTTTTGATTTGGATATCAGTGCATGAAGAACTCCTTCAGCAAAGTACATGGAAAGTTGTTACAAAGGAACAGCTCTGGGACAGGTCATAGCAATACACTGGACAAAATCATTGGACAAAAAAAAAAGACAATGGTGATACAGATAAACATATGAAAGAAAACAAATGAAAGCTATATAAGGATTTAAATTGTTAAGAAATTCACAAAAAATACTTCTGAATTCCTTCAGTTTATCAACTACCAGGAAAAAGCAATTGATAGAGGTTGCTAAGCCCAGACAAGCTGACTCAGAAATCTTTTCAAAGGTCTCAAAATTGCAAATCTAAAATATCAGCCTGCAGTTCCATTAAATTGTCTAGGAAAATAAAATTTTGTTCTGATTCACTATCTACCTTTGTTAGATAAGGACCCCCTCGGGAAACTATTTTAGAACACCTAGCAAGAAAAAGACATTATTGTAGGCTATGTATCCTGGAAAGCATGACATATAGCTCTAATTCTCAAGGGGTAGGATGTTTTTCCCTAACTTAGGGCTGTCTGTCATTGAGTTGACCATGGGAATAGTTCAGGTCTATGGAAGCAAACTACAAAGGTGTTGGATAAAAAAGGAAAAGTAAACATAAAAAGATGTGTTCATTTTAAAGCAGAGTTGCACTTGCAGAAACAGCCCTGAGGCTCTTCTTGAAGCCAATCAGGGAGGATGTCCCCAAAATGAGGAGGGAATTGTTGGAGGTAACAGGCAAGGACAGAGAGCCTGGACAGTCTTCACACAGCTGTGCCTTTTGCAGCAACTGCTGCTCCCAGGTGACAAGATACAGCAGTGGGTGAAATATTTTTATTCCCAACCATGATACTAAGCAGCTGTAACTGCACTGGCAGCTACCCTGGACTATTTAAGTCCATAGAATCTGGAAAGCTAGAAATATAAAACACTGCCTTCCTTGGCATTACCTCATGATTACTTCACTCATCACTGGAGAATGTGGAGGCAAAAAGGTTTAAGATAAAAATGGTTGTTGCTCTCTCTAATGATTCCAGAGTCTGAGAGTGACTTTGAGGATGATATAATCTCCTTCATATTTCTTATACTTCTGCAATAAGGTGCAAAAATTAAACTGCTGCTAACAAAGAACAAAAATATCCTAATGACAAATAGAAAAATATCCTTTCTATATAATCAAACACCCTCTTCACCACTGAATTGCACCCACAGCTTTTTTAACAGCAAAACAGACATCTCCAGATAGCGATTCAGCAAGTAGATCTAAGACACTTCTCCTAGGATGGGATGAGTCATACTTTGGAGGTGCTGTTCTCTCTCCATTGACTCTCCAGACTGTCATGTCTAATAATCACTGATTAAATTAGCTTTCCTGAATTTGTCTGATCCCTTTTTGGCCACATTTATATCTTGGTCTCCACAACATCCTGTGGAAATCAGTTTCATAATTTAATTAAATGTTATACAATAATTTCATTGGTGACCCTCTTTCTTGCACTGTGAGAAAGAGTGACTATTTCTTATTCACCTGCTCCTCATCAGGCATGAAACAGCCAGACCCTTTCTAGCCTATGCTCCACGTTTCTAAACAATTTTACTCCCTTTTTCTAGGCTTTTTACAAATTTACTAATTCTGTATCATACAAGTGACTATAATTACAGATACAATGCTCCACATGCTTATACAATATGTTTCTACTGTCCTAGTACTTCCTAGCCATTTAAGCTGCTATTTGACATGAACAGGTAATTTCAGAGATCTGTCCTTATTAATGCCCAGTTCCTCTCCTGATTTCTACTAGTTAAACTATAGTCATCAACATACTTTGTCCCACAGACATTACCTTCCTCCTTTTGCCAACAAATTCACCTGATATTTTATCTTCCCAATATTCAGT
This sequence comes from Manacus candei, assembly GCF_025592945.1. Lineage (NCBI taxonomy): Eukaryota > Metazoa > Chordata > Aves > Passeriformes > Pipridae > Manacus > Manacus candei. The sequence continues at coordinate 999,285 of NW_026138059.1, forward strand.
ATTACATAATCACACTGCAGCAATTTATACTCTGATTTAAGTCCAACCATTACCAGTAATCTCAAATCATACACAAACCTTTTCACTTCACTAGTCAACTCCACAAGTCATTTATGAATACATTTCATCTCTTCCCCCTCTATCCATAAATCATAAAAATGTGAAATAACTGTTTTTATGTCTACTATCTTTCACCATATTATGGGTATAGAAGTACTACAAATTACTTAGAAAATTCAAAACTATACAGAAGATGGCTTAAATACATTGTTATCATTAAAGGCTAAAAACCTGACTAAATATTTCAGAGTCTTGTATTTTAACAGCCTAGGAAGAAGTGCCGTGATCATTTAGGACAGAAATAGTACAATTTCACACACAAATTCCTGGTTCATCTCCAATCTTTCTTACTGAGTAAGAGTACAGTTTTTGGATAAGGCACCTGGTCTTGATTCAAAGCTTGAAAACAACAGACAATCTACCAGGTCTGTAGTTGGATCAGGCCCTATTTACGCTAAGTGCTGCACTGGTAGAGCTGTTAATTCTCTCTGGTGTGACAACACAGGAGAAAAGTTAAAGGAAATTAAGGCTGCACCTTAGAAATAAGCTAAATAGTGAAATAAAATATAATAATAACAAAAAATCCCCAAGTCCCCTGAACCCAACATCACGAAACAAAGTAATGTTAAAAACTATTGTGGCACTTGCCAGGAGTTTGGAACATCTACTAAATCAAATCAGAGGATGTAATATAAGAACTGTTGCCTGCCAGAAGGCAAAGAACTCTTTGAGCTGGTTATACTTGTAGCACTTTTTTTTTTCTTTTTTTTTTTTTCCCCTGAACTACTCCCAAAAGACTCAGCATAAAAAGAACCTGTTACAGAATGCCCTCTGGAAGTGAACAAGACTCCAAATGATGGCCTTCTGGTAGCGATATTTTTCCATCTCCAAGACAAAAGAGAATACAGAACACATGGTATTCAGGATATCTGTTTTTTCATGGTGGAAAAAATCCCTTTATCTTTGCTGATCAGAGGCCAAGTAAAGAGGGAGGGGAGAGAGTGTGTGTCAAGAAACAGACTCAAGAGAAAGGATCAAAAATCTCTTTTCTTACTTATAAAAAATCTGTATTATTTTTTGTGGGAAAATGTGCATACCACGGAATGGAAAAATGTAGATTTCAAGGCAAGTGGTATAAGGAGCAAGCTTTACAAAGACATGTAAGTGCTTCTATAGGTCTGGACTACTGGCTACTGTAGATTTGACAAGGTGATGTTCAGTATAAATCAAGCATCTCTCTGGCAGCTTGAGTGCTCTTAAGAAATCTCACCAGGTTCCTAAATAGCTATGCAAATCTCATCTCAAGTATTTAGTTGCTGCATTCCCTGCTCAAAATGCAACTTAAACTCTGTCACCTTTACTTCTAAGCATATGACACCAGTATACAAAGCAGGCCAGACATTGAACTTCATAATGCTGGCCTGTGCATCCATGCCTTGTCCTACATGGTACCACTTCTTAACATTCTGAAGGTCCCAGTTTCTCACACACTGCCACTGTAAAACATTCAGGTTGGCATTTGATTCTTCATAAAAATGAAGAACTGTGAGTGCCAAGCTGTGAGCACACGATAACAGAGCAGGGTATGGAATGTGCCTGAACAGCCCAGTGAAATGACTGGCTACAGTGTTGCTGAGAAACAACATTACATATATAGACACACACACACAGAAAAAATATAGGCCAAGCTGGTTTTATTATGTAGACATGCTTAGCATTAAGAATGCCTACACAGTATTACCATGGCTCTGCTGTTAGACAGACAAAGGTAACAGCAAATTGATTGTAAATCTCAGGACCACATTGTCACTGTTCTTCTTCCTTGTCCAATCTTTTCCTGTACTTTTGGCTCCCTGGCAGCACACTTGCCAAGCCAGTCCCATCACATCTGTACCAGCTCAGTCTGACTCTTTCTCCAACTTTCCTTCCCTCCTTCCTTCCTCCCTACCTGGTTCTTATTCCCTACCCACTGCCAACTCTCATCACTTTAGTGTTTTATCTGTACTTTGACTTTTCCTTTTCGGTCTTTTCATCAGTAAAAGCAGTGAGAGCAGCAATGTTCACAGCCTGCAATGTGGATGCACAAGGGAAAAAAACAGAAGCAGGCTTGTTTAAGCTGCAGAGGAGTTCATCTGGGCAACATCTTATCGACATTTAAACAGTCTTGGCGTCTTCAGGCACAAAGATAACCACTCCCAAAGAGCAGAGAGTGATGGATGCTCAGGCTGCCAAGAGGGTTGTCAGCATCTCTCAGAGAGGCAGCAGTCCAGTGGCAGGACTCAGCATGTTTAAATGATGCTGCACATCATACAATATTGGAGAACATTTTATATTAAAAAACAGGTTGTAAAGTCTAAGTGAATTATGCAGCTTATAATTATGTTGTGTAAAGCATAAACAACCCAAGGCAGCCATCAAAGAAACACCATGATTTACAGGTGGCAGGTGCAGATGCATGGGGGAAGGCCAGACTAATACAAATGCTTCTCTCACATGTGGGCAAACGTGGGGTTTGAAGATGTATGTGTACTCCTCTGGTACCCAAAATCACCACAGACTGCTCAGAGGAGACAACACTCATGGGGAAAGCCTCAGGTTTCTCAGTAGAGGCTTAAACTGAGGTTGTTTGTTTTTCCCAGAACAAATGCAGAAACAAACCTGACTGTTGCTGCCAGTCTGCCCCTGATAAAAGGATAAAATGAAAAAGGCATTGGGGTCAGAGATGTCACTAGCATTTGTACTTTCTCTTTTAAAAACTAGCTATGATTCCCAAGGAAACCTTCTCAGAACATCTAGGAAAAACTTTTTTTAAGGTTAAGAGGAGCATTGAATTTATTCCTCTGCTCTGCTTGCCGTATATATCTGTTTCCAAAAAAAAAAAGAAAAAAAAATTAAAAAAAAGGAGAAAAAAAAATCTTGGACCTGACAGGCATGGGAAAGACCTGAGGAGCTGCAATCTCCCAAACAACCAAACAATTACCATCTTGAAGTTTCCATTAAATTAGTCCTTGCCACCAAATAAAGTCATTTGACAGTCTGATTATTCTTCACTGATGTCATACTTTCACCCTATTACAGTATCGGTGCTCCAAACTTTCTTAAAAACAATTTTTCTTTAACTTGAAAGGAGCTACATTGATTTATGACTCCAAGAACATGGCCAGAATCCAGAAAACCACCCAACAGCCAGTTTTTAACTTAATCTGTTCCATAAAGAAACTGAATTAAAATGTTTTTATTATTATTAATGATTACAGTAAATAACAAAAATGTCACAATTTTTAAAACTGTCATACAACCAGAAACAACAGAAAACTAAGGAATTGTACTATTAATGTCAAACCATTTGAAATTATTGCAAAGAAAACCAAGATAAGACTCTTCCCTAACGCAGCATCCACAAATCATGCACAGAACAGGGAAGTTATTATAGTCAGTGGCAGGGAACTTGATTAATCCAGGCTAATTCTACCTGGGTGGTAGCCATTAGCAATTGGATATCTAATCTAAACTAGTCATCAAGGCTCCAATGCTCAACGGAGAGAAACAGGGACCCAATTCACCGAGAGGCAATTCATCCCATACTAAAACTATATATACAAGGTAAGTGGGATTAATTGCTCTCTGGAAATATCTACTCTTGTCTGACTAACAAAAAAGCCTACTCAATTAGACTAAACATTTAACTCCTAGACAGCTAGAATAGTATGAAAAAAAAAATGTCTACTCCCAGAGCTCAGATGGAGCTGACTCTCCCAGGACAACTGTGCTTCAAGCACATCCAAACTGTGCTTCAAGCCTCGGCACAACCTGCGTGGTGAAGCCCAGTGAGGAGGCAGTGGACCTTTGCTGAACTTGTGGAACAAAATACCAGCTTGACGTTACAGCAACCCCTGCAGAAACTCTTCCCAAGAAATTGTCTTTCAACACATCCAGTTACCAACCTGTTCAAACAGCAGATTTACTAATGAAAATCACAGTTTTATGATCTCTGACTTCTCTGAACATCTTCATATATTCATTCAGTTAACAAGTTTCTTTTGGATGAAAAATGGGGACTACGTTAACTTAATTATTTTTAAAGGTATTTTTGATACTTTGAGAGGTTAGTACCACTGTTGACACTTCCATGGGGAATGGCTTAGTATTAACCGGCTCCAACCCTTGGTAATTAATCTACAGGAAAGAACACAAACATTTTTACAGTATTGTATTTCTATAATTCTACAAACTAGTTTTGTATACGTGTATCAGTAAAAGTTAACTTTAGAAAACAGCATCTATCTGGTGGTCCACAAAGAACCGGTTATAACATCTCTACTGCATCTACAATGCTTAGTTTGAAGCACCCAGAGATAGGTAGGTATCCTGAAAGTCTTACTTCTCCAAACAGCACAGGTCATTTTGACATTTTTTAAGAGGACTAATTTACCAGGCATCTAAGTACAGTGTAAATTAATTAAATGGGTTGAAGCAAATCCAGTCACAGCCAAGGGTCCCATGTTACTCTCTTTACTTCGGGTCTCATTACATGTTTCTCTAGATTCTTGTTTTTCTTAAAGAATTGTCCTCTGAATATAGAACTGGCATGCAATCATTTCTAACTTCAGCCATACTTAAGCTTCTTTGATTTGCTTTCAACCATGACATATACTCACTTTGTCCTTGCTTTTGTTCTCTAAAGCAGTTTATAAAACTTGAAAAAAGGACTGCTTTGTATAATATGGAAAATAACTGTGCTGTAAGGAACAATACCAAGGCTGAAAAGCCTAAAATTAGACCTGTAAGCTTTGCTTTCATTGGCAGTGATGTGTGAACATTCATATTGTCCCAATCCCACATTCTACCTCTTCTATTCTTGCTAAACACACTACTTTCTGAAAAACACTGAAGTTTAAAATTAGCAAACATGTACAATTCAAGGGTATACTGACCTTGGTGAGGGGCTATTTGGATCACCTTTAGGCTTTAAAAGTGAATTACAAGATCAGCTATTTTCAAAAGAAACAAAGAAAAAGCATTTGCAGAACAAAAAGCTGAATGTCTCTGAAACGGTGCCTGGAATAATCTTGTAATTTCTAGGTCGCTCTTTTTTTTTTCCTCCTAAGAAAACTCAAATGCAAATCAAGCAGCTGTATTTTTCTACTCTGAAAGCAAGCTAGTGAGGAGATATGCAGTGTATAAAGTCACTGGTGCTGGGCAACATGGGACCAACAGGGATAATTTAGTCATAACAGGTTAGCATCTATGATGTACCCATTCCCTTCTCAGCTATACTCATTCTGTTCCTACTACAGTCAACAGGGGGAATAAATAAGAGCAAAATGTATTCAAAAGGTCAAACTTCACGGATTTTCAACTGAAGAAAGACAGAGAGGCTAAAGTGAAACTAATGCTTGCTACTGCCTTGAAGATAATTCAAGCAGTTGCTAGTGTAGTGTTTATTTTGAGTGTCTCCTCATGGAATTTCAGGATAAAATATGAGATTGGCAGTGAGCCTGAAGGGGGTATAGTCAGAGCAGTCCAATTTCAACAGACTATCAAGATGAACTGTCGGGAGTTATTTTACAGGTTTATGGCTATAGCTCACTCTGAAGCACAGTGTTATTAATATTTGTAGAGCACTATGATATAAATAGCAATACTACATCCACCACCTAGACACCTGCAGTATGCTCTGACAGAGCACTTTTTAGATAACCAAATACCATTAAATGCACCACAAATGCCATGCTTGAGATAGGATATTAGATACAGATGTAACGCAACAGTTATTTACCCATCAAAAATGCTGATGTGGACCTGTAATGCAGCACTAACATTAGCAGCCTTAGGCACTAAGTCAGGGGTGATTTTCTGTCAGAAAACAGAACTAATTCTAGCACTGTTACAGCTAACAAGGAGCCAAATAGTTTCCTGGGAGTTAGGACCAGGAAAAGCCTAGATAAAACTGGTCCTGAACTCTATTCATTGTTTCCCACTGGAAAATCTGTGGCCATAAAAAGTAATGTTTTCAAAGTAAGACAAAGAGCAGCTGGAGAATACTATTTATTTCATCACACTGATCTTGTCAGTATTTCCTAATGTTTCCTACACCCTGGAAATAGCGTAGGTTGTCCTTCAAGCTTCACTTACCAAGCAGCAAACTCCACGGGTCACATGGTGGCATTTCAGACAATGTTGAGCTTTTGGAAAAAGAACTGAGGCTGATTGCACCACTGAGACAAAATGGAAATGTGAACCACCAATTGGCTCATGAGAGGGTTGTCATGGCATGGAAACCCTGGGAAAGGTAAATACACCTTTCTCTGGATCAGGAAGTTTTGTCCTAGTTCCAACCTCAGGATGAGGTAATTTCTTCCTGGGACAGTCCTTCTTTTGTGCCTAATAAAGCCAGGTAATTGCCTCCTGGATTTTGTGGGTAAGAACACGATGTGCAGTAAGACCATTTATGGAGCTGTGGTTTCAGTCTCAGGCTTAGCTTTCTATTCCTACATATAGAGAACTGCTTTTACTGCCTTGGTAACTGGTATTTTTCAAGTTTCTGTAATTCTTTCAAACACTTGTAATGATTCAATCACTACGAACATGTCAATACTTGAATAATAGTTCAAATTAAAATTGGCAGTGGATATAACTACAAAAGGTATTCCTGAGAATTTCAAGGCGATAACATTCTCATTCCTTTTTTACTCTTCAGGAAAGTATCTTATTCATACAGTTATGTTTCCAGTGAATTCCCTACACTTAGAGTATTTATACACAGAAATGTTTTGGAATAGCTTTTCTCAAAAAACATAAAGTAGTATTCCTCTTTGCTATTCTTTTTGTTACAAAAATGTGAGCTCTCATTTTACACAGAATCACAGAATTTGGGTTGGAAGGGACCTTACAGATCATCCAGTTCCAACCCCCCTGCCATGGGCAGGGATACCTTCCACTAGACCAGGTTGCTCAAAGCCCTATCCAAACTTAAAACTTCCTGGTATGTGGCATCCACAACTTCTCTGGGCAATCCATTACAGTGTCTCACCATGTTCAGAGTGAAAAATGTCTTCCTAACACGTAGTCTAAGCCTGCCTTCTTTCAGTTTAAAGCCAGTACCCCTTGTCCTATCACTCCAGGCCCTCCTAAAAACTCCCTTTTTGATACTGGAAGACTGCTACAAGGTCTCCCTAGAGCTTTACACATACAAGGTGTAAGATCCATGGACCTATATACTAACAGAAATACATTTAATATTATTTATTAATTATGATAATGGATCATCAATAGTAGACTTTCTTACTGTGAGAGCGGTGAAGCACTGAAACAAGTTGCCCAGAGAAGCTGTGGATGTCCCACCCTTAGAGGAGTTCAAGACCAGGCCAGATGGGGCTTTGGGTAACATGGTCCAGTGGAAAGGTCCATTCCAACCCAAATGATTCTATGATTTTATTGTAAGTGCACTGGAAGGAGATTTATCACATAAAAAATCAAAACTGTTAAAGATTCTACAGTGAGCTGTAGAATCCTTTTTAAAATATTTAAATTAAATTAAATTAAATTTACTTTAAAAGAATTCCCACAGATCTCTAAATCCCCACACAGGCACACTTGTGCTGAATAGTTTATAAAATTTATATACTCCATACTATACCATATGGAGGTTCTACACAGAGGCAGGAGGTAGATTTGTAAATTCCTTCATGAATAATGTAGCTAAATATCAGTTAGGCTCTCCAGAAGACAATTTACAGAGCAGAAGTAATGGCACAATATCCTGAGTCTGTGTCAACCAGACAAGTAAGAAACTTTTCCTCCAAGGTTCACACAGACCTCAGGGAAATGCAAGGTTAAACTTGTGACCTGGGCATAACTCATGTGGGATGTTTGTTTCCTAGGAAAAAATGGGTTATCATTCAAGCTGTCTGTGCTGTCTTCAGGTTTTTATTCTCTTGGAGTATCTTCATGGTAGGTGCCAGTTGTCACCAAACTGCTGGTTGCTGAGGTGAGTTGTGCACTGGGCTCCCGAACTGCCCCAGCTCCTGGCTTGTCCCTGGGATGGCTCTTCCCAAAGCCCAAGGCAGACCCTGATGCTAGCTGGGTGTGCCCACACCAGATGCAGAAGCAGGACCTCAGCACCATCCTCTGTGCTTCACTTCACACCACCCACTCCCCAGCCAAGGAAATATTTATTTCAGTCCAAAGCAGTCTGACATAACACAGCAGAAGCACAAAAGATTATTACCTGACACAAAACCAGAAGAAATCACCTGATAAACTTCAGAGAAAAAACTGACAGGTTGAGTAAGCTTCATGCTAGTGAATATATTCCTCTCATAATCTTCTTTTTGAACAGCTTCTTCATCTGCTCACCCAGGAAGGGCTGCTTGCTGCTTCTCGCCAGCCATATTCTGCCTTTCCACTACTTGTGTCCTGTTTTCATTTTGGTTGAGTTGAAGACAGATATGGAGAAATCCTTGCAGGAGCGGCAGAGAGCAGGGAGCTGCCTGGGAGGGGAGGCAGGATGATCGTGTCCTCCCTGCTTGTTCATCTGCTCCCCTGGGAACAAGTTATACTGCAGTGGCACATTAAGGCATTTGCTGACAGAAAAAATAAGTGAAGTATCAAGTGACTGAGCCCTTTCAGCTAGCCATGGGATGCAGGGCTGTTCCATCCAAAACAAAGTCCCACTACAGCTAAAGCATACCTTTAAATTTTTCATTTAGAGGGATAAAAAGTCCCATTGAACAGTCTGAAGCTACAGAAGCGGAATAAAATTGGCAAGTTCTTTTGTTTAAAAGTAACCAGACTCTTGACGTTCTACTTTTAGAATACACACCTAATCTGGAAAGTTTGCTGTAAGATTTCCTGAGTCTTGGTGTGCTAAAAAAAAAATTGTGCAACTAGCTCTTACATATGACAGATTTTCTTCTTTTGTCTTCCACAATGTGGACTTGGTTGACAGCACTTAATAACAACTTAATGGAGCCTGAATTGACTTATATCCAGAGTGACTGGTGCAACTGACTCCACTTTTGAATATTTTGCCATAATAATAAATGTGAAGTAATGATCAGCTTGCATCATTGGCCAAAGAAATAACAGATTTTTCAAAGGAAAAACAGGGAGCACACAACTTCTGGACCATTCCACATAAAATACATACTTTTTGTTTTCTTCTGCTCTAGTACTTTAAAAAACCCTACTTTTACCAGGTCTTGGTCTTTACATTGTCACACGCATTCCCCTCTGAAACAAGCAAGAACAGATAACAGCCACTCCTGCCAACTCTTACTGCGGTGACAAGTCTCAGGTACAACCCAGAGATTAGCAGAATGCTAATGAACTGGTTATGCCTGTTCACTGCATTGTACTGAGAAATCTTCACATTTCTGTTCATTCACAGTCAAAACAATTTCCAGGTAATGCTTCATATGTCCAAGGGGTAAAGCTACAAAGCCGGTCTAAAGTGGAATTTGGCTGTACATCAGCGGAGAGCTCTACCATTTACCTGTATGGTATAAAGCACACAGGTCACTTTCATGCCTCTTTTTAAAGGATAACTTCATATCCAAATGAAAAACTGGTCTGACCTTAATTTTTCAGAGTACTTTGACAACTCTGTGAGGATGGGCAATGAGTATGCTGACACCTGTATTTTATTATGCAAAAGCCTAAGAAGGAAAAATATGTCAAGGACTCTGGCTAAACTATTAATTAAAACTGATGCAAGAATTGTATGTAAATGCAATATAATGATCCAGTTAATCCAATGTAATTAAAACCCAGAGATAACAGAGACATGCGCCTCCTCACTATATACTTAAAGAGACCAATCCATGCTCTGCAGCCCACTCCTCATCAGCTTTAGTCCAAGTGAACCATCATTATCACAACACCACCTGACAGATTTCAGCAGCAAAACTTGAGAGACATATAAATACCTGATTATTTTCACTTTATAAATATTCCAAAACTAGACTGGTGGTGATACTAATGACTTAAATTTAAGCTATACAATAATTATTACTTTTAGTTCATTAATAATTTCATTTAATTTTTAGTTCACCAACTACACACAAGCACTGCTTCTGTAAGAATTTATCAGGTTAGCCAATATTACTAAACTGCACTGTTTAGCTTCCTACCAAGTACCTTAAAGAGCCAAGAAGAAAGACAAGCCGAAGGAAGAAGTCACAGTCAGACAATGATAACAACTCTGTACTGGTCCATTGCATCATGGGAGGATGACTACACAGTGATTTTAATCTGACATAATCCAGTTCTGCTGCCAAAAAAGGTTATACTCTCCAAAGAATCATATTCATTAACGGAAATAACTCCTTGCCTAATGCCTTGTGTATATCCTAGGATTTGTATGGCCACGTGCAAGGCAAGATAAGAAAAAAATTGTCATGCCACTCCACCTAGAAAAGAAAGTAAGGGTCATTTGTGTGAGCTAAACCATAAAGAAATAGTGAAGGGTAACAGGAAAGTGAGGGAACAGGGAAAGCTTCCCCTTCCAGCAGATATGACCACAGAGCCCTGCCAGGAAAGGTCAGGTTGGGCTGGATGGAGAGCTCAGCTCAAGTTGGTGCCAACGTTCGTCTTCCCGCTGTCAGGAATGTAGATCATCTGGTGCTGGGGTAATCAGACATCATGTTTCACTCGATACAGACCAGTGTCATACAAAACGTCCAGTGGGACACTGCTTACATCCAAATTTCTAGGTCTGCATCTTCATTCTTTTAAAACCCCAGATGAGGTCACTTGACCAGCAGTTCTGATAGTATTTGTCTCACTGACAGATGCAGAAGACAATCATCAATCAGTGATACCCAAATTGCATGAGCAACTCTTCTGAGGAACAGATTGGTCTTTACTGATGTACAGGACCGAAATACTTGCAGCTTAGAGGGGAAAAATTTACACAATTGCCAAATGTTTTTCTACCTTGACCTGTAACAACCAAAAAATTTTCAAAGTTTTGTCCAGCCTCTTTCAATTTATGCAAACTGAGCTCCTCCCATTACAGGACCTTCATTACAGCACTGTGATCAAGCACATATATAACACAGGGTCTACAATTCACTGTGAGAATCAGAGTTTTGGATTCCATCCTCTGCTTTGTCATTAATTGTCTAAAAGCTTCTGGACAAGGTATGTTTCTGTCTTCTGCATGATCATGTAATACAATGTGAATGAAATCATGTTAAGTTCTATAAATTTGCCAACACTGTAGTTGTTATATCCCATTCAAAACTGACATCAGCAGTGAAAAAGTACTTGGCATATCTGTATTTAATACAAATGCAAAACAAGTAACTTGTCACATAAATTCTTCAAAATCAGGGCTCCAAACAGGTTTTTACTTCAGAAAAGCAGGATTTTTAAAAGCAGCTGTTCAGTCATAAGATCAATGAATCATATGATGAGAGAACATATAAAGTCTTATGCAAATACTTCAAATTTTATTTTTCAGTCCTTCTCCTCACTTAGTTTCATGTAGCAAATGCCTCTCGATGAGCAAATTCCCCTGCACCCACACAGAGCTCACTGCCAGAGAGAGCCTGCACTGGGGGTGTTTCTCTGGTCATTTTTAGGACTTACTTGTATGTGACTCAAAACCATCTCCATTCTCCTTCCTCTTCTCCAACAGCAACATCTATCACCCATCTGACACACAACATAAGAAAAGTTATCACAGTGATAATAGTTATTGGCATCTCAGTAAGGCTCCCCCTGAGCACATAACTCAAATGCTTCTGCCCTAGCACAGTTCTGATACATCTTGTCTATCATTATATCCAAAGAGGCAGCTCAGAGAAAAGTGGCAACAATCCACTGGATTCATCACTAAATTGGATGTTTACTGCAAATTCAAACTTTCCCTTCAAAGTTTTCTCATAACAGCTAAAAACCCATGAGAAGTGGTGAATCTGCTAGTAATTCTCACATTAATCACCCTTTTTGTGAGAGACTGTCCACTACTCAGTCTTTCCTAGATGTTGACATCTTTGCCTTCTGCTAACTTCAAATGCTATCCTACTCTTTTTCCTCACTCCCCCCCTCCTTCTTGATTCATTTAGAATGAATCTTCCTAGCACTGAAATCCTCACAGATCTTATCCTGCCTACATCTCTGACATGATTCATGATCACAACTTCTCCTTTTCCCCGAGTCTCATCTCCCTAAGGCTATAAGCTTGCTGAACACTTACACCTACATTTCTAGTCAACCCAGTGTGTTCAAAGCAACAGATTTCCCCATGTATTTAAATCTAATCACTCACAGAAGTGTTTTCATGGTTCAGGATGTACTTTGCACAATGCAAATCCACTCCCTGATCCAATTTTTTTCCCAGCAGGGATCAGATCAGCACACAGAATGAGTCCTTACACGTGTATGGCCTTGGACTTTGGCCCAGCTACTTCAGGATAGGACTGATTCAGAAATCTCCACATTTAACTCTATGGGAATTTTTAATAATGAAGCACCATCAAGCCATCCTTCCATGTGTTCCTAAAGATTTTCCAAGGTCAGTACTTGTAAATGATGCTGCTAATGCCCACTGATGGCATACACTTTTTCTCACTGTACAACCACATCTAACTCACTTTTACTGTAATTTGAATTTTTGAAGTATGGCAAATTATCATAGCATAGTTGAGATGGTGACTTTGTCCCTATAACTTGTGTGAATTTGCTACCTTTGTGGGGTTTTTTTGTTTATTCTCACAGATTCAATGTTTATAGAAGAGCACCTCATTAGTCAAGTGTCCAGAGTGACACCACAAACTTTGTTCATGCAGAACAAACAAAAAAAATTTCTGCAGAATTCTTGAAAGTATTTTCAAAGGAAAACAGAAGTACAAGGCTGACATGGCTACAAGCTGCTGTGTAGGTCTTACTAGAATTGGGAATCTCCTAAATTACTGAGTGACAAAATGCAGCGCTGCAGAAATAAGGGAATATGTTAGTTGTCTCACACAGCTTTGGATGTTGAAGTCCTTCTGAATATATCAATGCTGTCAACAGTAAATAGTTGGGTTTCCTGGGCAATACTGAGAATTACAGTCTCCAGCTACCTCAGTTACATATAACACCAGAACAACCTTGAACGCTTCGTGAACTCTTTCTTTTATCTGGAGATGGGCTGACATTGATATATTGTTATTGGTCGTCACTAATACACTCCTGTTAGCAACAGGGAGATGCAAGCAGCTGAAATGAGTCACATATTGCAAGACCTTGCAATTTATATGGAAGAAAGTGCAATTTTAAAAATATCTCTGTCTCCTCAGCCGTCTGTGCAATGCAAGACACCCACTAAAACTCAAGTCATAGTCAGACACAGTTAATTTTCATATATTTGAAGCACATGAAGTTACAGCATTAATTTTTTTATTTTTAATTAACTAGCTGTATTTCACCAACATTAAATCAGCAATACAAAGTAATGATAGGACTGTTTGATGCTGAAATAAAAATTACTCTAGTATTTGATATTTACCATGGATTTCTCATGCAACAATTCAGAACCTTGTTATACTGTTTTCATTTATTTATAGTTGCACATTATAAAAAAATCTATATTCGATTACAAGTACTTGAAGCAGGTAATAATGTAAAATAATGTATCCCACAAATAATAGCAAATAAGTAGCAAACAGTTCTCTAGCTCATTCTCCTGTAAAGAAGGCAAATTGCTTCGTTTGTAGAACTTGCATTAATAGGTTTTGTTAAGGTAATTGACAATGTAGATGTTACGGCATTAGGTGATAACATACCAATAGAAGAACATTTTATAACAGTATGTAGATATAAAAAGCATAGAGTATGTTATGCTAAATTGTTGTAACATTTTCAGTCCCCTGTGTTGAATCTTCATACCCCAACATTCCACAACCCAGAAGGAAAAAAATATATATATAAACAGGCTGTGTTTCTACTATGCAGATTTACAAGAACATCTCGGGCCTTGCACTACAATACAGAATTAAGGCACCGAAGAGAGCAATTCCACAGACAAAGTTGACAGACATACAGAAAGAACACAGCTGTATTCAACATCTGTTCACATTGTACTGTGATTGCCTACAGACCTCTCTTTGAAAATACCAGACACCTGGTATATATCTAGATATATCTGGATACAAATCCAGCTGTTTAGGACATATTTTAGGGTGTATCTACACTACAGCCCAACAGCTGGAGAAGAGTGTGCCTCAGCCAGCTTCAAACTCACTGGCTTCACCACTGCAAACAGTCCCACCAGGGCCAAGCAGAACGTGGTGTAACCTGCTCAAGGGCAGGATGAAGACCTGATGGTATCAGCCATGCTAAGCACTGCACTGCTATGTCTGGCTTGCTGCAGGTACATCGTATATTGGGTTTAGAGCTAGCCTGATTATGTCAGCATACTTCTTTCACAACCTAGTGACTGCAGTATGAATGTATCCTAATTAGCTTTGCAGGAGACAAACTCAGTTGCTGCTATGGATTGGTTCAAAGTCACTCCATGAAATCCCTGAACTTGCACTTTATCTTTCTGCAGAGGTTGTAGGTATATCTTACATGTTGTTACAATTTTAATAAAAACATTTACCCTTATAGCACAGTACATACAGCTGCACTTTCTGGAACATATAAAAAGGCCAGATCTCGTTTGATAAAGTTCACAGTTTAAAAAGCAAACACAAAACCACAGTTAAAATGCAAGACGAAGGAGGCATCCACCATGGTGAAACAAGCACAGCCAGGTATTGTCAAGGAGAGGGAGACTCTAAGGCAACAGGAGACCTATGGAGCATAATCAAAGATGACGGGAAGCAGAGCCAGAGAGAGAGGAAAAAAGGGATCAGTAAAAGCTAAGAATGACATAAAACATGAGGCAGAGTTAGTACGTGCTGATACTTCAGGATTACATTCTCATATAACAGAGTGGGAAGCCTGATTGAGTAATGTTCACCTCTCAAACCACATAGAAACAAGTATTACTTACAGATCTGTGTTCCAGTAGCACCTCTTTGTGGTAGACACTTTAGAAAAACATAAAAGCATCATAACCCCTTCCAACCCTCCTATCTTCCCAAACAGGAATTAAAACAAACAGCCATTGAACTAAAGAGTTGAGCACTCACTCAGTATGGGGGGCAACTCTTGTAAACAAAACTTGTTAATGAAGAATGATAAAGGCTATTTTGTGATCTTCTTACCATACCTGAGGAGAAAAATGGATCCTTAGAAGCTACTTCTCTTAAACACTTTGGCATTTCAGTAATACAGCTGTATTGTTAGAATTTCACTGACAGAGGGAGGCAAGTGTATTTTATATACTTTTATGTGTATGGGAAAGACAGTTTGTGATTATTTGACACTCTTTATGTAAGGATACATGACATAAAAGTTTTAACAAGGTAAAACATTCTGACTTCAAGGCCAAAAAGCATACCAGTCTTCTAAATTTTCCCATTCTACATGGATGTCAAGGACCAGATTTCAAGTCCACTGGAGTACATTGTAGAGCATTCTTTAACCTTACAATGTGGTTGATGTGACCTATCCAAGTAAGAGGCAAAAAACCCCAAAAACCCCAGGTGAAAAACACAGGTCATACTTTGTTAGACATTTGAAGATACAGTTTGGTTTGCCAAAATTGCCAGTATAATCAGATGCATCAAACTAAAATTCCTTTTCAGGCTATCATCCTTTCAAATTGAATGCCTTCTATGCCATTCAAAACAGGCATTTCAAGACCATTCCTTAATGTTGGTACGCCTTTGTATCATCTGAAAAGAATGTATATTTAAAAGGAAAAATGGTTGCTTAAAAAAATGCAGTATATATTCTGTTGTAATGAAAGAACATCGGGTATGTTGATAAATTGACTGGATATGTGTTATATATTAAGAATATTTGCACAAATAACTTTTTGCATCATTATTCATTATATAAGCTGATTTTACTTTCAGTGCTAAGACCTTGTAAAAATGTTCACTTTCACTAACCTGCAAATCAATTTTTTCTCTACATATACCAACTTCTACTAAAAAATAAAAGCATTTTAATTCTAACTAATAATATCTCAAATTTCATTCTCTAAGGGTCTTCAGTTACTTTGTACTTCTAAATATAGCAGATAACAGCACAGAGAAATATGCTGTATTGTAAGAGCCTTTATAAACAAGATTTTCTAATTTTAGAAGACTCCATTCTGAATAAAGTCTAATTAAACCACATATTCTCTCCAGTGCAGTCCACAAAAAGGATAATATTCAGCTCCACTTGCTGCTATTTGATTCCATCTTACAGTGAATGATTTAATATCTGCTTTTGAGTAAAAATGTTTTCTATGAAGTGGAACACTAATCTTTCATTAAAAAAAATAAATTCCAGTAACATACTGCCTTTGTGAAATTATTTTTATATATTCAAATCAAATCATAGGTACTTTACACACACTTGGCTCAACAGTTGACCTATTTAAGATTAATATTCTTTCAACTACTTTGGGGATTGATTGGTTCAAGAACTCTTAATGAAGACCAGAACGAAGACATGAGGCATATGTTTTAACACTAAGGATAATTAATTACTGAAAAAGCTTAGAGAGAACCGAGATAAATTTCCCATTTCCTATAGTCTTTAAATCAAGACAGATTTTAAAAAAAAAAAAAATGCGTTTCATGAATAGGAGTCTGGATAGAGGAGTCACCAAGTCAAATGCTATGGACTCTGCTAGACACGCTTAAAATGTTCACTATTCTCCCTTGTAGAGTTAAGCATTTATGAATCTAAAAGCTTTTTTCCCCAGAATACAACTTCCTATTTAGCTACAAGTTAAAACTAATTAAAATTAATTTTCATCATAAGATTTAGAGTCTTATATTTATTAGTCTAAAAGCTCTGTAAATTACTGTCACAGTTTTCTTCCTGAGTATACATTTCAACTTGTACAGTCAAAGTTTGAACAACCAAGGTAATCTCATCAGTTTTTATTATACTGGTTGATTCAACTCACTGGGAGTTAAAATTATACTATATTTTTATACTTAACTATGGTATGAAAATACCTTGATAGGATCACAAAAAAAAAATTCAACGCCACTTATAAATCTTATGATTATGGATCTCAGTTTTTACATATTTTCATAAATGAACTTTGAGAAAGTCTAAGTTAGTGAACAAGAAATAGATTAAATGATTCTTTCTGGTATTTAGTAGTGTTGAATAAAAACAATTATGGTTTTCTGAAATCATCGATTATTTAAAATTAAATCTTCTTTAAGCCAAAAGTAATTAAAGGTTCATTTTAACTAAAAATGTTAGTATCTCATATATATATAATAGTGTAAAAGGTATAAAAATCACCATCACAGTTTGTTTTTTTCCTGCACATCAGTTCAGTCTCTTGTAATGCTGATTATGTAGATAATCTTCCTCAAATGGCTTTGTGATGATAAAATGATTCTAAAATTCTTTATCTTCCTAGTAGGAAATTATTTTACTATAATTATCTTAAAAGATACACTTGGTCACCTCAACTTATCACTTCCCATTACTTCAAAATTCATATGTTGTTGACAAACTCAAGAATGTACCAATCTCTTGCTTTTTCAAAACAGTGAAACTGGGATGCACTCTTAAATTCTTACAGTCTGGGATTGAAAATGTGAGTCCATGGGGTTTATTTCAGGGGAAAAAAATCTTAAATAATATCTGTAATGCTTATTCCTTTGTCTTTGATATCATAATTTTAGAATACATCATGCTTAGATGCAGTTGTCCTCTCACTCCCAATGAGCACTGCTTATTTCAATTAGCTATGGTTTTACAAGTTATTTTACAAAGCATATTCTGTTCCTTAACCTCCTCAGGAGAATAATCACAAAGAAAAACAGCTTGATATTTGTATAAACACATCAGTGAAATTGACTGTCAAGTGATTTTTATCTTTTCCTCTCCTTCAACTGCCTCCTTGAAACTACTTACTTTTTACAACTTTAAGCTACGAGACCATCTCTAATAATCTGTCTTAATTTCCTACATGTGTATTACTGTCCTTTGAGTCACATTCACACCCAAATGTGGAAAAGCTCTTGAAAGGAGAGATCCTGTGGAAAACATCCACACAGCTTAAAAAAAAATAAAATTGAAAACAATACATATGTATTCTTAGCAATTTATAACTTAAAAAGTAATATGGATTTGTAGCACTACCCCAAGATTTTGTATTCCATGAAAAAGTATCCTTTCTATCATCTGCTTCGTTATCTTTGAAAAGGTTTATAGCTATTACTCTCAGAACAACAGTATAAAATTCACAAGATGAGATTCTCTCTTTCTATGAAAAAAGACAAGGATTGGAGCTGAGGTAAGAAAGAGCCGCCCTGCGATGGGAGCCCATCTGGATCCTCACATCTCACAGCACTGCATATGCTCAGAGCCTCCCCTATTCGTGCCGAATTCCTGCACCACACAACACTTGCAGCGGTGTCATGTAGGGAAGCTGTAGAGTAACTCAGGGTCTTTCCCAATAAAGAAACAAACAGTGAAGGGGATAATTGGTGAGGAGGAAAGTGATCTAAAGATGCAATGAAAGCACAGAGAAAGAAGAAACAAAATTACGCTCCAGAAGAAGAAAGAAAAAGGCCGAGGATTGTAGAGAATGGCAAAAGGTATGCAAATGCAGGTAATGGGGACCCACAAGAAAATGGGGACAGATGAAATGGTCTAAGTTCATTAGAGTGAAGTCTGAGTCAGAATTAGGCATGAGGAATAATGCAGGAAGATCACACAGTTGCTTTTCTCTACTAAAGACAAAATTAAAGCAAAGCGCAAAATCCACGGGCAATCAAAACCACTTGGAGACAAGCTTCTTTATAGACTACTTTAACGACAAAGGGTTTTTAGCCCCAATCCACAGCGGCAAAACAATATGTATTAAAAACAAAAGGATGATGATCAGTGTTGACAATATTTAACATCACAGACGAGAAGCGCAGTTGCTCAGGGTAAGTGCTATGTGCTTCAATTCCGAGTACTTAAAGAACAAATTTGTCTACCATATTTTAATTTTTCTAACTCTGATTTTAATTAGTGTACATTGCTGTTTGATTCACAATTAGAGGATGAACCAGCACTATTTGACCAATTAACAAAAAATTCTGAAAATCCAAGGGAATCTGCAAAACTAACACCTGAGCGTGAGGGACAGATATAATACAAAAAAAACTTAGGAATGCATAATGAAGGCATAACATTAGAATTCCAAAACTGAAAAAGAGAACCAGAACAACAGCATGAAATGTAAACAATTTTGGAATCATCTACAACAAAGTTCATCACACTCATGTGTTAAAAGAATCTCTATTCTTAGATTTAGATCCCTCCTACAGCTATATTGAGTGCATAGATGGAAAGAAAAGTCAAGAGGCCTCTACTACCCCAACACACTGAAAAGAGCAGAAATGGAGACACAGCAGCATGGTGCTGCAGCCCTCGAGCAGGACTGTGCTGCAGGCACACCAGGACCTCCCATGCCCCAGACGTGCTGCAGTCAGCAGGATGTCACACCCTGGGACACATGCAATGCCTTTTCCAAACAGTACCAAAGCCAGATTAATTTCACTGCTTCCATCCTACTCAGCCAGCCTGATTCCTTCTCTCTGCTCTGCCCTACCCTCACCCCCTACATCCTGGTTAGACTTCACCTTATTCTCGGCAGAGCATAATTTTCCTTCTGGCTGGTGCTGTGGTGTGGGACCCACAGCAGTGGAGACATCTTTGGCTTTGCTCTGTGGTTGTGAGTTACATAACACTGTGATACTCCCAAGTAGATGTTGCTTGACAGAACAGCTGATGTGCTGGCAATAGGTGGACGTTCCAGAACAAGAACCATGTTGAAAAATCAGTGGTGCAATTCTGTGTGCAGACATACCTTTGTGTGGGGCAAAACTGGGCAACCAGAAAACTGATTAAATATTGCAGCTCTATGTCATAAAAGTTTGTGGATAAATAACAAGATAAGGATTCAGTCCTTAATGAAAAGGCAGGAATAATACATAACGAAGATGAAGAACATGTTTCCTTAGTTTTCCTTGACATCAACATTAGCCCAGACTACTTCTTGCTTTGTTAGAATGGAGCAAAACGTAATTAAAGTTTTAATTAGAATTGATCGCAGTCCACAAACGTGAAATGTATTGTGCTGTTCGAACACTGTACTGGAAGATCTCTCAAGTAAACTGATGTTCTTGAATGAACTATGTTCTTTAAAAAGGAAAGGTATTCTGTCAAGCAATAGGGTAGTAGTGAAAACTAATGACTCTGAAAATGTGTCACAGAAACAAATACTAGTAAGCATGTGTTCTGAAAGGGCCAGTGATTATGTATTTTACAAAGACCGAGTTTCCTCACACTTATTTTTCTCTGTGATTAATCTGTTCCATATCATATTCCAGTTATAAAATAGGTACAGCTTTTTATTCTTCATAAAGAGGCGGTGATACCTCTGAGATCTACTTTCCAATGCACGAAGGAAGAGAATGCCTATCCACTAGTAACAAAATATTGCTAAAAATATTTTGCCATCAGAATTGCTGGGAGAAGTACCGGTATCTCTTAAACCCATCTGTTACATTAACATCTTCCGTACAAGAACACGGAATTTATTCATACATTTGGCCTTTTGGTAATTGGCCAAGCCTCTAATGTCCAACTAATTACCTATCAATTTTAATGAAAAAGGCTGCTGTTTTCATCACCCCGTTATCTGCAAGTTTCCTTGTCAGCCGAAAAACCTGGTGGTGCAGGTAACCCCCCCTCCCTTCCCGGTCTTGCTGCACCGCTCCGGGCGGTGCGGGATTTCGGAGCGCAGTTCCTCCGCAGCGGCGGGAGCTCCGCACGGACCGGTTCGAGCTGCCCCCCCGCCCGAGAAAGGCGGAGAACCCCGTCCCACATCCGCACAGCCCCTAACAGGCTCCTCCAGGGGCGAGAAAGTGGGGGGTCCACAGTTGCGTAAGATCAGCCCCTCCCTCCTAGTCTCCGACGGTTTATCCGCACGCTGGAGGCCGGAGCAAACACCCCGGGCGGGGGCAAGTCAAGGAGGTGCCGAGAGGGGGAAACAACCATCAGAGGAAAGGCTCATGGCATTGAGGACAGGATGGAGAGTTGGGGGGGGGGGGAACCTTGCAGGTGGATTCATGCAGGGAGGGGACCAGGGTTGGGAGGAGAGGGGCGTTCCCTGATGGGGGCAGTGGGGATAGCGGGGGACTCCGGCGGGTGGGGACACCCCTGGGCGGGCAGGGGAAGCCTCGTACCGGCGGAGCCGGCGGCACGGGCAGCCGTGCGGAGGGCAGCGAGCGGCGGGGCACGGCGGGGCTCGCGGTGCGCGGGGACCGAGATGTCGAGGAGGGCGGCAGTGCCGGGGGTCCCTTCCAGCAGCCCCCTCTGGAGCCGGCGGCGGGGAGACCGCAGAGCCCCCATGTCCCGGTGCGGCACCCCGGGTGCAGGGACAGCGTCCCCACCGCACTCCCGCCGCACCGCGCCGTCGGGATCCGGCCCTTCCCGGCGGGGGCTGGAGAGGAAGGAGTAGAAGCCCTCGAGGCACTGGGCAGGCGTTCCTCCCCTTGCCCCACACACAGAGCACGTCTCGCCAGGGGCGAGCAGCTCATCTCCAAGCGATGCCGGCGCGCAAAGTTGCGCCGGCCGGGCAGCCCCTGCCCGAGTTCCCTCCCTCCGCGGCCGCGCACATCCCACAGAGCCCCCGCACTTCGTTCCGCTCAGGTCAGCAGGGAAAACGCCTCCCTCGCTTTCCGCCCCGGCTGCTCACGATCTGCCTCAACCTGCTCCTCCTTTTGTTTTGATCTTTGGAAATGAAATTCTCTCTCCTGCCGTCTCCTTTCCCTCCTCCTTCTCACGCCTTCGTGTCGGAGATGCCCGGGATCGCACACCAGCTTTTGTTATCTCCTCCCACCTCCATCTTCACTCCGACTGATGCCCTAGTAAATAGCAGGAGCGCGGCACCTCCGCCCCTCACCTACCCCGCGCCCACCTGCAGACACCTCGCGTGTTAAATATATTAAATGATAAAATAAAAACATCCCTCACAGGCAGTAAGAAAAGCGACAGAGCGATCCCATGGATCGGGAGCACTTCTGCCTAGTCTAAGGTGTGATGACCTTGCGAGGGCTGCTCTGGCGCTTGGTTTCGCATGATCTTTTTTTCCCTATTTTTCTTTTTATTTCCCTACTGGAGAAAAAAAAAAATCAAGCCCTTTTTCGCTATCGCTTTTCAAACCAACACGAACGCCAAAGACTCCCACTTCCACCAAAGCGTTTCCAAGTGCAAATTGTTACACGACAGTTCAGCTCTCCCTTTTGATGCTGTCGGTGTTTATATCCGGATCGGTGCGGGATTCGGTCCCTTCTCTCTCAACATGTTCGCGGCAAAAATCGCCGCGGGTGCGATTTTCCTCCATCTCGCCACTGGAACAACAACTCCCGCGCACGGAGCACACGAGCACCCGACCAAGTTTCCCGGCGAGGATGATCCCCGAGCGCTTGAGGAGCGCTGAGGCCGCGCAGTCTCCCCGGGAGGAGCAACCCCGCGCAGGGGACCCCGACCCGCCACCGGCACCGGGGCAGCGCGGGCGGGTGCGGAGCCCGGATCCCCCCCCCCCAGCCCTCCCGCCCTCCCCGGCTGATCTCCCCGCACTTACAGCGGGCGCGGGGTGTCGGGCGGTGCGGAGGGAGGGCGCTGGCCCGCGGGGTCCCGCCGGGGTGCTGGGGCCGGAGGGACACGCGGCGCCGCCTGTGGGTGCGCGCCCGCCGCCGCCGCTCGCGCCGCAGCTCCCGGTGCGCGCCCCCGCCCCGCCCCGCGCGCCGCCCGCCGCCGCCCCGCACTGCAGGACCGCCGCCCCGCGCGCCGCCCCGCGCGCCCGAGCATGCGCGCGGGGGGAGCGGGGCTGGGGGAGCGCGGCGGCAGGGAGGGAGGGAGGGAGGGACGGGGGAAGCCCCCGGGGCGGCGGGAATGGGGAACCGGGAACCCGCGGGAAGTGCGGGGATAGGGGGCTGGCGCCCCTGCGGGGGTCGGGGCTGCCCCTGCCGTCGCCTGGGCGCCGCTCGCAGCGAAGCTCCCGCTGCCCGGCGCGGTCCGTGCGGTGCCCGGCGGGCAGCGCTTCACCCGCGGTTCCTTCGCTCCGCATGTGGGGACTGCCCCGGCAGTGCGGGCGGCACGGAGTGGTCACAGAATCACGGAATCAGTCAAGTTGGAAAAGACCTCCGAGATCATCGAGTCCAGCCTGTGACCCAGCACCACCGTGCCAGCTAGGCTATGGCACCATGTGCCTCGTCCAGTCTTTCCTTAAACGCCTCCAGGAGCGGTGACTCCGCTACCTCCCTGGGCAGCCCATTCCAATGTCTAATCAGCCTTTCTGTGAAGAATTTCTTCCTGATGTCCAACTTAAATCTCCCCTGGCGAGGTTTAACGCTGTGTCCCCTTCCCCTGGTTGCCTGAGAGAAGGCGCCGATCCCCATCTGGCCACAACCTCCTTTCAGGTACGAGGTGATGGCACTGGAGTCCCGTGCGTGGAGCCGCCTGTAGCTGTCACACGTGTGTAGGCATCATCTTCCACACTTCCACTGTGGCTCCTGTCCACAAGCTTCTTGTACTATCATGGAAGTTAATGTTAGAAAGTTTAGCTTTATAACATTGTTCAGCCCTTCGATGTAAAATTCAACTGATCTTGCCCTTCAGCACAAACCCTGACTGATACTGCCTTGCCCTTGCTGTTCTCCCCATCACTGTAGTAGTTGCTATTGAGGTAGGTGTAAAAGATCAGGGCTCCTTCACTAGACACTGCACAGCATATAAGTAATTGTAGGCCCCTTCTGAGGCAAAGACGTACATCAATGTTTACTTTCATGCATGGCAAGTTCTGTCACTAACTGTTTATATAAATTAAGCATATTTAGCATGTCCTAAGCACAACACTAGAGAAAGCAGATAGATGCAGCAAGATGGTGAAAGGAAGGCAAACAATGACATATAAAAATTACACCATGCCTGTTTTTAACTGGCTACTCATTATTTCAGGAAAAAAAAGATAAAGGCATGAAGATTGTGTAATATGTGATACATGGAAATAACTCTTGGTTTATTGTTGAAATGCCTAAAAAATTCAGTTATAACACAATATGATGTGTACAAATGTACAGGAAGGGACAGTATTCACAGTTTACTAATGTAGATAAATGAATTCATAAGTTATCTTTTTGTGATATAACCACAAGTAACCAATGTTACACCCAGAATTACATTTTGAGTATAAGACAATAATTTTATAACTTTATGTTGTGGTTTTTCTTATTTCCCAGTGCACCTCTCTTCTGTAGTTCATGTTTTGATTTTCTAGATGTGCAAAAATGCAGCCTGAAAATGCTAAAAATTTAGGTTTATTACAGGCATAGCAAAAACAAACACTTAGGACGTGATACACTTCACTGGGTATCTCTGAGATTCATGTTTTCTTCATTCTGATTAATTTAAAATATTTTCGGTCATCTTCATATTTTGCTACCTCATTGCTTGCTTGGCCTGCTAGATCATTAATAATCATCTCTAGCATAATGAAAGCTAGAATGCTGTAGCATCTGCTTCTAAGTTTTAACCACATTTTCCCCTCATATTTTCTGTCTCTTGTTCAGTTCTTTATAAGTTTGTCTTTTACCATCACAGTGCAACATTAATTCTGTGTGACCTATTTTGACCGTGTCCATATTGTAGTTACTGCATGACTTCATCTCATCTTCATAACTCTTCTAGTGGCAGCAGTGTAGCTATGGGAGTGCAGAGCTCTGTTTTGACTCTAAACCCAGCTTTTTACTTGGTGTCTTAGTTGGAGTTTGCTGCCATTTTTTTCTTCCACAGGTACCGAGGTAGAAATATCTCCGGCAGCTGACTGAAAACTAGCTTAGGGTTAGTTCTCTGCTGGGTGACTGTCACTTAGACATGATGTAACTTTCTAAATCATTGGTGGTCATTCTTCGCCAAAAGGTGCTGAACAATTGCGTACCCTCAAAAAGCAAAAATTATAGATTGAATTTTAAAAAAATGCACATTTAAATAGGACTTTTCATATGTCATAATACTTTTTCACCTAATTCAGTGGCCAAATTCCCATCTGCTACAGCAAAAGTGTAGATTAAGCAGAAGATACTATGTAGCGTGTTTTCATGTAAGACTTCCCTGTCTACATTTAGATAATTCTGTATAAAATCAGGTTACTTACTTACTGTGTTTTCAAATGCATTTGAAAACATGATGTTCATTTGAAAAAAGAGGTACTCTACAGTATTATTCTAGAAAACTGGCTTATTTTTTCATGTACTACATCACAGAAACAATGCAATATAAAATCCCATTTAAAAAGTAAATATACATACAAAACCTCTCCACTCATATTATTATTGCTCAGTCCAAAATGCCCATGAAGAAGCTTCCTTTTGCTGTAAATCAACAATCAAATAAGTTCTATGCATGGGATTATCATTAGAAAGGTAATAATGACATTATCAATGAGTGTGCGATAATGACATGTCTTACACTGTGCTGTTCTACACTGTATGCAGTTACTGAAGGCTTTTGTAAGTTGTGTGTAAAAGTTTACCAGTTCAGATCATTGGCATTTTACATTCATTTGTAATCTATGCAAATGATGTTGTATTTTAGACTGTGGAGAATTACGTCCACTGCACTGGCTTCTCAAGATATATAATAGTAGAATTTTTCATTTTCTTGCTATACAGTTCTTTGGATTTTACAAATTGAATTGTTGCCATTTAGCAACTTCAGATGGCTTTTGAACCTAAATAACATGGTGCTTATAATGGAACTACAACAATTCAAAGAAAGTCATGATCAAAGTTTAAATCTATTTAGAGTATTTTTTTTAATTTTAACATCAGAACGAACAGTGTAAATATAGGAATTCTTAGCTTATGAATGAATAGCACAAAAATGTAGGTACCTGCTTCTTTTACAGTCTTCCATGGCTTACATGGGTCTCTAGGCTTTGAATCTCCTAAACATTCTGCTTATGCCTTTGAAAGAAGCCAAGTGATGCCCTAAGCCTCTGATCTTGTCAAGGGAGATAGATAGGCATCTCTAGAGGGAAATTTAAAATCTAATGAATCGAGAATCCTCTTCTCCTTTTTTCTCTCCCCTCTTTGCTCCAGAATAGACAATTCAATATTAAAAGACGTAGTCTGTGAAAGAACTCACTATCTCAGCAGGTGGCTTACTGGTAATGAGATTTTTTTTTTTTTTAATTTAACATGTTCTCCTGTTTTGCAGACACCAATTTAAATGCAGAACACCATTTAAGGGTTTGCATTTTCCCCTCTCCCTTTTATGCTTAATACTTGCTAAGAATATATCCGCGTATATACTTTATGAGGGTCAACAGCAGAAAAAATTAAACCGACAAGGAATTTGAGCCTATATCTACATCTCTAGATGCATGCTTTATGTTCTGCCAGACCCTTTGAAGGAACAATTTCCTTTCTCCCTTCTGTGTTCCCTTGATGCAGTTTCTGCACGCTGAGATGTACTTGTCTATTAGATGGGGAGCTGAAAGCAGCAATGCGGCTGCAAGGATTGGCAGAAGGGAGCTGCTTCAAGGCTCTGTGATTAAATGAAGCTGCTGCAACACACTGCAGTTGGAAAAGGGTGAGATTCTGGATACTCAACAGCAAACAATGAGCGTAACTGAGATTATCAGTTTCAAAATGACTATAGATTGTCTTGCTTCTTTAATGTGCTGTATATAATTATATGAAAATGACATTTTTATATATGTATTATCTTTCACTTTCATCTCTCATTTGTTTTTTAAATAATGCCCATAAGAATATAGATAAAACAAAATGTACTTGCTTTACCAATAAATCCAATTTTTCTTCTTTATGAAATATAATGATTTCATGCTTGCAGATCACCTTTGAATGTGTCAAACCAAATAACTTATAATTCAGTCTTTTTATAAATGACACTGTTTATTAGTCTTCAATTTCTCAGGCTCATGGAATGAAATGCAAAGAAAATAGCATTTATGTAACATCATCTCCAATGTTGTATAATACAGTCACAACTGGGGTGTGTGTGCAATGCTTAACTTTAGATCCCTACATCTGATAGCTACATACTTACCTATTCACTTGCATTGCCTCTTGTGTCAATGCAAATACAAAGATGCTGTGATAGGGTGATTCAGGCTGGGAACTTGGCTAGCAAGAGTCAAGAAAAGATGTATTTAAGTTTAGACACCTAAATGAAATGTCCAAAGCTAAATGGCATGAGCCCAAGTTTCACTCCAGCAGGCTGCTTCCCACAGAAGCTGTTCCAGTTGTTCCTCTTAAGTGAGGCATTTGCTCAAGCGGAAATAAAAGGTTAGCATTTTGGACCTGAGAAATATAACTCGCAAGTAAATAATGGGTGTTTAGAAGGATAGGAATGACAAAACTTAGAAGCATTTCATTTTCTACAAATGTCCTAAACATAGCATCATGCTTTCCTCTGCCATTTAGCTCGAGGCAGAACTCTTACATATACAAAATAATTCTTGTGAAGTCACAATGGTCATGTGCTCTTGAGATGTTCCAACAGGGCTTCTTTTGCTTATTTGATCTGCGAGTGATTGGTCTTTGCTAAAATATTGTAATGGTGACATGTAAAAATTGGAATGCAGCTGTAGAAATAATAGCAAGTAATGAAATAAAAATAGAGGAAAAGGCCACAAATTGCAGCTAGGTTAGCAGATTTATTAATAATTAAATGCTTGGGTTTACCAACACACATCAAAACAAACAAGATGCTACTTAACCTTTTTTTTTTGACACCAGATTTTCTTACTCAGTTTGTAATTTTTTTTCATTATTTTTATTATTATTGTTTGTCATATAGATCTGTATGATGATGTGATATGAGTGTACTTTCTACTAACAAATGATGGGAAAAGTAGATGCAGAGTAAATGTTGCAGCAGACTGTTTACTTGCTTATGGACAAAATGTACCCGAAACTTGCTGGATACATAGGTAGTTATCTTTGTATAATTAAACTGCACTGTGAGACACGATGACTTCTTATAATGGTCTTTATTCCAGAGGTAATACTTTTTAATACAATTTGGTTTGAAAAAACAGCAGTGAATCAGCACTCTTGGACCATAATCGCAAAAGCAGGATGTACTGCTAGGAGAAGAGATACATCTCAGAAAGTAGGCTACCGGACATAAAATCAGTTCAGAACCAACAGAAACGAACCATCAGTGAAAAGAAATGTTAAACAAATGTGGTGGGTTGACCCTGGCTGGATGCCAGGTACTCACTAAAGCCTCTCTCTCACTCCTCTCTGCAACTGGACAGAGGAGAGAAAATACAACAAAGGATTTATGAGTTGAGGTAAGGAGCGGGAGAGATCACTTACTGATCACCATCATGGGCAAAATAGACTCAAAGTGGGGATATTAATTAAATGTATTACTTAGAGAATCAGATCAGGAGAGTGAGAAGTGAAATAAATCTTAAAAATTCCTTCCTCCACCCTTCCCTCCTTCCCAAGTTCTAACTCGTCTCCCCCAGTGGTTAAGGAAGACAAGGAATGGGGGTTATGGTCAGTTGTTGTTTCTGCCATTGCTCAGGGAGAGGAGTCCTTCCCCTGCCCCTGTAGGGTCAGTCCCACTGGAGACAGTCCTTTATGAACTTCTCCAGTATGAGTCTGTCCCATGGGCAAACAGTGTTTCACAAACTGCTGCAACATGAGTCATTTTTCCACAGGGTGCAGTCCTTCAGGCACAGGCTGCTTCTGCATGGGTCCCCCACAGGACCACAGGTCCTACCAGAAAAACCTGCTCCAGCATGGGCTTCCCTCCCTGCCAGGTCCCTGCCAGGACCCTGCTCCAAGACAGGGGCCTCCCATGGGACCACAGCCTCCTTCATGGATCCACCCGCTCCTGCATGAGCTCCTCCATGGGCTGCAGGTGGGTCTCTGTACCCCCATAGTCCCCCATGGACTGCAGGGCAACAGCTGCTCCACCATGGTCAGCACCACGGGCTGCAGGGGAATCTCTGCTTCAGCACCTGGAACACCTCCTCCCCCTCGTTCTGCACTGACCTTGGTGTCTGCATAGTAGTTCACATGTTCTCACTCTGCTCTTTCTATTGCAATGAGTTCTACAGTTAAAAAACTTTTAGATATGTGAAAAAAATATTTACCCGTACCATTAATATAGTACCCATTTTTCACATGCAGTGGTGAAAAATGTAGTGCCACACTGAAAACTAGCTGTGCAATATCAGCATATTAATTTGACATAACTTTGAAGACACTAATTTATAAATATTTATTAAAATACATAATATAAAAAGATATTGGACTAACTGTACCTATTTTTTCCATCTGATGAAAAAATTATTAAACTTCTAAACAAGTATTCTGTAGCATATCCTATCACTATGTATGCTTGCTGTAGAATTTATGGGCCTTTCCCCAAAGTCGGACCTCAGAGAGTGTCTGAGATTATATTATTTGATATGTGAGGATGAAGAGGGTAAGATGAGGAGAGTAGGTGTTCTCAGAACCTACCTCCTAAAACACTATGAGCTTAGAAATCATTTACCTCTGAGAACCATCCTGGGTGGTTTAGCCTGACAGCAGACAATGTTCTAAAGTGTTTCTTCTTTCCTGAGCCTCCCTAAATAACTTCCACTTGCTTTTGAAGCCCTTACTGTTAAATTCCAACCATTCTGACTTCTGTTTCAGGTCCCTGTCTGACCATTCTGCATCACTGTTCACTCCTTCTTCCCTAGAACCTACTGTGCTCTCTGCTGCACTGAGCAGCCTGTTACCAGGAGCACAAGCCCTATTCCAGAATGGCTGGTTGCTCCCAGAGAAGGGTTCTACCAAAAGTTAAGAAAGGGTAGATGAGTATGTATAATATTTTAAATTTTAATTATGGCTTATTATCTTATGTAAGAGAAGGAGAATTTTAATATTTTTACTTGCTCTTGTGATTTGTTTAGCATTGATAGGAAAGTAAACAAAGCTAAAAGGAGAACAGTCTGGTGTGGCTGTCATAAACAAACAAATATGTAGCAAGCCAGAACACTTTAAACAAATGCAGCAGATACTCTGCAAAATTGTTGTCTCAAATAACCATTCTAAACTTCTCTAGTTATATTTTTTAGTCTGTGGTTTTCTGATATATCTATGTGTCTGGAGATAATTGAAAAATATTCATACACTTACTAGCTTATCCAAATTAGGTATAATATAGCAATAATAAATGTTTGCTGTGTGCATAAAATATTTTTTATTTTTAATATAGATTTTTAACAATTTGGTAGTTTATTTAATGTTTTGCAGCACTGTGCACTGTACAAATAATCTTCCATTTTCAGATTCTTTAGGATCATGATTTTTGTACCCATAATTATTTTCTACATGATGTCTAAAGTACTGGCCAGCATACTTCAAGTCCTTCCCAGGTGCTGTTTAGTTCAGTAGTGAGGCCATCAGTGTCTGTAATTTGGGAGGTGAACCAAAAATCATGGAGTTACTTACATTAGTTTAAAATCAACTCACTGTGAAAAAATGATTGCCCCTAGCTCTTTATTATGTGACTGCAGGCTGCTGCTAACTGTGTAATATATTCTAACACAACACTATACTACAGCATGAACAGCAAAGAATTGAAAGCAATAATGAGTTGGATGAATTTTAATAAATCCAGAAACTAATAAAGGCCTTAGACTAGATATTTTAATTTACCAATATTTATAATATCTTTTAATCAGTTTTAATAAGGTCTAAGGAAATGCCGAGTATATTTTACTTCAGGTAATCATGGAGTCATACAATGGTTTGGATATGAAGGGACCTTACAGATCATCCAGTTACAGATCATCCCCTGTCATGGGCAGGAACACCTTCCACTCAAAGACCCATCCAACCTGGTTTTGAACACTTCCAGGGATAGGAAGTCCACAATCTCTCTGGGCAACCTGTTCCAGTGCCTCACCACCATCAAAGGGAAGAATTTCTTGCTTATAACTAATTGAAATGTGCCCTCTTTTAGTTTAAAGGCATTCTCCCTTGTCCTATCACTACATGCCCTTGTAAAAAGTCCCTCTTCAGCTCCCTTGTAGGCCCCCCTTGGGTACTGGAAGGTGCTGTAAGGTCTCCCTGGAGCCTTCTCTTCTCCAGGCTGAACAGCTCCAACTCTCTCAGCCTGTCTTCACAGAAGAGGTGCTCCAGCCCTCTGCTGACCTTTGTGGCTTCCTCTGGACTCACTCCAACAGGTCCATGTCCTTCTTATGTTGGACACAATACTCCAGGTGCACTCACCACAGCAGAGTAGACAGGGAGAATCACCTACCTCGACCTGATGGTTGTGCTGCTGTTGATGCATCCCAGGACATGATTGGCTTTCTGGGGTGCAAGCTCACATTGCTGCATCATGTCAAACTTCTCATCCACCAACACCCTCAAGTCCTCTTCAGGGCTGTTCTCAATCCATTTTCCTCCCAACCTTTATTTGTGCTTGGGATTGCCCTGACCCAGGTGCAAGATCTCTCACTTGGCCTTGTTGAACTTCATGCAGTTTGCGCAGACCCACCTCTCAAGCCTGTCAAGGTCCCTCAGTGGCATCCCTTCCCTCCAGTGTGTCAACTGCACCACACAGCTTGGTGACATTGTCAAAGTGGCTGAGGATGCACTCTATCCCACTGTTCATGTCACTGCCAGAGATGTTGAACAGTGCTAGTCCCAGTACCGATCCCTCAGGAACATCATTTGTCACATACTTGGACATCAAGCCATTGACGACAACTCTTGTAGTGTGACCATCCTCCTAGTTCCTTATTCACCAAGTGGTCTATCCCTCAAATTCATGTCTGTCAAATTTAGAGACAATGATGTAATCCAGAACAGCGTCAAATTCCTCAAGAGGAAGCCTGGGTGGCTCAGACTAAATGTTTGTTGCAAGCGTTTGTCTCAGTGAAGATAATGCTTCCCCTTGTGAGGTTCGGAGAGGTTCGGAGAGGTTCAGAGAGGAGAGGTTTGGAGAGGAGAGGTTCGGAGAGGAGACTACAGGGAGACCTCATTCTGGGTGTCTAGTACTTAAAGAGGGCTTGTGAAAGAGGGGGAGAGACTTTTTACATGGGCAAATAGTGATACAACAAGGGAGAACAGTCTTAAACTAAAAGAGGAAAGATTTAGATTAGATATTAGGAAGAAATTCTTTACTGTGAGGGTGGTGAGGCACTGGCACAGGTAGCTCAGAGAAACTGTGGCTGCCCCATCCCTGGAAGTGTTCAAGGCCGGGTTGGATGTGAGCCTAAGCAGCCTGGTCTAGTGAAAGGTATCTCTGGCAGGGGGGTTGAAACTAGATGGTCTTTAAGGTCTCTTCAAACACAACCCATTCTATTGTTCTATGAAGACATGTCTGTCTTCAGACATAGCTTCACAATGCTATTCCAGAGACGCATAATACTGAATGAGCTTACTTGGGTTTCAGCAACAGGATAGTCATGCTAATGCATTCCTGAGTCCAGATTTATTTAATTCCTGGTCCAACAGCTTCCTACATGCAAAATATTTAAAAGTTCATGAGCTTGCGTTCTACAATGCAGTTTATTACACAGTCTTTTCTCATTATTTTCTCTCCAGCCTTATCTGAAGCAATACTTTACTAACTTCTCAAATGATTAGCATTTAATTGCAAATTCATTGGCTAATCATCACTTAACCGAATTTAGACATTGGAGCAGCCCTCTACATTTTAGGTAGCCACACTGTGTTGCCAGTATAGTCAGTTGAAACAAACAGGTATTTTTAATCTTTTATCTCAGCCTGAAAATCTAAACCACTTGATATTTAGTGTCAGCCCTACAGGGCTTGTTTTTTCCCACTGTCTATAAAGGGAACCTTGAGTGGTTAGCTCAGATGCAGATGTCCTAAATTAGGTTACATGAAAAGCACCCTGTAGTTTTCAGACTGACAAGAAAATACCTAATTGTAAAAATGGCAGCCCTGGTGCTCAAATCTGTGGGATCTACACCACCGACTCAGTTGCTTCACTGTTGAATTTGCATTAATTTAGATTATATTTCATCTTCAGCAGACATAATGTATTTTAGAACACAAAGTGAGATCCAGTCCATGTGCCATGATTTGAATCTAATAATTTCTTCATCAGTACTCTGGTTTTAATCTTAGCTTTTAGATAAATTCAGTAAGAAATGGATAATAGGTCAAATGCAGATTTACCTCTTGGACCTACAGCATGTTATTTCAGAAGTTTAGGTGGAAATAATTGTACTTAATTTAATCTTTATTATGAAGAAATTGCCATTACTGCAAATAATTTTACACTGTCTTTGTAACTGGGGAGATACTACCACATAGGAACATATCTTTTCTGTCTTAGAGTCTTAGAGGAATCACCACCTAAATGAGAATCTCTCACACTGGACATTTAACTTTTAAATTACAGAAGTGAGGTGAATTAGCTACACAGTGAAAGGGCACGGGGTTTAGACCTCATTTGCTTATTACTAGGATGATCCCTTTCAGACACAATATCTTAAGAAAGCTGTGGGTTAAGTTTTTATGTCATATTGTGTTCTAGATTCTTTGTCTTTGCAAAACAGATACTAATTCGTGATCCTTAACTCTGATGCCATTTCAAACTACTGGTAAACTAGTAAGTGTTTTATCCCATTTAATTTAATATGAGCAGTAGCATAACTGAGATTCTGCTGTTTCTCTTGAGAAATTATCTAATGGCCCATGAGAGTTGTTTATATATGGGTTAATGTCTATATGTAATTTGCGTCTGTATGTGCAACTACACATGTACACATAATTTAAATCTACATTATTTACTGCCAAATTTCATGTGTTAAATGATTGATTCTCTTCTTTACAAAATTTGTTTATAATTTTTTTGATGTGATTATTTACCTGCCTCATAGTTGTTCTTTGAGCAGCTGGGTAATTTGGGGATTTTTTAGCATTCCTATGGATTGGTCTCTTTTACCAATTTGTTGATGTTTAAGACATCTGAGCTATTTCACAAATGCTTATTGGGATATTGAACTGTTTTATAGATATTTAATCAGCTTTCTTACCTCATGTTGAGTCTGTTCTAAATTTCTATGCATAATTGAAATGGAGGTTGAATGTAGGAGTTTTGTAAAGACCTACTGAAATGTAATTTTTAATGTCTACCTGTGTTTACAGATAAGAATGCCTCCTATATAAAATTGTATAAATGTGCATAACTATGATATAAAATAATGCATATAATAATTTCGTACAGGTTTAAAACCAATAGAGTATGTAATGGGTCAATCTTTTATGTGAGAACAATGCTGATCAGTTTACAAGATACTTTAGAATAAATACCTGCAGTCTTTCTCATGTTGAAAGTTAACCATGTTTAAGACTGAGCCAAGCAGGAGCCAGAAGTTGTCTCATTTTGGAATTGCTCATCATGAACCTCAAGAAGAAGTTCAATGTTCTTAAAAACTTTTTCTCCCCATAAGGCTTTTATTGAACAGAAATTCCTGTTCATATTCTTGAAAAAAGAACATTAAATTCTTCCTGTATTTAGGGACCCAATAGACCTTGTGTAATTTCTTTTTCCTCCACTCATATTTTTTTTTTCCTAAGACTGGGAAAAACAATTAAAAGGGAGATTCTGTTTAAAAATAATTAACTGATCTCTATTCACACCATATCATCGTCATGGCTGGGCTTCGCGAACGAAGATTTGGGAAGGGCTCTACCCACGTTTGTTACAAACGCGGTTCCATATCTCTTTCAAACTAGAATAGATTAAAATAGATTAGAAAGAATAATTGCTGAATTTAAAAGCAAACCGCTTATTAAATCAACATAGCGTAGCACTTGTTTTAGCAGGCAGTCAGTGTGGAAACCATTTACCAGTTGCTAGGATGTCTCATTTATTGTGTTGACCTTCAGCTGTATCAAATCACTACATGCTGGGAAAAAGTGGAGAGGAATTGCCTACCTGCCTGTACACTCTGCCTGGTTCCTGGGGCTTGCTGAAGACAGACACAGTGCTTTTGCAATATACAGCAGTGCCAGGAAACTCCGGGATCACAGGAAAATATGCTCCCATTGGAAAATAAACTCCCATCCAGCCCACTCAACAGAATGAGCAGAACTGAGCGGCGATGAATGGACATTTCCTCCCTGTGTTTGCCTACCTTACTACTTTTCCTTTCTTCCAGTGTTTTTCTGTGTCTGTGGAGAAGATTTTTATAAGTAAATAGATGTGCATAAATTAACACTGTAGCTACACTGTGACTTCATGGTATGTATCAGAAAGCATTTTCTGCATGAAAATACATGAACAGAGGGCTGTTGTTTTTTCAAGACAATAAGAAAAAGGCAGTGATTTTTTTTTAAATATAATAACCTGTTGTCTGGTTGCTTTAAAGAAATAAACCCAAAGAATTATAGACTGGTTTTATGTTGTATAACCACTATTTTACACTGTTCCCTTCCTAAAAATGAAATATATTTTATTTATTTTTATTTCTTTTGTATTTGATTTTAACAGGTAGAGGATTGCTCATACTAATGGTCGCATAACAATTTTTATCATTACTCCCATTCCTTTAGGTATCCTGGTATTAATTTTTCTGAGACTTTGGAGTCTCACGTGCTAACAAATTAAAATATGCATTTTGATTTACAGTACTTTATATATGTTATTATAATTAGAGAATCTCATCCATACTTAGATAACTGGAAAAGATGCTAAGAGAAAAGTACCATCCACTATATTTAAAATTGATTTCGATAAAACATTTTAGACTCATTTGATTTCACCTTACAAATACTGCAGAAGAGGTCAAAGTGTTATTATTGACAGATGATTAAAGATTATTTTGAAATGTGCTTTCACAGCTAAAAATATTTGAATATTATCAGCCATTTAGAGTATTTCATCATTATAACCTACAGTTTCTTCAAATACTATCAACATTATTCCTGCTGTTGTGATTCTCTCTTAAGTGAGTTTCAGCCCTGTCACTCTCGTTTGCATCATTCATCTTTTAGTCATCATTTTTAATATAGAAGATAATTTATTCACAATAAACCATAATCTACTCCTAATGGTTCCATATTAACTGCACGAAAAGACATGCTTTACTGAACAAACGTGGTTTATGCCCAGGTTTTGTGCCCATGACTAATACCCTGTATTAGATCAGGCTAGTGAGGGAGAATAAAAAATAAAAATAATGTATCTATTAATTAAAATGTGCCTAGTCCCTTACGGCATAAGCAATACATTTGATTTTTTAGTATTTAAGTCTTGCTTTTGGGCTGGCAAATGTGCTACAATCACACTAAACTAAAGAGTTCAGAAGATATTTATCACTGCTAATATATAGGAACAGAGGAACGTGTCTGGAGGAGAACTTTAGTCATGGACTGCATATGTGAATAATTGGGAGTAGAGAATTTGGTAAGAAATA
Source organism: Manacus candei (assembly GCF_025592945.1). NCBI lineage: Eukaryota > Metazoa > Chordata > Aves > Passeriformes > Pipridae > Manacus > Manacus candei. The sequence continues at coordinate 1,035,910 of NW_026138059.1, forward strand.
TCACTTCTTCAATTGTAATCCTATTACAGGAAACAGTTTCTGAAGTCCAAATAAGACATTTTAATTTTGAAGAATTTATGGGATGTTAATATGTACTACAAGCTCCCTCTGAAACATTTGCCATGGAAAAATGTGCTCTTCAAATTCCAGTCAATTGCTCTGAAAGTCAAAACTTTCTACCATTTGATTAAAATGTACCATTACGCTGTTCTGTCTGCTGAAAGATCAACATTTCTCTTTTTTATCACTGGAGAGACACATTTTTGAAAACATTTCAAAGAGGCATAACGAAAAAAGCAAGGAAGAACTCATATAAAGATCTGTAACAGATTTAAAGAGGAATGGATATTCAACCTGTATAATGGGTATTAGGTTTGTAAGACCAGTGATTTATTATTTCATTAATATTTAGGCTTGATTACCTTTTATTAGTAGCACACTTCACCATACGGTATCTTCTGAATATGTAAAAATACAGCACATTTTTTAAACATTAATAGCAATCTGTAATATATACCTAATTAAAAAAGAAACCAAAAGGGTAAAAATGGCCATACTGGATCAGTTGACATTTGTTCTGTATACAGATGGCATAGTATATTGTCTCCAACACTGACCAGTAGCTGATGTTTAGAGAAGGTGTAAAAGAAATTATGCAAATATAAAATAATTCACTTAGTACCTTCTAGCTTCTGAAAATCAATATTTGCAATTTTTTGAATCTCAGTTTGCAGTCAAGGCATTGTGCTTAATGCTTTATGGAAGTATCTCTCTTGAATTTACCTTAATTAGTTTTTAAACCCCTCATGCCTTTGAGCCTAATTGCTACAGGCTACCATGAGCTCCACAATTTAATTATATATGAAAAGTACTATATTTTGTTTCTACTAAGTTCCTGGAACAATAATTTTAGTGATATGTCCCACTTCTTGTACTGCAAGGAATACCCTATTTGACACATCCAAAAACTATCTGGAAAGGGGAATCCATAGCAAGTTTGGTGATGATATTGACTAATTTAGAATAGTAGAAATGAGAACCACATGTGAAGAGCTGTAGAAGAACCTTGCAATAAACTGGCACTTGAAATTTTGATTGGAGTAATGTAAACTGCTGTAGAGGAGAAAAATAGTTCATACTTCACATTTAAAATGATGGACTCTAAAGCAACCCTTACTGCAGAGGAGCCAAGCTCTTCAAGTTATGATAGATTGTTCAGAGAAAATGTCAGTGATCACCAGCAGTCAAGAAACTAAACTAAAAGTTAAAAATTATTGAGAAATAAATAAACTCAAAATCTAGTAGTCTTAATATGCTGCTTTTTAAATATAGGAAGCACTTGCAGCTTGACCATTATATGCACTTCTGATCCCTCATCTTGTAGAGGGTATGGTAGAATTTAAAAAGGCTCAGAGAAGGGCACCAAGGATGATCAAAAGTGTGGAATTTCTTCTATAGTGGGATCGACCAAATAAGGCTCTTCTTCAATCTGTAAATAGATGCCTGACCAGGATATGATAAAGGACTGAAAACATGAATAGCACTTCAAGGGTGTGTAAGGATTGAGTGTTCACTGTGTATTTCAACACAAGACAGTGAAGCATTAAATCAGAGCACCGGTTCAAAGTAAATAAAAAGGGATTATTCTTAAAATTATTGAGGAGAAGCTGTGCAATTCTTTGCTCCTACATTATGTGAGTGCTAAAAGTTTATGTGGAATTACAGGGAGACTGGAAAGAAATCATAAAATCATAGAATGGTTTGGTCTGGAAGGGACCAAAGATCATCTAGATTCACCCCACCTGCCATGGGCAGGGACACCTTCCACTAGACCAGGTTCTCAAAGACCCATCCAACCTGGCCATTAAAATCCGTAGGAATAGGCATCCAGAACTAGAACCAGAAATAGACTTCTCTGGGCAACCTGTTCCAGTGCCTCACCCCATCAAGGTGAGGAATTTGAAAACATAAACGTGCCCTCTTTCAGTTTAAAGCCATTCCCCTTGTCCTATCACTATTTGCCTTTGTGAAAAGTCCCTCTCCAGATCTCTTATAGGCTTCCTTCAGGCACTGAAATGCCAGAACAAGGTCACCCTGGAGCCTTCTCTTCTTCAGGCTGAATAACCCCAACTCTCTATTTCTATCTCTACACCTCTACTGAGTATAGAAAATAAATCTATGGAAATTCTGACTGTTTAGTCACTATTAGACAATGACCAAACCAGAAATGGTTACAGACTGAGATTTCTTAGGACGTGCACATGCTTTATCCCAGTCTGAACTTCTCTACATGTGCCTGAGTTTTTTGTTGCTGTCAGGATGCTGGGCTGGACTGACCTGGGTAAGATCCAATATGACCACCCTTCAGCTGCTATGAATGCTCCTTTTCTTGCTTCCAGTTTTATACTACCAAAGACTTTATAGACTCATATCTTGTTCATCATTAGTGATCTTTCTTCAGTCAGAAGTACCAGTACATATATTTTTTTCATCTGAAAGTTCTTTTACACTGATCATCATTGTTACTTTTTCTAGATTTTCCAATTCTATTAATTTAGGGTTTTTTTTCAGGTGGGATGACCGAGTGCCACTCACTGTTAAAGGTTTGGACATACTGTGGATTACAGAAATTTCACTGCTTGTGGATGTTGAATTACTGTTTTCAGAGATTTTCTGTAGATTTCACCAAATTTTTTTACGGAGTAGTAGTAGCTAGTAAATATATACTAAATGTACAGATAAGGTTATATTTTCTTACATATTAACTCTAATTTATCAATAATTAAATTGATCTATAGTAGTATTATGCAGTCATTTAGTATTGCAGGATTATTCTGAGATTCTTTGCAACCAACTATCACTGAGTACTTCCAATAACTGTGATCTTTCTTACATAGTAAATAATTTATGAGTATGTCAAACATCATCGTTCTCAGCACAGGTTTTTCAAAAATAAAAAGAGAACAAATAAAGGCTTTGTCAAGCTCATCAATTTGTTTTCATATGAAGTTTGATGCTCAAAGGTAAACTAAATACACAGTACTCAGAAGTGCACTTCAGTTTTTTATATTCTGCTTCAAAACGCACTTTCATCTTGCACACAATTTTTATCTGCTCTTGCCAATGGAACCAGCATTATAATCTGGATAATTTTAAGAAGCTAGATGGGAAGTGGCTGAACAAGCCTTCAGAATTCCCCTGATAAGAAAACTAGAAGAGCTTATTATTTTCCTGTTTCTGATACATCCCCAAAGTATCATGAAATGATGCATCATGCACTTTTTTCAAATAGCTCTATGTGAAAGTTCAGGGACCCAAATCATTAACCTGCACCCCTCTTATTACTTTAAGACAGTAGAGTATCTGTGTTAGTTGTCCTTTTCTCGTACAGGAATGAGATGCAGTGGATATAGAGAAAATTACCTTGTGGAATTCCTCAGTTGTCCTGCAGATATTTTGCACTGTGATTATATCCTGTGGGTGCAGCTCACACTTACAATGCAGACTTACAAGCAAACTTACAAAAGTTTTACAATGCAGACCTTCCAACATAAACTGTACTTCTGTGAGTTTCTGCAATACTTTATCACCTCTTAAATGCCTCCACTTGTCTGAAAAGCTGCTTGAGCATGTAAGCTCTGCAACTTCCACAATACACCTCGTTAGCAATGGCAGAAGGGGTGCTGTATTTGTTGTTAACCAGCCTTATTTCCAAGGACATAAAAAACTACTGATAAGTAGATATGGCTAATACTTTGCTTTACTATTTGGCTCTGAAACAACTTCTTAGCTGTAAATGGTACTCAAGAGGAAAATAGGAAGTGCAGATATTTTGTGTTTTCATGATGTGCTTAAGGAAGAAAAGTTGTTTTTTAAATGTAATCTGTTATTCTAAAATAACTTTTAATCTGAAATATATAACTATATAAGACTAAGTGAAGCTCTATGTGTGTTACTGATTAATTACACATGGTTTAGTTAGGCCTTATGTGATCAGCATAGAGACTAAAAGAAGATAGCAACAGTGGAAAAGGGAAGATGGATTGCTTAAAATTTAGTGCTATAACTAGCTTTTTGTAGCAAGCACTGGAGAGGCACTGGGGAATCTCTAACCTTAAGAGATATTCAGAGCTTGACTAGAAAAGCCCCAAGCAGCCTGATCAAGGACTGAAGTTAGATGTAACCTGAAAGCTGGCTCTGCTCTAAGCAGAGAGGTTCAGATGATCTCCCAGAGGTCTCTTCCAAACTAAATGTTTTTTCTGTGGCTCTATGAAGAAACCAGTATGTTCTATGCAGTATCTAGATTAAAAGTAAAACAGGATTAGGGATCGTATGGACTGAGTTAATTGCCCTGCTAGAATGAAAAGAACACTGCATCTGAGTGCCTTTGGATGTGTGTGACCTGAATTCAGCAGCACTGCAGATTTTCAACAAAGAGGTTTTGAACTGTCTGGCAGGCAGAACTATTTTCACTGCCCTTTATGAAGAAGATGGATAGTAACAGATAAAATTTGATGCAGATTCTTTGTATCTCTGTTTTGGCGCTCTGTATACAAGTGGCCTTTTTAGCCACTTTTGTTTTGGAATTAAGCTGCAAACAAGGTATTTCAGCTGGAAAATGAGAAGATCTTTGAGGTTGTACAGGGACACAATATACAGAGAATGATACGGTGACAGCAATGGAGCAGTATGATCAAGCAGTGTATCAGGTGATAGGAAGAGAATGTGTCCAAAATATCAAGTCCAATAAACAGCAGTTTTTATTCAAAGTGACAGCTGTCAAATGTGTAGGACAAGGCAGTCAAGCAGTGACTTCATTGCAGTGGACAAAATAAAGGGGTCATGGAGCAGTATGATTCACTCCACAGTTAAATAGGACTGTCTTAAGTTCTTAAATGCCTCTTAAGCCTGTTCTTTTCATATCCCTCAAGATGTAAAATAGTTCCTTCTGAAAGCAACAGAAGAGTCTATTACCAATAGAAATCAGAGCTGGTGATTGTGGTAGTCAGGCAGCAGTGATAGACCAAGGCAGGGAAAAGATGGTGTGGGTTCGTTTCCCAAAAGGTAAAGAGGGGGCTTTGTCTTGTACTTCCCTGTTACTCTCAGCTTTAGACACAATGCCTTCTGGATCTCTCCCAGTAAATCTTCACACACTTTGCATTATAAATACAACATTTTGGTTGTACTAAGCTTCTTGGAACAGTAATTTTAGTTATATTTCCCAGTTCTGGTCCTGAAAGGAATTTGAAACATCCAAAAATGATCTGGAAAGGGGAACGCATAGCAAGGTGACCAAGTTTGCTGCTGATATTGACTCATTTAGAGCAGTAAAAAGGAGAACCATATGTGAAGAACTGTAGAAAGACCTTCTGAGATGCGGCAATAAATTTTAAAACCACTTTGTTTTACAGCAGTATTTTTCTTTCAATTTAGCTCTGTATGAGGCTACAAGAAAAAAAATATTTATAGAAAAGCTTCCTTCTTCTATGAGACCAACTTTGTGTTGGTCGCAAAAGAGTTTATAAAGGCAGAAACAAAAAGAAAAATGGGAGGAAATATTAAAATAATAGCATCGCAATAAATGCTATTAGTAAACTTGTACTAAGTAGCTTTTCAGAAAGTCTATGATTTTCAGGACTGTTTTATTCCAGGCCCAGCTTTGAAGGACTAACATATCACTGAATCACTCCAGGACTGTTTCTTGCATACACATGGAAGTTGATCATAACACAGAGTACATTCTGCATGATGTATTTAATTTGTTAATCAGTATGAATACTCTGCTGGGAATATGGAATTAACACATGGAACGCATACAGAGAAACATTAGCTTCCTTTTGATTTGAAGTACATTGGGTAAAGTTGAAATTCTATTTTTGTTATACCAAATAAAATGTTTATTACCAATAAATAAGCTTATCAGTATTAGTTATTGGGGACAATATGGAATACTCTGGAACAAAGGGAAGGACTGAAGTTTTTATTTAAGCTATTTCAAAATTGCATGGTTACATAGGAAGTATGTACATTAGGGCTGCAGATGAAGCAATTGTGATAGGAAGTATTGAAAGTATTTTCACACGCATGAATACTTTTAATGATGGTGGTTTTTTGACATGTTAGTAAGATGACCAAAAAGGTAATTGGAAAAATACAGCTTCATAAGGTTAATGACCAGTATCCTGTTCATAAAACTAGTATCAAAATGAACCTTTTCCTAATAAAGCAGTAAATTCTCTTTGGAATATTAATTATGACCTTTGATGAATCAATGTTACAAGGTGAGCTACCTTCAGAGCGGAAATTTTAACATTATAGTGCATGATACAAACATGATGGATTACAACATTCCTTCAGCCTTGAAATTTCATATTCTGAAAAGGCAGTTTTCTTGCAATGAATTCTAAGGACAAGGCTACAGTCATTAAGCTGGCACAGCTAAACTGAGACAAAGGACCTGAGCCAAATAGCACTGTTTCACTTGACAATTCAAGATTGTCAGATTTTAGTGTCTTACTGATCATATTGAGTAGCATAATTGGTTTTGGTGCTGTCTTTGCTGATATTTAACTTAATTTAACAAAATTTATTCCTGACCTTTCTTTTTAAATATTTTGCAATGATTTCTTTTCTAGTTTTCAACAAAAAGAAAAAAAATAAGAAAGAGAATGAGAATTCATTGCTGCATCAGTACCCAAAACTTCTTTGATGAATTTGTCAAGAAACTGCTCTACAACCTGCTTCATCAACTTGAAAACATAGTATAATAATAGTTACATACCTGATAGCTGTGATGGAGATGCAACCAATTCGCAGAAAGTAACAGTTTGAAATTAGCAAAATTCTACAATGAAAGCATGGTTTTTACATCCTATAATATATTATTGAACCAAAGAGTGGGGAAAGCAAGTATGTGGTTTTTCTGCTCCATTACCAAAATTATGCTATTTTCAATTTGTATTATCAGTAAACAAGTGGTAGGAATAAATCTTTTTCATGAGTTGCAAATTGGAAAGTGCAGAGCATGCAGGATATGCTCCATTGGAATTCTGTCAGTTTATGCTGGATACCTAAGTTATATACAGCAAAGTACGCCATGGATGTAGAACAGCTGGGTAGGGTTTAATAAACAGTTTTCATTTATAGCCGTGTAGATGGAAGAAAAGGCAGTTTTCTTTATTTTTCATGTAATTCTCGTTGGTTTAACTGTTCAAATGCTTGAGCAATCTTAAACCGACTCCTGTTTACTTGCAACCCCCCAAGCATATTAAGGGACTGTGTGAGGGCAGGTGAGGGGGGAATATTCTGTTCAGAATATGTTAGAAACAATGGTGAAGCCTACAGCATTTGCACTTCAGAAAAACACGATACTTTGCTTCAGAATTACTTCCTGGATGCTATTCCAGCACAGAGGGGTAGCAAACATAAATGCTGTGGTGAATCTCTCTTACAAGCCTTAAAATCCTATTTCTAGCTTATATGATGACCTTCATTCCATATGGTATTTTAAATATTTTAAGAGTTGGATGTAATCTCATTGATTTCACTTTTTCATGGCTGCTTAAAAATAAATAGGAACTGCATCTTGTTAACTAAAGATTGATTGAATTAATAGCATTTTTAAAGTATTAGAAGTAGGTATTTAGCCAGTTTTGCTTATAAAAGCAGAAATACTGAAGAGAAAGCTATTTTAAGTCTCAGTTCTATACAATTCTTGTGTGTAGCGTTCACTACTGGTAACAATGGATGTTGGGCTTCAGTGGATTTGTTCCCTGTAGTACGGATGACAAACCTTAAAAAAAATACATATTTGCAACAACAGGCCCTCAGGATGTTTCTATTTTTATAGCCCATCCATAACAGTATTACAGTGACCTGCTGGTTTAGAGCAAACTTTGAAACGTTTTGGGCATTTCAGCCGTTGGAGAGGAAATGTCTGTTTCAAAGGCGTGGAGCTGTATGGATACCAGTTATTTTGGGAATAAAGTTCTTGGCTGGATCAGCACATGCTACTGTGAAAAGAAAGATGAAGGAAGCAACGTGTGTTAAAGTAGTGTATTAGAGCAGGGGGCATGTAAAAGCAAAACAGACACAACGTTTTGTTCATGCAGGATCTCATACCTTTGGAATTAGGGAATTTCATAAAAAAACCACAACCCGCTAGTGGAAATAATCGGCGATGGGATGCTTGGGCTCTATCCTGTGACCCACTTTGTTTAGGAAACAAATAGAGGATTTTCCAACCAAACTGCAGCCTCTTGGTGCCTAAATCTCGACTGGTCGCTCTCGCTCGGGGGGCGAGGAGCAGCCACCGGGGCTCTTTTTTTTTCTCGGGAGAAGGGACGCGGGCCCCGGGGCAGTGCCGCACCTTCACGGCGGGTGCTGCGGCCGCGGCGGAGGGAGGGGCTTTTCCCGCCTCAGCGCCCCTTCCCGCCGGGAGCCCCCTGAGGGCGGCGGGAGCCCCGTGAGGGCGGCGGGACGACCCCGCTTCGCTGTCCCCGCTTTCCAGCTGAAGCGGCCTCGCGTCCGTGCTCACGGGAAGGGGGGACGCTGGGAAGCCCGAGCACCGGGAGGAGACAAGCCCCGGCAGGAGGAGTGGGGGGGCGGGCTGGCTGCGGGGATCCCCTCTGCCCTGAGGGGTGCTCCGCCGGGAAGAGCCACAGGGCGGGATCGGGGCTCTCGGAGTGGCAGAGGGGAGATACAATCGCTGTGGAAGACTTTAGGGAAAAAGAGGTTATACACACCTAGAGGCGGCCAAGCGGGAAACCACCCCGGGAACAGGACAGAGGGAACGCCCTCAGGGAGGGACAGAGCAGCCTTGAGGGACGCGGAAAAGCCACGAGCGTGAGGATTCACCCCCTCCCTGCATTTCACAGGTATAGCCCGCGATCACAGGAGTGTTCCTTGACAAAATGGGTTTTTTCTGCACCATTAAAGAAGTAAACCTCTCAAATTAGGAGTAGTACCTGATTGTTGAATCATGCAGTCCTGGTTAAGAGAATTAATTTTCTTAACTGCGTGTTTCATGAAAGGTTTTGAACACGTTCATGTTGGCTCTCAAGATGGTGACTGGCTTGTTCAGAGGCACCAGGCTGTTACAAGGATGATAAATTCTATCAGTATTTAGAATGTAATTTTATTCAAATTGTGTTCTTCGTACAAGGCAGATCACTTCTTAAATGAAGCTGCCGAGTGTGGTTAGCTTGGAGAAACATGCACTCAAACATCATCAGCATCAAACCAGTGCACTTAACAACCTAGACTTGTACCTCCAACACCACAGTCTTTGTATACGAAGATAAAACCTGGTACGGTGTTTTGGCATATCTGAGGGCTTTTGATAAACTTTCCTGCAGTTTCACATTACAAATTATCACACAGTGGAGACAAGACTGGTGATTTCTTTTAACAATTAAAATTTTAACAATTTTAAAAGAATCCACTCACAGATTTAGAGGAGTTCATCAGTGGGCATTATTTTCTTGATGTTTGTTCTTAGTATTCATTCTTTTTAGCAAAAATACTGTGTAACGAATGCATGAAAAATGCAATTAATCTCCTTAACTTGTTGACACATCAAAATTATCACCCACTTTCTTTTTGAAAACATCTACAACTTCAGTGAACAACTTCTATCTTAAATTCTAGATCTTGGCTTTAAACGTTGTTTTGTGATCCTGCCTTTATCTCAGGTCTGTAATGTATAAAGAGCAAATATCCATGTGGTAACGTGATAGAATTGATGATCTTGTTTTGTATACAGTTTGCAGATCATTAAGAAGTCATTTACACCTAAAACTTTAATTTTTCTTTAACTTTTAGGACTGTCTCAGCAAAATCAGAACTTATTTTTGTGAGCATGGAAAGTACATGTTCCAAAAGATTTTTGTCTGCATCATCAGATGAAACTGGGTGGTACCTGTATGCAAAGCGAATTAAAATAGAAAGTGATCAAAAAAACAGAGAGAAAGAGGAGCAGCAAAAGGTAGAACGAAGCATACAATGTGGGAACAGGTACCAAACATCACTACATGGACCCCTGTATTTATCAGAAAGGCAAAACCACTGGGAGTTAGAAAAGAGAAGTTGTGACACAGCAAAAAAAACCTTTATGAGAGAGTTTTTCTGTTCTAAAAATTGTAGTAATGAAGGATTAGTGTGTAGAGTATCAGAAAATGAACTGTCCACCAAAAAATGGAGTCCTGAAAATAGAGACCAAAATACTACAGAAGATGATATTTCATTGAATGTACATGGACAGCGTCTTGAAACAGAGCTGCTCAGTGTGTCCAGAGCTGCTGACACATGTCAAAATCTACAGGTATTAAACCCACCTCAAGTGCAGCAGAACAACACTACAGAACACAATAATGAAAGAAATGGGGATAGTGGGCTCAAACAAAATTCTTCAGTTGCATCCTCAAACAGACACTCCTTTCAGATGGAATTGTTGAGGCAGAAGTCTGTCTCCGATAAAAAGTGGCAACAATACCAGCTTTTGCAAATTCCATTTTTGTGTGGTACCAGTTCCATGTTTTCACACACAAAAAATAAGAAAAATAGTTTTCTGAAAAATGCATGTTCTGCAGAAGATAAAAATTATTCCAGTAGCAATAAAGAAAATACTACAGAAAGAGATAATAAGGAAAAAAATAGTTCGTTGTATATAATTCCAACATTGAAACCTTTTAAAAGTGTACAACCACTGAAAATCCCTAATTTTCAACTTCCTAGAATTTCAAATAAAATAAATAGTAAAATGTCATCAACTAACTTCAGGGAGACAGACTGGAAGAATTTCGAAGGCCAACCATCTTTGGTGCAATCTGAACAGATACATGGTGTACAAAAAACATCTGAGATAGGGAAACAAAAATTGCAAAATTATAAAAGCAGTGTCAGAATTTCAACTGTTGATTCTGAATTTAAAGAAAAGAATAACCCACAAACCAACAAACAGGAACACAGTGCTTTGGCACAAGTATCTGCAATTTATTTCAGAGGTGACAGCACTGACACTGGATGTAATAAAATGTTAGATGAAAATGACTTCAAAGATAAAATGCTGGAGAATTCAGAAGGTGATGATGACCAGAAGTCAAAGATTCTCATTTACATTAGTGCTAAAAATGTTCAGAATGAGAAATGTGTCAGCTGTAATGATCTTTTGCAGAGAATGGGGAGGAAGAACAGTAATGAGAATGCGGGAACATTTCATATACAGACAAGTATTCCGGTAATAACAGAAGAATTAGAGAAAAATAAGTTAGACCTGCACTGCGTTGTGCGTAATTCCAACAGGGACATTAGTTTGTATGAAGCAGAATCAAAGCTCTCCGCAAAGGAAATTCTTGTTTGCCAAAGATATGTCACAAAAAGTATTACATCTGAAAGAAATTGTCCTCACATTATTGTGCAGAATTTTCCAGATAAGACAGTGAGTTGCAATATATTTAGGGGGAAGGAAACGTTCAAATTAAAGTTTTCATTTCAAAACATGTTGTTTGAATGGGTCAGGACATGGACTGAGTCTTCACATGAAGACAGGCCCACGTGTCAGGATGACAGTGTTATGTCTTGGCTTCACACATTAAATGCGCGGTGTGATGGTCAAGAGTTAGTAAAGAGCACCATCAATAGGAACCACAATGATAAAATATTCATTTGCTGGCTGTCTGTTATTTCAAAGCATCTGAAGGAGGAGCTACTAAAGACAATTCTTGCTTCCTTTTTCAGCAGCACAAATACTTTATTGCCAGTTGAGGGAAAGTCTATGCAGGTGGAGAAACAGACTTTATGTGGCAGAAGGAAAGATCAGTTAAACTCATGTACAGATGATACTTGGAGGCAAACCACAGAGTTTCTTAAAGAAAATTGTACTTATCCAGGCTTTGTGAGTTCTAAATTTGTGGAAAGCATTGATTTTGAATTACACACTGAATGCCAGAGGAGATGCTTTTTTAGATCTTTAGGTGAAGAAGAGTACACTTGCCTACAAAGAAGAGTCCTCTTTCATAACCAAAAAGGCAGATTATGTAACAGAAGACATGTCAGGAAGCACCACCTCTTATCCAGAGAGAATGAAGCATTTGGCACCTATTTGAGGTCGGTCAGTCACAAAAACAGTATGAAAAAACAAATTTTAGTTGCTAGGTGCCTAATCTTGCTGCAGGGTACTCCAGATTGTTCTTCACTAGACAAGACATATTTCTGCAATATCACAAAAATACAGTATCTAGTAGGAGCCAATCTTAGATTTCAGAGTTACTTTCCTGCCCATTCACAACTGAAATTTGAAAAGGTAAACAGTAAATGCACAAATCAGGAAACATTGGTAACTACCGTAAAGCAGGAGATGAAGAAACCAAGCACAATGCATAATAATTCCTTTCATGTAGGAAGATTTAAAACTTTCCCCTTTGTTGTATGTGAAAATAAGAAACACAAAACAACTGAATATAGAAATTGCATAACTTCTGCAAATGAAGTCACTAATGAAGCCACATATACCATGAAAAAATATTTGGGCACTTTTAGTTGTATAGATGCTGATGGAGAAGAACACTTTAATTCAAAAGAACTGGAAATAAATTCTCATAATTTTTTTTCTGAAATATCTTCTTCTATTTTTGACACATATGAAAAAATCCCCCTTACTACTGATTCTGAAGACTTTGACCAGATACCAGTCATAAATCAAAACAGTTCTATAAAAAAACAATTGTGTGAAGAAAGTGCAGTCATTGGTCCAAAAGAGGTTCCATGTTTGCCTGTCAAATCCAATAATGTCTTAATTCTAACTGAACAGTCAAAAGCAACTACAGAAAAATACAATCCTCTCCTGTCACTGGACAGACAAACAAACAAATATGAATATTATGAAGAACTAGATACTCATAGCCCACATTTAACAAATAAAAAACAAAAAGTGGAAGATCAAATTGCTTATTTAAATTCGGAAAATTTTTTTCCCAGTTCCTCCCATGTTTGTCAGTCTGTCACTTTGCCATTGGATAGCAGCAATTTTGTCGATAAAAGAGTAAGTGATGCTGGACACTGCAGGAGCTCCTCAAGTGCAGACAAACTAAATGTGGTACAGTATCCATCCAGGGGACGTCCTGTGATGACAGATACAAACTTGCAATTACAGGCCAAGGAAACAGCACAGTTTTCTTCACAAGGGCATGAGCGGACACATGAGACAGGCAGTTTAGAGCTGGCAACTTTGAAACAGCATCTTGAATATGTAAAAGAACAGGAAGAAAGAAATGATGAACAAATGCATATAACTAATGAAAGTCAATGTGAGACTGTAATGAATGACTCGATTATGTCACATTCAGAAGATGAATCTCAAACATTCATTGCTGCAGAAGAGGAATTAAAAGTGTGTTTATCCATAATGAACAATGGATGTCTTGAAGATGTAAAAGATAAGTATTTACCTTTAGAAAATAAAATCACACATGAATTTGAACTGAAGACAAAATTTGATTCAGTGTTAGAAGAGCTACGTATGTTTCATGAAATTAGTAAAGGAAATGAAAACAATTTATCTAGTTTGGAAACAAATTCATTCGAAAATTATTGGGAATTAAATAATTCTAAAGGGATAGATGAAAATGTGACAAGTGTTTCTCAAAAGAAAATGTGTATTTCTTCTCCAATCTGTGGTACCATAGAGAGGCAAAACATAACAGATAGTGATGGAAGTTTGTTAAATGAGAAGATATTAAATGAAAATAAAGACCAAGAAGTAGCTAAGGAATATTGTGTTTCAAGACTGTCAAGTGAAGAATTGCATCATTCACCTGTTGTAGAAGGTAAACACATGGGATTATTGGCTATTATGTTAATAAGATAATTTAAACTTTAGGCAATATTTGATTTGCCTTAAAGTTGTGTTTTTCAACTCAGCTAGTTCCATAGCAACAACTGGGTTTTCATGGAACTGTACAAGGTTTGTCAGACTTGCCAATGAGTAGCCAAATGCAAAAAACCCCACAGTCCTACCACTACCTGCACACTGTGTTGTAGCAGATGCAACTCAGAATTCACTCAGTTTCAGACTTCCTCAAGCCTGTATTAATGCACATTCTGTTACAGATTATTAGTTTTGTCTTTGACTTCACCATAATGAGACTTAAAAACCCTAAAAGATTTCAAAGCTCAATGAGAAGCACATTCACAGAGACAAATGTCTCAGTTAAAACATGATACAGTGTTTACAAGGGAGACAGCTGTTTTCTTAAAATTGATGTCATGGAATCAGGAAGAAGTCATGGAACAGTTTGGGTTGGAAGGGACCTTTACCGGTCATCAAGTCCAACCCCTTGCAATGAGCAGGGGCATCTGCAACTGGATCAGGTTGGTCAGAACCCCATAAAACCTGACCTTGAATATAAGTATATAACTGTATAACTTGAATATGTAACCACAGTTATGTTTGTTCAAAGTTCAGATGCTGCCATTTTTAATTCTTTTATTTTTCTTTAAAGAAGCACAAAAAATCAGAAATCTGCTTTGTAAACTCTAAGACTCCTAACCCATTAGTGGCACAATCAGGAGGTATTTAATGAGTAAAGGAAGAACAGCAAGAAAACCAGTTGAATGCTGTACCTTCTTTTACAAACAGCTTCTATGTGATAAGTAAATTATCCAAGCACTTTTCAAACAGCATATTTATCAGATTTTGTGTCTGAAATTCAGTTTGCAGAAGTGATGTGTTCTCTCAGTTGCAAATAAAATTGGGAAGGGATATACTTTGGTCATATTTGATAAATAATCTGATGAAAATGCAGCCATCTCAAAATTTTCATCTGAAATCAGTTTCTCAGGGATTAAGCATGAAATTTAAAAAGTGGAGATTGCAGGGTTTTTGTGAAGGTAATTAGTGTTTGGGAAGCAACTGGAGAAGTGTCACAGAAAAGCCCCAGAGGGAACTCTATTCAGTAGAGTTTTAGCAGTACAATTTACTACAAGTTACACCTGAGTGCTTTGCTCCAGAGGATAGAAACCTAACAGATATTGGGTGAATGGCTCAGTAAGTGATCACTTTTCTGCCTAAACCTGGAATAAGAAGATCCAAGTGGAGCAAATGATACATCACTGGAGAATTAAAAACTGCATTATTACATCTCTGCAAAGGAAAACTTCATGAGGTGTAGAATTAGCTTTTGTCAAACCTCTCAGAGTGAGACTTTGTAGCTTTCTTAATATTTCCTGTAGTATGTTTTCATCACATCAACAGGAATCACAAATTATTAACTAGATGAAACAAACTTAGGTTTTTGTTAACAGAAGTCAAATAAAATCTTACATGTTGCATATGTTTCTGTTTTAAGACTATTTAGGTGCAGCTTATAGAAATCCGTACACATGGAACCCTGCTTTTTTATACTGCACACTTTTTAAGGAACAAAGCTATAATTTACAGAAAGAAGGAGGTAAGAGTAATATTATTCTGTAATTTATGCCACAAATACCAGTACTAATAGTCTTATTTCTCAAACATTTTTATTTGTTTTCTTCCCTTTTTATTTTTTTTTTATCTATAGAAATCACATTTGGTTTAATTGTAGGTTACTAGAGAAGTGTCCTGTCTTTGGTTTGGTTCACAGAACAAGTCATGCTGATGAGAATTTTTGTCCTTTGGATAAGGACAAAGATTGGAAAAGAACTTTAATAATGTGGGGTTTCCTTTGTTGTTTGTTTTGGAGCCATTTGGAACAAACATCTTTGGGCCTCCAATCACTGCAATATAGCCAGTATATACTACATGGAGAACATGTTTTGACATATTTTTTTTGAAGATTTGCAGTTTTGTACACATTGTGGAAGGAAATTCAGAAGGATATTGTCAAGCGACCTATTAGGATTTCAAAAAACATGCTTTAGGAATTTTTCCAACATATGGAAACAATTAGTAAAACAAGGTGTTAGCTTTATTCTGAAATAAAATGCTAAAGCTTTGTCAGGAAAAGGCTAAAGATAAACTTCTGTTTCACTTAGTGAAATAATTTACCGTTATTTTCACTTTTATTCCCCATTGCACTTTTTAAAACTGATGCACACTGTTTTCAGGATTCAGAAAGTTGTTTCCTTCATTCAGGCCATTCTGTGAATGAATGAGACTGAAAATCTTAAACAGTTACAGATGGCTTCTGGTGTTCTTTTCACCTATAATTTATTGAAGTTATGTCATCTTGTGATAATATTTCATGAACCAAATGCAAAATATTGCAGCAAATTCTTCTCTACTTTTTTCTCTTTGTCCCTGCTCTCTAAGATTTTTTTTACTTTGTGACAGATCAATTCTAGTTTCTGACTTATGTGGTAGGTATTGTTATTGCTTAGGGAAAATTCAGACTCCAAAATGCTGAACTGTGCATAGCAGCACGAGGTGGTTGATATTAACATTGTCTTGGAAGTTTTGTTCAGATGACATCAAAGCTTTTGAGATGGAAGGAACATTGTTGCTCCTGCAACTAAACTTGGATCATCTTCCCTTTCTTCTTTCCCTGTTGTTTTGGGCTACAGGACCACGGACAAAGGAAATTAGATGTTTTCTCCATTGCTGTTATGAATATTTCCTTTATATGACTTTCTAACATTCTCTTAAGTTCCCCTCTGAGGTTCTCCAGAAACACTTGGGAAGAGGCCTTAGCAATGAGTGACTTCTTTTTTCCCCCATAATTGCTGAGAAGTTGTGCAGGTTTTTAGGGCCATGGCATATTTCTAAGGCATTTTATACCTTATTTCAAGATCTTTGTCACAATCAATGGGAACCTAATAAGCTTCCAGTAGAAGAAGCTGAAAAAATTGGATGTTCTGCTCCTCATCATTTTCAGGGAACTGTTTGTCTTTCCTTGAGGAGGTGCATTGGCAGAGACAGTTCCATTTACACTGAACGTTGTCTCAGAGGTTATTTGAAACAAGGACTGGGTCTGGTTTTGTCAGTGGTAATACTGCATTTACTGTACTGATAGGAGTTAACATCAGAGGTTTTGCTGATGTGTGACTCTCTCCCTTTATTTTTCAGTAGGATTCTGAACCATCACATGTTGTCACAGAAACTGTGAGTGCTTTGGAAAGGAGATGCCTAGGTGGGACAAGAAGCTTTGAACTTCAGCAGTTTTACAGTTTAGCAGGACTAACAACCATGCTTTACTGGCTGCATATAAACCCATAACACTTGACTGACTTTTAGTGTGCATGCTGTTCCTCTTCCAGCTGGCTCTTATGGCAGCACTACTGTGGTTTTTTTTCCTCATTCCATCATTTAAAATTCTTATAAAGGCTTAGAGAATTTTTTTCTTTGCCTTTAATAGGATACCAGCTAAATACCTAAGGCTCTGATGAGCTCACTATTTGATAATTGCTCAGTTCTTCATAATTTTATAGAACAATGCAAAATAGAACTAGAACAGAACTTGAGAAATTGGACATCTTCTTTTCCCAGATTAGCCATTGTCCTAATCTCTAGTTAACAAGGCCATGGTCTTCTGCCCCAGTGAATATATTATTTTATGCAAAGGAGAACAGTTTCTAAAGGATGACTGAATTATGCTCCAGATTAGTAGATCCTTACTAGATTACTAGATCCTATCTCCAGATTACTAGGTCCCTTACCTAATAGAATATGGAACAGAAAACAGATATTCTCCTATCTTGCTTTCTGTAAAAGCAGTGGCACAAGACAAGACATCATGGTTATTATCACTGGTAGAATGGTGCCTGGCTCTGTAATTTTGATTTTTACACCTAAACTAGTGGTGAGTATTAAAGCATACTCCCCTCAGCATGTCCCCTCTACCCTGGAATGTTAACTTGTATCAAATTATAAGCCTCTGCCAGTCTCTTAGGAGAGTTATGTAATGTCGGGTTGAGAATCCTTCTAATCAGAAGGAATCTGCACATCACCCAGCTGTTAGCATTTCCTTTTCAGTCCAAAAGAATCTGTTACATGCTGTAGAGCTAAACAGAATGAAGGTGGGATAAGATGTAGTAAGGGACTGATTAATTAGTATTGGTTTAATTTACTTATCTTGTCAGTATGTAATTCTTGTGTATATCATACAAATTCTGGTGTTGCTCTCACTTTTTATTCTTTCTCTTAAATATAGGATACTTTCTGTCTCGTGATGTCATAAGAGTACAGCCTCTTAAAACATGCAAGGGCCCCATCAGGATTGGGCTGTCAAGAAAAGCTCGGCCCAAGCAGCTCCATCCTTATCTGAAATGACTTATTGGATTCTTTTACCAGCCTTCACATCTGGGATCAGTCTGCTTGAAAGCTGTTGAAATGTTTTAATGTTAAGTTTTTTTGTTGATACTTTGATCTTTGTGGTTTAAGGGTTTTTAGATATTAATATTGCAGTATTTGCTAGTGATTTATTTAGGAATACTCCTGTGAATACTTGATAGCAAAGGGATTTATAATGAATGTTTACTAGTAGAAGTTTTAATGGAAGGATGAAATCCTTTTAAAGTTTATGTAATATTAATAAAATCTTTCATGTATTTTTCATTTATTAAAATATACAGTTAAAATTTTTTGTCACACTCACACATTCTTTGAATCTTCTATGTGTTTATATAGTTTTAAGAACTTAATTAGTATTTTTAAAGAGATTTGTTACAAATATCTAAAGTGATGTAGGAGAGAATTTCAGGAAACTAAATTTAGATTACTAAAAGGAAGATTATGTTTTAGGCTTCAGAAGTTGTTTCCTCTGAGGAACTTTCAGTTCCATGTACTTGTCATATTAGACAAAGAGTTGGAAAGGAAGAGAGGTATAAATGCTGCAGACAGATTGTGTCACTGTGAGGGCACTGATTTCATTGCATACAACATGGAGGCAAAATATCGGGACACAAATTCTGGAGATTATATATCTCAAAAAATGGGGATACTTGGGCTGCTCTGGAGCATGCAGATCCTGGTTAGGGACATCTGTTAATAATTGTTAACATGCTAATATTTTTGTTGTAAAGAATAGGGACGGTTTCAACTGAATAAAAACACAAAGAAACAAATATGAGTGAAGTCTGAAAAAAAATCACTGAGGTGTCAGAACAAGAATAATCCAAAAACTAATATTCAGAAGAAAGTTTTAAACCTCCTTTGATTGCATTAAGTGTTTTAGAAAGAGCATATTTGACATTGCTGTGCTTGAGAGAGAATTCCAGTATAAAAAGTATTACAGAATAGTGATAGAATGGTGATAAACCCTGATACAAATAGTAAGACATGGTTGCAGGTGACACAAGGAAACTGAGAAAGCTGAATTGATAGGGAAATGCATCTGATGATAAGTTACTCTATGGAATCTATAGCAACAGTGCAAAGTCACTACACAGTTTAATTTCTTTAGCAGTGACCTTGGAATATATCATATATAATAGCAAACATATTAGTATGCTTATCCTATAAGGATCTAAATAAGAAAAGGAAATTCAGTCCACAATATTGAGATAAATAAAATTTTTAAAAAAGGGTTATAATTTGGTTCATAATTCCTGTTATATGAAATATCAAAAAATGTCAGATGAACATTTGTTTCTAGGAAAAGCTGGTTTTAAAATAAGGGTTTCTAAACTCACTTATTTGCCACAGGTTTTCCAAGAAGTGTAGTAAATGGTGTGCACCATTTAAACAATAAAACTTACTAACTTTCCCACTAAAAATTTGATGATGCAAGTATAAAACTGTCCATGCTAATGGACAGTTAGAGGTCACAGGACAAGAAATTATCCTTCCTTTATCAGTATACTTAATTCATAGAAAAGTTTAAAAGGGCTAAGCAAATGGACAAATAGAAAACGTGTTCAGAAGCAGCTCTTAGGAGGGCAGGGCCATTAGTCAACTCCCTTGGGAATGTGCAAATGAGACAGAGGTATCCAGTCAGGAGGCTGAACAGGAATGGATGGACTAGACTTGTTGCACCTTCGCCATCAACAGCAATGTCTCTGTCTCAGAGAGGGTAACTTGGCATTAGAGGTCAGGCCATGTCATGGTGACAGAGTGGAGCAGCTTGAGGACCTGTGCTTGGTAGCAACCCCTGAATGTCAGCTGAGGGTCAGCAAAGGGGTGCTGGTTTGTCAGTGCTCTGTAAGAAGTGTCTGCTTAAATTTCCCTGGATTGCAGTAGGAAGCAACTGATCACTTTAACTAAGTGTTTTTTAGTATGTACCAGCCCAGAGCAAGGACAGCTGGTCTATAGGCATCTGAATGTCCCACTGGAGTTTTGTCCTCACTGCTGAGCAAACAGTTTCTTGAGCGCTGCCTGATGAGAACTGGCCATAAGGAATGACATCTTACCCACAGCTTCTCTCCTATTTGTAAAGGTTGATGTTTACAATAGGGAGACTCCTTACAGTTTGGGAGTGATACTTCTGTATTTACAACACATTCTCTGAACTCTTTGGGAAGACCTCTCTCTGTGTCATTCCCCATCCTACATCTCTGGTGGAACAAGATACCTTTACTCCACAGAACCATTTTTTCATATCCTCTTCCTCCATTGGCCTGTGATTATTAATGACATAGGGAATACAATGAAAACATTGCATTTATAATTGTGGGGCACTTCTGATGGCCATGGCTTGGAAACAGGTGTATCATTTTTGTCCTACCACAGCTAGGCAATCCCACTATTCAGAGCATGGTGATACCCGGTCTCAACCACCTTAAAAAGCCACTAACCACAGAACTTTACAGATCAGGGCAAGGACTACAATTGGAGCATTTGTCTACCACCACCTTCCATGACACAGAGTGATATGAGTTTGTAATGTCCAGGGTCAAGGCCTTAAATGTCCAGTATGGAGGTTTCATAACTGATTCCTAGTTATTAGTCTTCCACAAGAGCCATGGAAATGGCCTTTGTCATTCTGAAATCAGTTACATCAATAAAAGTCATGTATGGAGATGATATGACCCCACCAAAAGGTATTTGTAATGAATGTTCACATAGGTGATTCTGAAACAAAAGAATAAACTGTTCCTTGAAATACCTTGGCAATTTTGTTCTGCCTTATACTAAATTTCAGGATGCCTGGAAACTCAGAATAGTCTAAAATCTGCAAGATCTGCAAGAATGAATCCCATGGAAAGATTCCATTAAATGACCTCATAATTGTTTATACACTCAATCATATTTCCAGTGAACAACTTTGCTGTCTAGTAAAAAGATAAGATACAAAAGTTCTGATATGTGATAGCAAATGTCTTTAAAATACCCAAGAGTTAGGCAGGAACTGCCTGTGTTATATACAATTTTTAGGGTTTAAAAAAAAATGCCTATTTTTAAATCAATGAACTCGCGAGTTTTTAAAATATGTTTCTTTATCTGACGCTTTTATATGAAAATACTACAATGTAGTCTACATTGTAGTCTACTACAATGTCTTCTTATGTGTAGAAGACAAAGGTACATGGGCTACTTTTTCAGGACAAGAAATAAAGTTTTAATTCACTGAATTTATACTCGGTGGCAAAATTCATTGTGTTTAATTGTGCAAAGTTTGTGCAAAAATGTCCCCAAATATCCTGGAAAATACCCAAACACAAACACAAAACCCCCCAATCGGTCCAGTAAAAGAATAAGAATAGGAGACCATGCAGACAAACAGAATAGTCCAGCTGAGGTATTATGTAAACTTTATGTCTGACTGCTCATTCAGCTGGAGAGAGCTGCTAACAACATGCCCTCATCTCTTAAATAACAGAGGGAGGGTTGACACTGGGAATGCTGGCTGGCCTTCTGCCAAGTTCAGCTTCCCCAGCCCCCTGTCAGCTGGAAAAGCTCAGGTCCCTCCCTATGCCAGGGAGCAGCACAAGAGTGCTCAGCTGTGTAAGGCAGCGATGGGAGCTGGCACCGTTCCATGGGCTGCGGGAGCTGCGCGGGTCTGTGCCAAGCAGAGATCCCACCATATGTCCCTGCAGATCTGATCGAAGCAATGTGTATAGATTTTGAAATTTTTCATTGCAGACACGGTATCTGGTGATGGTTTTTTGAATTAGCTAAGCTTGCTAATGCTGACTGTAACAGAAATGCAGATGTTAAGCATCATTATACTTTAATAATTATGCAGAAAAGCTTAAATATAATTTCTGAATAATTTTGTATCAGGTGCTGGAACAATAGATATAACTGGGTCTTGTTTAATACAAAAGGATTCAATTATAGCCTACTGAAAGCCTTGAATTCCATTTTATCTACTAATACATGTGATTTTTTAATAAATAGTAATTGAATGTATTTTTTTATCTGCCTTTCAAATGACTGTATGCAAAGCTAAAACTGCTCTTCTGAGTGTATTTTGCATAAATGTGGACAACTCACGAGTGAACAAATGCGAGACTGTTAAAATTCAGTTTTAAACAGCACTTATATATAGAAATATAGCAATTGTCTCTTTCAGGGAATTGAACTGAGAAGGGTAATGAAGTTCTGTTACTCCTTTTACAGTTGGAATAGATGACCAACATTTAAGGGAAGGCTTTAGAGAAAGGGCTGGAGTGTCTGTAATAGCAGAATGTTCTTCATAAAGGAAAATGGTGCCGCAGAATTTTGTGAATATACGTGATCAATAAGCTTCATGAGGTTAAGCATGAGCTCCACTTTTGCTCTTACAGTCCACAACCAGTTTTGATTTTGATGCTTTGCTCCCAGCATGGATATCCCACCATGTAATTCCCACACGCCACTGGAGAACACACCTGCTGTGATCCCCTAACCAAGCCACTGAGATCACTTTACCTGCTGTGTTCCTGCTGAGCCATTAGCAGAGCATTTCTATACAGAGTGTGAGGGAAACTTGAAGTACATTTTGGAAGTATCTAGGAAAATGAAAAGTTAATTTTGTTCAAAATTATTTCTGTTAAGTATGATTCAAGTGAAAAAGTAAATAATAGCACTGGTTTTGACATTTGTCCGTTGATGGTCTGGGGTAGTAGATGAAAGGTTGACAACTGTCTTTATGAAACATAACAATTTAACAAGTTATGGTTAATATAATGAGCAAAATTATTTTATCGTTATGTGATAAGGTAATAAAAATAAAAGAGTGGTCAGTTTATAGAATATATGCTACTATTTGACATTTGATCTGAGTCAATGCTGTGATAGAAGCTAAAAAAAAGTGTGTCCTCCATTATTTAAAATTTTCCCCCACAAGGCCCCTTGAATTATCAAAATATTTTTAGCCGGGAGTCATAATGAAAATTCCATATAAATTATACTCAGTGTATCCACTCAGATAGATCCCTAGACTAATTCTCTGTTAAAGCACTTTCTGTCAAAGCTTAAATATGCAAAAATATGCAAAGATTACCAAAGGAATTTGAAAAATTTCTGAAAGTGCATCAGTATGGAGATATATATATATATATACATATATATATGTACATGTATAATCTACCATGTTTGAAGTATAATCAAAATATATTCTTATTACCAATGACATTTTGGAGCCTTTAATGGAACATACTGGCAATGATAGATTTCACCAAATGTAACAGAGGCCATGACTACATGTGGAGAAATGGGAAACAGATTGAATCGACTTGGGAAATCCCAGTCAATCCAGTAAAAGGGGCCCTAAGGTGACCTGAATTGCCTTTGGGACAGAACTGTCTCTCTCCATTGATTATTGAGAAGACTTAGGGAAAGCTTGTACCATACTCAGTTTTCTCAAAAGACTTCAAGAGTTGAAAAATCTTTTTTATCTGTTGTTTGTAGCTAAGGGTGAAACAGACAACTGTTTAAAGTGCTTTCCCACATTGAAATTCTATTATTCTAAAGTTTATATTCCAAAAGCATCCAGGACCTCCAGTCACAAAGTCACTGTTTACTGCAAAATCTTCCAACAAAGGTTTGGTTCCTGTCCCAGAGGTTTTGCAATTATTTTTTTCAGTCTGTCAATGTACCTTCAGTTATAGCATGTTATTATGATGTTCAATGAAGGCAAAATGACAAAAAATGTTTTTAAGGAGAGCAAACTTTGATTTACTTCTACACTGTAGATAAAGGAATCTTTTTTAATTTCAAAATATTTCTGTTTATTTGGAAGAGTATGTTGATGGATCTTCAATTTTATTCTTCTCATCCATTCCAAACATTCCCACCCTTTTCGGAGCAGACTTTTCCTTGAGAAAATGAATGTTTTACGTGCCATTTGGGCCAGCTCTTTTTGTACCTTATCCTACATATGAACTTGCTGTTCTTTCTGCCTCACTTTCTTCCCTCTCCATAGCTTCTTTTGGGCTGGAATTTGCAGAGATTCTGCTAGCACAGTGGAATGCAGATAGAGCTGGACCTTCCCAGGATCAACCCAAGCTACTGCAAAACTCACCTTCTTGTGCTTGCCAAAGTTCACCTTGTGAACTTACCTTGCATGTGCCACAGAGGTACATAACTGAACTACTGATCCTGTCCGATATTTTCACCGTGAAAGGGGTTCCTCGGCCATGGGTGGTGCTGAATTGTGTCAGTGTGCCTCCCTCACCATGTTTCTCTAAGCCTATGTTAACACTGGCAGTGCCAGTTGCTCAACTTTGAGACTTGTGAGCAGGAATGGTTCTAAAATACAGTAGTGTTAGAAATCTTCATTTCCCAGGGACCTATGGAGTGTGATAGCCAAGGGAACTTTAACATGATACTGATTTTGGAGCCTGTGTCATAAGGAGAGTGCTGTGAGAATTAAAATATACCTCTGCTTTTGCTCCCTATGAGATAGGTATTTGTGAATAGTCCTATGCTCATTTTTCTGTATGTATGTTTCTGTATTACATGTATATTTTGTTATTTGTTTTTTTAAAAAAACCCATGCCATTATCAATATATCTGTAAAAAGCCTTTTGGGGTAGGAGAAAACTGTAGAAAAATATGTTTTGACAGATTTTCAGAAGAGGACCTCTACTGACATTTTTCAGAAGAGGATCTTTTTTAAAATAGGATGATGTCTTGAGTTATGCTTGTATGCCACACTACACTGGTCTTTTTTATCCCATGTATTTAGCATGTTATTCCTTGAAAACAATTTTAGGTACAAAGATTGAAGCCATGAGAAATGAACATCTGGAAAAAAATTACAAGGCTGTTCACCAGACTGAAAACACAGTGTATGATGTGCTCATCCTTGTGAAAATTCTTCCTTTGTAAGTGCTGCCAAGGTCAATGTCAGCTTGAATCCTTTAATGCATACTGTAAGTGCAAGCCATGCAGATTAGATCTGCCCAGAGCTATTCTTATTTATTCATCCAGCTTTTAAAAATACATGTTTGTGCTTTTATATTAAAAAAACTCCATTAAAAAAATCAGCAGTTCAAGCTTATATCAGGACTTTCATTATGCTCATTCTCCACATACTTTTTATTTTGCCCCAGAAATATGTCCAAGTTTCCATCTGCACATTGCTGCATGTATTTTCACATTCAATAACAACAGCATAATGTATTTCCTGCATTTTCCAGATAAGTTAATGAAATTAGATTATGCAGGGAATAAAAATAGTTCAATGTTAAGATTCATTATGGGAATCTTAATGTTTACTAAAATGCTGAACTAATAATATTGAACATGGAATTGTATTTGTAATTGCTTTTATCTCTAGAATGAATCTTTACCTGCATGAACTATGTCATTAAAGGCACAAAGTAATCCGAAGTACAGCAATATTTCGTGCAGTCCCATTTATTCGATTAAAGCTCCTACTTTTCTGAAGCTTCCAAGGAAAGAGAAGGGGGAAAAAAGTCCTTTTTTTGATATCCTTTTTTAAAGTGTGAAGTCAAATGTGAGGTTGTTTGTATATCAACAGATCTTAGGGCCAAATCTGGTAATATTTTTTTGCATCAAACTGTTTTTCTCTGGCAAAGGAAATATTGGGAAAAAATCTAATTCAGCCCAATTCCTGGGCATGGTCCTCAAGGATTCCTGGAGATGCTTGTCTATATGACAGGGAGTATGTGACACTTCCTGAGCAATCACAAACAGGAGTAGTAGGAGTCAGTCTTTGCATCTAGAATCTACATACAGAGATTTTGCAGCTTTGCCCTTGGCAGTCTCTTCCAAAGAGCTCAGGAATATCTCTGTAACGGTGGGTGGACACTTTGGGACAACACTGTTGTAGAAATCTGTCATGACTATTAGCAATTTGTTCAGGATAGGCCAAAATTGTGGTATCAGAGATCTTCTATCACCACCAATTATTCTGGACTGCCAAAGGCGTTCACTGGGTTTCAAGGAGGTGATATTTGGCTTCCCAGTTTGATAACAATTGATATTGTTTCACTGCCACTAAGACATCTGAAATTCAGGGGGTGATGACCTTACAAATATCCCTTTTGATTCCCTTGCTAGCAAGCAGCTCTCCTGGCTTCACTCTGGAGAAAACTGTGTGCTTTTAAAAGTTTAAACTACTATTTTCTTCTGATTCCTGCTCACTCATCTATCCTTGCTGTGCCTCTTGCTGCTGCTGGGCTGCTGACAGCTTGTCAAGCTGGCCCTGTCATAGCCTGTTGATGTTTCCAGGCTGTTTATTAAGGTGCTGACTTTGAATCCATGGCAAGACACCGGGTCTGTTGTTGGCACGCTTGTCCCACTCTGTACTGCTGCAGTTCTTACTGATCTCCTGTGAGTTACTGACAATTTATGTCATGCTGGTTCCTTATAAGAAAAATGATCTCTCTTAAGACAGTGCAATGGGTTATTTTTTTTAAGTAGTGACTGAATTGAAGGGTTTGGGTTTGTTTTTTTCATTTGGTTGCTTTGTTTGTTTGTTTGTTTGTGGCTTTTTGTATTTTTTGTTTGTTTGTGTTTTTTGGTGGTTTTTGTTTGATTTTGGTGTTGGTTTTTTTTTTAAGATTTTCTTTGTGTAGTAGATTTTTTTTAATGAATTTTTTTCATAGCAATGAATGACAGAAAAATAGTCATTCTGGAACAAGGAAAAATTTAGCTCAACATCAAGCATAACATTTTGTTTCCAGTGTAGATTTTTCTAACAAAAGTAAACAAGTACAGCACTAAATTTTAAGCACCAGTTGCAAAACTGACCAGGAATATTTCCCTCAGTGAGTAGTCAGGACATTTACACAATGTATGGGAGGCTTACATTCAAATCCTCCCTCAAGAAACATCACTTCTTCACCTTCTGCCTGCCTGATGCATGTTCCACATGTTGTACTCTGTGGGTGTATCTTTACTTAGTCAGACATTCTACTTTGTATAATTATTTTAATAGGAACTGACAGCTGCTTGTTCTACCTTCTCAATAAGAGTGTGAGCATGTAACCTGTTACATCATTCTCATCTCCTCCCTCATGAACACTTGCACAAGATGGAAGAAGAAATTGGAACAACTCATGCTGGAAAACATTACAGTCACTGCAGTGGTCACACATTCTGTTCTGAAATTCTGTTTCTGAGATCCCTATTCTTAAATACGCACTGTAGAGCTGCTGTTGTTATCTCTGTGTGACCCTGTTGAAAATAGTTCCAAATGGTTTTGTTTGTAAATAAAGAAGTTTTTTTTAATTCCTGTGTCACAGAGCTGTGAACTCTGCAGAGAATACGGTGACTCCTGGAGCAGGAGCTGTGCATGTACCAGGAGAATTTGTTCTCCATCTCGATCTCAGCTTAGTATCAGTTCCTGAAGGAGGATTAGCCTCTGAGATGATGACATTAGGAATGAGTTGTGACTCTTGAAGAACAAAGTGACTCCTTACTGACAGTTTCATCACTTCAGTTCTTAGATGACTTTGAGTTGAAGTATGTGAAACTAAGTACTCAATCTCAGTTTCACTGAAATCCACTTCACAGAGAAATCAAATCCAAGTATATCTACTTAGAAAAGTTATGATTTTGGTGTCATAATAGTACATAACTTTTTGAAAAGCTCACAATAGATTCTTACCTAACAAGAATCTCCAAAAGTTCCTCCTCGTTTCCGTCTGATAGTACAAAAATGAATAAAAGCTCTTAAGCTTAGCTATAACTAAACTGGGGATGTTATTCCGAGCCATCCTGTTTCTGCTCGCTCTCATGATGCTACGGTATTTATTGAGGTCATTTGCCCAAACTGCTTCTCTTGTCAACCCAAACTATGGGAAAAATCTGAGTCTGACCCATTGTCACGGTCAACGCTTGTTCACTGCTCAGATCACAGCTCTCTTACAGCACCATCTCATCCCTACAAATGGGTGAGTAAGGCGACTAAGGGTCGGCTGAACAAATCCCATTATGAAGTATTATTTTTCCTTTCAGCGGCAGAAAAGACCTCAGAGTTGAATGGTAAGTCCTCTGGTCATGAGGAACCAGAAGTGCAACTCTCCTTTATGCTACCCCTCTCATGAGCTGAGCGGCCTAGAGAAGTAAAGATCCTCTTTATGAACATATTTAATCCAGCAATATCAGGTGATAAACCGCAGCATTTGGGATTATGTCTTTATAAAATCATACTAACTGAGTCTATTAGAAGCCTTCTCCCTCAAACTCCCTTCAAATTTAATTAATTTAGAAAATTAGCTTCAGCTTCTCTCTTCCCTGTATTTCCTACTCCACATTATCATTTTTATCCACAAGGATGTTATTTTTTCATTTCACTTTTATTGTAAGATTTTTTAATTCCTTTTTTTTCTTTTGTGTGTATCAAATTCTTATGTATCCACAGCTGAATGTGTGTTGCATTTTAACTGGTCTTGTGGAAACTGCAAAAACTCTTATAATTTGTTATTATCAGATGGAATGCCATGTCTCAGAAAATTAATTTTATTATGAAGACTTGGATTAAATTGATTTGATTGTCAAGCTCCCTACTGTCAATCTTTTCAACCACTAGTAACCTCTGTCATTTTTTTATTTAGTAAACCACTTCTAGAAGAGCTGCCAAATTATGATCCAGGTGAAAGGGGCAGCAAATGCAGTTCCTGCAGCCACACTGTCAGTGTGCACTATCCACACTGACACGTCTTTATAAGCACTTTCAGAGTCTGGATCCTTCCTTTGAAAGTGGGGGACATGGATCATTTTATTTATTTTCTCATTTATTTGTCAGATAGAGCATATATTTGTGCTAATTTCCTGAATCTAATAATCTAAGACACTTCAGCAGAAAATGTGCTCTTCTATAAAGACAAGGAACTCATGATGCCCATTTAATGATCTCCAAATCATTGACAGGGGTTATCTGTACTGATGTCCTCAGTGTCTCATGGAGCATGGCATGCTCATGGAAGCATGCTAAGATGGATAATTATGGACTTTGCCCTGGCAGTATTGGGCACCTTCCAAGGCCTTGTTCTGAATGATGATCATCCTTCCTTGTGGAGAAACATAAGAAAAAATAATTTCAAACATCACTTTTTACTGATAACCTTTACATAACATTATCTCAGGAACCCACAGCAAGGTGAACTTTCAGAAGATCCACTCTAAGTTGAATTTTCTTAGGCTACTGAATTCCCAGTGTTATTATCTTGTTCCTCATATCAGCTACAGGATTACTGCCATGAGTAGTGACATTGTATGAAAATCATGAGTAACAAGATGATAAAGTTATACAATGTAGATCTGGGAATTGTACAAGCAATCTGAAAAAGGAAGGAAGGCAAAATAGATACCAGGCAAATAGGATTCTAAAATACTGGCACTTACTAATCTTTTCTGAAGAGGAAGACTTAACATATTTGCACAAACTTCTGAAAAATGTGTGCTTTGTGTGAGTGTACTATTTGGCTGAAGAGAGCAGTGTCTCTGTCTGACCGTCAGGCTGTGCGTCCTGACTGAGAGCAGATGTGAAGCTGCTTCAACTGTTTGGAATATTATTTGCATAACACTGAAACCCAACAAACAGAGGGATATTCTGCAATTATTCATCTCTTCACAGATCTGCAATCTGCAGAAGTCAGCCACATGAACCCACATATTTATAATAAGAAAAAACACTGTTTAGCCGATGATGGTAACTGGTATCATCCAGCAGGTTATTTTACCAAAACTTTCACCTATGTCATAGCCTATTCTTGAATTTAAGAAGAAAATATTGGTTTTTTTCAATTTCATATAGGTTCGAGTGACTTACATGTTATTTTACGGTAAATTAAAAATCCTGATTTTGTTTTCAGTTATAATACTTTAATGCAATCTACGTGATAAGAATAAATTTGGTTTTGATCCTGCAAAGTAATATGAATGTTGTTCTGAGAGGATATGAGAATACACAAACAAATGCCTTGAAAAAGGATCTTATCAGTACAGTAAGTATATATCGTTATTTTGTCTGCAGTACCACCATTCTGCAACTACAGTGTTTCTGCTATTTTTAAACACACAGTGATTTCTTGTAAAATGGCTTTTAAATCCTACACTTTCTCCATGTAGTACAGGCATATTTATTCCAATTTTAAAGATTTTTTTTCTAAAATAAACAAAACAAAACAACCAGAATGGTTTTGCTAGCACAGGGACACAGCTTATCAAAATGTTAATCTGCAAAATTCCTTGGCATTGTTTGACTTTTCTGTAACCATTTAAACATGTTTTAAATGCTATTTCTTGATTCAGCAACTGATTTGGCTGTTCCTTCCCAATTGTGATTGATGCTATTGATTAGCTTCTCAAGGCCTCTTGAAGTCAGTAGGACACAATTAATTTAGTCTGTGTACTTTGGATCAGAAGTTCTGTAATCAGAATAACTGATGTTTCCTTCTAGACTGCTCTTCACTACCACTGATTTTGTAACAGAACAAAACAGCATTAGCTGTGATGAAACTGTAAAATCTTAGTTCTTCTTGTAATTAAAACATAAAGAATATACAATGAAAACAT
The DNA here is from genome assembly GCF_025592945.1 of Manacus candei. Lineage (NCBI taxonomy): Eukaryota > Metazoa > Chordata > Aves > Passeriformes > Pipridae > Manacus > Manacus candei. Next base: position 1,066,739 of record NW_026138059.1, read on the forward strand.
GACAGAAATTATTACTTAAACAACAGTAGTACAAAGTCATTTAATAATACCTCGAGGGCAAAATTATTTGGGAGTACTATGATTTTGGTTTTATGCATGAGGAAAGAAAACTAATATTAGAAATTATAAAGATCGCAGGGTACAATATTTGTAAATCAAAGGAAAGTCTAACTGGGGTTTGAATGAAATATTTTGAATATTTCTTAAAAGAAGTCTGTTTCGATTTGAAGCTCCCAATTTAGCATGATATGTAACAAAATTCCCACTATAGTATGTTAACATTAAATGTACATTTGTGGTTTTACTCTAAAATTTAGCAAATAGGTTTATTAGGTAACTGGAAATTAGCTTTCTAGTGGCTCAAATACTGTGTTAAAGTTTTTTCTCATTAAATTACTTTTATGCTGGAGATTCATTAATATTCATTCACCAAAATCTAGCAAAGGCCAGCCAAAAGGTAATTGTGTGAGGACTGAATACTTTTCCTTGGAACTTTCTGTATATTTTACAGCCGTTTTTTTCCTTCTACTCCTGTAAAACTAATTTGCAGTAGGATTTACTGGCTCTGTCAGGTCTCTCTTACTCCAAGGCAACCTTTTAGATGTTATATCTGATGCAGACACACACACACACACACACACACACATTCTCACAAGAGTGTTGTAAATTAACACTGATGTGGGGAATTACCAGCATCCCTGGAGAGCAGCTCACTGGGAACCTCAGTGGGAGAGCCCCAGGAGCAGTTGGAGAGAGCAAGTAATCACTTTGTGTCAAGAAGAAACTCCAGTTGAGTCAGGAAAAATTTTCCAAGCCTCAGATTGGTGCTTGGCCAGGAGACTGCAGCAAACCCCTTACTTTTAAAGGAGTAGCACTTGAGCATTCAGGAATTAATGAATGAACTAAGGAATTGAACAGCATTAGGGAATGGAGGTGTGCTGACTTCACATTTCAGCCAAAAAGTAAAACCTCTGCAAATAAAGGGCATGTCAACATTATATAATGAGAAATGGCCTCAACTCAGGCTCCAAATAATAGTAAATTGTTATTTATTGTAAACAACTAGCTGCTTTTAAGATTGTCTTAAAAGATCAAGTTTAACCCTAGGGGACAATTACAGATTGCTAACTCAAGCTGCTGTATCATCACTATTTCAACCCAAGAGCAGTGGATAATATTTTACTTCTTGTTGGACTTTTATCCTAGGTATAGTTTATGATCTGCTTTGGTATCATGGCAGTGTCTGGGCAGCAGGGGAGAGCCCTGGCTCACCTTTGTGTGGCTCTCGACATCAGGAGGAGCTCCCTAGACAGGTGAGATTTCTTTTCCTGGGGAAATATTGAGTGTTTGTGGAAGGGAGAAACTTCTGGAGCTGAGAGAGGAAGAGGCAGAGACCACAGTGGGAGCAATTCCGCCACAGCAGAAGATGGAAGATTCTCTAGAGAAGCAGGCACAAGATCATTCTTCAAGTTGCTGTCAAGGAGACTTTCTTAAAACTGCATGGAGCTTTCTCATGCCAAATACCCTGTAAACAAGGGTAAGAAAGACAAAAAGAACAGGAGAAAAACTTGTTTTTATTTTAATCACTCTCTCTGAGCAGATCTGTGTCCTACACCTAGAAAGTGATTTTGTGATAGTTTTCGTTTGGATTAAACAGCATGTGAGATTGAAAGCTTCCTGATATCTTTGGTGACCTTCTCTAGGAAAACATGAAGTGATTGTGTCTGTCAGTCTGGCTGACTTGAAGCTTATGAATCAGCTTATTCAGACTTACCTTTTTCCTGTAAGTACTGTGGAAATGTTAACCAAACTAATCAACTGCCAGAAGCTGCCCAACTGAATTGGCAATAATTCCTGCAATCTCACAGTGCTGCAGGGACACTGGGTGCTGCTAAATCCATTCTCCCCCTGTTCATTATGATGGCAGAAATTTAACACAGATAGGTAGAAGTTTTTACAACATAGCTGTTACAGAAAACCATCATATTCTTTCATCAAAACTGTTTTTCTGGACTTGCAAAGACCCTGGTCAAATGTTAAAACTCCCTCCAAGAGAAGAGTTTTTAAGTCTTTCAGAGAAACTCCAATTTCCTGTCAAATGTTCCACCAGAGCAAACCCAAAACAGTTTTGATGCTGAGCAAAACCACCTAGAGCTGGAGATAAAATGCTGATGACAAGGGCATCTCTTAGGTTTTGGTCCTCTTTTTTGGTCTCAGATGTCTCCACATGGATTTACACAGCACCTTTGTCCTTTTTGCTCCACGGCCTTGGAAAAGGTGTTCACAATTTCTGGAAGCAACTGTGCAGGAAATAGTTTATTCATACAAAGTAGTCAGCAGGGCTGAAGGAGGAAAGGTGTAACTCATGACCACTGATGTGGTATATTGACAGGATCCCAGAAACCAACTCTTACCTTCCTCCCAGCTGAATAAATGTACACTGGAATGCAGTGCCACATACCTTTGCATATATACACCTACATAAATAGAGAACTGATATAATGAGAGCATTTCCATTTGTTGCTTTGCCTTAAACTTTTCTTATCTCACTTGAAAATACCGTAACAGTGAGAGTTTCCCAGCCTTGAGGAGCCCATTTTTATGTGCAGGAAGACAGGTCTCTCAGAGCTCACTGGGCCAGAAAGGAGAGATTTATAATGGTTATTTTTATTTTTAAAATAATTTGACTAGTAGGCACTCAGCTGAAAATGACCCATTGATGATTTTGGGTCTAGTTCCTGTTCCTAGAATTGATTTATATTTAGTTAAAATATGCACACATAGTTTTCTGGTAGTAAACCAAGATACAAGTCTCTGCTCTCAAGTGAATCCCCTAAACATAATTTTACTTAACATTTTTGACACTGTGTTCTAGAGAAATTTGAGCGAGTTTCCCATGGTGAGATTGTTTCAGTGAGGAACAGTAAGATATCATCCTCCATCCTTATTCTGCCTTCAGGAATAGCTACCAGTTGGGGTTAGGAGATGGAGATTTGGCCTTGTAAGTCTGAAAAGAGCATTCATCCCACTCCAAAGAGAAATGGCAGTGTAAAAGGTAGATAATACTGTCACAAACGTGTCCTACAGGGTGTTTGCTTATGTCAGCATCCAGTACGGTCTGAGGAACTTTGCAGATCAAATCCCAGAGACACCTTGTTGGTTCTGAGACCTTGGGCCAGAGCTGATACTCACTTACTCACAATAGGGTGGCTTGACATGTACAGAGATACTTTTTTTAGCACTTTGGGGTAAAGAAAAATAAAATAAAATAAAATAAAGCAGAGTGATTAGGTTTAGCCAGCTGCTTAAAGTGGACTTTGAAACCTATGTTCTGCCCCATATGTCTGACATGAGTCAGGTAGTACTTGCATTGGATGTGGAAGAGATTTTTGTGGTCACTTAAAAGTTAGATGTATCTGAAGAAAAATAATGCATTCTGCATGGTCTACTGGAAAAGAAAATTAAAATGTATGTGTCTGCTCTTATGGAGAGAATTAGGCTGATCAGCCTGATTCGGTCTCACATGCTGAGAGACATCAGGCTTCCCACGTTGCTCATTTCTTCAAGGATAAATGGCATCTAAAATGAAGACTGTGAATAAATGAAACTGTTCTTTTGAGTTTAATTCAAGGTAAAGCAGGTGTCCAACACAGGTATATGTAGTGCCTCCACCTTGCAAATTAATTTCACTGGGTTTTGAAAAGATACAGATATAGCTGTTACCAGAGGTTTTCCTAATAGATATGAACTGTTGCAGCAGACCCCCAAGAGAATTACTAGGCTGATCACCCCAAAAGGCCGAAAATGTTAACATTTTAAACAGAAAACTAATTAAAATGCAGAATTCTTTATCGCTAGGCACGGCTTATCATGTTAAGAAACTGTTTCATGTGAAACTGGATAAGAAGAATAATAAAAATGGAGGCAACAAGCAACAGCAAAAATACAATAAGAAGAAGAATAGTGTGTTTTCTGATATTACTGCTGACATAAAAGTTACTCATTCTGTATTTTTGTAGGCAGAGACGTTATGACAAACATTTTGCAGGGAACGGATGACATTTCTCTAATTTATACTGGGAACTAAGGCAAACCAATCCACCAGCATCAGTTAAAATCAATAAGATCTACAGCAATTTTCTGCAATGCAGAGGATACAGGGGCGGGCATTTAAAGACAGCCAGTGATGAAAAAAATACAAATTTAAAAAGAAAAAAACCCAAACCAAACACAAAACCCCTGTGGGCCAAAGCTGTCTTCAGAGAGCATGCATTTTCAATGTGCAGCAGATAGCAGTGACTAAGTGTCATTCCAGGAACAACAGTGACATAAGAATTAGCAGCTGTTAGACAAGCTTTGGACAGTAACAAGTACTTCTACGTGAAGTCATCAAGTTATCTTGTTTCTCCTCCAGTTAATGTATTAACGGGTAATTTAAAATGAAGATCCCACTCTACCAGTCATAATAGAGTTTTATTTTATCTCTTTCACATTCTTGCTAGGGAGAATTAAAAATGAAACATATACTGAACTCCCATTTGTCTCTGGGCCCATCACTGCAGTGAGAAATACCTTCCTCCGTGAACTGAAATCCAAGGATTTAACATCATACATCACGCTGATATAAGGCAGATTCTTTTGCCTAGAGGACACTCTAATGATACACTCTCTGTAGTTAAAGTTGCAAATGATTTCTGTTTGAGCCTGGCTTTTAATCTTGCCATTTAAAATGGCCAAAACGAAATTAATGGTGTTGATATATTTGTTTGTTTTAGAAAATTAAAAGCTTGGTGAGAAGTTGATAAGCAAATTGCATTAGTAAGATATGGCAGCATTAATAAACTTCCTTCAGTAAATTTCTTTCTTTTTTAATGACTGTTATGTCTCAAAAGCTTCTGGGCTATAGTGGCACCAAACATCGTAATTTTTATTGATCTCAGAATTCAAAGTGAAACCTCTGAGTGTTTGAAGATTGTAACGTGGTTACTATTTAAATAATCCCAAACATATTTGGGGAACATAAATTAATTTTATGACTAATGGAAATTAAGTTTTTCTATGGAATCTGCAAATTTTTAGTTTTTTACAACAACATTTTATTCCTGACATGAAAGATGAGAGGCTGAACTAAGGCAATTCTCATATAGCACTTATTAATGTTGTTATTAAGTATCCACATCATATCTAGGAATCCCAAAGTATTAAATTCCCAGGAACATTGCCACTGAGATGAAGTCATGGTCCAAGGAAGGTTCCAGGTAACACTATGGTAAGGAAATCAGATGTAGGCTGTGTTGAGGTTGCCTGCATGTGACAGAACTCAGATAAAACAGTATTAATCATCGTCATTCAGGTGGTTTCACTACTGACAAGTTTGAAAGGAAAGTAAATAAAAATCAGGCAAATACCTTGGACTGATTTATTGGCCAATAACACTGATGACTGACTTAGGAGCTGTGAGTGACAGATCCTACATCTTCTGAGCAAAGTTATTATATTCTTATATGTTTTGGGGACTTCTGTTGAGTACTTATGGGCTGGAGAACTCCAGATTAAGCTAGGAACTGCTTGGATTCAGAATGATTCTTCGGATGTCTAACCTTATTTCTAGTATGATTAAGGTATATATCTTTTTTTTCATTGCCTCGTAATTAGTCAGAAATCTCACTCTTCAGGCCAGGCAAAAAACATCTTCATATCTGTTGAAGCATCTAACCAACAGATTCCTTGTTACTGTATGCTTTCACTGCACATTTTCTGGAATCTCTCATGTAGATTATAAGATCATATATGGATTAGTCTGACTTCCTTCTCCTAAACTCTTCTTACAGATTGCGATCACTCCCCAAAATACTAAAATACTAATGTGCAGTAGCAAAACTGGTTAGTGAAGAATGTTTAACTGAACATTTCTAAACTTAAGAGTTAAGATATTTAGATGAAGCTTGATTCTGAATTCAAGTCCAAGTCAAGAGCAAATGCAAATACCTTTTTGAAATATGGGGCAATTCAGACCTATTTGATGGCATCAACAAGTGTACAAAAATCCCTCTACCCATATGTTAATTGAATACTGAAAGTCAAAAAACAATCTACTCTCATTTTACAAAGTGATTGTTTCTTCAAATTCAGAGATTCAGTAAGTATACTCTGCAAAAAATCAGATTGATTTTGCAAATAATATTCAAATTGAGCTGAGCTCTTTGGAGTCTTTGGAAAAAAGTGCTACCATGTACCAAAGCAATAGTAGTGTAGTAATGTGGTGATGCTTAAGATCACAGATTATTTGGCATCCTGTATAAATTCTGTGACATATTTCAGGAACACATTATGTTGTTTAACTCTAAGACTTGAAATGCCTGGCACTAGACATCAAGACTGCTGCAAGTAATAGTACAGGCAGGCCTCTCCAGTTTGGCTCTGCTTAATAAGTGATCCAGAAGGCCCTTTTAAAAGATATTTTAAGCCCATTTAAAATCAATAGACCAAATGGCTGCTAGGATCACTACTGACTTCATTGGACTCAGCCTTTTTATCACTATTCTTCTGGTGCCAAAAAGATAAGCGGAATTACATTACTCCTTTTTTACTGGTCTGAAAACTGAATCAGGGCAGGAATGCCTCACTTTCCTCAGCTGACTGCAGGGAAACTTTCTAATTTAGTTAATGTAACCGAAATACCTTTGTAAATGCAAAAAATTTTGTATATACAATGACTGCTGCTCCTTGGCATACTTATCCTGGTAAATGTGAAAGAAGTGCTCTGAGGGAGATAGCTGCATCTCTTTCTTAGTTGCAGCTGCTGGATCTGGGAGGGGGTCATTATACCCCTGCTGCCAGACTGTACATACAGCATTTTTTATTCAGTTGTCCAGAGAGCTGCACATTTCACTGCCTGGTTAAAAGACAAGTTGTTATCACAGGTCAAATTCCAACCAGGTGTTGTTTGAAACAGAGAAAGTTTTGAACTGTTACAGTTGGGAATTCATTAGAGACATAAATTGAAAGAAGAAGGAAGAAGCACTCAGCAAAAAGACCCAAAACCCACTGTCATATTTGGCACCTAACAGTGACTTCATCCCTCTGCAAACATCAAAAATATGTCAATGGATGCTGCTCATGGACTTTGAAGAAATATCTCTAGGATAGAGGTGAAGCACCAGGTCCTTGGATGTTCTTGGAAGTATCTGTTGCCTTTCTTCAGTATCTTCTCTCTACAAGGTGTGGTTTTACCATGAGGGGTAGAGAACAAACTCCATCCACTAAAGAAGTGTATCTTCTCCCTGTTAGCTGAGATGCCTCCCCTATAGAGGGTACAGAGGGCAGTGTGTGAGGGAGTGTAGCAAATCCCTGTCCCTGCAGGAGGGCAGTGGCACTTTTCCAGGTCATTATGCAGAGTGCACATACAGGCTTCACTCCAAGTATACTAAAGCCAGAAGTATAGCTTTCATAAACATTAGTGATCTTTCATAGAATCACAGAATGGTCTGCATTAAAAAGGACCTTTAAAGATCATCCAGTCCAACACCCCTGCCATGGGACATCTTTCAGCTGATCAGGTTGCTCAAGGCCCCATCCAGGTTGGCCTTGAACACTTCCAGGGATGGGGCATCCATAACTTCTCTGGACAACCTGTTCCAGTGCTTCAACACCTCCACCATAAAAAAAAAATATCTTCCTTATGTCCAATGTAAATCTAACTTCTTTCAGTTTAAAAATGTTTCCTCTTGTCCTGTCACTACAGACCCTGGTAAAAAGTCTCTCTCTGTATTTCTTATAAGCCTCCTTTGCATATTGAAAGGATGCAATGAAGTCTCCCTAGAGACATCTCTTCATGCTGAACCACCCCAGCTCTCTCAGCCTGTTTTCCTAGGAGAGGTGTTCCAGCCTTCTGATCATCTTCATGGCCTTCTCTGGACCCACTCCAACAGGGATTATGTTTGAATTGAAGTTTTTCTGTGAGCTGCAGCATAGCACTTCATACACAGGAACATGGTAAAGACAGTTTTCCATCACCAAAAAAATGTATCTTCCTTCTCATACAGGAAGTTACAAATGAAGATTAATGAATTTGTGAGGAGAGAGAATAAGCTTCTGGTCACTCTCTTCCTTTCTGTGCCAGCAAGGAAAAGCCTTGAATTCCTCCCCCCTCCTCTACTTTACTATACATGGCTCATAAAGATACAAAGATAATTTTTTAAATCTCATTGTTATATGTATTGCAAATAGATTAATTTTTTTAACTGATCCAGTCAACTTCTTGAAAGCACTGAGAATCATTAAACTTCATTTTATGATGCCAGTAAATGCTATCTCACCACTGAGGACCTGCTTAAATGTTGTCATAGTAAATACCAAAGTACATGTTTATTTTGACATTAAATTAAAGTTGGTTCAGAAGAATTAATTGCTTTCAGGTGTGCTCAGCTCTTCCACATAAGTGAAGCTTTAGTTCCAAACCACAACTCCATCCATTAAACTCTCTGGTCTGAGTTCAATCACATCATCACCCTCATTGGATTTTATAAGTGCCTTTGCAAAAGCTAGTGATGTTTGGGATAAAACCAACACAGAGTTTTGTGGTCTTGGGACAATTTATCTTTTTATTGATGAATGTATAAACTATATTTATATTTTTTGAGCACACAGCACAGCCTTCTAGCTCTTAGCCATCAGTCAAAGCCTCCAGGGACACTTGCACTGTACCTTTCCCTGGGTCCAGACAGGATTGTGCTGGTTTAAAAGTTAACCAGCAGGGGAAATGAACTCAACTCAAAAGAGAGATTATAAGTAAGAATAACAATTTAATAAAATAATACAATAAGTACGATTATACAGACAAACAATTGGTCTTAACCCACAAAACCCAAATGTATAACCCAGCACCCTGGGGCATGAACAAAGTGGTGTTCCTTGGGCCCCCCCTGAGTCCAAAGTAAAGGGAGAGGGGAAGAAACCTGCTGGTGGGAGAGCTGCTGCAGTCTGGTCAAAAGTGGTGATTGCAGTCTGGTTGAGGGTGATGGTCTCAGTCCGGTTGAGAGCGATGAGCTGCAGTCTTCCTCTGGATCCCACGAGTGGTAAAAAGGTTCCAAAACTCCAAGTTTATATATTCTCCAGTTCAGGCAGGAATGCTCAGTCCTTCCCTCAGAGTGGGGAATTCCATAAAAGGGTGTGAGGACAGGAACATCTTCCTATCTCGCAGACCTCTTAACACCCAGTTTATAGCCTGAGGAGTCAGGCTGCTCTGGGCAGAGGGTGTAAATGGTCTATTGATAACAGTTTCTGGGAAATGGCATGGAAGGCTATAGAATACACAGTTTTGGGTTACACCCATCCAGTGATGAATTGGTCCCAGCTGTTCTAACTATGACAAGGATGATACAACCTCTCATGCCCTTGCACAAACAGCATCCTAAGCTTGTAAAATGATGTCCCTTTGTAGGCAGGGTGTTGAAACTACAACTGGATACAGCTGGAGTCAATGCTGGACTTCTGGGTTACGTCATTATGGGTCAAATAGCTGGTTTATACTAATCTGTTTAACTTGAGTAGAGCAGAGGAGGAAAAGTGTTCCTGCTGCCACACACCAGCATTGGCTTGGCAATAGCAGCAGAGTCCTCCTGACTCTGATCAGGAGTCACTGATAGCTGAGTGTCTTCTTTTTCACTCTTCTGTGGCTGAAATCTATTTGATTTTCCACCACTAGAACAAATACATGTTTGCAGAACAAACTCTGTTGGGAATGACAAGAATTGGTGCTGCTTCTCTGCTGAAACCACTGTGATTTTAAATTAAACTAATTGCACTTTAACAGAGCAGAAAAAACAACAATCGAAAAACTTGTCTCTACTGGGAAATTAGGAACTCACTTGAGAAATGTATCCTAATTTGGGCTCAGAGCCAAATCACACTCTGTGTCGAGTGCTATGATATTGCTACTTACAAGCACTTTTTTTGGTCCAGGCTCTTCTGCATAATGTCATATTCTTGACTTCAGGAATGAGCAGAGCCTGAGCTGTGTGAGAGGGTCAGATTTCTAGGATGAGGTGGCAGCTGAATTTATCTTGCATGAGTTCTGCAAATACAATGAAGTTATTTTAAAAAAAGACCAGCTTTACCTTTTTCTTTGGATTTTGTTTGCTCAAATAGCCATACATTCATTTTTGAGACACTAAATATTGTGCATGTGTGTTAAATATGCCCTAAACAAGACATAGTCATGTCTGCTGCACTGCAGCAGAGCAGAAGAACATCCAGTTCTGAATCAGCCCCGACTAGGAAACAGGACTTGCTTAGAGTTCTGCGATTCTGTATATGTGCAAAACTTTAAGTAGCTCTAACATAAATGGGACATGACTGGTATGTTTTGTGTCTAGTTTGGGATAGACTGCAGCTGATAAAGTCTGGTGAAACATTTCAATTAAATATAATTTATTTTGAATGCAAAATATATTAGACATATTATCCCTTTATTGAATTTTCTAGGTATAATAACTATTTGTCTACCTGAAATCATCAGTCCGATAGTGAAATCATGTAGCTCTATTATTTATATAAGTGATTCAGTGATTTTTATGTCCTTGCAGATTATTTTTCACAAGAATTAGCTGCTAATTTCTTGCCAATCTTTTTTCCTTTTGTTAAACAGTGCATCTTGCTTAGTTAGTCAGCAGGGTTTCCATTGAGTCCCAAAGACTGACTCAGAGGGTTTGCTCATCCCATTCAGAAAGAGTAGGGCAATTCAGAAGCTGAGATAGAGAGACTCTAGTCTTTCATTTATTTATTTCCCCAATAACCTTGCCAATCAGGACATCAGACAGTCTCACAGACTCATCCTATTTAGACACCACCTTATTTAGACACTGAATAAGGAATGAGTCTCCAGAGGACAATTCAAGTTGTAGTTGATTTGTTAATTTGTTTCCAGGGATGTCCATCTTTCCCTGTTGACTTCAGGATATACATAAGGCATCCAAATTCCTAACTAAGTACCTACAGCCAGCTGAGATGAATATGGTGTCTCACTCACACATGTTATACATTGCTTGGATTTCTTAGGGAATGGCAGTGAGCTGCATAACACGATGGGCACATGTGTAGATTCATTGCCTACATCAAGGAGTAGACAACTTCTCAAAGAGGATTTATGGGGTTTAGTTGAAAACTTTGTAATTGATGAGGTGATATTTATATGAATTAGGGTTTGGCAGACAAAGCTTTATTGCTAGGGTTTGAATGGAGAGCCTGTTTAGTTACCATTGATCATTGTTCCCAGGAACAGAGCACAACATGGAAGTAAGGGGTAAAAGAGGCAACAAGAAAATAAAGTCTACTGTTCTTATTTACTATTTATTTATTTACTACATTAGATAAAGAGAAAAATGGGTCAGAGAGAAAAGAGCTATAGAGGTTCTGTAGAGAAAGACAGTGGATGCAATGCTAAATGAATTTGAAATTGTTAGAGGTGAGGTTTATAGCAAATAGGTCAATGAATTATTTTTAAGGATGGGAATGTCTGAGATGGAAAATTATTCACTCTCTAATCACGAAATTTCTGTCTTCACATTATACACTTTCATTAAGTTGCAAAAATTAAGCCCTCTCATTTTGCATGATCCTCTTTTGTCATGAGTTTGGTACCAAACAAGATGAGTGTTAAAAGAATTATTTCAAAAACAGATTCTTGACTAGATAATTTATAATCCTTCCTTCTAAGAAATTAGTAAGTCTTAAGTTCTGAATGCTCTGGTTTCAAACACACAAACCTACTTTTATTTCTAAAATAGTATTCTGGAATGGTAATTTAAAACTAGGGAAAAACCTCCAAATGAATAACATAGAAATTGTAATGTGGCAACTCACTCTTCCTAGAAGAGCTCTGATGCATCAAATGCAAAAAAGAAGCAGAATGTCTAGGCAGTGAATGTACAGCACAGCAGTTCCTGGCTGGGCAGGTTTAAAAATTCTCTGAAAAGTCACGAGAAATAGGAGGGGGTATCACTACAAACCTTTTTCTAAAGGCACAAACCTTTACTTTTGTCCTTGGAAAAGACCTTGAAAGAAAGTGTGAAGTCTATCATCTTGTATTTGTGGATAAATAAAGTTCAGATGCTTGAAACAAAAGGAAATTTCCTAAGCATGCACTGCTGTCTTTTTCAGATTACATTCACTGTGATTCATGCTGCTATTCTTCATTTTCTTGTCCTGTACCCTTGGGACTGCTAGAAGATTGCAAAGGGATGAATGAACACTGCTTGGACAAAAAGGTGAAAGGCATATCTATCATAACTTGTTTTTTTTTTATCAGATAATTTGTGAAGAGGGTGCAAAGTAGTAGTAAATGTCCTAGGTAGATAGATGATTTTTTTTTCTTTTTGAAGTTAAGAACGTGTTTCTATGCAATTATGTGTAAATGGCAAAAATACCAATTCATCTGAAAGAAAGGACACTCCATGCTATGTACTGTGTAATATAATCAGGTGGGCATTGAGTGATGTCCTTAAGGGAGAGACACATAAAAACAGCACTTCTGTTGAGCCTCTGTTTCCAAGAACTTCTGTGACATGCATTTCCATCTAAAAAGGCATCCTAGAATATAAGATAAGAAGTGTCAATCATCGGTGAGTCAGGAGAAAGTTGTAACAACGTTAATGTGTGTGTAGGTGGCAGAAGTCTGACTGTTTCCTCTCCTGGTTTCTGCTCAAATTGTTTTCTTTTCTGTTTCCCTTCTGAGTTTTGGAGGAGAATTGTTCTAAAGAAAAGCAGTACTGACTGTCAAAGACCACCCATTGGCATGGAACACTCTTTCACTGGGTTTTGGTTTTCACCATCAACAGAGATCCTGAGAATGACAGGGACACAGGAATTACATTTGTGCAAACAAATCAAACAGTGCCCTGGGGCTGGTCATTGATACTGGGAAAGTATTGTCTGTGTGACCTAATAACCATGACATGGTAATTCTTCACCAAGTTCAGTAAATAAAATGCACAGAAAAGATAAATACTGATGCTGTTATGATGAAAATTGAGCCCATATTTTCTCATTTGATTTAGCTATACATTTAATTTTAAAGTGAAGCAGAACAGGTGCATAAAAACTTGGTCAAATAATCATTCAGTTGTCTGTCTACTATAATCACTTGAATTTCGGAATCCTAAAAACAGAAAATAAAAAGTTTTGGTTGAAGTTCTACAAACATTACCATCTGTCATGGGTACTGAAATTCTGAGGCTGAGGCACATTCCTAGTGCAAGCAATTTCCATGTCGTACTGGTGGAAATCTTCTCTGATGCAAAGATACAGGGAAAAACCTGATCAGTATTTGTCTGACTCAAGCTGGAAGTATACAATATTCTCCATTTTACTGTGTAAAATGTAGACTCTCAAGTCTAGGACTTTTGTTCCCATGATACATTTTAAACTTTCACTATAAGGGAAAAATCTCTGGAGTCAGCAAGAAATTAACTTCCTATCCTCCATGGACAATAAACACACTACATGGGCGAAAGGAATGAGAAACTTATCCTGCCCTAATATACATGTTCTCCATACTGATATGTGTATTTTCATAGTACCATTAATTTCCTCTTAAAAACTTTCCATGTTGCTTATTTGCCTCAGTGGAAGATAGTCTGGTAAAATATTGGCATTTCGAAAAAGAATCCTGTTCAACACTGTGATTAAATCAAGGTTATTTTTATTCTTTGGTATAGGGAAAAAATCCTCTTTCATGTAGTTGTAACATTAGTTGACCTAAGGGAATCAAGGCAGATTTTCTGACATTTCCAGAAAGTTTTCAAATAAATCAAAATTTAAGTGATGGATAGGTTTTTATACTGTGAACTATGTAATTCAATTTTTTTTTTTTTTTTTTGTGAAAATTGTCCCAGTTAAAGGACTGAGAAAGACTGTATAAGGACGAAAAAAGTTTCAGTTCCAATAAACCGGTATGTTCTGGTTTTTTAAAAACTTTGTGATTCAATGTATCTTAAAACACAAGAATAAACAGGTAATTTACTTACACAGTTTGATATATATTTTTTCCATGACGTGAGTCTGTGTAAGCACACCAACCTCTTCTAGCATTTGAATTTAAATTAGAGCAGATCCTGTATATCTGCTGAAATTTAATATTTCACACAAAAAATAAAATGTTACATGAGACATTTAAAATGTGTCTTACAACAATGCAAGGAACTGTCTTAGTGTATGACAAATGATTCACTCAAGCAGCTATAGGAATTAATGAGCCTGGCTTTTGTCTAACTCCAGTGCAAACCAGAACTCACTTTCTAAACTCCAGGGAACTAACACATGCTCAACCAGAGCAAGTGGAAAGGGAAACCTTGGTTGCCCTCTGAAAAGGGAAAATAGAAGGGAAATGTAGTAGAACTGTGTGTGTGTGGACTATATTATTCTATGTTTTGCAGAAGTAAATGAGGAGCTGGAACCACAGCCCCTGTCCTTAGGAATTCACAGTCTGGTAAGAGTAATTTGGAAAAAAACTAATTCAGATGAATAAATGATACTGATACATTCTGGTTAAATACATCCTGGGATCCAGTTTTGCCAAGACTACGTAAATATTAACCACCTGTTAAATATCATGCATGCCATTGTGAATTGATGTAAAAGGGGAAGGGATATGAAACTTGACAGAGTGTATTTTAAAATTTTAATTATTGTTTTTCTTATTGAAAGATTGCTATCTTCAGCTCCACTATTGCTTATAATTTGTAAGTTTCCTTCTCCAAAATTAACATGAAAAGATGTGAAACACAGAAGATTTTATAAAGGTTATGGTTTATATCCATTCTTTATCTCAGTAAAGTTATCATTTGAAGCTTCCAGGTTACCTCATGTCATCACTCCAGTTTTGCTGTAAACAGTAGTTTCTCACTCTGGAACCTCAGTTCATATTCATTATGTATTTGTACTTGTATTAAATGATGTGTTGATCATTTTATGCTAAAAAGATAAGAAGAAAGCCAGGTGTTTATTTCTCATCCACAGTGTAAACTCAAAAGACATGCTGGTCCTGCCTCATCAAATACAGCATTTGTAAGAACTCTTCCAGTTTAATACAAGGGAAAGCATCAAAAATGTCAAAACTCTTCTTCATTTGCTTTTAAGATTTTGTTAATTAGTGCTTAGGAAGGCTGTAAATGAGCCACAGCATTATTTATTTGCATCTGTATCTGTCTGAGATCCAGGTGCTCAGCATGTGCAGTCCTTTGCCTGATTTGTTCAATGTTCCTTTCTATTCACTCTCCTCACCACAGCCCTTCCCACTGTCCTTTAGCACAGGAAAAAGGGTGAAGCAGATTAACCTGCCAGTTTTATCTCTAGTTCTTATTTCTTAGAAATTGCTTTGCCCTTTCTATACTTACTATGATGCTCTCAGCTTTTCCTGATTATTTTTCTTTTATTTTTTCCCCCAGAAATCGCAAAAAGTATACCTAACAAGATTAGCATAGAAATGCAAGAGATACTACAGGATTTATTTTTTAGAAAATATATATATAAAATGGTCATAATTTGTCCATAATTTTCTGAACATTTTTATTACAGTGGATCATAGCAAGATCTTTACCTGATATTTTATAGATTTTCAAACTTTTAGAGAAAGAAACGAGAGAAAATCTGTGTCTGGACACCAACATTTATTTTTTTTTTTGTCTATGATTTGCCATTTCAGAGATGCAATCAATAGCAATGCCCTAGTTCTAATCTTAGCATCCTAAAATTCAAGTAGTTTTTATTTCTAGTAAAAGAGGATGCAAAACCCCCAAGTTGACTGTAAGAATATTTAGCCTTGTGATTTGCTTTCTGACTTTACTAACAGAAGAGAATGTCTCAGAGATATCACTGTTGGGCTTGCAGTTGCTTATAAGCTCACCTGGAAAATCAGTAATTGCAGAACAAAGTTCACAGACAACTGATGGAGATGCCAGCAGAGATGGTGAGGCAGCTGCCAGTTATCCCCTGTAAACATAATGTATGTAACTCAGACGATTATTGATAAGCAATTAATGTGCATGGCTGGCAACAAGTTTACTACATTTAAATAATTCAGTGTTTTTATCCTTAAAGGCACTATTTGTATTTGTGATGGGTTGACAGGCACTAGAAAATGAAATCCTCTTTTTCTACATTGAGTGGAGGCTGCATGATGGGGCCAGCTCTGACTCTCCCCTGCATTGGCTGTCAAGGTGCCTCTCTCCTTTCCTGGAAGACCCACTACACCAATAAAACACAAATCCTTTTGCATAAAGTTGCAGGTGAAAGTGCTGATGAGTAATTAGGGTCATATTCTTACTGTGTGTCTGGGCCAAGCCCAAACATGCTTTTTTATTGTATTTATTATTATTTGTTATTTCCCAGCTGCGTTGGGCAGGACACGTCTCAAGGATGAAGGACCACCGCCTCCCTAAGATCCTGCTCTATGGTGAACTTGCCACTGGCTGCCACATGAGAGGAGCCCCAAAGAGAAGATACAAGGACTCCCTGAAACAACATCTCAGCCTTGGCCATATTGATCATCATCACTGGTCTACTCTGGCCTCCAATCAGGAGGCCTGGAGACACACCATCTATAACGCTGCTGCTTCCTTTGAGAAAGCACGCAGGATCACCCTTGAGGAGAAAAGACAGCGCAGAAAGAATTGTGCCTTGCAGAATATACCATCTAAGGAGTCTTTCTGCTGTGCCTTTTGCAATCCGACGTGTCTATCTCGTATTGGCCTTTTTAGCCACCAGCGTGCCTGTAACAAATGTGGATAGAGCCCTTCCCAAATCTTCGTTTGTGAAGCCCAACCATGATGATGATTATTATTTACTATTTCCCATACTAATCAGTGGTCTGGCTCAGACACACTTGATTAATGTGAAGGTAGTTGGAAGTCAATATTGCTGGATGTCATCACAGCACACTTTGGAGTATTAAACACTGTGCTACAGTTGGTTTGCATCACTTGGAAAATACAATGATAACACAAAAGCTGCTTTGCTTCTTCTTTCCTTTCTGCAAGTGAAAACTCAAGGATGAGAAATCAGAAACACAAAGGACAGCTGAGTGCCCCACAACCACATGGATAGCAGAGAATGTTGTGCAGGTTATACTCTACCTCTCAGTGAGAGAGGCTTATAAAAAAGAGGGAGAGCAAATTTTTACATGGGTAGATAGTGACAGGACAAGGGGGAATGGATTTAAACCAGAAGTGGGAAGATTTAGATCAAATATTAGGAGGAAATTCTTTACTGAGAGGGTGTTGGCCCTGGAACAGGTTGCCTAGAGAAGTTATAGATGCCCCATCCCTGGAAGTGTTCAAGGTCAGGCTAGGTGGGGCTTTGAGCAACCTGGTCTAGTGGAAGGTGTCCCTGCCCGTGGCATGGGGGTTGGAACAAGATGATCTTTTAGGTCCTTTCCAACCCAAACTATTCTGATCCCATGAATTCATCTAGATGTAAATACAATTTCTGTCCTCGTGTCACAAAAGTCCAGATCAGCTCTCCTGGGTGCAGTTGTAGGTCTCATTGGTGTCAATAGGAATCCACACAACTGGATTTTAGTATCTGGATTTACATCTCAAACACCAAAGGAGATACAAGTACATTTTCCATTAATTACTTAAATATTTTAAATTTATTGTGTGGAATATACACAAAATAAGCAAAACAAACTCCTCTCACTGAGATTTTGGGGTGGAGAAATTCAGACTTGGAAAAATATATGCATTTTAACAGAGATGGTCTGTAAGTCACAACTAAGACCATAGTATTAGATTATCTTTCACCAGCAATGTAAGTTTGTTCCTAAATATTTTAAAAGCATAAGAATTTAGATCAACGAAGTCCTATTACTTCTCTTTTGGAGACCATTGGAATGTTTATTCCATGAAACTCCCTAGTAGAGCCTTTTAAACAGTTACAAAACTTTAAAATATTTTTTGTAGTTGATTTAGCCTATATGTTATATACTACTTATTTTAAAATGTTTCTAAGATTAGGCTGATGGAGTGAGGCAATTCTCATTTATACAGGAACAATTTTGGGATCAATATGAAAAGTAAGTACTATCTTTTATACTTATAGGCATAAATGCACCTCAATAAGAAAATATCAAAGAAACGAGTTAAAGCTAAAAGTAGATTTACACCTTTTTAATGAGGATAAACAAATTCAATCAAAACCCATCTAAAAATATGCTTTTAATGTTTTTATTTTAACTTAATTTAGAGGTAAAAGAAATAATATTGAAAATAAAAATCCTTGAATACCAGAGGAATGGATTTCTTTTCACATGAGGTTCAAACTTCATGTGAGCCTCTTATGAAGTTTCAGTCTGATTCTCAGCTTAGCTCTGATCTGACTTTGATCTTACATCATACTTTGATGCAATCCAGAGGCAAAATTTATTTCTACAGACCACCTCTATTCTCCATTAATATATATAAAAAATATTTTAACAAGGGAAGCCTCTGGGTTGATGTGTCTGTAATACTGACATTGGTGAACAAGGGCTTACCTGTATTTGTTAAAAATAAGCAAGAATGTCAGCACTCGAAGGACTGCCAAGACTGTGTTCATCTCTACTCATCTCTTTGAGAAAGAAGATTAATGTTGAAATGAATGGAAGAACCTGTCAGTGCATGAAAAGTTTTCAGGAAGATGTGATGCTTGAGGAAACAGTTTGGTTATCGGCTACTCCAGGATACCAAAGTAGATATTTCAGGTTCAGTTTTCACAAAAGTATTCCTCAGCTATATACACAAATCTGCAATTACAAATCAGGATAAGAATATGCCACAGAATTCAAGAGCATGTAATTCAATTATCTTAGCAATGACTCTTCTTCCAAATAACATGAAAATAAACTAAACTATAAAAGCATACATTTACAGAACAACACAAAATGCCATCTGAAACTTTTTATATTTTGTTAATTTAATTGCTTAGCCTGCTCTGAATTGTGAGGTAAAATAAAATGCTTTTAAACTAATGTGACTGTGTCCTTGCTCACTGAATATTTCTATATTAATTTTATTAATAATAGAAAAATGGGAACTTAGAAATTAGTTTTAGCACTTAGTATA
This sequence comes from Manacus candei, assembly GCF_025592945.1. NCBI lineage: Eukaryota > Metazoa > Chordata > Aves > Passeriformes > Pipridae > Manacus > Manacus candei. Next base: position 1,085,836 of record NW_026138059.1, read on the forward strand.
TAAATTAGTCATAGCAAGAAGCCCCTTTATCTTCTGTGTTATCTTTTGTTGTGGCATTAGTAATACTTTCATAAAACTATCTTAATTTTCAAGAAAATTATTCTGAAAGCAGCTATTCTCTAAGATTTGTCTCTAAATGTTATCATCAAAACATCATAGTATCTGAATATGCTTCCCCTGGGTAGCATTTATCACTGAACTCTTTCAATACATATTTTTCATCTGTGGTACTGTTGTTTTAATGACAACCCCTAATTAGGGTTGACATTCACTAGCCTTATTTCCAAATTCTGTTCATTTTGACCTCAGACAAGTTATTTAAAGCTGTTGAGGTTCAATTTTTATCAAAAAATGCTGTGCACAGTCTTACTTTTCCAGACTTCCGTTTGAAGTCTGTCTTCATTTGCAGTATTACTGTCCTACTGAAGTCAATGTGTTAAAGCAGCATCCAGCATCCAGCATCATAATCATTTACTGTGATCCCTGCAGCTACCCACAGAAGTGATTGATAACGCCAATAGAGTGACCATGCCAGACTTTGACCAGCCACCAGCCCACAGTGATGTTTACCAAAAGAAAACCAATAATTTGGGGGAATGAAAGAGTGGGGTTGGCTCAGCCTGAAGAGGGGAATGGTGGCAGGGGATCTGTCCTCCTTGCCCACTGCTACTGATACCCAAGAGACATTTCTGGGCTTGCAAGAACCAGGACTGGGAAAGGAATGCATAGCAAGGGAATTGGCTCTATTTTGGCCTTACATCCTATGTTTCATATTAAAAAAATCCTACATGTTTTTAATGCATGTTTCTGAAGTCAGAAAACCCCTTCTTGCACAAGCCATGTAGCAGAGCATGGAGTTTTAGAGAGATGGGAATTGTTTCCACTCAACTCTGCCTCAGTAGGAGCCAGATCAAACAGGGGAAACAATACAAAGAGATTTCCCTCAAACAGCCATACCATGTCCTGAGAGAGGACTATCATTTCAGAGGGAGGATGCAGAAGAAGCAGACATACTCTGATGCTTATGGAAAGGTCCTCTCTTCACCTGCACGAGTCATAGAATCATAGGATTATAGAATGTCCTGAGTTGGAAAGGACCTACAAAGATCATCAAAATCCAACTCTTATCCCTGCACAGAACAACCCCAAGAATCACACCACGTGCCTGAACGCAATGTTCAGTGTTTTGAACTCTGGCAGGCTTTGTGTTGTGATCACTTTCCTGGGGAGCCTCTTTCACTACCTGGGTTAAGAACCAGAATCAAGAAAGCAGTTGCAAAATATGAAGAATGGAATTGCTCAGGTGTGCATTCTGGCACCAGAATTTCATGTAAATTTTGCACTTTGAAAGAAAACATCCAAGTAATAAAAATCAATAAGTATAGCTGTCTGGGTTTTATTACATGGCTTTTATTATACAAAATAGTATAATTCTGAAAGGGCTAAATCTTTGTTATTCGCATGGATGGAAGGTAACAAAAACTTAGAGGATTAGTTGGAGTGGAAATGCCGACAATAAATATGTTGTTTACAGTTCTGCTTTTCATTGCATCACTGAGCTGCAGCAGCTTAAACAGCTTATGGACAAATATGTGCAAAGAAACTTCAAAGGTTAATTTAAACAGTTTAATGCTCTGAAAAGTGTAACAACTTATCTGCAATGAAAATACGGTGCCTACAGTGAGTTCCTCAGATGAGGGGTGATGATTTTCTTTTTCTATCAGTGTGATATAAACCTTCATCCCACCTGGCAATCCTGTGAGAAAGAGTTGTGCTGAAAATCTGTATTAAAATTAAGATGTTCTTGTTTACTTCTCATGGCATTTGATAAGTGATTTTTTGCACAAGTTTCTATGCTTGTATGCAAGGTGCATTCTTACATTTAATGTCAGATTAAAGGATTAGCTTTAGAAATGTGAATACTGTGACTACTCGTAGTAGTAAGAAGTTAATTCTGTGGTAGAAATATATAAAATTGAACATTAAAATCACCAAGTGTTTTTAAAGAAAAGATTTGATGCAGATCTATTTGTGAGTTGTAAATCCTCAGCTACAACTATCTTTGTAACGAAACCCCAGCTGTTTTATGGTTCTTCTTGAGTGCAAATACATTTCATTTTGCTTTTTTTCCCTCTCTGTATTTTGTTTTTTTTTTCCCTGTGTGCTGGTTTTGTCTGGAATAGAGTTAATTTTCTTCACAGAAGCTAGTATGGGGCTGTGGTTTAGGTTTGTGTTGGACACAGGGTTGATAATATAGAGATGATTTTGTCATTGCTGAACAATGCTTACACAAAACCAAGGCCTTTTGTGATTTTCATACTGCCACACTGTCAAGGTGGCTGGGGGAGAATGGGAATCTGGGAGAAGACAACTGACCCCAACTGACCAAGGGGATATTCCATAACATGTGGTGTCATGCTCAGTATATAAAAGGTGTGTGACAGAGCCCTGCTCTCCTGGACAGGGCTGAACACGTGCCTGTCCATGGGAAGTGGTGAAAGAACGCCTTGTTTTGCTTTACTTACACATGAGGCTTTTTCTTTCCCCACTAAAATGTTTTTATCACATCCCACAAGTTTTATAGCTTTTACTCTTCCAATTCCTTCGCCAGTCCCACTGCTGGGGGAGTGAGCAAGTGTCTGTATGGTACATGGTTGCTGGCTGGAGTTAAAGCACAACACCCTGTTTAAGGTACTATTTGGGTTTCTAGTGTGGTCTGCACCACAGTCATATTTGAAAAAGCAATGAACGAGTGAGTGTCCCTAGTCTTCAGGGCAATCTCAAAGAGAAAGAAAATACAAGATACCTTCTGCCAGAAAAAAAGAGTATGGAAGGGATGAGTTCCATGAAATCAGCATTCTTTTTACCTCCATATTTTCTCATGGTTTTGGAAATAACTCCACTGAGCATCTGTTCCCTGGAGCATTTGTGTACATCTGTTAAACTCCAGAAGCTCTGGCTGGAGTCTGTGTTTTAACAGGCAGAGCTTGTATGAAGTCAAAGCTTTATTAAAGTACTGGAAGCCAAGTTCTGTCTTCTTTCGCATCTGTGGGTCTTGCATATCTGAAAGTTTTTCTATTTTTTTTTTTTTTGAGCACACCTATTGGTCTAATAAAAAATATTAGATCTAACTAAAATATTTATTTTATCCTGGAGCACCACAAATAGAGCAACAGAATTAGAATCAAGGAATGATTTGGGTTGGAAGGGACCTTAAAGATCGTATAGTTCCAATCTCCCTGCCATGGGTGGGACACCTTCCACTACATCATGTTGTTCCATACAACCTGGCCTTGAATACTTCCAGGGATAGCTTGTCCACGACTTCTCTGGGCAACCTGTTTCAGTGCCTCACCACTCTTACAGCAAAGAATTTCTTTCTAATATATGATCTAAATCTCTCTTTCAGTTGAAAGCTACTCCCTCTGGTCCTATCCTGCTTGCATGCCCTTGTCAAAAGTCCCTCTAAAGCATAGCTATAACACAGCTACAACAAAGCTATAGCTACTCACAAAAGCAGATGTCCATACTCTTCAATGTATTATTTTCTTTTTTCTTATATTGCATATTTTTTCAGTATTTTTCTTTCTCAAATATAGTGTTTCTTCATTCTTTATTTCAACATTTAGAATTACTTCAGAAATACAAAAAGTTGCGGAATTATTACAATCTGTTAGTAATAAACCTTCATCATTCCCACTTTCCCGTATAATTCAGTGTGGCTCCATCATACAAAAGGAATCTGCACATTATAAGCTTAAATGTAGCACATTTTATTATCCCTAGTGTCCAATGTTAGACTTTATATAAAAGAAATATGCAAAGAATTATATGTTAATTTTATCTCTCCACAAAAATAAAATGGACATCTTCAGCTATTGCAAAAATGAGAACTAAAAAGGCAAAATAAATCAAGAATATTAGGCAGCTCCTTTTACAGTAATTAAATCTTTAGTCTGATCTAAACTGTATAGTCTGTCAGTTCAAAAGACTGAGTTCCTTTTGGGATTAAACACATACAGAAGTGATAGCAAACAGCCACTTCATCTCCCATTTCTCTGTCATGTATGGCTTGTGCATCTCTGTCATACGCTCCTAGACAATCTCTTTTCCAGGTATGAAGACCCCCAGGCTACTCCATCATTCCAGATATGGAAACTCACACTGCTAATCATCTTTTTATATTTTCCACCCCTGAAAATTTTCAAGCTTGAATATGGCCTTCCTTAGACAAACAAGCCAGAAATGCACACTGTGTTCCTGGATGAGTGAATAATGGATTTGTAGAGTGGCAAAGTTGTATTTGCTCTCTTATTTTTTATTGTTCTACTAATAATACTTGACAGTTGGGGGAGGGGGTTTTTTTTGGCTGTTACTGAGTCTTGAGACGACATTTTCAAGGAGCTATTTGTCATGACCCCAAGGTCCCACTCCTGAGCAGTAATGCTCAACTCAAATCCTGTCATTTTTTCTGAGAATCCAGGATTGTTTCCCACCATGTTTAGTGCTTTATGTTTTTGTACACTGAATTTCATTGGCCATCTAATTGCACAGGTACTGAATCTTGTGAAGGTCTATGTAATTCTTCACAATTAAACCCTGTTCTTCTTAGCATGAATAACATTGTAACATCACAAAATGTTTTCATGACACAGTTCACTTGTTTTTCCATTTTTTAAATAAAACTAGTAAACAGCACATCCTTCTATTACTGCTGACTTCTCTCTGCTATTATGAAACTTTAACTGTTTCTTATCTTTTAGTCAATTATTAAGCCATATTAAATAGCTAGCACATTTTCCCTTCTGCTAGCAAATGTTCACGTCTGTGGTGACTATTTAATTTCTTTAAAAGATTTTGATGAGGGACTTTATCAAAAGGATTGAGGAAACTCAGATAATTCATCTTTATCCATGTGCCAGCTCAGATGGCTTGTTCAAAGAACAGCAAGAGGTTTGCAAATCAAGTGTCCCCTTTATAGGTGACTCTCCTCAGAGCTAATTTTTCACATCCGTTTATTATCATTATTGTTATTATTATTATTATTATAGTTTCTACTACTCTGTGTTGTTCAGTTCTTATCTAACATGCCTGTAATTTTCCCAACCTTCTCAGAAATTTGTTCTAAAGATTGACCTCATGTTTGCTCACCTCAGTTTTCAGTTATCAGGGAAGTTTTAGGTGAGAATTTACACTCTGCTGTTAGTAGTTCTTCAGAATAACTGATCAGAGACAACTGTCTTTATTTTTTATCCTTGTAAAACATTTTCTTCCTGCCCCCTTCAGTCAACTCTTGACATTAGTAATGTGAAGGGATTCCTGGTTTCAGAATTTAAAAGATAGAAATTAGAATAACTGAAATACAGCATTTAAAAAGAAAAAAAGAAAAGATAAAAGCTGGAACAAGATTATAAACATGACTTAAAAAACATATTCTACCGTGAAATAGACACCCAGGGTGGAATACAGATGCCTAGATGTGGGCATCTAGGGCTATCTGAGATGCTCTGTGTTATCTTACCTGGTTTCCAGCTACTGCTCGAGGATAAAAGTGGTGTCTTGTAGATACTTTGTCATATCTGACAGCCTAAAGACAATGTGTCTCAGGTTCCTTAGGGCATCTAAAATAGCACTCACTACCTATGTTTTAGTCAACTGAATTAAGCTTCTTGTCAGCTGAATTTCTCTCTGGGCTCCTCTGACTGTACTAATTCAATTCATTGTCTATAATGGGAGCCTAGGCACCTACCTCATATCATCCATGAGAAACAGATATTCAGGCAGATTCTATTGACAACAATAATTTGATTTAAATGCTATTGGAATAAGATGGATTGGGGAGACACTGGGATAAAATAGAAAGAAAAAAGGCAGTAGGTATTTATAGTGCATTTAGGAAGTTTACAGGAGAAATGGAAAAAGAACTCATCTGGACAGTCAGGCATAGCAAACTGTGTCTAATTTGTCTTAAATGTGTCTCTTCCATGAGAAAGAATACAGTGAATAAAAAATAAAGGCTGGATGCATATTGGATATATGGTGCCTTTAATACCTCTGGCTGTATAATGGGACCTAAGGCAGGTATGATATCTCAACCTCATTGCAACAGTGTGAAAAGTCTCACTGGAACTAAGAATTCAATCCCAGATAGGTAACTAGCGCTGCTGAGTTCAGATTTAGTCTCTCTCAAGAGAAGATACCTGGTAAAGGACAAAAAAACCCACCCAGAAACCCTCAAGGTCTTAATAACTATCATGAATAAAAGCTTCATCTGGGATATGAAAATTGTCTTGGATATGTATTAGCTTGTTCAGTGTCACTGGTAATCAACATTTAGCAGAATGATTTCTGCATGCCTACTCTGCTCTGTGTAGCAGAAGAAATAATGAAGATCCTCGTTAATGTCTCTTCACATCCTATTCCTGCAGTCACCTAAAGGTCAGTCAACTAAAGGTCAGCTTCTGCCTTTGATTTCATGCATGTATGACAGTAAAAATCTGAAGAAACAGACTTTTGTTAAAATATATCATCAACTTACATATTGGAGATGTGTGGAAATAATTCTTCTATTAAGAGTTGTTTTATTTGAGTTCGGTGAGTGGAAATAAAATGGTTTGTTTTGTTCTGAAGAGTTTAAAGCCTCAGTGTCCCTCTGGCCTTGTGGCTGTGTTGTGTTTTCTCACATCTGATGTTATTACCACAACATCCCACTTGCAGCACAGAGTTTGGCCCCAGAGTCTGTAGTACATTATTGTATCTTTTGGACTACCACCTGTGTTGTGATGAGAAGGACACTTGTGTGATTGGAGAGGCAGAAGTAGAGGTTAAAGAAGGGACAGACACTTTAAAAGCATATGGCACAGAATTCTGATAAGGTCTCTTTTACAAACAATCTACAGTTACCACAAGCCTTTCTGCTATAATAAACTTTGGACAGTTTCTCCTAGATACATTAAGCACCAATATATTTGTTTCAGACCTTCTGACTCTGATGTTTTTTATGCTAATTTTGATAAAATGCAGCTCCATTCCCCTTGAGTTATTCCTGGATCACATCAAAGGAAAAGGGAGGAGAAGAAATCACTGGAATAGTCACTTTGAGTCCTCCATTTTAATTTAAAATATTTTCTTTCAAGTCCTGAAGTATAGTTTTTAATGCATTAAAAAGTGAGGTATAGCTTGAATGAAAGATTGTTCTTGGCGTACTTTAAAAATGCAAAAAATCCGGGATAAAAAAATGGAAGGAGGAAGGCAAGCTGCAAAGATTTTAGTTTGGTTCCTCTCTTTTCTAGAAAAAAATATTGGCAAAATAAAGTTCTTCACAGGGATGAATGAGCACACAGGCAGGGTGGAGGGAAGCCTCCAGATTATGACCCCTCTTTCTACCTCTCCTCTGTATCTGAATAGAGTGTGTTCCCCGTGAGCTGATAAAACTGAGTGGGGTCAGAGGGACCTCTGCATCAAGCTGTAGCAATGCAGAAGCCAAATGCTTTGAAAAGTTATTTTGGCTTTGACTCGTGCATTGTTTGTTTTTCCAGTGCTGTCTGAAAGTTAAATGTATGACTGTTCTGTTTGGAGCAGGGAAACAAGGCAATGCTCAAAGTTTTGGGTATTTCTTTTGGAAAGTCAACAGAACTCAGTGCAAAGAGGTTTTCTGTATCTGGTTACTAATGAGCATTTTGTTTTGAAATGATAGCGGCTGGGATTTCTTCTGAGGAGGGAACATTTCCTTGCTTCCACCTGGAAGCCAAATCAGCAAAGCTGTGTGGCAGCATGGGCTCCTTGCTCAGGAGAATCAGGGAGTAGTTCTTTTGTGTAGTATCAGCTAAAATCACAGTGTAGTCCCATCTGTTCCATCTGATCACAGTGATGGCTGGAAAGTTTTTTTACTGTTATCTCTAAAGAATTGTATGAGGAGGTGTATTTAAAGACATGATTGTCCAGAACACAGGATCAATATGTGTATATTTCTAGCTCATCAGAGACCACCTCATTTTTGTGGTATTTCTTTCTCAGGTGTTTCTTAGGGAAGACTACGACTAAAAAAAACCCAAAACACATTCAGAGTTTTGACAAAGAAGTTTTATTTGTGTTGAGAGAATGTATATCTTAGCATTATAAGACTTTTTCTTAGATTTATTTTTAATGGTATTCCCATTCCATTCATATTTCCTCATTGCTCAGGTTTTAGTACACAACTTTTCTTGTTTATCAGAATCTCACAAACTGCATTTCCTTTATAGCCTTTTCTAAAAGGCTATAAGGGACTCGACTTCACAGCATATCTGAAGATAAATCTGCAAAGAAACTTCAGCACTACACAGCCCAGTGCTGAAGTGCTTAGCTCTTGGGTGTTCTGCTATGTGCAAACTTTGATGTATAGCATCCAATGTCTCATACCTCCAGAGAAAAGTCTAGGCAAAATAAAAGCAACAAAATGAGTGAAAATTTGCCAGAATTGCTTACTGCTGCTGTTTAAGATTCTTCTGGAGTTCAGTGTTCAAAGCAGGGAAAACAAAAACAACAACAGAAAACAAAAAACCAAACCTTCCCTCAGGCAAAATCTGTACAGAGTTAGTGGTGACAGAGTTCAGGGTGGGTGGGAAGAAACCTCTGCACATTATGGCCAGACTTTCTGGAGAGCTGAAAATACTATATGTAGGGAAGTACTGTAACTGTGGAGATACACAGCACTCACTAACTCCATGGAAATTGCTCTGCTTTGGGTATTTCATGAATCCCTGGAACAGAGACTTCAAACTGAATTCTTTTCTCAGTTCTTACAGTACTTCTAGACCAAGAGCATTAAAAGTTAGCCTACCTCTCTGGATCTATCAGTAATTAAAGAAATTAATTGAAATAGTGCAAAAATAAATGATGCAGAGTAATTTTCACAGAAAAGAATTTGATGAATCAGAAACCTGTTCCAGAGTGTGTGGCCAAGATTCTGCTTTGAATCCACCAGGGAGAAAAGGAATAAAAACCTCCTACCTGCCAGGTAAGTGCTCAAGCAATTCGGTAAAATGAACACAGTTCTTGTCCTGGAAGGTCAATCATCATGACCTTTCACATAAAGTTTAATTCTGAGAAGTATCTTAAAACCTAATTGACCTGACTTCTCAGGGGAATAGAACACGGAGAATCCAGAATGAGGATTAATCATGTCTGTGGCAATAGCACAGTCATAGGTACCAGCAGGACTTGGGGAAGTTGCAAGTGAAACTGAGGTGAAAATTTTGAAGTACATTTTTTCTATGTCAGATTTATGTCTAAAACTTCTGTTGAACTTAACCTTTTGAGACTAATCCTGGTCATTCTACAGGTGTATTCTACTGACTTAAAAAGTTGGCCTTAGTGGAGAATCCTCTGATAACCTCACACTCAAGTTTAAAAGACACTTTGTTCCTGAGGAAAAGTGAATTTACTTGGTGAGGAGTTAGATGCAATTTCTATCCCCAGGAGTAGCCATCAGACCAAAGTAAGTACCTGTACTTCTGATGGTGCCATAATGTTAGCTGTGTAGTGAACCTTCATTCCACAGAATTTCTGCATTGTCTGAGGACCATATCTTGTAGCATGGGTCAAAAGGAGAAGTGACAGGTGCCACCACAGTTTGCTATTCTTGTATATGTACCCTTAAATTACCACATTCCTCACACCTCAGTGTTCAAGCTTAGGCAGGATTTCTCAAAGATATGTGCAAGATGTGCAAATCAAAGCCATATGCTGCAAAAAATCTGCCTAGATATGTTATGCTAGGCCTGCACTTAAACCTCTGAGACAATAAATGTGTCTGGAAGGGTCTCTCCAACTTTGAAAATGGCTGGTTAAAGGATGTGTAGTTAATGTGGCACTGAATGCAGCTAATGTATGTGTTGAGATGTCTTTATGAAATATTTAAGTAATATGGCCCAAAGTAACCTCATCTAATGTTAGGCACAGCAATGTACTACTTGGGTTGGAAGTGTGGTTATCCGTGGTTATCTCTATAGTCAGTGGGAAGGAAAAATTACTTCAAGATTGCATTTCACACTACATAAGATCCAATGTTTTGGAAATCTCTCATTGCTGCGAGTGCATTTTGATTAGATGGAACACACCCAAATACCTGCATGGAAAAGCTTGTAGAGCATGAAGTAAGGAGACAGAGATCCTGAGAAAAACTGGGAGCAGATTGCCAGCTTTTACAGTGTCAGGATTGTCCTTGCTGAACAAGGGTTTGGATCTCTGCTCTGCAGAGGGAACAAATAACTTTTGATCTTTAGCGTGGGGTGGGAGAGTGTGATGGACCACAGGAGAAAATAGGTTGAAGCGCAGAGACCAGGGAACTTCTGAGAAGATCTGGGAGTGACTATAAATAGACCATAGGGATTTTCCAAAGTCTGTAGAATGGACTGTGTCAAATTCACTGCAGGTCAAAAAGCCTCGAAAAGTTGCTGTACTCAAAATAATACTGAAGAAACAGACACAACTTCAAGGATGTAGAGAGGAGGAGATTTATTTTCAAACTTTCTTTTCTTTTAGTCCATCCTGTTTTGTTTTTTCACTTTAAAAAGTCACAAATCATGAGTTTGAAATTCATAGCTTTTTTTTTTTTTGGTGTTCACTTAAAGAGAACAGCAAACCCTTCAAAGCCCTGGCTGTTTTGAATGTCCTGTCTCCCCATGCTAGAGAGTTATGGAGTGTATTTTCCTGGTTACAGAAACTGAAGCTTCTGAAGAAGACAGATGTTATCTTTCTCATTTGCCTCTGGGTTCCAAAATTTTGCTCCACTGAACAAGGAATAAGATTCTTGTTATCCAGTTTCTTTATAGCACTATATTTTCTTTTTGCAATCTTTTGTAGCAAAGCTAAGGGACAGTTTGAGGAAACACCTTCCTCTCCTTTCCTCTCCCTACCCATCCTCTGACTCAGTTTTTAGGAGGCAGAGGCATGGGGTCTCTCAGACACGCTTTATCTCTGCCACAGAAAAATGCATCTTTCTGAGTGGAAGTGGTTATACACTTCCTTTGAGCCCTGCAGCAATTCACTGCAGCCATTTGGATGCTTTTGTGTTATAAGCAATACCAGAGGGCACTGACATCCTTGGGGACAATCCACCTGCTCAGACTGGCATGAGCTCAGAGTGGTAGAGACCAGGAATAGCTAATTTTTAACCTCTTTAACATATGGCCCTGTTCATGAGAGAGGACCTTGAGATAATCAGAAAGACTAAAATCAGCTGAAATTTCCATAAGCAGAATTTGTAGACTGCCCCAATGCAGAAGCTATTATTCATTTTAAAATTCTGCAGGAATATATTTGCAGAGGCTGTTTCATGTCTACCATTAATCAATGTCTGGGCCTTAAGGGAGCAATATACAAGTCGCAACTGGGCTTGCTTAACTCTTTTCTCCTGTTTCCTTTTATTACCTGTTCTGTGGGTAAGTTTTGAGAGCAATGTCTAACACCATTTCTGTGGCTAATGCAACAAACATGCTGTTCATTTTGCGACATATTAATAAACATTTTACATCTTTATAAACCTCTATTGAAAAGAGGATAATTTTTTTTTTCCTAGAGACAGAGGAGATGTATTTTTCTTTCCTTGAGTCGGCTATGAAATGTTGATCATTCAAGTAGAATTACTGCCAAGTAAATTTCCGTCGGTGGGAGGAGCAGGTACCGTGGGATGCACAGGAGGGTTTATGTGGGCTGGGTTGGCCTCTGGAGGCACAAGTCTTGGCTGAGTGTGGGAGGCTGCTGGTACTCCTGGAGCTCTGCTGAGCTCTGACACCTCAGCTGGCTGTGCTTGCAGATGTAAAAATGTAGCATGAGGGAGGAAAGAGAAAAGGCTGCTTTTATTTTGTTTTTTTCTTTGGTTACGTGGACTGAATAAAACCTAAGGAAGGTAATAGTCCTGCTGCACAGCTTCCTTTTCTCCTTTCAGGCAGTCCAGCAGGCCATGTCAAGACTTTCCCTAAGAGCTCTTCTTAAAAACAGAGATCAGTGCTCTCTCTCCTTGTATTAGATGGTACCAAACTACAGAATTGTTTCCACTGTAATCCACATAAATTTTTGCAGAATAAACAGTTACTGACTAGAAATATCAGGAGTCCAAACAGAGCTTCTAGATGAAAAGCCATCTCTGATATGGTAAAAACCACAGTCTCCTCAAATCCATATATTTCTGCATATCTCAAGAGAAGAAAAAGCTTCAGTTGTTCTGATATTTAATGAGTGACCTTTTGTGTTGGGACAGATATCAAAGAGAACAAAAATCAAAGGGGATCACAGCCGGAGCTGGGCACAATATGTCCCTTTTTCCCATTGGAACATTAAAAAAACAAATAAGTATCAAGAAGTTCCCAGATAACCATTTTATCAAGTTATGAGAAGCTTTATCATTCTTCTCCAAGTCCTAGATAGGTGGTCAAGAGGGTCAGCAGACCACCACCATAGGTGTATCACTTGCTGAAAAGCCACACCATATCACTTACTGCTCTGATTTTGTTCAGCCTGTGCTTCATAGAGCTGTAGGATACACATTACTGAATAAGAACAGTTGGTCAAACTAGAAACCACAGCGTAGGAGGCAGAAGAGGAGATTGGATCATGTAACATCTGCACAGCTATAAAAGTGCACACTATGGCTTTGTGAGGCTGAGCCAAAAAGAACAAAAGCAGGACTCAAAACACAGATATCGGGGCGGGGGGGGGGGGGAACCTCAACCCCACAGCATTATGCTGACCTAAAAGTATGAGCACTGAGCAGCATGGGAAATACAATTTAAACCATGACAGAATTCCAGAGAGCACCTTCAGCAGCACAGGGCTTGCTAAAAACCTGCTGGAACTGGTTGGTTTAGCACTGAGGAAAGCATATCCTCTCACTCGGTCTGTGACAAGTTTCCTGCAGAAAAAGGGCACCTCTTTTGCTGAAGTGGCTGATTATGCCTCACTGCTCATCTGGACTTAGGGCTTTTTTTGGTGGGCTAGCTCCTTCACACAGAAAAGGAATGGACCAGCAGCCTCGCTGTCTTGAGGGTGTACATCACCACACAGGAATGAACTAGAATGGCTGCATTTCTCACTGTCTTTAGTGCAGTTAACCTAAGTGATAGGAAACTGATGTTGTTCTGATGTTTTAGAGGGGAACCTAAGCCAACAAAGCCCATGAGCTGTATTCAGAGATGTAGACATCATTGCAGCAAAGTTTGCAGACTTGAGAGTTGGGAGCTCTGAGAGCAGAATTCGTACTGCTAAGGTATGTAGTAAAGCTAAAACAGCTGACAAGCATTACAGGGCTGGGGACTGTGGCCAGACACCCAGGAGTCTGCTGGGCTTGGACACTGACTGCCTGGAAGCAGGGGCTTGTGAGAAAGTGGGATTCACAGCTTGAACTTCCACAGATACCTGTAAGGCGGTGACAGCCACCTGGGGGTTGTACAGCCTGCTATTGAAAGCACTTACTGGAATGTGAGACCTCTTTTGAGGTCTGTCTGCGATAGAGAACTTGCAGGATTTAAATTCAAAGTGCTTATTTCAGAAAGGAGCTCACTAACCACTAGGATAAGAATGGGCTGTTCTCTTTCCATTGGTTTAAAGTAGGTCACCAGCAACCCAAATGCTAATATGAACAACGGGCTCCTCTCCTCCAGTGAGATTGGCAGAAAAAGGGAAGGAGAGAAAAGGGAAATGAGAGATCCCAATGTTCAGGGAATGCCCATATAATCTGTATTCTGAAGAATTTAAGTGTACTTTGAAGATATGCATCAAGAAATCTCTAAGCAGTCATTGTAAATTCCCCTGGTCAGCACAGAAGCATTGTTTCATTAGCCAGTAGTTCAGCTTAGCTTCTCATCAAAAAAATAATTATTAGCAACTATATATCTATTTTAGTAATTCTATTCACATGATGCTAAGCAGTGCTCTCTGATACCAACAAAGTACTGTGGACTTTAACTCATGTAACACAATTTGGGAAAAAAATTACATTAAAAATTGCATGGTAGTATTGAGAATTTCTGCAAGATTTATACTTTAATTGTTTCTTTGCCTCATATGCAAAACCAGAAAGTTTTCACTACTTGAAAGAAAGCCTGAATGTCCTAAAGAAATTGAAAGTCTTCAGAAATATCTCTGAATGTAATATTTTTTGTGAGTTGCCTAGGAAATTGTTTATCTGCATGTAGGAGAGATATCATTTTTAGTCTGAGACACAGAACATTTATCACAGCTTTTTAAATATTTTTCTGCAAGAAGGCGAGAAATAGGCTCTTTAATCTTATCAATCAAGATGCAAGTCAATGCATATCAAAAAGGCAGTTCAAGTCTAGACTAGGCTGTATCCAAAAGGAGCAGATCTGTTTTATGTATGTAAACTGAAATGACCAAATCTCATACTATTAAGGAATATTCACTGAATCCTCTGGGAAGGTAATTTTCAAGATATTATTTTGGAAATTACAGGAAATGGCAATCTTTGCAGGAGAGCCATTCACTTTTCATTTAGGATTAGAATCTGCCAGGTGCTTGAGCATGTTACAGAAATAGCAAAGCTGGGATGAATCCACTGTCCTTTCATAACTTACATAAGACAGCGAGACATTGCACATCCTGCAACTGAGAACACAATATTGCATCATCCCAGCCTCATGGCTTTTGGTGTCCTGAATAATGCAGGGACAAGACATGGACCTGTGATGATACAGTCCCATGCAAGCCTGTTCTGTTTCTAAAGCTCTAGGATAGATAGTAATTCAGACATACATAGGGCATGGCAGGCAAAAGAGCCCCAACAAACCCAAACAAAACAGCTCCCGACTCTGTTTTGCACATAAGTTTTTCAACAGTGCTGTTCAGCTGTTCAAGAAAGCACAGGAACATAAGGAATTACCTATAATATGACTCCAATGCTCCATCTGTTCTGTTCCTAAAAATGACTGTTAGAGAAGCTCTTTGAGAAGAGAGCATGAGCAACCCCACTCTCTACAGGCCATTACCCTTGTAGTTTCCCAAAATTAGAGTCCATCCCTGTATACACCTTTGCAATCTGGCTATGCATCTATTGTCCATGAATTTGTCTAACAGCTTTCAGTACACAAAGTATCAGCCTCCATAACCCATCTTAAAAGAAATTCTCATTAATCTCTGTGTAAAAAGGGACTTCCTTATCTGTTTTTAGCTTATTGACAATCAGTTTCAGTGCTCCTTATTTTTAATATTACTGGGCTTGGTGAATGCCAGTTCCATGCTCACCTAACCTACAACCTTCCAAATTTGAAGTTGCCATGCTTTGAGTAGAAGGCAAGACTAGATGACTTCCAGAAGATGGTCTCCTGAGGTCTCTTGTATAGTTAATGTTCCCTCTTAAGTTATTGTAGTATTCATGATTTTTGTAAACCCTGACTGTATCACTCTCCAGAACTGAAGGTTCAGCTTTTCTTGTCTCTCCTCACAAGGCAACTGCTTAATAATTTTTTTATGCCCTTCTCTGTAGTTTTCGTAACTCTATTCTTTTTTTAGGAAAACAAACAAACAAAGAAAAGAGAACTACCATAACCAAGATATAGGCATCCCAAAATATTATAAATCTGTTTTCATCTCAATAGTCTTTCTTACACTGTTCAGTGTTCTATTGTCTCACTTCAACTGTTGCTGCACACAGATTCAAGGATTTCTGAGACCTGACGCTGATGACTCTAAAATCTCTCTTCCCAAGCTGTGGATGTTCCCTAAAACTACACGACAGGACTTCCTGTGTTTCATGCCTGTATGACAATCCAATTTTTACATCTTGGCTTTGACTAGTGTCCTTAATAAACTTCAGATTTCCTTCTGGACATTCGTAATACAGCAAAGAAACAAGAATATGATGCAACTGTAGTGATTTCATGTGTGTTTCTCAGAAAAAAAAAAAAGGTAAGGAAAAAGAATGAATAAAGATAACACCAGCTCCAGGGTTTGAAAATGACCAAGCAATATGAATTGACAAGTTTGCTGTGTTTCAGTAATTGTAATGCTGTCAGACTTTAACACACACCTATTTATCTGATCAAATGTTATGCAACCTCTATGCTGTTTACTGTTATAATGACTTTGCTTCTCTGTATACAGGGTTGCTCTGCTTTTTTAAACCAAGAACAGCATTCAATGTCTTTGCTATCCACGTAGAGTGCAGTAACATCCTCCAAATTCCTACTCTTATTCTTTGAACACAATAGAATTTTAGAGGTTGTATGTTTGCTAATTAGTCCTTGAATCAAATTTAGTTAAAAATACCTTCTTAAAAGGATTAATCATGTACAGGACTCCTTTTATCTTGAATGATCTAGATAATTGACTAACATGGATTCTTCAAACATTCCTGAGTTTCAGTAATTATTTTCAATTAAGATATTTGTGACTGTCATATACAATTGTTGTTACTGATGGATAACAGATGAAACCAAGTCAGCAACTCACATTTTCCAAGGTATGACCTGACATGTAGGCATGATCTCTTACATCATTCTGATAGCAGAGATGGTGCAAGTGTTCATTATCCTCTCTCACCACCTCATTTGTATTTTGTGGCTTTCTTTTTGAAATGAATCCACAAGGGAAGTTGCTTCTTCAGTCAAGACTTCATATTGTTATCATTAAATTAATTTATTTCAGTGAAGTTGCACCAGTTTTTTTTATCAATGGCTTCTCCCTTCCTGAACTAAAGCGACTTAAGTCTATTTTCATCCTTCAGAGTACTAAATGAACAGTGAAACATTGGTGAGTTTGGAAAAGCAATCCGATATCATTAAGAGAATGAGTGGCAGGGCATTCACAGCTTCTCCATGGGGAAATGTGCTGCTGAAGGATTGGATCTCACATGCCTTTGCAGGTAGAGTCAGAAGGATGCTGCTTGGTGAGTGCTGATGCAGGTTACAGGAACAGATGGCTTTTCTAAGCACGAGTCTCACCTGCTGCCAGCTACTGCTTGATGCTCAGGGTGGTCCTTGTACAACATGTGCCATCAGCTTCTAAAAAAAGTACCTTCAAGGAACATGGTGAACACATATGCTATGCCATAACACATCACGTTACCAAGTTGGAGAAGGAATTTCTTAAAACTATCTGTAGAGACATTACAGACTGAGATCATAGCTCTAATATTTTAATTTCTAAGGAGTTACTTTTATCCACAGTTCTGCTAATTTCCAGCTTATTCTTTCTGTGGTTGGATTCTGATTTCCTGGCTCTGCAACCTTTCTTGCTAAATTCTGATTTGAGAACCTCAGCCAGAAATCCACGGGTCCTTGGAACAAGACAACAACAAAACAGTGCTCAGGAGGAGGATGTATGAAATGAATGCTTACCAACACAAGTGATCAGAAGATCAGTGGCAAGTTTTGCTATGAATGCATCTAGTAATTTATTAAATTGAAAGTATTATCACCATTTAAGTTTTCTGGTGGTTTACAATGGAGATTTGAATGCATGGCTAAGAGGGAAAAGGATTGTTCTAACTGGCCATGCACCTTCTCCAGACTGTTCTGTCAAATTACTTACGTTGTATGTTGCACTGGGTTTGCATGACAAAGGTTTGGTAACTGGGGGGTTACAGGAGTGACTTCTTTGAGAATCTGTCAGAAGCTTCCCCATGTCCAGTAGAGCCAGTGCCAGCCAGCTCTAAGATGGACCAACTGCTGGCCAAGGCTGAGCCCATCAGCAACTGTGGTAGCACCTCTGGAACAGCAGAGATAAGAAGGGGGGAAAAAAACCCTGTGCCACTGCAAAAGCAGAGACCCTGCAGACCCCAAGGTCAGTGCAGAAAGAGAGGGAGGAGGTGCTTCAGTCACAGGAGCTGAGGTTCCTCTGCAGCCCATGGTGCAGTCCATGGTGAGACAACTGTGTCCCTGCAGCCATGGAGGTCAGTAGGGGTGCAAAGATCCACTGGCAGCCCAGGGAGGACCCCACACCAGAGCAGATGGTTTCTCAAAGGAGGCTATGACTCTGTGGGAAGCCCACAATGGAACAGGCTCTTGGCAGGACCTACAGCCCCATGGGGAGAGGAGTTCATACTGGAGCAGGTTTGCTGGCAAGACTTGTGACCCTGGGAGGGCACAGACTGGAGCAGCCTTTTCCTGAAAGACTGCATCCAGTGGAAGGGATCCATACTGGAGCAGGGGAAGAGTATGAGGAGTCCTACCTTGTGGAGAAAGGAGCTGCTGAGATAATGTGTGACAAACTGACCACAGCTCCCATTCCCCCATCCCCCTGTGCTGCTGAGGAGAAAAGGGAGAGAAAATGGGGAGTGAAGTTGAATCTGGGAAAGAGGGAGGGATGGGGGAAAGGTATTTAAGGTTTGTTTTTTAGTTCTCGTTACCCTGTTCTGATGTGATTGGCAATAAATTAAACTCATTTTGTGAAGTTGAGTCCAGTTTGCCTGTGACAGTCATCAGTGAGTAATCTTTCCTTACCCTTATCTCGACCCATAAGCCTTTTGTTACATTTTCTTTCCCATGCCCAGCTGAGGAGGGCAGTAATAAAGCAGTTTTGGTGGGCACCTGGTGTCGAATCAGGGTCAACTGATCACATATGTCAATATGTGTTTACTCTCTGAGAAGAGTATGCCTTAGCAGATGTTTGAGGACAAAACTCCTTTTAGAAAAATAAATAGTTTAAAAGCAATGTTTTAGGTTGACCTACAACTTCATCCAGTTTAATTTCTCCCTTATACCTGTACATTAATCAAGGATTAATTCCTATCTCATCCCACTTTAATTACAAAAAAAAAAAAAATTACTAACTTTATTTTAAACATTATAGGAATATCTAAAGGTTTTCTCTAGAAATGTTTAGATGCTCAGACTAGGCAATGTAATCATGATCAGCACTGTTCCCCTAATAACATGACTGGAGAAGCAACATTTTTCAACATGCAAGAACTGTCCAGTTTTCTTTCTGATTTGAGGAAACAAAAAGGAATTAAACCAACAGGACATAGTAGTAATAAAAACATGAAATCTATAAAAACTAACTCAGAGAGACTCCATGCTACTCCATGTAGTAGTGTCAGATTAGACAGATGACAATGATATTGTCTGAAAAAATTTGGTCTTCATACACAGTTCTTTACTGCTGTCATGGTCAGAGATCTGTACTTCTCTCCTGAAAGACTCTTCAGAAGACAATTACTACTCTATGGAGTTAATTCTCTAACCAAATATTGGTTAACTTGGGTATTATGAATTTTACACTTTGAAAAGATAAAAACTTTGCAGCATCAGACTTAGATGTCTTGACTGTTATAGCCCATATCTCAATACACTGGGATTCTTCTACCATATTCTTAAAACAATTTCTACAGTTTAACACTTTGGTTCTTCATAATGGAAGATAATAGGGCTTTGTTATTGATGTAGAATATATACCAGGTCCTGAATTTTAATAGTAAAGGTAAAATCCAAAGTGTCATTTTGTTTTGTTCTCTTTTTACTTAAGTCTTGTCAAAAGATTCACACTTGCATCTGCTGTACTAAATGGCATATATCCTCACAGCAGATAATCTCCCAGGTCAACTGAAAAGATATTTATATCACAGTAACAGTGCAGAAGTGTACCAATATATTGCTCAGAAATCAGAAGTGGTAAAGCAAAAGGCAGGACTCTTGAGGTTTCTTTCATAATACTCATCCCTCAAGACCTCCAATGCCACTGGGATAATCAAGTTTACTATTTTTATCTTTTTAAAGTTGTTCATCCCCATTTTGAGTATGAGATCTCACTTTATGTTGTATGAAGTGAGAATTTGCAGGAAGAGACGCTTCATTACCTCAGCCCAGTTGTGTTTCTGTGAATTTGCCTTTTAGTGAGTTAGTTTGAAGGCAGAGAATGATTTTGCCCTGTGGCAATACTTCTCAAAAAATTTAAGAATTCTTGTTTGGAATAGCTTTAAACACTGGTTTAATCACACTGGCAACACTGTGCTGTGAGGTTGTGTTATGGTATTACTGGGAGTCCTGGACATCTCAGCCAGCTGGATCCTTCCTGGATGAACTTCCTCTGGCTAACACAGTGAGTGCTCTTCCTGGGGTATGAGAAGAACGAAAAGGATGTCACAGGAGTTGGTAGTCAGGACTTACCCAGCACAGACACGAATGGAAATATTTCAGAGTTCAGGCATAGCCATTTTAGAGCTTTTTGCATTGTGGCACACAATTCTTTAAACTATCTTATGCTGTGTTTGTAACTTAATTCTGAAAGATTATTATTTGGGAACAGGGCAGTCAGGAATTCAAATAATCATTATTTCCCGGGAGCCAATCAAAGGGATTGGAAGAGCATCTGTACTAAATGGTGTTGTTGTCACCTAACATGAGATTATACTTTGAGTCACTGCTTTCAAATTTTCAGAAGCTTTTCTCTGTTCTGCCTATTTGCATCATGGAGGCAACTGATAAGATACCATCTAGGCTTTTTTTCACCATCAACATGGAATTGGGTTGGACCAGATCAAGTAGTGGGACCTCTCAGATGGACCTGCACTCATATTCTTCAAAACATTTTAATGAATAGCCTAATGTCATTGTGTTAAATAATCATATTTATGGGAAATCATTGATGAGTAGAGTTAATGGACTTCTGAGAAGAAATTCAGCTGGAGTTGACCTGAATGAGCTAGTTTTGCCTGGAATTTAATTAACTTGACTTGGTTATTCTTTGAAAGAACAAGCAGTTCCTATTGACCCATTCAAGTCTCTTGAGGAAATATGTAATAAAGCATTTTTTTTCTAATATAGTTCATTATTTAGTTGAGAAATCAGAACAAAGGAAACAAATTAGTGAAAAGTTACATCCTGTTTAAATTCTTTTCTCTTTCATTGCAGAAAAAATTCCTAATTAAAATTCATATTATCTACTTAGAGTTCATAAAAGTACATGATTTAGATATGCTAATACTAGACTATTTTTAAATTACAATGTATTTAAAATTATGCAATTAGTGTTTTTTAATGTGCACTGTTTACCCTAAAGATTTAACCAGCTCCAAAATATTTAAGGTCATTGAAGTACCACACAAATCCTCTCTGAGAAACTCTTGTGTGTCACCCCAACACCACCAACAATGAGCAATGTGTGGATAGTGTAAAGTAAACCAAATTCCCTGACCTTGTACATAGAAGATGAAATGCATAATATGCTGTTGGTGAAAATGTGCCCATGCTTTGCTTAGTCTGAATGGGTTCTTACACTGTTCTTCAGCCCCATAGCATCTAAGCACTTCCTAGTCCTGTTTTAAAGGACTTGAATGACACCTGGTATTCTTTCTTACATTCTCCTCCAAGGAGCCACAGCAAATGGCAGCTGGTGAAAGCAAAGATTTGAGATGTCAAACGTGACAAATTTGAGTTTTTATACATGTATAAGTGTAAACTTTACAGAGAAACTGTGCTAAGGATCACATGTGCAGTGGAAATAAATGGGCTCTGGTAGCCTGAAGCTTGTGAGTTGTAGTGGGCAGCAAGGCAGGGAAATGAAGATGCTGGAGGAAAAAAAAGAGAAGGGCTGACAGCAGACAGTCTGCTTAGATTTACAGGACAGTGAATGCTATCAGAGCTGTGCAATATGAACATATCTGGATATGTTTAATAAACCAAACAGACAGTCTTCCAAATGATGAAAAAAAGAGGATTCCTATTCACTCTGAAGGGAAATTTAAGCACATTTCATTATGTGTATGTTTGAGCATAGTACTACTGCTATATTCTTTTCTGTTTTCAATAAAATTGATGCAATTAGCAGCAGTGGATGTTTCTGGGCAGGAATCATTCATCCTAATATGGAAAGGGAGATATACAAAACGTGATGGTTCAGTGCTGTACAATAGCCTTCTTTCTCAGTTACATGCCAATGGTTCTGGAACACTGGCAGATTTTTCTAGATGCCGACTTTTCTTCAGGTTCTTGAGGATTTCAGCAGCAGCTGCAGCCACACCACACACCCAGCACACCCAGCACACCTGCACTCCTGCAGCAGCCACAGTCCAGCTTTGGGGTCTGTGAAAGAGCACTTGCATCTCATGCACGTGCATCTCCCTGAGGTGTCCTTACAGCTACTGGAGCCACAGGAGCAGAGATTCCTGCATTTCCTCAGGTAACACTGAATAGATATTTCTGATACTGTACTGACAGGAAGTTTTTAGAGAAATATGCAGATTAAAGCAGGTGGTTTTTACCTGCTTCTGATTATTTTTCCTCTGCTATAGACCTGCTGTATATTAGTGACACTTATTATGCCATTAATTACCCTTATTTTTTCACATTAGATACCAATCATTTGTCTTTGAAGTAAAGATGAATATTTGTATGAATGGCTAATTTGCCAATACTGGGAGCTGTGATCTGAACCAGAACATTCAAGACAAGATAAAAAGAATATGAAATACCCCCTGAAGATAGCTTTTATGGGGAATTTGGAAATAATTAAAATCCCTGTATAATCAATGAATTTAACATTTATGGTTAATATCCACAAATATAATTACTATGATGTTTGTTTCTCATAACAACTCTTGACCTACGGTACTGAAAAACAAAGATAAAATCAATTATCATTCTTGTTGTGAAATTTCATCAGAAAATTATATTTGTCATATATCATCAACATTATATAGTACAAAACATAGTCACAGTTTGGAGCAGCTACTGAAAAAGATTCAGGTAAGTGGAACTTTATGATTAGACAAATTCTATAGAAAGATTAACTAGAATCAAAAGTATTTATGCACTGCTGAGGCCACATGTGGGGTGCTGTGTCCAGTACTGGGCTCCTCAGGACAAAAGAGACATGGATCTCCTGGAGTAGGGCCAGTGGAGAGCTATGAAAGTGATTAAGGGACTAGAGCATCTCTCTTTTGAGGAAAAGCTGAGGGAGCTGGGCTTAGGTCTTGAGAAGAGATATCTGAGAGGGAACCTCATCAATGTCTATAAGTATCTGAAGTGAGGGTGTCAGAGGATGGATCCAGACTCTTCTTGTTGGTGCCCAGCTACAGGACAAGTGGCAATGGGCAGAAACTGATGCACAGGAAGTTCCACTCAAATATGAGGAAGAACTTCTTTATTTTGTGGGTGACCAGAACAGGTTGTCCAGAGGGGTGGTAGAGTCTCAATCACTGGAGAGATTCGAGAACTATCTGGATGCAGTTCTATGCAATGGGCTCTAGGATAACTCTGCATGAGCATGGAGGTTGGACCACCCACTGTGGTCCCTTTTACCTTACCCATTCCGTGATTATAAGATTAAATGCAAAATGCATTTGCAATGCTGTGGCAAAGCTAGACAGACTGCTAAGGAATTGCGTACTACCATTCACGATGATATATCAATCTGATATTATGAAATGGAATTTAATAATATCAGATAATAGTCTTTGTGCTATTATTTGCTGTTTGAAATGGAAGGAGAAATGATTGTTCTTTACTTATTCAACTTGTCATGTCAGATCTAAGGAGTTGGGACAATTTTTCTTACTTCACTTTTTTTCTTAACCAATATCAGTGAAAGCTGGGGAAAGGGTTTATGGCCCATCACACTCAAATTCGAATATGTCTATAGAGAAAAAAGTGAAAATGAGGTGTAGCTGTGGTTAAGCTTCTGCACTGGGCTGATTCCTCTACTCTACTGAAGAGGTCCCATGTGGATAATGAGTTAGTTTTAAAGAACCTTTTGTGAATCTAGGATTTAGTGTGACAATATGCAGAGTTATCAGACAGTTCCCTGCACCAGATTGGAAATTCAAATATTCTTGTTAAATGCCTAAAATCTATGTATGGAAACTAGATTTACCTGGGTTACCTGGGTAAGGATACACAGTTGTAGAGCAGGAGGATATTTAAGCCTGCAAACAGTAAATGAAAAACAGAGAAGAGTTTCTGAAAACTTTTCTCCTGCACTTCACAGAGGCTAAAGCACTAGTCCAAGAAGCACAGAAACTGAGTTTTAGCTCTTAGCTTCAAAGGACTTAAATGTAAAAACAAAACCAGTGCCATAAATGGCCCAAAATAGGGCCATAAGCAAAGATACAGGACTGTAAACTAAGCTGAAATATGAATGTTTGTCATCTGTCCTTCGAATCTGGGCCTTCCCTCTGAAGGGCAGGGAGGATCTGCAGAGGACAAAGTGGAAAGTTATCTGACTTCACAGCCAGTTGGAAGGAAGAGCAGAGAGTTTTAGCTATGGGAGCATAATGGGATTTGCTAATGTAATCTAGATGGAAGTTGCAGTGCTTGGGGACAAATGATCAAAGACAACCAAGACTGTGTATACTCAAAACTCAGTAGCAAATAAGGATATTTTAAACAACTAATTCAGGAACAAGATCAAAAGTACCAAAATACTGGAAAACAATTTCCTGAGTATGAAAGTATACTCATTCAATAAGGGCAAAATTTTTAATAGAGTGACAAAATTTGTCTTCCAAACAGATCTGCTTGAAGAATGAGATCTTCACTACAAATGCAATGTGTGAAGCTTGCAGAAGAATTATATAACTTTGCATAGCTTTGAATCAGTGATTGTAAGTAGAGAAAAATGTGCGGAATTTATATAGAAGAACTTTTTCCACAGATGTCATTTAGCCCTAGGCAGCCCAACAACTGTTTATGTTCTTCCCTGCTTTCATTTCACATAGTCATTTGGAGATCTTAGATATCTCTAATGTTTAGGCCAAAAGAAAACGCAAAATTATGAAAAAAATCTAAGTGTTTAATTAAACTCAACCTTCTATACAAAATAATGCAATTTTTCAGAAGAATTGTATATTTTATTTGTGCTTTTCTCCTTTTCAGTTCATAGGTATGGTTTTTAGTGTCTTTCAGTAGTTAAAGAGCCATCAATACACATTTGGCATTTTTGCACTTGTTGCAGGTTATGTGATGTTTCCCAGTGCCAGTAGAACCAAAGCAATAGGAAAGAATGCCAGCTGTTTCATGGTCATAACCAAATCACTTCTGGTTACACACTAATGGTGTAAATGAATAACCATCTGAGACTCAGCTGGACAAATGCTTGTGGGGTGTTGGTTAACAATAAATGTCACTTAGAGCAATTTACTGACTCACTTTCAAAGTAGATATTTGTTCAGGATAGAAACATTCAAATTTTAAATTTAAGTTGTTAACTAATAATAATAAATAATAAACACCATATCTATTTCTAGCACAATACTTTTCATCTTTAGGTCTCAAATTACTCTGCATGGGATGGTAATAATTATACCTGTTTTCCTCTTGTAACCTGGAAAACAGCAACAGGACAGTGGTAGAGCCAGGGCTTGATCTGGGGGAATTTCTGTCACATGAGTGAGGTTTAAGGTTGTCCCTGAGCTGTAAACCAATGCATATTGCAGATGGTTCCAGTCCAACTGCCTGTATGTATTTCTAATGCATAAACTGTGCTAGACCAAGCTTTAAACTAGCTCACTCAGATACCATCCAGTGGAGACTTTCTGGCAGGCAGGTAAGGACTGAGCTACACTACTGCCAGTACCTGAGCCATCTTCAGCACTGTGAACATGTTTTGCAGTCCCAGAAGCAAATGTGCTTGTTGTTTTGTACCCTTGCCTTCGCAGGGAGCACTGGAATTCACAAGGGGGACTGTCTTAAAACATACCAGTATTGATTTTAATTTCTCTTGATGCACTCCTGAGACCAGTGGCTTAGTGCCACCCACAGCAAGATTATTCCCTTGAGCAATAATTCGAATGTATTTCCCACTTAGTGCTAGCCAGTAACAGTTCAATGGGAGAAATCGTGTTATTTGTTAAGCATTCAAAGTAGATGACATTCATAACTAAAGAGTAGGAAAAAGAAGATCTGCCAGTCAAGTTGATTCTGGAGGGATACAAAGCTCTCCTAGTCAAAAGCTTCCAAAGTGTTGGGATACGTGCTGGGACTGCTGAACCCACAGGATCTGTGCACATTGGAGCACAGGAGAAGGAAATCTGAACACTGGAGAAGCAAACATTCTATGGTAGTTTCACCTTGATTTCTAAATAAAGTTTATTTCACTTGTGCTTTCTCTGGTGTCCCATTTGCAATGGGGAGATAAGGAGATCCGTGCTGGTTCACTGTGAAAAGGAGAGGATTTGCTGCCAAAAGAACACAGTAAAAGGATACCTTTTTATTTCTCAGCTCCAAATTTGCTGGTTTTTTTTCTGAAACAAGAGGAAATCTTTCATGGTTTTATATGGCGTGTGGGTATCATTAAAGATATGTTCCATACGTAGTGAAATAGGCCAACCACGGTCTTCTCATATATCTTATACTGTTATCTTCTTGACAGAATGGTAATCACAGGTGTCGTTTTTCCTACCTTTCTTTCCAAAGCTGTTGTTCACACATTTCTGTTTTACTTCACACTGGCATACGGCTTGGCAGCCACTCAACTGTGTTCTTGTGTGGTTTTGGCTACCCTACTCTGCCTCCCAAATGCCTTTTTAATTGACTTCATTTTATTATTGAAAATTAATTTGAATTATTTAAATTATAGGCACAACCTTTAGAACCATTTGCTCACATTTGCCAAAGCTCTTTCATGACCCAAAGTAGGGCATCATAATTATGTATACTTGGCATAGCTCCATTTTCTGTTTCTACAATTTACCTTTTCCTGTGATTCCAGTGTTTATGTAAATAATATAAAAGGATGCTATTATGCATAAATAAACTGCTATTTATATATGTATATATTTATGTATGTACATAATTAATTAAAATTTCTATTTTTTAAAAAAGTTAGCTGTGTATATTTGCCCCCAGTTGCAGATGAATTTGTCACTTTTTAAGGGACTGTATATAGTAATGATGGATTCAAGAAAAATGGATTCAGTTCCTAACTCTGTCATCAGGTCTCTGCACAATCTTTTAATTTTGCTCCCTGACTCAATTTTCCAGCTATAAGGGGAAGATCATATTATCTCCTTTGCTTGTCTATCTTGCTCATTTTCTTGGCTCTTAGAGGGTAATAATCAGTTGATGTCTACATGAAGTATATATCACAATGGGTTATGCGTTTGCTTGAACCTGGCAAATCTCTGTGCAGGCACTGAACCAAGGACCAAGCGAGTAGAATGGATAGAGTTTACAGGTATGTCCACTGGAAGTACATTTATTATATTTGGCTTTTTGAAATTCGAAAATACTGTTGATTTGCCTTCTGATTATTTCTTGCTGGAAGCTTTTCAAAGAAAGTTTCTGAATTACATAAGCATTGAATTATTTATAATTAAATGGAAACATCATTTTGAGACTGATGAAACATAGCTTATTTCTTTATCTTGAGTGGAAATTAATCATTAATTGACAGATCAATGTAATACATTTTTTATTCCCAATCTTCATTGATTCAGCCTGGCTAAATTATATGAGCATATAGAGCTGAATTAACAACCTTTTTCAAAGGGAAATGGGAAACCTACAGTCTTTGAACTTTAATATCTGCAGCTTTTGGAGTCTTTCTTGTAAATAAGGAATTAGGACCCAAAGGAACAAAAGTTCCTTTATTTATCCATGTGCAGAACATTTAAACCCTACAGTAATTCTTTAGAACCCATTTACAGTGGCTTCCTATTCTTGTCAGTGTCAAAAAACTACACAAATCTTGACCTTAAATCTCATCAGTTTCTCAGACCAGACCATTTGCTCTCTTTCCACCTGTTGGGTTTTGTATAATAGGGGCCTTCAGGCCCAAACTGACAAACATCCAACCAAACAGGTTGAAATTAGATTTTGGAGATTTTCTAAGTATGCATCATGTTAGAAGTACAAGGGTTGAAGGCTGAGGCTTTGGGTTTTGGAAGCTGTTTTTTATATGTCTCTGCTTGGACTCGAATTTTATTTCACAAGCTCCTGCTACTGCACTGGCTTTAGAGTTTCTGTCTTCCTACTTTCATGAGAAGGGTCTGATTTAACTCAGGCAACTACCCCTAGGAGATCAGTGGTTAAAGTACTCCGCCTCAGCATACTATTCCTGTCTGACAGAAATTAAGTCCTAGCAAATTCACTAGAAAACCAGCCCAGTTCTCTTTGGCAACAAATCTTCAGCAGAGCTTGAAAAGTGCATTCATTTTATATTTCTCACACTGTGCAAGGGAGACCAGTAATGAAGCCTTCTGGGCTACTCTTCTCTACTGAGCATCTAATGAAATCTTTCAACATTAATGATAATACAGAGGACTGCAGAGGTTACCTCCAAAGATGGATTTTCAACTGGCTCACTTTCCTGACTTTCACATTAGCAGGGAGTCTGATCCCCATCCGTGTCTGATTTGAAAGCCGAGGCTTTAAAGCAATCCCTTGGTCTAAGCTGTACTTTCTGTTCTACCACCAATAGAGAGAAACATCAAACCCTTGCATTAGGGTTGTCTTCATTTGCTGACCTCAGAGGTTTCTGTTGCTGTCTAAAAATATTTCCTAAGTTGGCACATTGAACTCCGTTCTCAATTCTAGTACAAAGTTTTTTAGAAGAACTTGCATCTGAGAATGCATCAGTGAGCATCAAATGATGCTATATTATCTGAACCCTGACTCACACCATCATCCTCATGTCACAGGTAGGGCTGGGATTAGAGAAAAGCCCCAGTAAAGTACATCCACACTGGAACTGCTGCCTCTAGAAAGCTCTACTAAGCAGGTGTTTATTATGATAACTGTCAGAATTGCAAACTTGTTACTTTATTGTTCTTTCTCTTCCCACAATAGTAAGGTAGAATCACTGTTTCTGGGATGTTCACCATCATTAAGTAAAGATCACTTTTCCTAATAAGCATCTTAAAACGTAGCTTTAAGCACATATGTATGTGTGTACAAGGCATTGTTAAACATTTCATTATACCCTTGCAATATGTTGAGTCTTTAATATCATCTGAAATATATTTTATTAATATCTATAAATTGTGACAATATCATGGGTTAGAAACCACCTGCTTTTTGAAGTAGGTTGGTCCCGGACCATCTGACCAACTTGCCATATAGCAGGATTAAAGGAATCTGAGACTGAAACAGAAATTAAGAGTAATTCCTCATGACTGATTCCCTTCGGTGGCACAACAGACATCAATGCAGCAACTTTCAAGTGCTAAAAATAAAGACAAAAATATGGGGCACAATTGAACCAGGCATATGATGAGCGATGGTGGGGTTGGGAGTCCTGATTTATTCTTTGGTGATATGTAGATAATATACTGGACCTTCTCCCATTTGCAGTATTTGTTGAAAAGTAGTTTTTCAGCTGGCAATTAATTCAAGGAGGACAATGACCTCATGAGAAGTTAATGATATTGCCATATTTTACATTCATTCTAACATGTCACACAAAATCACCAAACTCACAGATGTCAAAGAACATGTGGTGGTAGCACAGCAGCTCTTCTACACCTTGATTGTTAGAAATTGTTCCTCAAAAAACATAAAAAATGGAAGATTAGTGAAAACATCAAAGATCACAAGCATCTGAGGCCAATGTGGGTGTTTAACACATGCAACAAGGCACCCCAGACAGACATACTACTGAACTTCCCATTCAGAGTGGGAAGAGCTGATTTTCTGAGTCAGGAGTCTGAAAATATGAGGTCAGAGCAGAGAAAGGGGTGGAGAGGCAAGAAAGAGGATATGAAAATGACTAGTAAATGGAAGGTAATTTTGAAGAAGATTAAAGGCAAAAAAATATCATATAGGAACATTAATTTAATATCCAGAAAATGTAAAAAAGAAAAGTAATTTTTTTGATATTATGTCTTGAGATTTTATCTGTAAGATACAACATAGAGCTAATTTTATGCTGAACATGTGCAAATATCAACATCAGTTTAACTCCAGTAGTAGACCTGTCATGACTCTGGAAGAAAAAAGAAATTCTTTTAACTTTCAGATGGTTGGGTCCATCTGCTCTTTAGCTTTCCCTGTCAAAGAGTCATAAAGACTTCACATTTTCACCCATATAATATATTCACTCCTTCTATTGTGTTCACGATATTAATTATAGTATTATCTTTATATATTATTGTATTCTCTTATTTTTTATATATTATTATTTTATGTTATTATCTTTCTCTTTCTAAGTTTAGGATAAAAACTTTCCCCTCCCCCCAACCCCAAATCATAACTTATGTTTCACATAGATGAATATGTTGTATTTTATATGAAACCAAGAATGTGTCATTTCTGTTCTCTCACTGAACTCTGTTTTCTCACAGTTCTCATGCACTATGCACTGAGTGTAAGACTGAGGAGGAAAAGGCTGACAAATGGAAGAAGAATATGTGAGCATGATAAAATGTATTAAGCCTCTGGTAGACTGTATCAGAGATAGTTTAAAAGTTGAATTCCTATCAACCAGATAAAATTGGTATTTAAAAAAAAAGCCAGCAACACAACACTTTTTGACTTTGAAAAAATAACTTATTTTTAGACATCTGTAACATGCAATGGAAATTGTATAAAGTACTGACTTTGAAAATAAACTATTTCATTACTGTATGAATAGAGATGATCTTATTGTGAAAGTGTTTGTTTCAAGACAGGAAGTTATAATGTTAACCTTGGGTAGCTTTTTCAGAAGTTCAAAGCAACACTATAAGTCTGCTTTAATCCCACATTATCTATAAGTGAAGTTGATAAATATCAGCCCAAGAAAATTAATTTTGGTTAGGTATTTAACTTCTAAAGAGCTAGAACTAGAAGAATTGAGTCTTCTTTAAAGTGTTTTGGTGTTGTGAGGTGAAACAGGAATGTTGAAATACATCCGTTGAAATACATCCATTGAAAACATCAGAAAAGGTACTATAAGTCTAAAAAATCTTTTATTTTTGTTAAATGTGTTTCTCACTCTTAAATTCTTCTACTGATTTTTAACTATTGTTGGTCTCTTATAAAACTGATAACCCCTGTACACTTTCAGTTAGTATTATGTAGAAACACTTTTTTCTTCTTATATTTTGATTATGTAGTTAGATATTTAAGGAAATTTCTCTTCATCCATTCATTTGAGAATGAAATCTTGATCAATATTGACTTCAGAAAATTTTGCCTTTCATATCTGGACAATTTTTCTACAAAAAGGACAAGAAAACAAACAAAAAATAGTCAATCTGAACCTTCTGTAACATTTGTAATGAGTGAATTCAAAGGGAAGTCTAATAATTAGCAAACAGTGAAATCAAAGTAAATACAACTGTAGTCCCTGAAAATAACTTCCAGTTTTTTGCCACTTTAAAATTAAGTTCTTATTTTAGAAATGTCCCCTTCCATTTTTCTCTTTTTCTGGGGTTAAAGGCTTCACACATCAAGAGAAGTTAGTTTCAGTGGTATAAATGACCTTGAGCACATAGGAAGTTCTATGAAGTGGAGTATAACAAAGTATGAAAACAGAGAACAATTGTTCTGAGGGTTGTTTGTTTGTTTGTTTGTTTTGAAGTAACCACTTACAGCTAAGAGTGCTCTAGATTTTTGGGGCTATCACGGACCTCGAGAGGTCTTCTAGTCCAGTCTCCAGGGTGGAGGACAACTGAGGCTATTTTCACTGAATGTTTATCAAAATCCTACTTAAAAATTAACCATGATAGTATTCTATAACCCTACTCATTAATCTGTTCTACATCTTAATTATACTTATCATCATGATAAATTACAAGTGGAATTCAGACCTTCCTGTTGAAGAAAGGGAAAGAACATTTGTTTGTGTTTGCAATCTACTTGTATTTGAGGACTGAGATCTTATTGGATAAGATGGTTATTGGATAAGTAGAGAAAAAATATTTTATTCCATGCAGACTAATGAGTTGCCTGGGTCCATAACAAAATATAATGCAGACCTATTTATATAATATAATACAGTGCAGCTGCATTGACCTGAAATTTGCTTTGGAAGATGACAGGTGAAAGACTCACTGCTGAGAAACATCATGGAGGGGAAAAGTGTAATATTTTTATATCATTTTTTTGGCAGATAATTAATGCAAGCTCAACTTTACAGAACTATTAGAACTGAGTTGAAATGAAAATAAACAAAATATCCTGAATTTTTTTTTTACTGCAACTTCATCTGTACTGAAATATCCAGGAAAATTTTATTTCAAATCAATTTTGAAAAAATTCAATCAGCTCTAACCATCTGTTGTCTTACTGAAAATTCTCTGTGCAAATTGGTGTTATCAGTGTTTAAACATGATGATTCAAATCATTTAACTCTTTAAACCATTAACAATTCTGTATATTTTTTTACTTCTTCATAAATGGACAAAGCTGAGCACTCTGTATCTGAGCACAGTGTAGGCTGAACACTGTATCATCTTTACTTAGTTTTCTATGTACAGGGAGGCAAGTGGCATGAGAAGTTTGCCCCTGTAACGATGGGGATGGATTGTACCAGCTTGTAAGAGGTTGTCTTCCCAGCAAAATTGTTTACAAACTGCACTGCTTACCCCACATTCTCAGCACTCATGACAATTATAGCTGGTTTTCAAAAAATCACATTTAAAAATAATATCTGTGTTTGCTTGGTTTTGAGTTCAGATCATTCATTTGATCTGCCTGTACAAGGCTTTTTGATTAACACTGAGTGCTCTGCTACTAAAAGCTAATTTTGGAAATGAACACCTAGATATTGTCTGAGATCTCCTGATAAGGATCCAGGAGCTGGTGAGAACCCCAACATGTATAGTGGCATGCACAAGAGTCTTGTGAATGGTAACACTATGTGCAGTGTGTTTGCCAGGGTTTTCCAACCTAATTTATGGGTAGAATATTCTGGTTTAACACTTCTCAGTTTGTTCCCTGATAGACAGCCTACTTTTTCCTTCCATCCTAATTATAGCCCCATATATCACCCTGAGTAATTTCCCCAGTTAGCAACAACTTACTTTTTACATCTCTCTTCCTTTTAACTTCAGAGTCCATTCAGCTCTGTGCCTGGAGTGACTGAGATATCAAAGTCAGCCACAGGTTCCACATTTTGAATGGAAAATAAATTATCAATATCAAACCTGAAGGCAGCTTTGATTATCTTCACCACCACTGGTTCTTTCTGGATTTACCACTTTGTTCAACTGCACTGTACCCATTTTGTTCCCAGAGTATGTGAGGGAAAAGAATGGTTACAGCATCCAGACCTATTAAAGCATGAAAAATGTGTTGTATGTGTAATTTGTGCAGGTGTATAACACAGCCTTTACACAGAAAAACCATTCCCTGTCTTCCTAGGTGATGGAGCTCTGTTGTTCTGTTGGTCAGAAATGGGAACATGATAGAGCCAGGAGGAGAGAGTTCATGATTATTCTTCTTTGAGATCTTTTACCACTGTCCATTTAAGCATCTTGAATTTTTTTTTTTTTTAATCTGGCAATGACAGACTTTAGAGAGCATCTGGCAATATTTTATATCTCTTCAGAGGAAAGTTCTTCCTTGAGGCTTGGAGATTTTTCTTTATATTTTATAAAAATGTCTTTTATTCCTTATGTAAGAAATGCATTTTTGTGGAGAAAGGTTATGTAGACTATCCTGTGGCTATAAACTTTAGACTTCAGCTGAATCTCCTGAAATAAGAAGGTGTTTGGCTAAAGGGGAATTTATGTGCACGCATGTGTATGGGGAGCGTGCAAAGCTCACAGAATACAACTCAAACCCTTAAGCCTGCAGTCATTGCTATCCTAGGAAATAAAAATCTCAGGAAACTAGATATTAATTTCTGAAACTAGGCAAGATATCTATTTTTTCCTCCCTATAATTACTGGCCATGTCTTTATCATTACAGATCTTTTCATATCTACATGAGAACTCTTTTTATACCTTCTTGAGAAAGATCTGGCATTTCTCTCTCTCCTTGGCACTGCAACAACCCCAAATTCAAATCTACCTCTCCAATATAATTTGTGGAATTCCTGGAAATCTTCAAAAATTTTTTTACTTGCAACAGTTCCACTCCCAAAGGACTGTTCCTACCTGACATAGTGAGGCCAGACTGATTTCTTCATGCATAGCTCATGCATGATGGTAGCTGTTCAAGCAGTGAGTAGAGATTGAACATGACTGCAGGATGAGCACACTGCAAACATTCCAAAATTTCTTGGCAAAAAATCCAAGCGTGGCTTTGTGAATGCTCATTTCTTGTACTTCTCTTTACCAAAAATATGTTTTCTGCAGTACAACATATATTATGCAGAGTAGTACAGTGCAGACAAGTGAGCTGTTAGTTCTCCAGCTTTCTAGTGGATGAAAAAGAAACATAGAAAGTAATTTCTTTCTAATACAGAAAAAGGAGTTACAGAAAAACAGTAAAATCTTTAAAGATTCTTTCCCTGCTTTGCTATGGATCATCTTCCTAGAACCTATTAGCTACTCCCTATCATGATTCCTTGCTGTGTTTCTGGTGAAATAGCACCTTTAATGGAGTTTATTGGGAAAATCCACAGATGACATTAGAGGTAAATGTACCTTGGCCCTTCTAGTGCTGTTTAATTTCTGATATTTTAAAGTTTCTCTTTCATTTGTTATACAAGGGAAATGAAAGACATTTTTGTTACAGCTGCATTTGGCACAGAGATTGAGAATTAAGGAATGGGAAAGTTAAACCAGTCACACTCTTTTTATACTACTTCGCTGAAGCATCTGATTTATTCCTGTATCTTCTATGCCTGGTAAAATAATCCTTCTGAAGTACCTCGCTTTCTTATGTAGGCAGAGAAAGTCTCTTCTGGGGCAGCTAAACTTAGGCAAGAGAATCTCTATTACAAAAGAACAGGTTATCTTCATTGACTGGCAGGGTACACTGACTTCAAGGAGATCGTTAAGAAGATATCTGACCCTGGTATGGGCAGGTGGAATCTCATCTCCTGTATTTCTCTGGGGAAGTTTCAGAAGAATTCTCACTGGGAATGGATCTGCCATACTGAACTGTGGGTAAGCAGAACAAAACAGAAAGCAAACTATTTCCCAAAATGAGATGAAGAATTCTGCCTCAGGGCATTATACATGAAAATCATGCAAAAATGTGACTCTTATATGGAATTATAAAAATTCCTTTTGAATTATAGAAACCCCATAATTTTTGTTATGAGTACCTTCAATACCTATAAAATAAGAATAATTGTTGAACTTAGATATTTTGAAACTGAAGTATCCTTTTAGTGTATAACATTTTCAAAAGAGGCCTTGACACGGACAAAATGGTAAAGATACAATCATAGCTTCAAATCAAACACCATTTCACTGCAATTTCCTTCTATTTATTATGATTAATCTATATGTTCTTTCCAGGAACACAGAAACCACCCCACTTGGTGTTAACAAGGAGAGCTGTTGGTATTTTAAATGTCAATAGCATTTCAAAAGCTCCTTAAAATTACTGCAAGGAAAACTGAGCCTGGACTGCTAGTGTTGCTTTTGCAAAATCCATTCACCAAGGTTAAAAAAGTCTTTATAGAATGCTATAGTGGGAGCACTGAGATGTGATACTACTTTTGTGTATCCAGTTCTGCAGCTTGTTCCTACTGATGTGTTGCTTATGTTACCTGGTTTTGTAACAGTATTGGATTTTTATTAGTAGAGGTTATAGAAGCACAGTCTCAGTAGGCTGGTTGCTGCTGCTCACAGTTTTTTGCTGGAAGATCTCTCTGTGATCACACTGATTGTGGGGGGGCACACACATCTCTGCCAGTGGTTTGGTCTGAAATACTGGCTGCTGTCAGCTGCAATTGAAGAAACACCTCCTTGGGATGTTCTTTTGATATGCAATTTGCGAATGCGTAGAGAACAGGGTTGTAATTGCTTTTGCCCTTGTGATAGGAATCCTTCCATCAGTATCTTTAAGGTTCGTTTTGACTTCTTTTTAGCCAAGACTTTTCCTCAGGTGTCTTCTCAGTTCTTGTAAGGAGAAGTAGAAACTGAAATTCTGTTTTAAATGTGACTAAAAATTCAAAGAAGCAAAATGTTTGAAGACAAAAGAAAGCTTATTTTGCTCCCAAACAAAAACCTAAATATTTTGGAAACTATCTTAAGGGACTCCTGTGAATATTTATTGTATAACTCATTCTTCAAACGGCAACAGTATTACACGAAATTTTGAGCATTTATTTAATTTGCCAAGGTACATTTCTAGTAACTTTAATAACAACTGATGATTTGTTGCTAACATATTTTTGTAGCAGCATTTTTTACATGATCCCTTACAGATAGCAGATGTGTGGAGGTGGAAAATGTTTTGCTTCTAGCTATATGAAAAACAATCTTAACAGAATCAGCAGTCATGGCCTTCCTTTATCTCTACCTCTATGACCCTCAGTCTTCCTGAGGATCATGTTTAATCAGTTCTGGAAAGCCTCTGTACACATTTCAGAAAAAAAAAAAAGAAACAACTATTTAATTGTCAACTCAAACTGCTTAATTCAGATTTTTCTAGAGAAAATTACTTCCCGGTTGAAATTCAAGTGCATTAATCTAGAGACACTTCCTGAAGAACAACATTTCCTTGAGTAACCTGGTATGGAAGTAAAGCTCCAAAAATCAGTACAAGATGGTTTGCTTGGAATTTCAATTCCCTTTGTTAAATATAATTATTATTTTTTATAAATATATTAAATATAAATGTAATAGGTTATTTCCACACAGTTATTCCCAATGAGATTCCTACATCATTTCTGTGAGAAGCTTTTTATTTCATATACACTAACTAGATCCAAAATACCTTTGTAAAACTGCAGTGAGTAGATCTATTCTTATATTTGTAACTGCCTGCTTTTCTGTGTAAAATACTTTTCTGAAGGAACTTGAGAGGAGGAAAAAATAGCAGAAAGGGAGGGATGGCACGTAACAGTGTGGCAACCTAGTGATGGGGGCAGTTACTTGGAGACTGAATGGGAACTGCATTTCTTTAAGGAGGGATTGAGTACAAATCTCCCTTTATACCTGTCTTGGTTGTCTACTGTATCATTCAAATATTATATGTGAAGAATAAGTATCTTCTATGGGCTTGTTGAAAGAAAATAATCCACCTGCAACAACAGTCTTGGAAATCCTCATGTGCTGTGAACAGTGTTTATTCCATGTATCAGAGTACTTTCTTCAGATTGCTTCACTTTTTATCTCATTTGGGTTTAGTAGTCCTAGACATGAGCAGGACTGAAACCATGTTGAGGGAACAGGTCTGAAACAATGCTGAAGTGCTTTTCAAGTTAGACTGGGTTGTAACTGGTGAATTAAAGTCCGCTCTAAATTATTCAAGAACTGAGTATGTGTTTTCTGAATCATGACTGAGGAGAGAAGCAATCAAATTTTTCTTATTTTCTTTTTTAACTGCAGAACTTTTTTTTTCACACACCCAACCATTAAGTTAATGAAACATGCAATACTAAATCCCTACATTTAGACAATATTAAGTTGGAAGCTGAAGCTGCCTGTACAATCCAGAGAGGTCTCTGCATGGCAAATCAGCGTTCTTAAATTTAACAGAAGTTAGGTCTCTAATCTAGGTGCTCTAATTGCCGTGTGGAAGCACACACTTCTCTCTACTGACTGTAGAGGGAACCTGGGCACCAAAGGTAGGTGCTTGCAGAGGTGGTGTTAGTGTTCTTCACTGTCTGCAAGAATACTTACAGGAATGGCAATTAAAACATATGCTGTGTGTCCATCTCTTGGGCTACTCTAAAGCATGCAGCAATAAGAACTTTCCTGTACCTTTTGATCTCAGTTTACTTTGGAAGTAGAATATGCATTGCACACAAGCAGGTACACACATGGGCTCCTCACTTGCAACATTTAACATGAAACATTCATCTTTGAAGTTAATTATTAGGTTTATATTTTAATATTAGAAATGAGTACAGCTTCTCTATCTGCAAGTTTGTTTGGAAAGTTTAGCCCTTTTTATAAGTGGGAATAGAAAACACATTTTTCTTAATTTATATTTCCAGTACATGTTTACAGACCAAAAGTGTGCAAAAATTAAAATTTACAAAAAAGAAAAAAAGAAATTAATAACATTAAAAAAGATTGTCTTTATTTAGTGTTACAGCTACAAAAACTTTCCATAATATATAAATGTGTTTAATATGACTGTGGTGAAGAAGCAGAGAAACAGTAACTTTTTCCTTTACCACTGAATATGGAATTTATTTATTGGCTTCATAAGAATGTGGATTTGCCAAGATTTTTTCTACAGATTTTTTTTTCAATTTACACATATTCCTTCCTATCTTCCACTTTTGTTTATGTCTACAACATTTCATGGAAATGGGTGAATCCAAGTCTCATTCCCTTAGATTTACTTAAAATATTGCTTTTAGGACAGCTCTTTCCATGTTATTTTCTATGGCTCCAGCAGTATTTTCCAGGTCAAAGTTAGCTAGCTTTGCTCATTCTTTAAGCCAACCTGTGAGCCTGTGAAACATCAGCAGTGTTGCACTGAGCTGGAGCTAACAAACCCCATGCCTCAGCAGTATTGATTTTGTTCGAGGAGTTTTGCTCAGCCAGTCTTTGACGAGTCAGCAGGAGGGAATCGGGAAAAGAATAAGCCTGTAAACCTTAAGACATTTTTCTGAATCTTAAGCAGCAACACTCAAACTGACAGAGTGTCTTTGCCCCATGAGTAGCTGAGTGAGTTGTCATTGTTACGGATGCTAAAAAGCTGTCTAGACATGGTTTTGAGCAACTGGGTCTGGGTGGTCCTGCTTGAACAGGGAGGTTGGACAAGATGACTTTCAAAGGTCCCTTCCAAAATCAACTATTCTGTGATTCTGTGAATTTCATGCCAGTGTGCTTGTGGCACTTTTTCATAGCATGAAAGATCCATTTTCTTGATAGGTCGAGTGTAATAGTAACAAAAAAAGTGGCTTAATTATTAGCTAGGGAAATTAATTATGCATAATGCCTATATCTTGACCTTTGCTTTGAGCTACAGCAGCTTGTACCTGGAGCAAAAGGAAATCTATATTTAGCATCATGAATATCAGCCTCAGATAAAATGGAGAAATAACTCTTAATAATACTCAAAATAATTAAGACCATGCACTTGTTTTGCTTTGCTGTTACTTGTTCTTTCATAATTGCTAAAGAGCCATCTGAGAAACCTCCAGGTTCACAGCTATCTCTAAATAACTGATGGAACAAAAAATGATTTGAATAAGAACTGTCATACTCAATTAATTGGACATGGCTAATATATGTAATGCAACAGAAAAACACTTGCAGGCTCTGCTAGATATTTACCTAAAAGAGACTCATTACACAGAACTTCTTGGAAAGATGAGAGTTTGACCTCCCCCTTGTAAAGTCTTCCCAATCTGCTTGTTTCAAAACAGTTCTGAGTGGACCTGGATGTGATACCTTTGATGGGTAGAGCAAAAACTTTCCAACCACTAAGACCATGAAAGGATCTATTGAATTTTAGGCAACCACACAAAATAGTTTCACGAAGGCCAGATGAAACGTTTCATGGACAGGCAAGGATCTTTGGAATTTTAGACACCCACATAAAATGGTTTCATGAAAGCCAGATGAAACCTTCCAGTTTCACAGGGGGTTAGAAAGATTTGTGCTACTTTTCTGCAGATTCAAGAGAGCATCTGATGGAGAAGGAGCAAAGAAATGTGATAACTATTGAGGGAGGTGGAGGTTGAATGAGCAGAGACCTACAATGGGTTATACAGATGCATTGTTGTCTTTCTGTCACATGCTTGCAGAAGTTCAGGTAAGATTCAGCTCCAGACTCAGCTAAATACAGAGGTCAAGATGTAGGTATTCACAGGTAAACTGCTCATTCACCCACAGTACCAGTGAACTGAATCTTTGCTGGATCTCTGGACTGTACCAGTGTGCTCACAGATACTTTACATTCAGCTCCAAACTTCGAACTGAAATCTTTCCCTTTGTCTCTGAGAAACAGATGTCCCCAGTGCTGGGAGAGGACAGCTGTATTTTGGTGGTTGCCAGGGACTCTCCTTGTGCATCAAGCATCTGCTGGTCCTTTCTCCAGTAGCTATATATGGAACCAGACATGGGGTGCAAGGTGTTGTGAGCAAGAGTCAATAGCAGCATCCTTTGAAGAGCTCACTGTCATGGCTTCTCTGTTTATGACAACCCACCTCTTTTACCCTTGTTCACTGTGCTTCAGCTGATGGTATCTGCCAGCTCTGCTTCAGGGGAGGCTTCTCTCTGACCCATGGCATCCACTTGGTTGACTTTGCATGGGAACAGGATGGAAAGGAGAGCATCCAGCAGCAGCCACTGGTTTCATAGTGGTTCAGGGGTTCTTAGAAAGGTGATCCTCACTGGGGAGCTCAGCTGCAGTGAGGTGCCATCCTGCCTGTGAGGGTGGAGAGCCTCGGGGTCCTCAAGACCAGCCTGTGGCAGCTTGAAGCCTGTTGTCAGCCCAAAGCTTGTGTGTGACCCTCAGCACTGAAAAGGCTACCCCTGCTGTGGCTTGTTTGTAGAATGTCCTTAGAGGTGATGACTGCTATACAAACAGCAAGCAGTAAAATATCATTAGAATGTAATTAGTTATTATTACCTCAGATGGCTAAGATTTGGATTTTAAGATTGAATTCTTAATCCATCCTGCCACAGTTTATTATAGAATAGGAAAATACAGGGAAGGAGAAAGTGGAAGAAAACAACAGTGCCACTGTCCACCTAATCTTTCCAAAAACAAGCAGGAATTGAGGCAGCACCGAGCCAGATGCCCCAGCAGTGGCCAAGACCATGCAAAAGTGACATTGGGGTTAAATTGTGTGAGCAAGAGTATAAGTTAATTCAGCACTTTCTATCCAATTCTTGAGAGGCTTCACCACTACACTCGGAACTCATTTTGTAAAATAGTTTTATTTACTTTATTTTCCAAAACAGAGTTAAAGCAACTTTATTTATTACAGCAAGGAAGAAACCTAATATGACTTTGATTTATTTGTTCATCTGCTTCCTTTGGGCTGCTAATTGTGGCTGTACCAAGGAAGGGAGGTCCATGAGGCTTGTTGCTCCTTGTTTTAGGCCAGGACTGGAAGAAGGTATTTGTCCCATTGAAATATTTGTTCCTTGGTAGGTTTCTTTATGTTGGCATCTTGAACCTCACTGCTTGATGCCTCATACTGGGACAGCTTTTAAGCAGGTTGCTATTAAAAGGATGGAGGAATATTCATTTGGCAGGTTTTTTTTGGAACGAGCACTATGTTATGGCCCATTGATTCTCACTCTCTGCTCATATACATCAAAATGCAAAGTGCACTTGTGAGATGTAGTTCTCCTCCCATTGTTACTGAATCTTAAGGTAAAAATTTTATTGGTTTTGGTGGAAAAGATTTGGGACAATTAAAATTTTAACTCTTCATACTATGATCACACAGAGAACAAAGTCACATTACAGGTTTATAGTCTGAATGTGAAGGTGAGTTCACCTGATCCTGAGCTAAGTATTTTTCTGTATATTATAAAATCTTTGAATGTGGTGAGCAGCATGTGTTTCAATATGTAGTTAATTGGGTAGAAAAAAATTCAGATAGTAAACAATCATAACTTGTTGCAGTTTTCACTCCATGTGCCTAGGGGATGCCCAGACTGATGCACAACTCTGTACGGGCAGAGGCTGAAAATTCATCACGACAAAGACCTCGTATCTACCAGTGTATGGGGCAGTTCCTGCAAAGAGAGCTGAATAGTGAACTTGTGCCATCTTTAGGGAAAGCTAAGGACAATTTGTGTGAGAGCTGTTTAAGAAAATGCTTAGTTTTTTTCCTTAGCTCCAGTTTCTCATTAAGGTTTTTGCAGGGAGGGAATCTCCCTTTCCTGTCCCCACAGATTAAATATTTAGTTTCCGAAGTGTTGCTGTGATGCTTCAGAGAGGTTGTAGCTGTCACTGTTGACCTCTTCAGGAGTTAATTCAAGGTGAAGTGACTTGTGCCCTGACCAGCCATGATGCTATGCAGAAAGAGCATGAGGTGGCAGCTTCATGATTCCTGGCTGAACTAAATTGCACTGAGGTACCATAACAATTCAGAGATAACTTAATTCAATTTTCATCTCATTTTTTATTTGCAAGATAAAAAAAATACTGTTTTTTTTTCTTTTTCTTTTCTATAAAATATTGTTTGGAAAAGACCTGTAATTTGACGGAAAATTTTCAACAGTCTGTGCACAAACTCTCATGGCATCAGGCCTGAATTATTTCCAGTGCTACATTTGTAATGCCTTCTGAGTTACCAGATTTATTAAATTGCTGTATTTTTAGGTGTGTAATAGCAGGTTACCAGTGATTCAACATCTGTGTGAATTATGTAAGTAAGGATAAAACATGTTAACCCCAAAACTTCATCTCATAGTCCACCTGTTTCTGATCTTTCACAAACTACATACTTTTCCTCAAAAATCCTTGTTCTTTGGGAGCATTATGTACACAGTTTGACCTGAGTATCTCTAACTAATCCTCCCTTGTCCCAGGTGCTGACTTTATGCTGACTGGATTATATGAACCAAGAGAAGACTAATTCTTAGTATTTCTAAAACAATTTAAAGACCCCCCTACAATTCTTAGTATTTTTAAAACAATATACTTTAGATAGTGCAGACTGCACAGAATGACATAACAATTGTGGTAGTTTGGCCTAGGCCTTCCTTGGTGACCAGTTTGTAACCAAGGAAGGGCCCAGATTTACCCAGTATTCCCTATGATTTTTAAGTAAGCCAGACTATAAGAAGAAAGGAGGAGAGGCCTTCGCTCTCTTTCCTTCCGGCGGCTTGGAGGTGCAGGTTCCCTGCTGTTGGGTCTGCCGTGTTGGGGAGCGAGGCCTGGTTAGGCCTTGTCGACCTTGGGAGACAGAGGTTGCCGGCGATCGTTCCGGAGCAACTCTCGGTTGTCCCAAGGACAGTAGTGAGATATTGCTTTGCTAACTCTTTTAGTTGTTAGATATTGGGCTACTAATCGGGATATATATATATATATATTTTATTTTGGTTTTGTTCCTTTTCCCTTCCCCCTTCCTGTTCGCTTGTGAAATTGTATATATATTTCAATTGTATATAACTGTAACATAAGTGTAAATATATTTATATATATTGCTTTAGCTGTCTCTCTCTCGTTTCGGTTTTCTTGGTTGTTTTTTTTCTCCCTCTTCTCCCTGAGGTTTGGGGGTGGGGGGAGACTTCTTGTGGTAAGGTTTGGAGTCTTGGCAGGGAGCCACCTTCAAACCATATCACAATATTGGTGTCTATCAATGGAAGAAAACTGATGGTCTAATAAAAAATTAAAAATAGAATCAATACAACATAGCATTTATTTATTGTTACTTTTATTGTCTTTTGTGTGAAAAGGTATTGCTAATCATATTATGGAATTAAAATA
Organism: Manacus candei; assembly: GCF_025592945.1. Classification (NCBI taxonomy): domain Eukaryota; kingdom Metazoa; phylum Chordata; class Aves; order Passeriformes; family Pipridae; genus Manacus; species Manacus candei. Next base: position 1,129,168 of record NW_026138059.1, read on the forward strand.
GGAAAGGAAGAACACATTGTAAGGGAGGGAAATGAAGATATAGGGAAGAGCAAAGCATGTTTTTTTGAGAACTAAAAAATCAATGAACCTGTGAGATAAAGGAAGGTACCTCCAAATTTCAGGAGCTACACTGACCTATTTGAGTGATGAATTGCAGCACAGCGAACATATGACACAGGGCATGTAACAATATGCCAGTTCAAGAAAGGTTGCAGAAATGTCACTTGTCAACAACTGACACTACACACCTTCATTACTGGAGTCATCCAGTATCATGACCTTTTTGCATTCAGTATTAACCACTGTGATGAAAATGCACACTTAACATGTGTTCCGGTTAATATTCACTTCTGAAAACATTATTTTAACACAACAAATACAGCAACAAAATTACAAAACAAATGATCATGAAGTGATTGAGCAGACTGAAGGAGTGTGACATGTAACTGAAAACTGTGATTTTGTTTGTGTGTTGTTCAAAATCTAAAAAAAACTATCAGTTCAGGGAAGCTTAGGGGTCTAACTCCACTGGAAACACTTTATGTTTTTAAATAGCATTCTGATAATCTTATCACTGCATGGCATTTCAAGTTGGCAGTATTCCACCTGAGTGATGCTGGAGCTCGTTCAGGTGTGACATAACCTGAGGAAGGGGGGCAGGTAACCACCAAACTTAACCAGGTTGTCTCAGGGCAGGTAACAGGTGTGGTACACGCAGCTTCAGGAACCCATTTCTCAGATATCCTCTGTGACCAGCACAATTACAGAGTTATTGTGAGAAGGGGTTTAAGCCTTCCCAGGAAAAGTCTCAAGAGTCTCACTGAAAGGTTGAGCCAACTTTTCCAGTTAATTTTGCCATGTATCTGAAGCAAAGAGTCAATAATGACTAATTTGTAGAAAAAACCTGACAAAACTAAACAAATTAACAATTTTTATTTACTATGTAACGCTCATGGGACATGTTGGGGTTTTTTTTGTAAACAGACAAGCCCCTCTGCTTGCAAGTAAAGGGCAGAACAGTTTTATGCTTCCTTTACCCTTCTTCCTTTTGATTTTTGTCTTTTCAAATCTTCTAGCAGAGGTAGTCTGTGAGAAAGGTCTGGGCAAGAAACATAAAGGTCTTGGCATCCTCCTGCCAGCACTCCATCAGGCAGCAGTAGTTTGAACAGTTGTGTCAGGAGATATCAGGGGAGCATCCCCTTGGATGGGGGGACACAGAGAGAACTTATGGGCAGTAATGAGTCATGAAAAGCAGATGGTCAACCCAGAAAGTACCTGTTTACAGATGATGGTCTTACACCAGCCAGGAATTTTATTTTATCACTTTAAATGGAATACCCACCTGGGGAATGGGAGTAAATGTTTACACTCTATCCTGCTCCACTGGTGGATAAAATTATCAAATAACCACCTCTGAAGCAAATTGCCTTCACAGCTCAGTACTCTCTTCTGTCTTGTTTGCAGATTCCTCCATGCTTCTGTAGCTAATGTTGAAAAATTCACCCTCATCATGCCAGGTGTGGGAGACACTCACAACTATTACATAGAAAGATGCACAAAATTTGATTAATGATTTCTTGACCAATGTAAGACATGCAGAATAAATATCTGAAAAGGCCAGAAGCTTTTCTCTTTGCCCATAGCAGCTTTTAAGCTGTCACTAATTTCTTCTCCCAGATAGCTGTTATGATACTCTTTAGAACCCTGTCTGCGGTGGAGCTCCTGAAAAGTGATAGACTGGAGTGTGTTGATGTCTCTAGGGACCACGGTGTTATTACTTACAGAGCTGCATAAGCTGGCAAGTAAAGGAGAGCTTTGCACTGCAGGTATCTCTGCAGAACAGTTTAAGTACAGCTATGAGCATAAATCACACAGCCTCAAAAATACTCCTGGGAAGCATAACTCAGACAATAGGTGACATTATATGTAAGAGTAGTTTTCTGTGAGTTCCTTTTTGCTTTCAAGGGGTAATGTTATACTTGTGATAGCAGAAAAATTGCTAAACAATTCCCATCAAACATGTACTAAATTATACTTTTCCGGCCTATCCTTGCTGTCTGCTTTAGGGTTCTGTTCCTGGCAAGCTGTAAGAGGAATCAGAACAAAGATCCAAGTAATATGATTGAATGTGTAAGCAGCATAGTTCCTTCCCTCTGCAGACAAAGTAATAGACCTCACAGGGACTAGTAGATCTCATTCTGATGTGCTAAGGCTTTCTCAGGAAAGAAAAGCAAAATCCACAAAAGATTTTAGCTTCCTTTTTTCCCCTCTCTGAATATCAGAAAAACAGGCTTACTTTCATATGGAAGTTATGCCTTGGAATAAAGAAAAATACAAAAAAAAAAAATAAAATCCACATTCTCATCTTTCCATTTTCATTTTGCTAGAAAAAGCAGTTCTTAGTCCATACTTGCTGTTCACCTCTATCCTTTCCATCTCCACCTATCTCTGCTTAAGATTTACTTCTTAATTTAAAATAGAAATCTTATCCAGAATGTGATAGCGAGAAAGTTATCTGTTGTGTTAAGACTTCTGCTTTTTCAGATTCATTGACAATCAAGTTCAGGAAGCTTTTATGGCCAGCTAACCCTGTATGCCTTATTTGCAGTGTGTTAATTTGTCACTTGGTCAGAACACACAGTTATCAGGTCCAGGCTTGTGAAAAAGAATGAGCTGAAAGACCAAAGTGTGAGAAGGTGTTATTCTTCCAGAGCTCATCTCCTAATCTGATCTGTGGATTAGCAAGTTTTTGCGGGTATGCAATTGAAATCTTTGCTAGTGAGGATAAAAAGAAAGAAGGTCAGATATTGTAAGTATTTAAAGCATCAATCTCCCCTTGAATTCAGTAGACATTGACACATTAAACCTTTGGATGTCTGGATCAGGGACTGCTGCAGGGCTTCCCCATTCATTGTTTGCAAATAAATGTGTATTTCTGTAGATACAAAACTTGGGTCCTGCAGTCAGGGCTGGTTTGGAAGTGAAAATGAGCAGCTTTGTTTGATGAAGGGAATAGCCTGGTCCTTTAGTCCTGGTTTTTAATTTGAGAAGAATTTCAACTTCTCTGACTCTTTCAGGTTTCCACATTACATTTTCAAATGTTGACTAATTTCAAAGCAAAGTCAATAAGATATGAAAACAGTACCAAAGTTTAATCTTTCTTCAGACGTGTGGTTTGATAATCCAGAATTACTGGCTCCCACAGTGGTTGGATAACCCCATAGGGAGTAGGTACAGCACCTCATCAAATTTAGTACCACTAGAAACTTAATACAAAGAGGAAAATATCAAGTTATATGATATTTAATTTTATTATCAATAAGATGGAGAATATGCAGTGTGATAGCAGAAGAACAAAATATAAATGATTTATCTCAAAGGAGTTGTTCTATAAGAACAGATACGTTGTTATGACAGTGTATAATGTGAAAGAATGTGTGGACTTTGCAAAGTACCCTGTATTGACAGAATATATTACTTCTAATAAGTATGAAGAGGAGCATTTTGTATATAGATCAAGTAGCAACTGCAACTAAGGGTTTTCAGTAGAAACATTTGAAATAGCTGCACATATTTGAGCTACTGTTGGATACTAATGTTACAGCCTAGATGCCTTCAAACGTGCAAGACAATAAAGAGGTACTGAAAGCCCAGGGCTACAGACAGATGAAGGTTTTCTAAGAGGTCATTCCCCTTTAAATATGATGCTACAGACTCTGACAGTCCTTGGAAGAAATGTAGCTGATGGAAGAAAAGGACAGAATGAGACAGCTACAGCCTGCTAAGTGACAGGAAACACACAGAGCAGACACATATATTGAGTACTCTTTCCCAAGAATCTCTGAGAAGAGAGCAGGACTCTGTTTCCTAGGCTTTGTGCTTTCCTTTTTGTAGAGATATTTGGCTTATCTAATCCATGATATTTAAACTGCATTGTTAATGTCATATTTGAAAATACCTACATTCAAACTAAGTTTTAAGGGCTTGAATCCTAACTCTCCTGAGCAGTTAAGTGATTTGGTAGTCATAGTTGAGAAAAATCCTAAGCCTACTAAAAATCAGTGTCTGTCTTGTAATTTGACCATTCATAAATTTGTCTGGGCAAAGTCCAGTTTTCAGGTAAAATTTGGCCCAGTCTGGGTGAAGGTGGGGATTTATCCATTGATGCAGCAAAGAGGAATGATCAGAGGAAGAAAAGTAATTTTGGATGAACACTGGAGTTTGGATACATGATCCCCTACTGGCTTTTCACAGCACTGCACTTATTTCTTGCTGATCATTACAGAAGAGCAGAGTACCTGCCAATCCACAGGAGAGTCTCTGCTTGCCAGGACTGGCACCAGGTCGCTTTCCCTTGCTTCAAGCTCATGCCATTCTTCTACCTGCTCCCTGTCTGACTCCTTTCTTCTGGGGTAAGGCTGGAGGACTGGGACACCTCAATTTAGAAAGTGCTGCTAATGCTTGTGGACTCATCTGGATATTACTGACAGGGATTCTGACATTCCCAAGAGCTATTGCCAGAGTGAGTTAAGGGAACCTAACGTCCTTCCTCTAAGCAAGAACCTGCCCAACAATTGCACTACAGATATTAAGTCAAATTGAAGCTTTTTTAATGGAGAGAAGAGACCAGAAGGGGCTGTGGAGATTATACTTGCTGATTATATTTTGATCAGAAAGAAGAGTGGCTCAAGAAGAACCTTATGAAAGGAAAGAAGGAAGTTCACAAGACAGTTTTTCCCTTATTCTCAGAGAGCTCCATGTTGGTACTGGGGGAAACCACCACTCTCTCTGATTTGTTTCTTACAGTTACCACATATGTGAAAAAAGATGAAGACAGACATCTTGAGGTGAGAAGAGCACAGTTCCTATATAATTAGTGTTTGTGAAAATATTGCTCTGGTGTCCCTGATAAAAGGAGTCTTCTGTCCCAGCCATACATCAGCATCTAAAACCTTATAGAGCTAACATCTCATTTCTTTGCTACTACAGTTTGAAACCAAAAAATATTATTGTTGATGCAACTCAAAGATTATCTGATGACTATTGGAGTCTGTCTATACCTTTTAGTAGGATAAGATGCACGTTTTTTTATTGATGCTCATTCTGAATGCTGGCGAATCATCTGGCAGAGGGCAAAATTATCCAGTGACCTAATGTCCTGTCACTGATACACAAACAATTATATGAGCACTGATCCACATAACATCCGTTATGTGAATTTGAATGCCCATCTGTTCACTCCAGATTAATTGTGACACTGATAGCTCCACATTATGAAACTGTTATTTTTTTAAAGCCTTCCGTGAAAAGCAAAACCCCTTTTCCATTCCCCGCAATTCCAAACAAAACAAAAGTGCAAGCACAAACAAAACCAAAAAATGACCACTTTTCCAAAAAGTGCAGGTTCGTAAGTTCAAATATTCCCTTCACTGCCAGATAAAGCACACCAGGACCCAAGGGAATAGGTCATAGTATAAAACGTGCTTAGAAGTTAGAAAGAAGATATTATTCTTCACCCAACCTTTTGATCCTAAATAAGGTTTAAAGCAATACTGAAAGGTTCAATTCGTCTCGTTTAACATTAGATAACAGTGTGGATGCCTGTATCTGAGCTAATCACCCTTTGAGGGAACAATTCCCTTGACCTATTTTGTATGTCGACTTTAAGACAAGACAGATTTGAACCAGAAGTGCTTCTCTCTGCTTTTCCAGCTCCCTAGGGGACCTTAGTATTTGAGATCTGATATGGATACTACAATGTACATGTCTGCATTTGGTGAGGTCAATTGCACCCTCAACTAATTTGCAGGTAAGTTGATTAATTTTGTGTGTCACAATATTTTTAACTGCATTTTCTTTTTGTTGACACCTAATTATTCTCAGATATTTTGATTTTTTTTATTTTAACAATTTCTCATTAATCTGTGAAATTACAATTTTTGCTAGCTCTGTCCTTCTATTGAGCCAGAGCAAATAACCCAAAAATTATCATTACTTAGGATTTGTATCATTATAAGTGATCCCACTTGCAACATATGTCTTAACACCATTTTTAGTGGACTCCACTAGAAATTGTCTCCCAGATCTCACAAATGTACTCTTAAATACATGTTTAATTTTCTGATATTTTGCAAGGTAGCTATTAATTTTGAAATGTGCACTTTTAAAATAGTGCCTAGTCATTCCATACTCCTTTATTGTCAATGGAGAGAAACAGGTAGTTCTGTAGAACAATCCGTCTCATCCTAACTCAGACATGAAGAACAGATGATATGAATCATTCACTTGATGCATTTATTCCTGCACTGATCATGGTGGGGTCCCACTTCTAATGAGTTGGTTTGACAAAGGTAAGTACTAAATTCCTTGTGTGATAACTGAGAGAAATAGTTGTATTTGTCAGTTGTTTCAAGACCTACACAGCATAGAACTTCTCTTAGTGTAGCTATACCTCTAGTTTAAGTGTGCAGAAACTCCAAGAATACATATTGTTTACAGAAGACTGACTAGGCAGCAGCAGTCGTGGAGGTCTTCTGAGACAGAAGAGAAATTTTACTGCCTGGTCTTAAACTGGAGTCTAGTTTTATGTGCTATACAACCTGTTTATATATATGCCAAATACGCAGTAAGCATCTTGCAATAATTCGATATAAGAACTCCATTCATGATTTTATTAAGGTGCCAGGCACTATGGGTGCAATTAATCTCACCTGTCTTGTATAATAAACATGTACAGTGTCAAAAGGTGAGCCATGATCTAGGTTGTCTCTATAGCTAACCAAGAGAGGAAGGCACTTTCTCTGCCCACCTAAACTTTTCTGCAATTTTTGTGGCCTTTTTAAATACCTACCTTAGCATGAGAGAAGCAATTCTTTAGAGGCCCATTTACCTCCTGTGCAGCTCAGACACAGAGGTTTACCTTAGCAACATCTGCCTCAGATCCAGTGAATCCCACTCAGTTCATCCCTGGAAAAAGATATCTCAGATTGCAAAACGGGTACAATTTTACTTTTGTTCAAAAACTCTGAACTTCGTTAAAGGACTAGTGAAGTATGCTGGGTAAAGCACAACAGAGCTACATTGACTCCAGAACTGAGAAAAGAAGTTACCCCAAAAAATCCTAGGTCACAGTACATCGCTCCCTGCACGCTTACGCAGATTTTCGTGCTGTAGTCTGATTGATCACTCTATTCACAAAACAATTCCATTTGCTGAAATCTGATATCATTTTGAAAATAGCTGAAAATCTTAGCACATAGCTTTTCTTTAGCCTAAAATACTGGAACAGATCTCAGTTTGACTTTCATAGTTTGTGCAAACCATATGGTCTCGTGACGTTGCCTGTCATGTTGCCTCTGTTTTTCCTTTAGACATCTATATTCTTTGACAAGGGGAAATAACAGCAAATCTATATCCAAAATTAGATTATTTCACAGATAAGAACCTGCATACTAACTTTCTTTTGGCATGATCAGGCATTAGAAAGACAGGTTATGGCCCCATTTTTTCAGAAAACTTGAGTATTGGAAAGCTTAATATTGTTGCAACATTAAATGATAAATGTGGTCTTCTAAGTGTACCTGTATCATCTTGGGGCTCTGTGATGTGATGTATCTACACATTTGGTTGGGTTGTGACATCTTTTTTACTGAATATTGTTCCAACATTTCTACTAGAGAAATAACCAGTATTTATACATAATAAGTATATTTGATTCTGTGAGTGTACTTCTTAACAGCACTGACATTAGCTACCACCTATTTCAAATTGTATGCAATAAAGCGAATCAGTTATTGATACAAGAGATTAAACTGGGAAAATTAAAGTAAGTATGGTATTTTTGCATGATACTTTCTTAAAAAAACCCACCCCAAACAAAGAAGATGATGAAGATAAATTTTTCCCCTTTATGACTCCATTCAATATAAAGCAACCTATTCCCTACTGACAGTTTAACATGAACATCATGTTCTTTCTTAATGAATTTCTGTCATAATTTATTATTGTAGAAAGTCATAGTGCTTAATTTCTTACAGAAATGAAGTTTTGCATTTAATTCCTTTTCTCTGTCTTTGAAATATTATTCAATTTACATATAGATAGAGCTCAACACTTCAGCAGGAAATCTGATTGTGGGAACACAAAACAGCAATTTTAAGAGATTAGGTAGGAAATACATAAGGCAAGTACCTTATGTTGTCATGTGTCAAGCTAATGTGTAAGAATTGGTTTTTTAACAAATTAAAAGAAATACTAAAACATACCAACACAACATTATTTAAAATCACCCCTTATTGGTACCCCTCTGGAAAAGCAAAGAAACACCACTGTCACAGCAAAGTGTAGTTTAATTCATAATATGATCTATTCTTAAAATTTTTATTTTGAAACATAAACAAAATTACTGACTAGAAGACTTTTATTCAAAGCAAAGTTGATGAAAATTTTCACTTCAGTAAATTTTACAAACTGCATATGTAGGCTGAAAATCAATTTGCTAATAAAATCCAGCTGAATTGGGGCTCAAGCAACATCTTTGCAGATATATAAATAACTAATGTACTGCAACTGTTAAATCAAAAATCTCTTTAAGTGAAAAGCAGTATAAAAAAATGTAATAAATGTTACTATAATTAAATCCTGACATTTCCAATAAAAATGAGGAATTTTTATTGTGATAATTATCTGAGCCAACCTGAAAAATCATGCCATTTAAATTTTCTGGAATGGCCTGCAGTCATCTTGTGTCTTGAGCTGATTATTTTTATTATACTGTGCAGTATGTTGGCAAATGCAAGGCTGAAATCATCATATAGAGGGGTAAAAAGGTCAAAACAAGAAAGCTGCCTTTCACAATAGACTTTCTGAATGGCTTTGGCAATGATTCTGTCAATTACTCACAGGATATCAGATCAGTTAGGCAGCAATGTAAGCTTTACGTTCACTGAGTTTAGATAAAACAACTTTCATTAAAAAAAACCCTCCAAAAGTAAGTATTGTATTTTGGTTTCAATTAAGCATGTAACTAAAGAAATATTGATTAAAAAAATTAAAAACATATTTTATCTAATTTAGATCCACTTCACCCAGTGATAATTGGAACCAGGTTAGTTTTATTATTTCTTACTTTAGAAAAACTTTCAACAATTATTTTCTAATCAATACTTACTGTAATGCCTCCCTTTCAAAAGTAACAATTTTTCATCTTTGTGGTGGCCTGAATAGCTTGGAAAAATCTGACAAATTCAATTATTACTTCTGAATGATTCACTAATATTAGTTCCTTCTATGTGTAGGAGTTTATGAATAACCAAGTTGATGGAGAGCTAAAATACAATATAGAATAAAATCATACAATAGAAGCCTTATGCACCAATCAAATGAATGGGAATAAAGATAATAAAATACAGATATTTAAAAATATCCCTACCTACTCAGGAAACATTAATCCAAGGAAGTATTTCAAAAGCTGTACTTGTGATAGAAAGGACACAGCTACCTAAACAATATTTTTCAGTTTTCCTCCAGGTTCTGTGGATGCTTGTATGTGGCCTTCAGCTGACTCTAAAGAGGCACAGAGCTACCACAGACCGTAGCCTCTCTGCAAGCCCTGTGGTAGTTGTGCCAAGGGATCTTACCTGTGGTCAACTGGAGCAAGGCCCTTTTATCCAGCAGGTTGGGCCAAGCAGATGCTTAACACCGTTAAATGCATTGTTTAGATCTCTGCAAACTGTAGTGGGAGCTGGGATTGTTACTGCCCTGACAGGTAACATAAATGTAGATGGCTTACAGTGGAGCTGAATTCTGCTCCGTGTCTTCTGTGCTGTGCTGTATTGTAGTGCAGGAGGCAGGACTGTTGGCATACGGATTACCACAACCAAGGATGCACCTCTGGCTACGAAAGAAGCTATGGGAGACCTGTGGTCCTCAAGATCCATAGGTGGAGATCTTGCAGGTAAAATTGGGTGTCACTTGAGGGATGGCACTAGAGGACCACGCTCAGGAATCTGAATTTTTCTTGCAGACTACACAGTCTTCAACTCAAAGACAATCTATTTCTGTGTACTCCATGCTTGGTTCATGCAATGGTGCAATGGTACAATTGTACCCGTGTGTTGAGTATCTCACTGCTTCCTTTAGACACTATTGTCATTCAAATATATATTAAATATCCATTTCTATATTTAAAAATGTGCAGATTTTCTATGTCTCATGAATCTCAGTAAAGAATACGCAAGTATTTTAAAATGTTGTTGTTTTTAAATGCATAATTATTGCCAGGAAACACAAAACTATATTTATGTAAGACTGTGTCCTAGGCCCTTCTAGAAAACTCTTCACCCATCAAAACTCTTTGTGAATATCTCATCTGTCACATATGTAGGACAAGAGATGCCATTTTTATTCATTAACATGCTGAGGAGGAAAAAGAAAACCCGTAGTCCTTAAGTATGGTATGATATAGTATCTAACGCAGTATATCAACCAGTAAGATCATTCTGCAAATGACAAACTGTATAATTTTTTTGATTTGAATCTACCAAGTGATAGAAACTTGGATCATCTACTTGAATTATATTGTTTACAAGACTATCAAGCTGCAAGTGCAATCACTGTTTGTTTTCTACACCTGTTGGGTAGACAAGGGAAAAATGCTTTAACTGGGAGAAAAAAATTATAGTGCTTGCTATGGCTGATTACAATTTTTCCAATCAAATGTATTTCAGGCAGACAAATCCAGTTTTCCCAAATCCTTATACATACCAGGAGAAGGTGGAAAAGAGGGACAGAGACCACAACTGAAAAACAAGTTTAGGGACCACCTAGAGAATATTGAATACATGTGGGACTGTAGGGGATTTCCCAAGGGTGTTGAGAGTGCTGTGAAATGAGTGCTGAGTCCCTTGAGGACTGTGAAATGAATAAGGGAAGACTACACTTTAGCTGCACATTTGACACCCTCTTCCGCACCCGCTGTGTTCACATTTGGAAGCTGAGGAACTTGCTGGATTGACAGATAGATGGGTTAAAAATTGTCTAGACAGATAGACTCAAAGGATATTAATCCATGACTTGACATCCTCTGGAACCTGCTAACAAGAGGAGCATCCCAATGTTTGTACTGGGGTTGATGTTGTTCAATAGGTCTGTATGTTCATACAGACCATCCTCAGTGGATTCAGGGGGTGAATTTCCCACCAAAGAGTAGTGCTTCAATTCAGAGGTTTCTTGAGCAGCTTCAGGAGTGGGTTCAAGAGGAAAAAGTTTTTCGCTTGTGGAAGAATAGCTGTGTACATTAAAAACTTAGATGGGTAGCATTCTGTTGAAAAGCACTTGGAGGTTACAATCAAGTTACTATGAAGTTAAGCATGAGCCAAAAGTGCACTTTCACCACAAAAAACCTCGAAATATATACCGGGATTTATTAGGAAGACTGTATCAGGTAAGCCAGGAGAAGATACGGTACGTCATGAAGTGCTGGTGAAATTCCAGCTGGAAATCTGTTTATTTTATGGTCACCACAGTTAAGGAGTGATTTGGAGTAAATGGGAGGAGTCCAGAATGAGAGGCTCACCCAGGAGTTGAAGTCCACTGAAATATGACCTAACTTGCTGAGGGAGCTGTCTATGTCTAGTCGGATGAAGTTAAGGAGAGAACTACTGTCAGCCAGCAGCTATTTGAAGGGTACTTACTTCTTGGTAGTGGCAGATCATGCAGCATCCACTGAATCTAGTTAGCCTATGACACGTAAACTCAGTGGAGTGAGTCTGCCACTGAATCCCTTCATTGGAAAATGTATCAGGGAGAATCACTGTCATACTCCAGCTGTTTTAGTTATCTTCTCACTTGGCTAAGATTTCTCTCTTAAGAGGAGTTAGTATGAAGTCAGCAAAATTTTAACTGAAAATACAATATGCATTATAACAATGACAGTAATTTCACAATGAGAGGAAATAAACATTTGTACATATTCCCAGAAGACATACATTTAATTTGAAATCTTTATAATTCAATACCTCTCTACAAAGAAATGATCTAGTTTAATTAGGAGCAAAAGGTCAAATTCAGAGATTGACCAAATGAAGTCTAAGATTTTTTCTACAGTCATATTAAATGATCATCATCATTCCAGCTGGCCCAAAAATCGAAGATTAACTCAACTTTAAAAAAAAGCCCTTTTTCAACACTGCCATTGTGCAAAGTAGTCTCAAAATGCAGTCATAAGGTTCTGAACATAAGCAAATATGCAAAACTGGTCAGCACATGTGGAAAATTAGTATTTTTAGGCTATCAAGTTTCAAAATTTTTTATAGTGTTTCAGTCTGAGATTCAATCTACAGTGTAAAAGTTTCATGGTCTTCTGGGAAATGCAGAATATGAAAATATAATAGAAGACTTTGGAAAAAAATTTGTTTAGGAGAGAGAAAGTATTGTTAAGTAAAGTAAACCAAGCAATCAAGCAAAGAAACAATCAAAAACTAAAAAAAGATCAGTGTAAATGGTACACAATTCAAAAAGACCTATTCCCCTTTGTGTCTGGTCTTCCAGTGCTTTGAGAAATCATAATGATTAGTTACAAGAGATTTATTTTCTCCAGCCTGGAAAAAGGAATTGGGAGAAAAATGCTGTCAAATTAGATATAATAAGTATCCTGTAAATAAGAAATGTCAAATATCTGTATAGATTGGAAAAAGCACATTGATTGGTTCCTTAAACACACTGTTCAGTGTAAATAGTCTGGCTATGTAAAAATGTCATGATGTCTGGCAGGGTCGTGAACAATGTAAGTCCCCAGTAAAAATCCCTGATGTCCTTCCCCAAAGGGTTCTTTGAATCTAACTAAAATGACACATGGGTACAAGAGCATTTCTGGGGGCATTCATAATATGCTGCCACTGGTGCAGATGAGGACATTTAAGTGAAAGGGTGTTCTGAGAACACAAGTGTATTAGTCAGCCCAGAGCAAACACCGCCTCTGCAAACAGCAAGCTATGAGAAGGACTAATTATGACATAAATAGCTGGGGTTACAGATAATCTACTGAAATCCCGTAAGGAGTGTGAAATTACACTATCTACTTATATGCACATCCGAATGTATTTGGATATATGCACCTAGTCAATCTGTACTGCTGATCAAAGTCTATTGCACAAATACTTCGAGACTGTGATGAAATAAGAACCAGTGTTTTGAGCAATTGATTGCAAACTATTAGTATTTAAGTGATGCAATTCGTTTTCTAAAATAGAATTTAAGAGAGAGAACTTGGAGTTTTACAGCAGTTATATACTCTAGATGATGAAGTTCATCTCTAAAGCTTTATTTAAGTATGTGAAAAATACAAAATGCTCCTAGAACTGTTTTCCAGAAAATGCAGCCCCCTGTTGTGTTCTGTCAGAGCAAACACTAAGCAAAGCCAGGCAAATACCACCTTTCTGGGATAGATACTGTGCTTTCTGAACAGCACACTTGAGATTTACATAAGGATGCGTAGCAACATTTCCTTTTGTTCAGTATCTGACTGCAATTTTAGAGAACATAGGTGGAAAGTGGAAATTACCATTAAAATTATACCTTCCCTTCCCTTCCCTTCCCTTCCCTTCCCTTCCCTTCCCTTCCCTTCCCTTCCCTTCCCTTCCCTTCCCTTCCCTTCCCTTCCCTTCCCTTCCCTTCCCTTCCCTTCCCTTCCCTTCCCTTCCCTTCCCTTCCCTTCCCTTCCCTTCCCTTCCCTTCCCTTCCCTTCCCTTCCCTTCCCTTCCCTTCCCTTCCCTTCCCTTCCCTTCCCTTCCCTTCCCTTCCCTTCCCTTCCCTTCCCTTCCCTTCCCTTCCCTTCCCTTCCCTTCCCTTCCCTTCCCTTCCCTTCCCTTCCCTTCCCTTCCCTTCCCTTCCCTTCCCTTCCCTTCCCTTCCCTTCCCTTCCCTTCCCTTCCCTTCCCTTCCCTTCCCTTCCCTTCCCTTCCCTTCCCTTCCCTTCCCTTCCCTTCCCTTCCCTTCCCTTCCCTTCCCTTCCCTTCCCTTCCCTTCCCTTCCCTTCCCTTCCCTTCCCTTCCCTTCCCTTCCCTTCCCTTCCCATTTATCTTTTTTTGTTGTTGTTTATTTATTTGTTATAGAGACAACATTGCATTAGGGACAGAAAACTTTCATACTGATGCTTCCTCTAGGGCCTCAACCAAACTCCAAGAAATGGGCCTCTTCCAAATTTCTTGTGTTCAAATGAAGAAATATACTTTTTATATGCTGTAAGATGCTATAAGATATATAAGATACATAAAATGTAGGTATGAATTTTCACCCAGTGGATGGAAGGAATTTCTGGGTATGAATTTGAAACTTTAGACTCAGTTTTATGTTGTAATTTGTAAAGCCAGGTAGCTAGAGGATTGTTCACAAATGAGGTCGATCCTCATAAATCCAAATTTCTGGGGCTTATTTACTGTGACTTTAGTTCTTAATAATATTAATTCATCAAAACCTAGCTCTATTAGCAAATACCAGATATACTAACCCTTACTGTCTATGTACTAAGGCCCTGTTGCTTCCTTTTTCCTTCTCAGTGCTAACAAGACTGTAAACCATAAGAATAGAGAACTTCTATGGCACTTGCATAAAAGCCTGATACAATGATGTGTTTTAAAGCATGGCTTTACTGAATAATCTATTTAATTTAACTTTAAGTACTTTAAATTAATCTGAATTGTTTATAATACATTGATTAGAACAGATAATCCAAATCTACATCTACTTGTCCCTTTTGTTCTATAAGCATTTAAAATAAGATTTATAAAACTTCTCTGACTTGCCTCATCATCTTAATTTCTTGCAAAACTCTCTTCCCCCCTCCCCAGAGCCTATTAACCATAGTTACTACAAGACCTAATGAAAGGTGGGTAAATTCAAATGGTGATTAGAGTCTGCAAAAAAGGGCATCTAAAAGCAAAAATGTTATGAATTGTGGCTTCTTTTACTCAAAATCAGAATATGCGGTGGCTCCCTTCATTAATGTGGCCTCCTGATAAAAATGCACAACATGATTTAATTTCTCTCCTTTCCATTGTTTTTGTAATTATTCTAAAAGGCATGAGGAAAGGTTGAGGAAGTTGGGGTTGTTCAACCCAGAGAAGTGAAGGCTCCAGGGAGACCTTACTGTGACATTTCAATATGTAAAGGGGCTTATAGGAACGATGAGGGCAAATCTTTTAGCAGGCTTATTCCTACTGGAAAAGGAGTAATGGTTTTAAAACTAAACAAAGGGTAAATTCAGACTAGTTATAATAGAAAAATTTTTTGTGATTAGGGCAACAAAACATTAGTTGGACTAGATGAACTTTAAAGATACCTTCTAAACCACATTATTATATGATTCTATGTTTTCATGCTACGTATGCATGAGTCTACAACTAGTGCTACCATTGTCCTGAGACTAAGTTCTGTCCTGCTGATCAGTATTGTCTCCTTCTTCTGCTTGAACTGATTGTTTTTATCTCCTCTCAATTGGCTCTGGGGGAAAAGACAGCTTTTTGTTCTGGGTTTGCAGAATCTCTATCAGAATGCAGGCTTGCTGTGCCGTGATGGCTCTCAGTTATAGCAGTAATGCAAGTTATCACCACAGAAAGAAGCAGGTTTTCATCTTCCTCAGTGAATCATCACCAGGTGCAGGAGAATTAATCTCTCTTGACATAGTTCATTGTTTAAATGAAGATAATTGAGACAATCAGCATAGGGATGGTAATAATTACCCTTAATTGTGATAAATAAATCTGTAAGCAGATCTGGGGTTTATCTACATTAACATTGTCCTTTGGGTGAGAAATGTGATTCTGAAGTGAATGTATCATCATGCATGGGCTGGTATCATAGGGTGGTCTCAGAGGACATGATCAGATTTTCTTTCCAGTGAAATCAAACTGGGAAAGGCACTTCAGAGGTGCCCTACTGCACTTGAACTTCTAATGGACCTTTAGTTCATGTGACCAAAGTATCTGTAGTCACTTGATGTAAAAGTTCCAAAACTCGTGCACTGTGGGTGCTGAGTCCTCACAATTGTTTCACTTTGAAGACCTATTGCTATTGATAAATGGTATTTTTTAATATATACATAGTTCCAGATTAAAAAAATCCTGATAAATATAAGTGACATCTATGGACATGAAAGAATAGCTAGAGAAATTTTTAGTCTTGCCACTGAGTAATTTAAAAGAGAAATAGGAATTGAATGTACAAAAGCAACCAAGAAGTGAAAGACCTCAATGACTTTCAAGGGGCAGCCGAGGTCACTTGGTTTGATCAGCTTGAAGAAGAGAAGGCTGAGGAGTGACCTCATGGCAGTCTACAGGTTCCTCAAGCAGGGAAGCAGAGAGGGTGATGCCAATCTCTGTCTGGTGACCAGCAATAGGATATAAGAAAATTTAGTGCAGCTGGGTCAGGAAAAGCCCAGACTAGACATTAGAAAAAAGTTCTTTACTGAGAGCATGTTTGGACATTGGAATAGGCTCTCCGGGGAAGTGGTCACGGTACTAAGCTTGTAAGAACTCAAGGAGTGTCTGGACAATGCTCTTAGTCGTATGGTTTAATTTTAGGTAGGCCTGCAGAAGCAGAGAGTTGGACTTGATGACCTTTATGGGTCCCTTTCAACTTGAGATATTCTATTGTTCTACGATTCTATGATTTTGGGTTAAATCATGCTCCTTCTCTCTGTCCTTATTCCTAATCTGACAGGGTCATATGAATGGTATAAATCAGGTATCTTCAGAAAACTGGTGGTTTTTTATTAATTCACATGTTTTTGCAATATATACGTAGCTTTAATATCAACTCCTTGCAAAAGGAAGGAGGGCTAGGTTAACAACAGAATTTAGGGATTTTTAGCTTCCAACACCTACAGCTTTTAGGTTAATGACAGAATTTAAGGTTTTCTAGCCTCTTAACACCTACAGTTTTTCATTCATAATCATAACAACGAACGGAGATGCCCTCTCTTAGTTGTGTGTTCTTGTCACGCTTCTTCTTCCTTCCATCTATTCATTTATGTTAAGGTGTGGTTTTTTTGCTTCACTTATAGAATAAGTAGAGCAACACTAGCAATACCTGAGTTTGTTGTATTTCAGTTCTAATTTGAAAGAACTGACTTCAGAAGGATGAACATATTGTAAGGGCTGTATATAATTTCATTTCTTGGCATAATTCCTACTTCTGTAAGCATATAGATTTATATGATTCTACAAGTCACTCTAGGTATCAGTACAGATATAAATGGAAGAAGAAAGTCCTAGTCCCTTTCACTTTAAAGTGTATCATCTGGAAGGTCTTTTCCAGAGCAGATGCTGTGTTTCTTTTAAAATACCATTTTAATTACAGTGCAATCAAAGAACTGTCCTGGAAAAAAAAAATTGTGAAGCATTTCTACAATTCTATAATGTTTCTATACAGTAATATTACTTTTTCTATACAGCCATCCACTAGTCTAATGATTTTAATGCATAGTCCATTTACGTTTTGTTTAACTTTTTATTGTCCTTTCAAGGGCCTTATTCAAGGCGATTTTTTTGTCCTTAACTTTTATCTCATTGATTGCGCTCTGCAAAGCACTTCAAAAGAACAAATCAAAAGCTTACAAAGAACTTCCCACAGCACTTATATCTTCTGTTCAGTGGGTATTTTCTTTCCATTTTAAAAGGAGAGAAGAATGAATAGTTCCTTGTGTGAATAGAAAATTTTTGTGATTACTGGTATGTTTATCTGAAGCCACACATTTTCAAAATCCCCCTTCCTGAAATGGAGGTATAACATTAGATTTAACATTCACTGCAGTGCAACATGTGTCTATAAACATGCATGAACTTTACTGAACTCAGTTACCCTCACATTGGGTACAAATGGTCTCAATAACAGCTCTTTCCCAAGAGGGTCAGTTATCAGTCAGGGTAAATTGAAAATCTTACAGATTTCAGCTTGGCTCATGGGCAGATTCAGCATGGGACTGCCAAGCAATAGCTGCAGAAATTAATTATCAGGCCCTCATGACATAATCTTTACTCCTTTTGGATTTTGAACCCATGGGAAGTGAATATTTACATTTTCTCCATGGACATGATAGCTAAAAATGATCTATGTGAAATATCTCTCACTTGTGACAAGTTTTTTTGTTTTGGTATTTTTTTGTTTGTTGGTTCGTTTTTTTTCTCAGACTTGACCCAAGAACTGTGAACTAGAAAGAAAATACCAACTACCCCAAAATTATGATTCAACTTTTACTGTTGGAAATAATCGTACAGAGATTAGGAAGCTTTTCTACAGGGAGATGAAGTCAGAAATAGATTGTAAAACTCCCCAGCATCTATGGTAAGTGTTGTAAGTACAGTAGAAGTCAGATTGATGGAGAGGTGTGTAAAAGATGCAATAGTTCTTTCCAACACATAGAATCATAGATTCATATAATCATTAAGGTTGAGAGAGACCATTGAATCCAGCCTTGGACAGAACACTACCATGCCAACTAAACCACAGCACTAAGTGCCACTTCCATTTCTTGAACACTTCCAGGGACGCTGACTCCACCACTTTCCTGGGCATTCCCTTTCAGTGAAGAAATTCTTCCTGATGTCCAACCTGAACCTCCCCTGGCACAGCTTGAGGCCATGTCCTATCACTAGTTGTCTGGGAGAAGAGGCTGACCCCCATCTTCTACAACCTCCTATAGAAGCCCTGAGAGATCTTCAACATGACATGGATAGACGTGGATTGTCTGATTTCAAAGAACTGAGTGATGGATGCAAGACATGTATTTTAATAGGTGTTTTTCTCAAGAAATGTCCTGGGTGTAAGAGAGGCATGGATAATGGTTCTGTCCCTTAGTATGTGGTGTTGGAATTGGAGAGCACATTGATTTTATTGTTTTGGTGTTGCCACTGCTGTAGTGTATTTCCATATTTGACTATAAAATTCCTGAGGTGAATCCAGATGCACTGTTGACTAAAAAATTGAAAAGGATATCTGATAATTGGGATATTAGGGATCTGATAAAGGATCTGATAAACTGGGATCAGGATTTCCATCATCCTTTTGATACACATGGAGTAAATAAATAGAATCTGTTCTGCCAAAAGTCTTTTACTGCAGCATTTATGCATAAATGAGTAAATAAAATGCATAAATGAATGGTTTCACGAATGTTTTTGCTGTCACACTTAGATTTCCCAAACCCTCTGAGGGCACAGACCTCTCTTAGTCCATGGAAATCCGCCAGCTCTACTGTTTTCCAGCAGCATAGAGGAAACCTTGCAAGAGTGGCTGCTATTCTCATCATCTATGAAATGAAGAAATACTGTCATTCTCTCTGAAGTTTTAAATGAAATCTTTTTCCAGTCAATCAGGAAAGGATCCAAAACCTCTTGGCCATTTCACTCCTCCTGGCTTCTAATAGTGTATCTTCAAGGTCTCTGGATACATCCCAATCTTTCCATCCTCAGATACTACATAGTACTTTTGAGGCAGGGATAAAGTCCAGGTGGAAGTTCTCCAAGCCCTGTTATGTTGTTTATGCAGGCTGTTGCAGAGAGGATTTGTAGCTAAATGTCATTTCTGTTTAAAAGTACCAAGGGGTTAAAGCTGGTATTATAAATGTCATTTTCAGGGAAAGCATGCCAGATAAATGCTAATCTGCTCCTTAAGCACTTTCCAGTGATCTTCTGTAAGCACTCTTCAAAGAGTAAAACATAAAAATATGCTGGTACAATGTAGGAATTAAAGTGCAGACACTCTTCAGCCAGTGGGGTTGTAAACCTCCTGGCCTGAAGCTATGAAAAACAAGGGAGTCCCTGCCATCCTCTATGGATAAATAGAAGGAAGGACAGATTCTTAGAGTTTTCTTTCTACACAGAAATCCTTCAAGAAACATTTTGATTAGCTGACAACTTTTTAAGCAAGCATGGAAATAATGGTGAATCTGAAGTAAAGAGAGAGAGAAAGACTTACCAAGGTATAAAGGAATGTTTAGCCCCTTTCACTGAGGATTTCACAGAAATATGTTATAGACGTGTTTTGTCTTGAAAGGGAGTTCTCATGTGGCTCTTTACTGAAGCTACAGATGGTAGCTAAATAGAACTCAGGGATCTCAGATGAGGTCTCCCTCATAGCAGAGCCCCATGAGGGGGAAATTAATTGGGTAGCTGGTTTATGGATGCAGCAAAAGTTGAAGTTTTCAGAATACAGCAGATAGCATTTCCCACAAGGGAAGACACATTAGCACTCAACTCCACCAGAGGACTATGACTCTCTATTGCTCACTAACAATTTTATGTTCAGTTAAGTACTTGTTTGAAGCCCCTTTCCTGCTTTTTCCTGTGCAGTATCTGTGGCCAGCACAACAAAACAGGATAGGGAATTTGGTCAGTTGTACCTGGAAATAAAAGGAAGCTTTGAGGGGCTCCTTGCATACCATGGCTGTCTCAACACCCTGTACATACTCCTACTCCCCCTAATTTGTAAAGTGCTTTTGCCATTATAAATAAGTACACTGAAAATATGAGAGATGGTGAAAGGGTGCTGTTGAGAGATCTGTGTACTTCACCACAGCTGTGGTCCTGTAACAGTCGATGGGAGAATATTTTCTTTTGTTGCAGAGCCCAGGACAACCCTCCCATTCACATGTACATGGTCCCACATGTCATCTCTATGTCCCTCAGGACTCCTGCATTACAATTACAGCAACACAGCACACCAAGCAGTTGAGTGTGCCACCAGACTCCTGAAGAGCAGCAGGAACAGCATTGCTTCTCAAGAACCAAGAACTGTCACTCTGAAGTCTGGTCTTGATAAAGTCCTACTAGAAGTGGCGGAATCACCATTCCTAGAAGCGTTCAGTAACCGAGTAGTCGTGGCATTTTGTGGTATGGTTAAGTGGGCATAGTGGTATTCAGTCAAAGGTTGCACTTGATGATCTTGAAGGTCTTTTCCAACCTTAATTATTCTATGCTTCTGTGACTCTAAAACATATGTTCCTTGGCTTAAACCTCATGCCACAGAGACCGGATGTCTACAACACGAATAGATACCCTGCCATATAACACAAGGCGAACACCTCTCCTCATCCTATGGTGAACCACTATATATCATTTCACAATGGATAGAAGAAGGATAAACAGGACAAATGTTGAAAGAACACTTGGTAGTTTCTGATTTGTATGAATAGACTGGGAGTAGACAGACTTCTGTCTTCAAATAGTATTAAATGTTTTTCCATCACTCATTATGAAATAATTTGTGGTGTAGTAGTCAAAGTCACAACTTTGATGGAAGGAAAGTGTTGCCTTGTCAAAATTGCCTGGACTTTCAAGTAGAGGTCTGGGTTGGAAGGGTCTGTGAATTTTCACAGACACCTTAGCAATTTGAACTAAAGTTGTCACAGCTGAGATCACCTGCTTTCTTCAATAACAAGAGCAAGAAATCACAGCTGAAAACAAACTGTAAATGATAAGTTTTGCTGAACTGCCTGCCCACTCCTGTAACCTTTATTAACCTAAATCTCCTTTGAGGATGATTGGATTTATCAGTCTGTTGTGATGTTATTTTCACTACAACATCAGATGCCTGGTTCTTTCCCTGCTATGCCTAGATGAGTCTTTACCCTGCCTGATCTCAAACCAAAGCACTGATTTTGCATAGAAGAATTTAAATAATCCAGCAAAGCATCAATATCCACCTTAGAAAACATAATTCTGTTAGTCATTGTCAGGATACTGTTCACCAGCAGTTCTGTACCCCAGTCTGTGCTAGAGGGTGAAATCTAGAAGTACTTCAAGGTAAGAACAGCTGAAGGTCAACTTAGATGAAGGTGACATTACCTCCTCTTTTAAAAAGTTAGATATCTATTTATATAAAACTGATTGACAAGATTTTCTGAACAGCCAAAGAAAAGAAAATAGATTTCCTAGGAAGGCAATTCAGCCTAATGCAAGCTGGAATAGGCCTTGCTTTGTGGCAGATTCTCCTCAAAGACAGAATTTATTATGGACATCTGATGTCTAGACAAATAAAACCTTGCTCAGTGTAACTGAAGAAGTTACAATTCATTGAGGTATACACCTCTTGCTTCTTATTTCTTAACCACAGAATGACTTGGTGGTAGCAAGCAAATAAATGGGTTTTGTACTTCTATTAGCCTCATTTACCTGAAAGTGTACTTATACTTTCTTAAATTAGATTACTGTTTTCAATACTTGCAAATGTCTGTGACTATTTTGTCTTATTGATTTTTTGTCTCATGGTTTTACAAGAATTGCGAGAATTTTCAAGGCTATAGAAAAAGTTCTTGTGCTGAAGTGAGATGAAAGATAAAATTCTCAGAAGTAAACAGGAGAATTGGAGTTGCTCAGTCAAAACACTTTATTTTTATTGTTTTGAACAATCCCATTTTGATTTTTAGTTGTTTGGTTTTTTTTAATTATTGTTTGTTTGTTTTTTATTACTTTGCACTATTTTAAAGTGAAAATAGTTTAGGAGTAAAACCTCATATTTTTTAATTTTATTTTCAAAGTATGGTTGCAGGTTGTTTGGAGAGTTTGGAGTTTTAAAACATTTAGTTTTCAATATTTTTAGAATGTTTTTCTGACTGTTCATAGAAAACAGCACTTCCTTATGAACAGTTTTGTTTTGATGAATCCCTCTTTTCCAGTGGGAAAAAAAATAATATTTAAGAGCAATTCTTAACATAAAGTTTCTTTTTTGTATCTGCATCTTAAATTCACTTCATAAATTTCTTATTAGTCTCAAATATACATCAATCCTTCCATAAATGCTGTGTTCCATATATTGATTGAGAAAAATATTTCCTAAAGGGGAAACATTTATTGATAGAAAGATACCAAATTTTAGTTTTTGCTGTTTTTAAAATATTTTATTAATATAAAATATTTTTTATATTTCATAATATCTGGGTTAAGTAACAAAATGCATTGCCAGTAAAAGCGGTACAAAAAAAAATCTGCAACTATGTTGACACTATAAGGTAAAAGTGAAAGAAAATAAGAAAAGAAATTGGAACAAATGACATTTAAAGAAAAACAATTAGCCTATTGCTTGTTAAATGTACAAATAGCTCTTGGCAGCTTAATCATGGATAAATATAGATTCCATCAAATTACAAAAACAAATTAGAAGGCTTAAAGGATAACTCACAAAGAAATATTTTTAATTTTTCTTTAAAATTTACTACTTATTAAAGAGTAACAATTAAAAATCTTAAGTCTTACATTAAAACCCACCATAAATAGTAAATTCAACTCACAGAATTAAGGGATTTTATAACTACAAGCAATACAATTATACTGAGGATTTGCATGCCATCTTGCCTAGGGTAGGCTAGTCAAGTGATCAGGTGAATAGGATGACAGAGCAGAAGCAGGTGGAATATTTTTACTAAAACTAATGTATTTCACAGAATATAATATAAAGTTACTTTATTACTTTTTTATCATATTCCAGACATAATTCCATGGCTTCATAGACTTGATAGTCATTTGCATGTAAGGGAACACCAGTACTGTGTTGCATTTGCTCCTCAAGAGACAAGTGAGAACAAGAGGTAGATAAAAATATAGGAAATCCAACAGCTGTGCCTGGAACCCTACTAATGATAAATAATGATGATTAAATAGTAAGAGATTATTAAAAATGAGAAGCACTCCAAGGATGTTTTATATAACCTGAAACGGTATTGATCTCATCTAACTTTAGACTCATGTAGTGTAACTACCACACCTTTGGTAGTATCTAGTCTGTCTTCATGGTCAATAACAAGAACATCTATTTATGGCATATTTCATTGTAATTCTCCATTTCAGACATCTCCCTCAAGATAGGATGAAATATTTGTTTGGAGACTGTTTCCTCTCCATTTAGGGGAGCTAAGGACAACTAGCTCAGGTATAAAAGTCTTTAATAAGATGAATTCCATCCAAAGCAGACGGTGACCTTTAATTTTTGAAAGTCTCATAATAAATTTGTACTTTCATATAGAAGTACTCACTGGTAGACAGAGACAGGAAGCCGAATAACCCCCCTGTAATCCAGGAGGAAACATTTAGTGACCTGCTGAGCCCCTTGGATCCTCACAAGTCTATGGGGCCAGAGGGATCAATCCTAGGGTGATGAGGGAGCTGGTGGAAGAGCTCACCAAGCTGCTCTCCATCATTTACCAACAGCCCTGGCTCACTGGGGAGGTCTCAGATGATTGGAAGTTGGTGAATGTCATGCCCACCCACAAAAAGGTCTGCAAGGAGGACCTGGGAAACTACAGGCCTATCAGCCTGACCTCAGTGCCTGGCAAGGTTATGGAGCAGATCATCCTAAGTGCAATCACACAACAGCTACAGGATGGACAAGGGATCAGGCCCAGCCAGCACAAGTTTAGGAAGGGCAGGTCCTGTCTGACCAACCTGATCTCCTTTTATGATCAGGTGACCCACCTGGTGGATGAGAAGAAGGCTGTGGATATGGTCTATCTGGACTTCAGCAAAGCCTTTGACACCATCTTCCACAGCATTCTGAAAAAGCTGGCACTCTGTGCTGGGTTAGGAACTGGCTGATGGCTGGGCCCAGAGAGTGGTGGTGAACAGTGCTGCATCCAGTTGATGGCTGGTCACTAGTGGTGTCCCCCAGGAATCAGTGTTGGGCCCAGTTCTGTTTAATATCTTTATTGATGATCTGGATGAGGGGATCAAGTGTACCACTAGCAAATTTGCAGATGACACTAAGCTGGGGGGGAGTGTTGATCTGCTGGAAGGCAAGAGGACTCTGCAGAGGGACCCGGACAGACTGGAGAGTTGATCTGATTCCAGCGGGATGAGATTCAACAAGGCCAAGTGCCGGGTCCTGCACTTTGGCCACAACAACATCATGCAGAGCTACAGGCTGGGCACAGAGTGGCTGGAGAGCAGCCAGGCAGAAAGGGACCCGGGAGTTTGGATTGACAGGAAGCTGAACATGAGCCAGCAGTGTGCCCAGGTGGCCAAGAAGGCCAATGGCATCCTGGCCTGGATCAGGAGCAGTGTGGCCAGCAGGTCCAGGGAAGTGATTCTTCCCCTGTACTCAGCGCTGGTGAGGCCACACCTGGAGTGCTGTGTCCAGTTCTGGGCCCTTCAGTTCAGGAAGGATATTGAGGTGCTGGTCCAGAGAAGAGCAATGAGGCTGGTGAAGGGACTCGAGCACAAGTCCTATGAGGAGAGGCTGAGGGAGCTGGAGAGGCTGAGGGAGCTGTTTAGCCTGGAGAAGAGGAGGCTCAGGGGAGACCTCATCACTCTACAACTCCCTGAAAGGAGGTTGTAGCCAGGTGGGGGTTGGTCTCTTCTCCCAGGCAACCAGCAGTAGGACAAGAGGGCATGGTCTTAAGCTCTACCAGGGGAAGTTTAGGTTGAATATTAGGAAAAAATTTTTTACGGAGAGAGTAATCAGACATTGGAATGTTCTGCCCAGGGAAGTGGTGGATTCACTGTCCCTGGAGTTTTTAAGATGAGACTGGATGTGGCATTTTGTGCCACTATCTGGTAACCATGGTGGTGTTGGATCAAGGGTTGGACTTGATGATCTCGGAAGTCTTTTCCAACCCAGTTGATTCTATGATTCTATAATTTTTTGTGTTTCAAGGAATATTCATCTACACATTACATTAGTCATGCACCTTCCAGGATTCTGAATCATTCTCTGGTGGCACTTGCTGACTTTGTGGTCACATTAGAAAATTTTCCTAATCCTGGGTGCTTTTATTTGTGCTGTAGGTGACAGAGACAAGCTAAAAGTATCAGTGTCTTGTGAGTATAACTGTCCTCAGATTTGCATCTATGTACAATAGGTGAGGTTTTGACAGAAACCATTTCTTATTTCAGCTATATTTTCCCGTCTACTTTTTCACATGGATTGACTGAACGAGATGAAGTGCTATCCTTTACTAGTGCCTATATTTTATTTTTTTCTCTCAGTGATTTTCTTGCATAAATCTGCTACTAAAAATGTTCTCAGTAGTCTTCATTTATATCTCCACTGCAAATGAACAAACAAAGATGAAGGTTGAAAAAACCAAAGAGAACATCTCATAAAGAGCTTACAAATAACACAAGACAAACAGTTTGTGTGTAACCCCAGGAAAAAAGGATGGCAAGGAAGAAAATAAGGGAACAAGGAAGAGATTTCACATAAAACTTCACTGAATTTATAATATCTCATTAAAAACCAGAAGCGGAATTGTAGCATCTGGTACCTGTGTAATAAATTAAACAAACAGACACAAAGCTCCTATAAAACTTGATTTTAGGCTCCCTACCCAACTGGAGATAACTGTAATTAAGGGTGACCTTTTTTCTTTAGTTATTACCTCTCACAGTTCTTTCACCATTTGTTTTTGCAAATGTATTTACATACTTCGTGTCTCCTGATTTGTGAGATCGAGCAGAGCAAAGAACAGAGTGTCATGGAGTGCACTGATGCATGAATAATAATAAAAATGATAGATGTAAATAAAACCTGTTCAAGCTGGTTTTTTTCTCCTACAGGGGGAAGCAGAGAGCTTCTGTTACTACTCTGCTTTGGGGCTTGCACATACTCAGTTTCCTGTCACTTTGGGTGCTCCTTTGTCATCTTCCTCCTCCTTTTCTGTGTTTGGCTATTGACCATCTATAGACTACTCTTGTAGTTAACTCTTTGAGACATATGTCTGCACGTTTGCCTGTAAATGTTAAGTAAAATATATCTTCTATAAATAAAATGGTTAATTTTCTCATTGAAAAGTAGGTCTGCTAGAGACTTCAGGACATCAGCTGATCATATCTCCACTGTATGGCTGGATGCAATAATAAAGCACACAAATAGCAACAAAATGTTATCAGAAACTGTCTTCTTATGAGGGTGTCTATGCTGGACCTAGTGTAACGTGCAAATCTTCTGTTTCTTAGTATTTACCTATGCATATGTGTACATTATAAACACCATGTGCACATGATAATGTGTGCCTAGTTAGTAACTAAAGCATTAATTTCTTTTCCATACAGCATCCATATACCAAAATATTAAAAAAAAATCATTTCTGAGCAGGAATAGGCACCACAAAAAGCCTCTTGGCTACTATTATTATTATAAAATCCCCAAAGTAGCAACCTAAATAACTGGTATGTAACTTTTACTCTTTATGTAATCCCCATATTAGCATTGTTGTTGCCTCCTACCTTTACTGTCCCTTTCCTTTACAAAGGAATTAGAATGACTAATTTCTCTATTATCCTTTGTGAAGCTTAAACGCTATTTTACTTCTCCAAATGTGTTATTTTTTCACAAAACCTTTCTAAATCTTCTTTTCAAAGTACAGGGGACCTTAAAAAACATGAGCTATCACAAATGTTTGGACTGTGTGTTGCAGTCTCTGGGTCTGTAGCAACTTAGCACTGTCCTTCATTTCTAAGAGAGTAAACAAAATACTGCATTGCAGCAAATCTAATTTAAAGAGACACAATAGGGCAGAGGTCTGGATAAGTAAGGCTCAGTTTTGTTTGCCTCCTAGCAAAATATTAAAAGAAACAAGAGACAGAGAGAAGCAGCCTATTTGTTCTTTATTTTCTTTTTTAGTTATCAAAACCTAAATAGAGCCTGTTAGACACATTGTATTTCAACTGAGGAAGTCAGCAATATGCATTGTTGAAGGAATATCACAATGCTGACATTAAATATTGCTATAGTGAATACAGAAGGTATGAAAAAGAGATATATATTAAAAAGGTAATAATCTGTGACTGCTGCTTCAAGGTTATTTTCTTAAAAGAATCAGAAGGCTTTAATAGTTAAAAGGTATGCAATATTTTCCATTTCAAAGAAGAGCACTGGAAATTAGGTGGATCATAGATATCATATGAGAATTCTGGACAAAGATGTAGCTAATATTTTAAAACTGAGGGGTTTATCGTGTTTTATGTAGTACTCAGAGGCAGCACACGCATTACCAGGGGAGTAAAAACACATAAAACAATAAGTGAAATTGGAATTATCTCTGCCTCAAGTTTGCAACAGGGACATAATGTGGAGTTAAACAAATGTTCCTCTCATGTGGAGATTAGCTCTCTCTGATTTTCTGCCTCTTTCCTCAGCAGCAACATGCAGAAAATGGGCTTTGGACTGACAGCTTCTCTGTATTGGCAACCATTCTACCGCTGTGTGCCATGATGGAGATCTCCTTTTGTTTTGGGGTCATACAAGGCAAGGTTTGGGTCCAGGAAAGCACACCTTTTTGAAACTAACACAAGGGACCAAAAGGGATACTCTGAGCTATGTTTCTCCAACATGGTCTCCACACAACAGAGCTTGGAGCAGCTAAGCCATTAGAGTCCCTGGTGACTATCTCAACAGCAGTGAGCTTTCCTTCATCCCTCAGCCTTTCTGCTTCTTTTAACCTCAGCATAACATTGCATGGTGGCATGACAAAAGCACCCATTTCCCTCAAAGCACCTACAGACCCCACTGTCCAATCCACATCTTCAAAATGCCTGATTAGATGTGAGCTGCTGCTGTCTTGGAAATTGTCTGTGCTTTTAGCTTTCAGGTTGAAAGTTGAATACCTTGTGTGGAGCTTATTCCTTAGGAATTAACTTATATTTCCTTCCAGAAGCAAGCGGCCTGTTATGAAACCTGACTCATATGTCTTCCTCTCCTATTCACATAGAAAATACATGAATGAGGATACACAGCCTCCATTTACACACTATTGTGCTAAGACCCTCACTACAGATACACTACTGGATGAATCAAATGCACTTGTTTGAGTCAGAACCCTCCTGTCAGGACAGGGCAACAGAGCAAGGGCAGTCAGTCAGCTGGACATCCCCATCCTTGTATGTTGCCCTGCAGATTAAATAGTCTGAGTATTTTTCCAGTAACACAGAAAATTAATTGAAGCTTCTTAAATGGAAGTTCATCATATTGTACTTGAAATGGAAGTGGCATTTACCCACATGCCATTTGGTTTGCATACCATGGACCTTCATATCTGCTCAGCTTTATCCATACATATTTATACATCAGTTTCTTAAAGATGATAACTTTACAATTCCATGATTACTTTAAAGGTTTTCTATCCCCTTTTGGAGAACAGACCCTCAGAGAGCTAAACCCTCACCCCATGGAAGTAGGTTGATCACAAGATGGAAGTTACTTAATTTATTATCTTTGCACCTGGCGGTTAAGTTTCTTGAAAAGCATGCTATGCTTTGCACAGCCGATGAAGGGTTTAATCTAAACCCTGATCTGTAAATATAGCCTACACGTTGTGCTGGCAGTCATGCTGGTGTTTTGATAAGGACTAAATACAATTCTCTTTGGTGCTTGTATGATGAATATCAGCCATTCGAGCCACTCAAATGTAAAACCAGTTAAATTTCTTTATGTAACATAGGTTTATGAAACTGTAAGAAAAGCTGCCCAAAATAAAAACTGCAGTGGGAGTTAAGCCAAGTGTCTCTAGAGCCTAAAGCCAAATGAGCGTTTAGTTTTTCAGACTATAACACTCTAATATATATTAGCCTTAAACTGAAGGACAATTAGACTGGGATGAGTCTCCTCATCTACTAGGATGCAGAAGGGCCACTAAGTTTATGTCAAACCTGTAGGTATCAGGTCACAGCAGGAAATCAAGTCCCATTTGAGCAGTCAGCCTGTTTTTTGTTTATACCTTCCTTCCACCAACCAAACTTTCTTCTTTCCTGATAGAGCACAGAAAGAACTTTGTCTCTTCTTATGCATCTGTAGACATACGCTCACTCTTTCTTTTCTGAAAAAATTTGTATCCTGGAGTGATTCCTGTGATGTGCTCTGGATTTTCCTTCCCTATTGACACATATGCAACTTCAGTATGAACCAATGGACACAAAAGATTAGAAAACCCCATAATTACTCTCTTGAAATCATGTGTAAACTTCTGCAACAGTGCAAGGATATGGCCAAAAAAATGTTTTCAATAGCAAAATGAAAAAAGTAATTTGCACAGAATTATATAAATAAGACACAAAAAAAGGACAAACTTTCTAATTGCTTATTCTTATGACAAGAAAGGAACTACCTCTTCAAACAGTCAATGCAGAGTTTGAGGCCACTGAGAGTCATTTGTATTTAGAAATATCTTGACGTTTTCTACTAGATTGGGGATTCTTGTTTTTATACTTGCTTTTCACAGTCTTAAGTGAGCTTTTTTGTATTGAATATTCTTGCAAGAGTTGTTACAACTTTTTGAAGTAATATTTGTTACAGATGATTCAAAAAACTTTTTAATATGTTTTGTAAATTGTGAATGATAAAAATGTTTTTAATCCAGAGTAAAGGAGAAAAGGAAATTGGTTGAATGGAGATGATAACCTGGGTTGGCTAGGTGAGATTGTAATAATTTATTTCATTCTAAGGTGTAACAGCAGCAGGATTTGTAGTGAAAGGTTTCTTTCTATAGTTGCTTTTCTATCTCTTTTTGTTGTTGTTTTTTGTTTTGTATTATGAATGCTTTGAAATTGTATGTATTTGTGAAGGGAGGAAAAGATAATACGTCATAAGAGAAGATGGCACTCAGGAGACAATGAAAGCACATGATGAAGATGCTTTCTTGGGACTAACACAACCCAGGACCAATTCCCTTTTCTGCAACAAAGTCAGTGTAGTGTGACCTTGAACAGGACATTTCAGGCTATGTTCATAAAATAGATTTTGATGCCAATGATTGTTGCTTAAATCCAAAATATTGGTCCTCAAAATTCTCCTGCTATCTAACTGCAGAGCCACCTGGATTTTCTTGGACCCTGTAAATGACATCAGTAAATTCCACAGGCACCCACCTTTCCTCTGCTTTCAAAGCTGATATACACTGCTGAATATTAAAGTAATCTTTGAGCCAGATGGTGAGCTGGAGACTGATTCTGCAATCTGATAGTTATAGCACTCAGCTGAGGATGTAAATAGACCTTGATTTTAGTCTCCATAGTCATGGGTTTGGTCTTTGCAGGAACTAGAACAGCTTCGATAGCAAACTGAGGAAGTTACTCTTTGTCACCAATTAGATTTCATGGTCTGAAGGTAGAAAGAGTCATGTGGGACATGAGGAAGAGAGATTTAAAGTGTTTTTGCAGACCCAGCTGGTGTGGAAGTAATGTGCTTATCATGAAAATTGAAGGGAACAGAAGAGAGAGAGTGTTCTGGACAAATTGATCTCTGACAGTTCCAGTTTCACCTCCCAACTAAAAAAGGATTCAGTTAGCTCAGGAACCTAAGTTTTGGATGGATGACATTAGGTAACCCCTTTTCCTCCCTCTAGGAAATCATATGCTTTGTGAGTTGCACGCTAAGATGCCCACGGTTTCTCACTAGGAGGTATATGTGGGTTTTTTAACAAAAACATCAATGGGTTTGATATAAATTTGTGTCAAACATTGTCTCTCCTGTATTCTGGCTTGTTATGCTACAGTGGCAGTACAAGCAAGCCTTCCCACCTCTTGTACAGGGAAACAGCTTACCTAAACCAGGGTTGGAGATTCTACAAGACAGCTGGATAACTAAGAGTTTAGTGCTGCAATGACAGATGTATGCATTTAGACTCCTGGTTGTTCGCTTGAGAAATGAGACTAGTTACGTTCCTCTAAAGGATGTTGTGACCTAGGGGGATAAATATTTTATTGACTGTGAGACACCCTCATATTAGGGCAATGTGAGCCACATGAGTATGTTTAGAATTGAAATACTAGTGAGTCAGGACATTGGCTTTTATTAATTTGCAGAAAGATTCATATATTCTTAGAGCAGTTCTTATAACAGTCTATTACTTTTTCTTTAACAAAATATGCATTAAAATATTGAAGATGTTTACATCTTGAATTTAAAAGACAAAAAGTTATTCGAGGCAGAAGGTAGTTAAGGTAACATGGTTCTGAAAGTCAAGCTAGACTACAGAGTTGATAAGTAATGCTTTTTTTTACTCTTAAAATGCTTTTGAAGTGAACTGTTTGAGGCTGAAAGATCTTACAAAGACATTCCAAACCCAGAAATTCAGCTATTTACTGTTTGTAAACTGATCCACCATGAAATTATCACTGAGTGGGATATTCACTAAATTTTTTGACAGTTATTTTTAAATAAGAAATATTATGTTGAAAAAATATTGCACCTTTAAAAACATGCTGCCTCTAGTCTAGGTTGGATTTTAAACCTTGGTTTTAAGGTGAAATAGTAATAAAAGAACAAAAAAACCTATTTGGCATTGACTAAAGAACTACTTACATGTTTGAGAGATGTATGTGGGATTTCTGAGGACTCTAATCCTGATTTCCATGAGAGGAAATTTTAAAGGTTCAGTTTTATAGATAGGTAAGTATACAATACAAGTTGTACTGTCAGTGTTACTGCTTTCATACTGTCAGGTAGCACTACAGTCTCAGGTGTTTAAGTTATAATGAGCTATCTCCATAAAATCTCTATCAATCTCAGTACACACATTTACCATTGCTCATTGCTCCTCTTCCAGCAAGGTAGCTTCTGTCATGATCCTTACTAAGTGCAGGAAGGTAAAGTGTGAAGATGGCATATTCTAAGCAGCTTGTAATGGCAGCCATAAAATTGCTCACAGAATGATAAATTTCTTACGTGAATCCTAATTAGTATGTCTGCATCTCAGAGAAGTCAAAGGAAAAGGGACTGGAAGGAGCTCAGAGTCCTGTTTCTTTCCTCCGGCCCATGAGCTGCACTGTGATGTTTGACTCACTGAAAGACAAGGGCACTTCGATCCTATGCCAAAGAGTATCAAGAACATTTCATAATTTTCCCCCTTTCCAGCAACAATTGACATATTTGGATCTGAGAGCCACAGAATAGCTGGGTTTGGAAGGGACCTCTGGAGATCATCTAGTCCAATCCACCTGTTAAAACAGGTTCACCTAGAGGAAGATTGTGTCCAGGTAAGTTTTGAATATCTCCAGAAAAGGAGACTCCACAATGTTGCTGGGCAGCCTTTTATCTCCTTTCCTTTTTATTTGACTTTCACACTGTAATGTTTTCAGTATCTCTTCTCACTTTTTTTTTTTTCTGGATATTCCTGTGCCTGATTAGTTTTTCCCCAGTATTACATTCATGTTGTTAATAATTCCTCTGTTAATTCGTTCAATTGCCTTGAATTACACTATATTTTTCTTTTATATTTTTCAGCTTAGTAAGATAATTTCGAAATTAAATCCTGCCTTCGAAAGAGGTGGCCCTTCCTCCAAACTCAAAACCTCAATATCATGAAGCTTATTAAGTAGAATACTATGTAGTACTGGACCTAGGACAGACCATGTCATATTCCTTTGCTACCTTCTTTCATTTTGTCAATAAACAAATGATATCTTCTTTCGAGTAGCATTTTCAAGCCAGCTGCATGCTGACCTTAGGACTGTCTCACCCACACTGACGCTTTTGTTCTCTTATGCAAATGCCATGTCAGACTGTGTCAAAAGCTTTATTAAAGTCATGATATGTGACATCCTCTGCTCTTCTCCTATTCATGAGGCCTCTTACCCTGTCATAGAAAGAAATTAGGTTGTTTTGACACGGTTTGTTTCTGACAATTCCATGTTAGCTTTTAGCAGGTCCATACAAATGGACTGTTTGATAACTCTGTAGAGACATCCAGGCTGCATGAATTAACTTTAATCAAGGAGAGCAGGAAAAAGACATCTTCTCACACAGGCTGCCACAACCAGAAATTGCATAACAAATAGGTGGTATTGCTTTGTGGTCCCAAACTTCACATCTTTTGTCACTCTGAGAAATAGATTTTGAAGGGCTATAGGAAGGATACAAGCTGAGGTTGTCCCCGTGTTGTTATCTGCATTATCACAACCCTTTGAGCACCTAAGATAAAAGCGATTTCTGGACTCTGAGGACAGCTAGGAAATGCGTAGTTTTCTACTAGCTGAGACCTATGCATCTGATCTAGTCTAAATCATATTCTTTTTTTTATTTCTCTTCCTCTTCAGCTGTTTGTTCTAGATTCTTTGAGGGTAGGATCT
This sequence comes from Manacus candei, assembly GCF_025592945.1. NCBI lineage: Eukaryota > Metazoa > Chordata > Aves > Passeriformes > Pipridae > Manacus > Manacus candei. The sequence continues at coordinate 1,163,213 of NW_026138059.1, forward strand.
TATTTAGTATGTATTTGACAATACCTTTTCTAGTGCATACTCAGCCCTGTAGCTAGATATTCTTTAACTTTTTCACAAACAACTGTCAGTATTAAGAACTCTGAACATCTTTCAAAATTAAGAAAAGAATCTACAATTTGTGAGATTTATATATATATATAAAACATACTTATTCTGGGCTTATTTTTTAATTTAATGTTTAAAATATAAGGACTTCAACTTCTTCAACTTTCTTTATTTTCTAGTTGAGTAAATGTTAAAAGAAGTATTCTCAAGTCCTGGAAGTTGTATGGAAGATTCTGTTCATGATTAAGCCATGAAAGCTGTTGATACTGGTACACTAGGAAATGGCTTTGCTGTTATCTTGGATATTTATATTCATTTTAAGTCATTAAGGAATGAAATATAAATTTTCAGTCAAGGACTCTGGATGGTCAACCCTCAAGCACAAACTGTTAATTTTGGAATCCAGAGAACAGATGAAAAAACGTGAGGAAAACATTTTTTATTGCATACTATGGATATTTATGGTCTTCCCAAATGTAAATGAGTATTTACAGCACCTACAGTCTGTTCAGAAGCCCATATCTCTAGCTCATGAACTAGGAATGATGAGCAGTTCTGATAATATAAACTGGGCGCCTTCATCTCCTGCTTTCATAGCTGAGTATATTTGACTCCTTCTTCTGACGTGAAGATGAGTGATATACTGGACTTTATCAAATAGAGTAACAAAAGAGAGAATAAATCCTATGATACAATTATTCCATGGGGAGAAGCAAATCAATAAATTCAGTAAATTTAAGTTTTTTGCCTGTGCATTGGAGAGCTTTTCTGTTACTGTCAGCAAACCAAGTGGAGAACAGAGTAAATGACCCTTAAAATCTCTCCTAAAAATGGGATCCCAAGTTGTAAACTGACCCTTCCTAAGATAAGGAAACACATATTCTAAGAGATCTGTTATTTTAGGAATATTTAACCAAAAAATCTTTACAGTGACATTAAATACCTTTTGCCAAGCCCCAGATCTGCACTGTCCTGCTTACACAAATTTATCCCTTCCTAGAATCCCAAAGGCCTTAGAAAGAAAGAAAGATTGCAAAGCTTTCTTGTGGCTATAGCCTGTAAGGATCAGGAAAATGTCCTATGATCTTAAATATCCACTTTATTCTCAACATATTCATCCACAGATTTCAGAGGAAGAACAATTCTTTTGCTTCCATTCCTAATAAAACCCCAAAGCCAATGAAGAAAAACCAAATCCCGTTACATTATACTAAACCTCCACCAGTACTGAAATGTTCTTCCTCTCCCTCCCGCAAAAACAAGCTTTTAGGCTTTTAACTGGATAGTATCAAGAAAATATTTTAAAATCTTTGTTGTCCATGTTTTGTAGAAAAGGATAAAAATATCTTTAATCTAATTATCCTTGACCCTAAAAACTTGATCCTGAAGAATCCCTGATGTGCCCTAACATCTCAAACTGTTATGTCTATAAAGCTGTGCAATGAATTCTCTTTAGCAGAGATGCAACACAGGAATTTAATGCCCCAATTAAAGACACATTTCAGGAAACAATTCTGTTTCAAAACAAACTCTGAAACAGAAACATGAGCAGATTTTAGTTTGTGAATTACTAGACTTGCACTTAGTTCAACAGAAAATAGATTTGTCTGAGTTCTTTTGGCAGAGGTTTGCAAATATGCTTTTTATCACTTATGGTAGTAAAGACAACTTCATATTTCTAACAAAGAGGTCTGGCAATAAGTACATCAGATTTTATGAGCTTGGCCTTGTAATTTCAGAAACAAAAAATGAGGGATGAGACTAAATAGTAAAAACTACCAGAACTCCATGTTCTCCTTGGTCCTGCAACAGATGCCGAATACCTTTAGATGGCTCCTGCTTAGAACTGGAGTGCCCGGTTAAATAGATGATGCATGATTATAGTTTTTCAAGTATGATTTAGGTGCATTACCTACAGGCCATTTTTGTGGATTTAGTCTGACTAATTTCTACCACCACATTGAACAGATTTTTTTTAATCAATCTACCTTGCTGATTAAATGCAACCAAGTAAATTTCAGATGGACGTAACAGTGATTGCTGGAGACAAAATAAGTAAACTTATCATGCACTGCAGAGGCTATTTCTTCAAACTTCAGAAAATTCAGGAAGTATGGAAGGTCATGAAACACTTCTGTACTCAGAAAAGAGAGTAACAAATTGCACTGCAAAGCCAGGCAAACTGGGACACTTAGTCTTTTTATGGCCTTGAACTGGGACAGGGTGTTTCAACTAAGGATTTGTCATCAGTGGTGATCCCCAGGTTTTCTATTGTATGAGATCTATATTTAAGAAAGATATTGGAATAAAGGTTTTGGTTTGGTTTACATTTGAAAAAATAGGAGCAGTCAAGCTGCATTAAAAATGTAAGCAACAGAGAGATAAAATACTGTAATGATACATTCAGGGTCCACTGATCATAAGCTTATGAAATTTTAATAGATGAGGGATTTAAACTGTTTGATAACTTGTTTGTACAACTCTATAATAGTAATATAACATAATATTATCTTCTATTCTTCTGTGAAGAAACTCCTGTATAATACTAATGTGTGTAAAAAACTTGAGACACATACAAATATTTAACAAATTGCAAAATTTAAAAAGGCGAGGGGTGTACATACAAATTTGGGGGTAGGGGATGGGACACTGAAGCTAGACTACTTGAAAATGTTCTGTCATGAATTTTTATCACTGTAAATTATTTTTAACATTTCTGAAACAAAGTATATTTTTGGAACTGGGAAGGATTATGGAGATGAAAAGGAATTTTATGTCTTATTTCCTCAGAAAATAAGAACTTACATTTATTATAAACATATTGGTTGACCTGGGACTACCCAAACCCAAAAGGCAATCTTTATTACACAGGAAGGGAGAGGAACAGAACCAGAAATACATTGAATTCAGTTACAGATATAAAGAAGAAAACTAGGGCTGGTGATGAAAAGAAAGTGGTGTCATACATAAAACTAAGAGGTGGTCTGAGAAATAAACGTTGTACAGCACGTGGGGCAGAGAAAAGCTCTGCCAGGAGTTGCCGTCTTGGTGGAAGACAGAGTGGGAGAAGAATCGTGCCAGAACCCCAGTGGGAGATTCTGAGGCAAGTGCAATTTGCAGAAGTTGCTGTGAAAAGGGCAACACATCCTCCCTCATGCACAGGAGGGCTAGAGAGGAATATTGTGAATCATCTTTGGCACACTCACGTTCATAATTCCTGGCAAGAGCTGTCAAACTATGTTTCTGACAGTTCGTGGGATAAAACTGGCATAAAAATTGTTCCAGCAAGACTGCTTGTATTCCCCTGGGGACAGGGGGTCTGAGCCCTGGGGACAGACATAAAGTAGTCTTCATGCTTGCAGACCTGCAGTTTGAGTGCTGAATATCAAACATGAACAGTGTTTTGAAATGAATTTAGAAGCACATTGATAAAAGCTATGTGGAAGGGAGGCTTGAGAAGAAAGAAAGGCTTCGTGTCTGGTTCTGGGGGAACCAAGAGCTCTATTCCTATCAGCCCTCTCCATCCCATCAAGTTAAAAACTCTCAGTCATTCCTTGAACTCCAGACTACTAGCAAAGAGGTAGGAAGAATTCACAGCTGACAGCATGCGAACTGTGCAGCCCTTTGAAGCATTAAAATGTGAGCGAAGATCAAAGTTTTTTCCATTTGACTTTTTTTTCTCTGTTAATAGAACCTTTGCCTTGGAAGACTAGTGAGGTCTCATTCCTGTGCTTATCCCATATGTTAAGAGTGATCACAGAATCACAGAATCAACCGGGTTGGAAAAGACCTTTGAGAATATTGAGTCCAACCCATGACCCAACACCACCCTGGTAAAGTAAAAAAAAAGAAAAATATTAAAATTATTAAAAAAAAAAAAGATTTTTGGGCTTTTAGTTACAAAATAGGAATCAGAATTTTTTGTGGTGGGACTTCTTCCTGGGTATTTGTAGGCAACCTGACAAAATTATTTTCTTGCAGCATGAAAAGGAAGATGAATCTACCTATCTTGGGCTGAACGAATTTGGTTGCTGTGTTTCTTTGCCGAAAAGGCTTTTCCTCTTGGGCACTTCTCATACACAAACAGTATAAAGTTTACATTGCAACTATGTAGCTAAACTGCTCAACAGAAAATATCAGCAGAAAATCTCTAGAAAGATTGGTAGGCTACAGCTTTATGCCCTATTAAGCCTTCAGACTCAGGTGCTTTGATTTTTTTAATAGAATCTAAAAAGAACAGAAGTAGCCCAAATTCTTTCATCACCTCCTTCCGGATTAGGACTGACAGGATTCCTTATAAAACTGGACTTGTCACTTTATGACTTTTTTTCACTCTTTTTAATAAGAAGAACAGCTTCTGCAGTGAGCTCAGAGGTCCTTTAAGAGGAATAAAAGAGAAGATGGGAGAAAGATAATGAAACTATAGATATGATATATATCTATAAACCATTTTTCAACATTAAAGGAAGACAGGTCTCTTTCAATAGGTTATTTATGGTTTTGCTTTTTATACTGAAGAAAAGCAGATTTTTTTTTTTCTAAGCTGGTGTCTGGGGGTGGGGAATCAAGCTGCAGTTATTTATTTGTGTCTTAGCTATGGTGGGAAATCACCTTTTGTACCAAACGCAGGCGTTTCCTCCAGTCTCCAAAGGAGTTCAAAGATAATTTATTTTCTACAGAGCCAGAATTCATCAGGCAAGAGGAGGGAGGAGTGATTATAGGACTTGCTGCAAAATAATATATGTTCAATGTACGTCTACCTATAGCTTAGTACTACAGCTACAAATTGAGTTAAATTGTAGGAAAAGAAATAGGCTGAGTGTTCTGTGTGTCTGACAGACTCTGGGCAGGAAAGCAGATAGGAGGCTCTGGCAACACTACCATTGGGACCATTTTCACAGGGGTCCTGGAAGAAATCTTGGAAGAAAACCTTCCTGGGACCATCAATGAAGGCTGTGACTGTGAATGTCCGGTATTGCCTTTGTTCTTTCAACTTCTTTCCTCCATGTCGTAGCTGGCTTTAGTGCTCTGCTTTGAGAGGATAGGAAGGAAAAATGCAACAGTGCTTTTATCCACTTCTTGGCCTTATGGCTTGTGGAACATGCTATTGGCAGCTTTTCTTTGGACTGTAAAAGCATAAATATAATTTCACTGGAGGTGCTTTCTCAAGGTCAGCTGTATCAGGGAGATCTGAGACTCTGGAAATGGCAAGCTCAGAGCAGTGACCAGTAAGAGCTGTGACTGTTTACAAGTGGAGGACAATATTTTTGCCTCCAAGTATGTTGCAGGGTTTTACATAAAAGCTCATGATTTGTGATGGGGCCCTGTGAGAAAGAAAACTAAGAATCTACGTAGTGCTTGACTGCTTCTGTATGATGAAAACTTTGTGCTCAAAGTGTGATGAAACGTGACTGTGGGTTTGCATGAGACAGAGCTCTTAGCAGCAAACCGTGACTTGTACCAGAGAGAGAATGCCATTGCTTTCGCTTTGGGCAGTGGGTGGAACAAGAGGAAAATGTGACATGTCACTGTGACTTTAATAATACTTAGGGGGCATCACTGCAGGTTTTAAAACTCCTTCCTGACCAAATGGACGAAAGCAGCCTGGGGCGGTAACTCCTGTTCTGAGAGGATTGACTCAGACGATGATGATGAGCCCCCTGCTGCCTTCCTCTTCATTGATGTGTTCACTTATGTTGACCTGACTTCAACAGCAAGTACAGAAGAGAGAGCAACCTTGGCTTTTGGAAGGGGCATTCAGTGATACCTGTGACTCACTCTTATGTTTTATGACAATGATTATACATGGCGCTGACACAATGCCTATACGGGATAGGGACCGTGTTTAAAAATTTCTTCCAACCCTTTCTTTTCAAGATTTAGACACTAACACTAGATTAAGCAGTGGCAGGGAGCTCTTACAGTGCTTTTTCAACTTGGCAAGGAAGTATTGAGCTTTTTACTCATTCTAGATCAGCTCATTTATACTTACAAATTCTGTTACTTATCTTCTTGATGACTGTGTCTGTTACTGATGGTGAAATTGGTTTGTGGAAATGGCTGGCTGAAGGCAAAATGAATGAACAAAAAAGAAAATAAATTTTATTTCTGGAAACTTTCATTATTGATGATTATTTTCAGTAAGTCTGCTATATTTGCACTCATTTTGAAATATATAATAAATGGGAGCTCATGTTCCCTTAAATTTTTGCAAGCTTTTATCTGCCAGGGGGGCACTGAGACAGAACTATCGCATTCTAGATTCCACAGAAGCATCGACCAGAGTGAGATCTGTCCAGAAAATGTCACATCTTGGGGTTCTGTGTATAAAATCTTCATAAATAGAAGTAAAGTATTCTCAGTCAAATTTCTGAGATAGAACACCATACAATTTCTGAGTAAAACCCATATGTGATGTATGCAAATCTGAAGTAGTACTTAGAACTTTGTGAATAGTTTTTAAACAAAAACCATCACTGGAAATTTGGTAGTGTACTTTATGTAGATTTTCTCACATTATTGTTGCTAATACATAACGTAAACATCGTGTTTCACACTCTTCTAAGTATTTTTTAAGATTTCCCCTTATTTTCTTATAGAGATGATCTGTCATTGTGACTGCAACTCCCAGTTTATACTTCTGAACTCTCTAGAACGTGACCAGAAATTTATTTTTCTCAAGATTTCCATGATTTCTGTCAATGAACAGATAATATTTCTGCATAGCTACCAATGGCTCAGTCTTTGAGAGTGGATTGGTTTCAAGAACTGGCAAAATGCAGTCCTAGTCTGTGAAGTAGGCATTTATTTAGGCCCTGGGTTTTGTAATGGTCTGCAGTTGTACAATAAGTGCCTGATGGAATGAAGAATTTCTTCAAAGCATTGTTTTCCCTGTGCAAGAGGCACCTCTCTGGCTAAAAATAATCACACAAACCAGGTAGTTTTAAATAACTCAAAAATAACATCCTACCATTTCTTCCAAGCAGAAAAATTATGTAAGAACATTGTGACTGAAGTAAGGCAGCTGTATCATGTAATAGGGGCCTGGGAGATGTCAGACGCCGCAGTGATAAGGCCATGTAGGAATATAAATAGAACATTATAGGGACTGCTCTAAAGCTCTGGAAGAGGTGTTCCCTAGATTTAGAGGATTTGAAAATGGCAAGATGCTGAACTAATAGTAGGGCAACACTTTTGTAAAACTTTTCATTATGCTTTCCAATTACTCAGGAAAATTAATGAAGAGGTTTATAATGTAAAAATTATTCAACAAATGGTGATTAGATAGAACTGTGTGACTGATTTGACATACTAAAATTCATAAAATGTATACTTTAATACAGAGGAAAGATGTATCTTAAGAAACCATAGAAAGATTCTGTGGTCTCCAAACAAGAAAGCTTCCTCTCCAGAAATGAAAATTATATATATAAAAATGATAATACTGAGCTAGAACTAGTTTTCTGCTCTGCTACAAAATCTGGTGTGTACTGCGGTCTCCATGTTAAGTGCTGGATCCACACCCATCAGCTTTTCTGATCTTAAATACTTCTTTCCAACATTCTCTCAAAGTAGGTTTATATCACGGCAATATCACGACATAAACCAAATTTCACAGTATCCCTTTCAGGTCTGATGAACCCTGATTCACTTCCTAAATGTTCCTGTAAAAATATACAAGGACGTGATGTGTCTGCTGTATTTTCCTATCTGTAAAATCTTTGTTGTCTCCCAGCTTGCAGCAGAGATGCAGCACAGCTCTCACAAATTTTGCTGTCATGTTCCTTGCCTGACATGCATATGGAGCTCAAGGCTTTAATTAACTCATAGAGCTTAAATTGCCTGTGATGCCACCTCATTTTGTTATGCTGTGCTCTCATCCAAACTGAGCATGCCCTGTGTAATTAGAAGTTAAACTGTTACACACACCAAAACACCAGAGTAGGTGCACTGCACAGGTGGCAAGTGGATGCCTATTTTGCATTTCTCCTAAAAATAGATTTTAAAAATGGCTGCAATATTGCACTTTAAATATTCAGTGAAGGCACTATTTTACTTTCAACGTCTATCTGATTAGCACTTTCACAGTGTCAAGAACAGGAGACTGAAATGAAACACACACAATATTGCTAACTACATGATACAGTTCAGCTTATGAACATTTTTTATTCTATTTATTTTCTTCTACTTAAATTCCTAGAAAGGACTTAAATGATTCTTTAAATGGTTTTCCGCTTTCCTGCCAAGTGTCATATTAAGTCAACTGTATGTCAGCAAATCTGTGTATCAGATGGGAACAATGTAGCAGACTTCTCGTGCATTACAACAGTATTTCTTCACAAGAGGGTCTACTTAAATGACAGTTTGGATTTCCTCTATTTACTGTTTAAAGCAGTCAGTCACTAAAATTTCATTTCCTCATGAGCCTTGCTGCACAGAATGAATAAATGCTTTAAGACATTTTCCTGTAGCCTCATTGATTCAGTGATGTAGAAGTATTTAAATATGGACAGCCTACATTAATAAGTATCAATATATATCAAGCATTTGCTTTAAAATCAACTGATTCTTGAGCTTACCTTATTGTAAACAAGGTGCTTCTTAAGAGACAGAAATATATAAATAGGCTAAGGCAGATAGCAGATATTTAAGATGTAGTAATGATTTAAAAAAATATTACAAATAGGAACCACTGAGAGTTCCATACAAAAATGTCATTCCTCTCCTTGTTTGGTTAAATGCTGAAGAGGAGACCTTTTCAAAAGGGGAAAATACAGAACAATTCCAGACAGTCACTATTCAGAAGTGCCTTGGTTGAGTTAGATTCATGAGAAAAATTGATTTTCTTTCATTATTGTAGAAATAATATCTCCTGTGACTAATGCTATTCTGCCTTCTTACCCAACCATTTTTACAAAAGCAGGAAGGACAAAATTACTTCATTTGCTGTTTTGATGAGAAGAAGTCTTCTGCCCGCAGGGGAAAAAAAAAAAGAAAATGAGAGAAAGAGGAAAAAAAAGGAAATTCTGAGCTTCTTAATAAGATGTCATCTGGTTGTTTTCAGAACAGTCCAATTTTATCTTCAACAGATCTTCAATATGATTTCAATGTTATTTTTTGTCTATGATTTTTAATGGCCTCTATGGTTTCTAGAAATTTATAATCAATAGGCTGTGTGCTCAGTGGTTTTGTGTTCCTTTCTATTTTTTCTTAAAGATCTTGTTTTTTTCCATTTTCTTTGGCAGTGTCCTTGCATGACCTCACAGAGAAAGGGAGATATATCCGTCTTTTAGATCTGCCTACTCGCAGTTGTGCTGTCAATGCACGTCTCAAGTTCCTCCAGCCGCAGTTTGATTTTTCCTTTCCTTGTGTTAGCTACTGAATTTTCATTTGCACTCTGACTCTGCACAGCTTGAGTGACTTATGTATTCTTTTCCCCTGTAAGCTTTTTTTCACCTGTGCCTCCTTGTATTAATTACCAGTATTGTGTTTTCGTGCTCCAATTACTTGATTTTCCCCCCAGAACCTTTCATCTTCTTTATTGTGCTATCCAATTTCTTCTTCCTGGCATTTATTTGTACATTTTTCACAAGCTAAAGCACTAACTACAGAGTTATTTCTTTTTTTCCACCACACCTGATATGTTGCTGATCTTTTTATGTTATTTTTAAAATCTGTGGGCTTATGGACCGTCTTTTCCTACATTTGTTTTTATTAGGGATACCTAACAGACCACAGTCTGTATTTCAGTCCTTAAAAGCTGCTTACCATAAATAGGAAATAATAATTGCTATTAATAAAATTGTTGTTTCCAGTCTCATGAGACAGCACCCTATTTCTAAGATGTTTCAGATTTACATGTTGGAAAACCACTGCCTTCTCCCACTGACAGAATCCACAAGCCAGTGGGACATTTCCCTTCCTAGGTCTTCAGGTCTTGACCACCCTCACAGTGAATTCTTTCCTAATATCCAAACATACCCTCTCCAATGTAAACCTGCCCTCTTTCAGTTTAAAGCCATTCCCCTTTGCCCTATGACCATATGCCCTTGTAAAAAGTCCCTCTCTAGTTCTCTTGTAGCCCCTTTCAGAAGGTGCTATAAGGTCTCCCTGGAACCTTATCTTCTCCAGGATGAACAGCCCCAACTCTCTCAGACTCTTTACTGAGAGAAGAGCCCCACAGGAGAGGTCCTCTGATTGTTTTTGTGGCCTCTAGACTCATTCCAATAGGTCCAAATCTTTCATGTGCTGAGCATCCTAGAGTTGGATGCAGAAATCCAGGTGGGGTCTCCCAAGAGCAGAGTAGAGGGGCAGAATCCCCTCCCACAACCTGCTGGCCACACTGCTGTTGATGCAGCCCAGGACACATTTGGCTTCCTGGGCCGAAAGCTCACATTACTGAGTCATGTTGGGCTTCATATCCACGAGTACCTTGAAGTCCTTCTCCACAGGGCTGCTCTCAATCCATTCTCCTCCCAGACTATATCTGTGCTTGGGATTACCCCGACCCCAGTGCATCACCTTGCCTTTGGCCTTGTTGAACTCCACAAGGTTCATGCATGTCCACCTCTCAAGTGTGTCAGGGACCCTCTGGATGACATCCCTTCCCTCCAGTGTCGACTACACCACACACCCTGATGTCATTGACAGACTGGCTGAGGGTGCCCTCAATCCCACTGTCCATGTCCATGTTGCTGACAGAGATGTTAAACAGCCCCAGTCCCAATACCAACCTGAGGAATGACATTCATCACTGGTCTCCACTTGGAAATTCAGCCACTGACAACTCTTTGAGTGCATCGAATTCCAGCCCATTTCTTATCCACCAAGTGGTTTATCCACCAAATCCATGTCTCTTCAGTTCAGAGACAAGCATTTCATGCAGGACACTGTCAAAAACCATTGAAAGAACTATTGTAAAGATATATTTTTATAACATCTCTGATCATAGAGAAACTTAATGTAGACTAGTGGAGAAGAAAAATTCTAGGAAATTTAAAAATACCACTGAAATTATCAGGGCATTATAGTTATGCAAACAGTTTATTAAATATCACAAATATGAGGGTACTGCAAAGATATAAAGTGGTGTGCAATGACAGGGTATTGTGGCATTTGATGTCTCACTACGTCTCATTACCACTAAACAGGCCATTAAGAGAGAACAGGGACTGCTCTGCCAGGTGGCTCCAAAGCTGGCAGATGTGCTTTATTTAATAAGTAGAAAAAATTACTGTTGCTGTTCAGAGAATTAGGAAGGTAAAAAAAGGAGGCTTTTTGCTGCTAGAGGTGAGATACTTCTGTATTTCAATGTCCAGTAAAGGCAAGGAAGAAAGTACTTGTTGATGCAAAGCGGAAGTGCTTGGGTTTTGGTTGCAGGGCATGTGTGTGATAGCCATGAGAGACAATGCACTTGAAAGTGAAGTCAGAGATGTTAAAAGAGAAGGAAAATGTGAAACAGCAGACAGAGGAGGTGAGGAAAAAAACTGCAGTCACTTATCAGACAAAAAGTAAGAAGTGAAGCCATGGAAGGGAATGCACAATATATCATCTTTCAAACTCAGAAATGTTGCTCAGTGCTTTAGATGCCTTCACCTTTATAATTCCAGGGCCCTTCTAGCTGCAGTTCTGCAGTCTGCCTTTGCCTTGAAGCTCTGCAGAGTTTCACCCAGGCCTCTGTGACAGTGATCTTCCCTTATTGCTCCCATGATGTTTTTCTTATGCTGTTATTCTCAAGGCCTTATTCCTGCAAACCCTGGCAGCTTTGCTATGGTGGGTTCTCTTGAGAAAGAAATTTCTTCCAGGTTGGTTTGTTAACAATGTGCAAAGTCACCACCCAGGTGCAAAGGAGGTACACACCCACCACCAGGGGCTACAAGCTGGATGTTGAACAAGATAAGGGAAGAGGCTGGGAAAAGGCAAATCCTTCAGAGGGGATAGTGCTTTTTGTCATGCCAAAGTCCTTACACAAATGTGAAAGGACTTCACATCCGTAAAAACTCCCCTCCAGGGAAGAACTGTCGAATTCACATATAGACCTGAAGGTATTCACTCCTGCTGATGGGTCATATTTGCCTCAACTAGGCTGATGTGAGAGGCAGCTGTGATGTCTTAGCCGGTGTCACAAACCATCAAAGATTTCCAAAGTGTCCGGTGATCCACAGTGTTAAACTCCCCACCTCAGGGAAGGTATCTGAGCATAATATTAACACTGGACTTTGTGTTTCCTGGGCTTCCCCCACTCTGATGGATCAAGATTGTGACCACCACTTTCACCAAGGGACATTGAGATTGCAACAATCAAGTCTCATCGCTGGATCCACAGGTGGTGACTATATAGCTTTCTACTCTTATCCTTTCTCTTTCTTTTTTTCCCCTTACACATTTTCTGTTATTTTTATGCTTTTATATTGCCATATTACTATAGATAATAACAATCAAAACATCTACATACCTGCTTTCAACTGCAACCAAATTTTTCTAAAATAAACCCTATATATATATATTTACAAACATTATTCATTACTCTAATCTGCCCCAAGGGATCGATTATGAAGAACCTGAGTTACCCTCACCTTCAGGGCCTGGTCATAACAACAGCCCACGTATTCTACTGTATCATTTTGAAAGTGTAATTTTTGGTAGTTGGTCTGGGAGGCATGAAGATACAAAAAGTGACAGCTAGGTCTGTGTCCATGCTTGGACATGAATACCAATGTGCTTGACAAGGTGCTGCCACCTTTGGAACCATTCAGTACCTATCCGATATTTGCCTGGTGCTTCCCTCCCTTGCTGCTACCTTGGGAGCTGCTGTCTCACCAGTAGAACGAAACCTGGCACATTTCTCATGCTTATGCAGAGCTGTTTTAAGTCACAGTATTTAAAATATCTTCTATAACAGAGCATTACTGTGTCACTTATTGAAATAATTTCAGTTTAAAGATGAATTCAACAACAAAATTAATTTCTTACTTAGCAATGTACATCTACGATAAATATAAAGAAGCTTGTAAAAATCTCTTTAATTTAATTTTCTTCATTTTCATTTCATTTTCATTTCTCTTCTTCCTCATTTCTATGAGAAAGGCAGACTATCACTACCTTACTGAAGAGGGAAAGATCAAGTGCTTCTTCTGAGATTCTTCCTAGTTCCAGTTTCTGACTCTCTTATTCAGCCCTCGTTTGTTCAAAAGTAACCCTAGAGTTGAGGTCATGTTAAATATTATGAATTTTCATCATTTCTCCTAAAATCAAAGCTCTCTGTGTTGTTTTGGTAAGAGTCTCATGCTGTTCTAGAAGCTAGATTGTTAAGAAAATAATGGAAAAATTTCCTCCCTGTGGAACTTTGCATACATTGTTTTCTGTTGTTCACTTAAACCAAGGTATTTTAAACTGCCAGCACTGAGAGCAGCCTCATATTTTTTCTTTAAAAGAATAAAATATGGAGAAAAAAATATTTGCCATTATACTCTTGAAGGGTGAGATATGAAAAACCTGGCAAATGCTGAACAGTTTCATAAAATTATTGAATAACTACTGAACAACAGGTCTGGAAAACAAAGATAAATATGTGCAACCATGAAAGATATAGATCTATAAAATGAAAATTAAGTATATATGCATTAGTTCCATCACACGAAAAGCAATTTTAGTGATAAAATTAATCCAAACCATTAAACTTCAGTAGAATGACATAAAATTATACATCAAGACACACTTTTACTATTGGAGAAATAATCTATTTTACAGTAAAAATATAATTTTTAATTTTTTTTTCTCTTTAGTAAACTATGTGTCAGAGGAACCTAATGTGATATTTGCTGAGCATTCCTTGGAATCCTTTCCCTGTTATGAACTCCAGCAGCAGCTGGTGAAAGCTGATGGTCCAGTGCATCTTTCAGCTTTTTTACCAGCCAGCACAGTCATTCCCAATCTCTTTATTGACAGTGAATTAAAGAACTACTGTAGAAGAACAATAACTTTGTGTCTCATATCTGGGGCTACCTGCTCATAATCTGACTTTCCGACATTAGTGAGTTGCTGCTTCTGTCTGTGCTGTACGTGTACCACTGAAAAATGGAGGAAAATACGTATTGGCTCTGATGCTGAATTTATTTTTCCTAGCTGTCTGTAAAGCATAGGGATGAAAACCACTGCTCATAAACAAAGAATGAACTTGAAATAAAATTTCAAATGCTAATATACACCTAGTTTTTTTCAATTTTACTGCTCAGATGACAATGAGATTCATGTGGAAGTATATACAGCAGCAGTAGGAACATGTGAGTTCATTTAGCAAACTAAGAAAGCAAACTGTGGTCTTCAGTGCTGTTTCTATGAACAATTTCAAGTTTTATTTTTGTTGGCAGTTCAACTGCATATGGCCAGATGGGATTCCACTTTTTGCTTGTCAATATACTTTTAGATTTCTCAGCTACTTTAAAATGAGAATTTGAGTGCTAATTTAGTATTAATGTATCATTATGGGAGAGTTTTATAAAAATCACTTAATCAGTCTTAACATGACCCCATTAAGGCTGAGACGAGACTCATAGAATCATAGAACCATTAAGATTGGAAAAGATCTCCAAGATCGAGTACAACCTTTGACTGAACATCACTATCTCAACTCATCATGGCTAGGCTTCACGAATGAAGATTTGGGAACTACCTCAACTAAACCATAGCTAAATGCCATGACCTGTGGTTTCTTGAATACTTACAGGGGTGTTGACTACACCACCTGCTTGGGAAGACTTTTGCAATGGTTGTCCACCCTTTCAGTGAAGAAATTCTTAGTAAGGTCCAACCTGAACCACAGCTTGAGGCCATTTCCTCTCATCCTGTTGTTGGTTGCCTGGGCGAAGAGACCAACTCACCACGTGGCTACAACCTCCTTTCAGGTAGAGAGCGATAAGGTCACCCCCAAGTCTCCTCCAGGCTAAACACCTCCCTCAGCTGCTCCACATATGACTTGTGCTCCCTCCCAGACCCTTTGTTGCCCTCTCAGAGGTCTCCTTGCCCTTCTCTGGACATGCTCCTCATTTTCTTAAAGTGAGAGGCCCAGAACCAGACACAGGACTTGAGGTGCAGCTCCACCAGTTCTGAGTGCAGGGGGACTATCACTTCCCTGGTCCTGCTGGCCACACTATTTCTGTGTGGGCATCTTTGGCCTTCTTGGCCACCTGGGCACACTACTTGCTCATGTTCAGCCGGCTGTCGACCACGTGTCCTGGTCCTTTTCCTCTTAGCAGCTTTCCAGTCTCTCTTCCCCAAGCCTGTAGCACTGCAGGGGGTTGTTGTGACCCAAGTGTAGGCCCCGGTACTTGGCCTTGTTGAACCTCATACAACTGGCTTTAGCCAATTGATCCAGCCTGTCTGGATCCCTCTGCAGAACCTTACTGCCCTTCAGCAGATAACACTCCTGCCCAACTTGTGTCATCTGTGAGTTTACTGAGGGTGCACTTGATCCTCTTGTCCCGATCACTGATAAACAGAACTGGCCCCAACACTGAGCCCTGGGAAACACCACTTGTGACCAACCACCGGCTGGATGTAAGTCCATTCACCACCACTGTCTGGGCCTGGCCATCCAGCCAGTTTTTAACACAGTGAAGAGTGCACCTTTCCAAACCATGGGCTGCAACCTTCTCCAGGAGAATGCAGTGGGAGACAGTATCAAAAGCTTTACTGAAGTCCAGGTAGGCACACTCACAGCCTTTCCCAAATATGGTAAGCCTTTGGCAGGCGAGGTAAGTAGGATAGTAAAATTCATACATGCTGTGCAAAATCAGAGGCCTTGAAAGGTTCATTGTTGCATTCTACATTCTTAAACCTCTGTATAAACACAAAAAAATGTGTTTATGCAGAACACTTTAGTGAGTAAGTTTTGGTAACATTGCCTCTGCTACTGTTTTTTAAAATTCCTTTACTTCCATTCAGTAGGTTGAAAAGCCATAATTCACATAGGCTCAGGTGACATTCTTAAAACTTATCAGCTCTCTGCATACCAACTTCTCACTGCATTCTCCAGGCTTTATAACTAAAGGTATCAGTGAAACTAAAATCTCATGGAAGGAGAGTATGTATTCATCACATTTCCAGCTCTGAAAATGAAATGTCAGAGGTAGTTCAGTGGAAATGTCAAGAACATGTGAGAAAAATTCCAGTGTGCTAAGATCTTACATCCACTTGTCTTAGTTTATTTGAATAACTCAAACTTGAATGCTGTGCCCAGAACTCAGCCCCTGTTTCAGCTGGTGGGAATAATAGAATTTCAGTGGTAGAACCCTTAATACCATGAACACAAGCCTGGGAATAGCCACACTGAAACCAGTGTCTGTCCTACAAGTGTGCACTGGTGATAAGTGATCAGTATTTGAACACATGACAAAGCCCAGTGTGACTCTTTGCCAAATTCTTTACCACAGGCTTTGAATCAGGCAGAAAGTACCTCAATGGTTTAACTATTTTAGTGTTATGCCACAATTTAAAAAAACTTATGAAATAATGCAATCTGACAATCAATGCACTTGACATCGATTCAGGAATCTGAAAGGATATTGTGTGCCTGTAAGGGTGAAGGTAATACAAATATAACTATGTGAAGAGAACAAGGAGTCATAACCGAAAGAAAATGAAAAAAAAATCAGAACAACAGAAGTCTGGTTGCATAATTTTGTCTTGCAGAGACTAAAAACACCTTAAAAATTCTACTGCCAATAAGACAGGATAAGTAATAAGAGATTTGTAACATCATTATACTAAAAATGGAAATAACTTCTCAGCTATCAGAAGAGTTATGGAACACGTCTATTCCTACACAACACATATAGAAAAGGAATGTTCTTTAGAGATATGAGAGTGGTTTTCACAGTTATCAGGTGAATTGCCCTTTAAATTTCTTTTTCTCCAGAGGTGCATTCCTCAGGCCAGGGATCAAAGTTCTTGCACTTTCTTCCCAGTGTTTAGATGTGGATGATCTAATCATCCTATTTCTGACTTGGTGGATACAGGAACACATCTTGAGTCCTAATTCCACATAAAGGAGGTAGGAAAGCATGACCTAGCACCTTTCTGCCACGTACTCTCTTTTATGTACAGGAATGTGATGCCCAAAAGGGATCTAAATGTCTAATAGATTCAGATGATCAGTGGACCGAGAATGTCAGCTATGGACTACCTTGTATTTTCTTTACTGAAAGAATGATCAGATATTGGAACAAGCTGCCCATAGAAGTGGTGGAATCACCATCCCTGGAAGTATTAAAAAATGTGTGAATATGGCACCTGGAGACATGGTTTAGTGGTAACATGGTGGTGTTGGGTTAACAGTTGGACTTGATGATCTTAGAGGTCTTTTCTGACCCTAAAAATTCTATGATTCTGTGATTCTGTGTATGCAGGTAAGATAACACAAAGATTTGTCTCCTGGTCTCAAGCCTCCCAGCATATATAATCATTGAACAGCCAGTAGTTACCAAATTAATTTACTCACAAGACTTCGCAGTGAAAAAAGCATTTTCAAAATAAAGATTAATTATCCTCTAATTTATAGTTTTACAACATGTATGGGAAAGAATAACTGGCATGAAAATACTAAGTACTTGTTAAATAAATTCTCCTGATCTAGTCTGTAAGGTATGTGTAAAATCCTGTTTACTAAAGTAAATACAAGTTCTGACTTGAAAAGGCAAGATTTAACACCCAGAAAAAGCTTTAGTTTTGTTTTTATTTGACTTACACACTTTTTATCTTCCTGGGTAGCAATACTTCTTTCCAACATCAGAATTAAGGTGAAGGATTACCCCTCATCTTACTTTTCACGAGCCTGAAAACTTAAATCATATTGGCTTGGTTAAACTTCAGTTGGGACTTTTTACACCTATTGTTCCTCTGTTTTGTTCCCTAAGGAAGTTGTCATTGATTTGCCTTTTCTAGGAGTCACCTCTAATGAGTTCTGGGATTCAGGCAGTACGCTAGAACATGAGTATCAGGAGGGTTTTACAGAAATGATCTCCTTTCTCACAAAGAATGATAAATGTTTTGTCTTAGAGATAATCTTAACTGTTTCATGCAAACATCACAAGCTGTGATAAAGGACATACTTTCATATGAATATTGGAGCCTGTGTGATTAGAAGAAGAAAAACATGTCTATTTATGGTGCAATGTAGCAGTCAAGTGACAGACTTTATAGAAGAAGAAAGAACCACTAAGGCACAAAATATTCTGAGTTTTCCAAAGGACAGTGCCAACCAATGGCATGGAAGCAAAACACACAGGAATAAACACAGAAGAAAAGCTTGCTTGAACCTCAAATGAGACTATTTCACTTACACCACTGACTCTTAGAGATCCAGTCTTTGACAAAGAACCGGCAGACGGTCAACCTTGGAGAGCAATTTACTCCCAATAGGGTGAGAGTAAAGTGTTACTGGAGGATGAGATTTTATACTTGCTCATTATACACTTACAAAACAACCTATTCTAAACCTAGGAGAAGGCAATGCAAGTCTTTAAATTGACTGTAATTTTGATATGTCCCCAGACTTCAGTTCAACAAAATGCTTAAGCATCTACCAAACTGCCATTACATCAGTTGAGACTGGCAGGTTTTAAAGCCCTTAAGCTCGAGAATAGATTGAAGCAACTCATCGAGGCAAAGCTTAAACTCACTGACTCCTGGAGTGTAGAAGACTGTTGTTTTTGACTACCTCTTACACATTCCTACTTAAAATTTTTCCCACTTACTTTTATTCTCTGCAAAATACTCAATCTCACACCATGCAGTTCAGATCACAATCTTCAGGAGCCTAAAGTACAGGACTAATAAGCTGGATACAGTGGTCTTTTCTGAAGTATTTGCAATTCTAAGTCAAATTATAGCAAGGAGGGAAGAGTGAATTCAACTATCCTCCATTTAATTAAAGATTCATTCTTTTTTACAAGTGTGGGTACAATCCTAGAAAAGCCCGCCAAATTGACTGCCTGCTAACAATTGCATTAGATTGTATATATGTTTTGATTTATTTAATTTTATGGCAAGGGTTTTGGTCTGGGTACTTGAGAAAAAGGTCAGTGATGCTGAGTCGGAAACATTTTTAAAATTGCATATTAATTTGTACAATTTTTTTCTTGTGTCGTTCTTATCCACCCCTCTCAGTCTGTGACATTTGTATTTGTTCTGGGCTCTGAGCAGCTGATGTTTCTTATGTTTTACTTTTCTCTAGTTGGGGAGGTCAAGCAGAGCAACATTTAGCCAGAGTGCTGAGATGCAAACCTTGTGTAATAAACTCCCTCTCCTTCAGCTTTAGGTTACCCTGCTCTAAGTGTTTTATATGTTTTTGTAGAAGTGATGGAGCTTCCATCTCTGTTCCTTCCCCAGGAACACTTCTGAGCAGCCCTAGTGCAACAATTGCACCTACAGCAGTGAACAAGGCAGAAGAGTAGAGGTGATTTGTCTGAGAAGAGCTAGGAATATCTTTTCTTGTCTCTGAAAATAGATGCTCTGTCTTGGGTAGAATAACATAGTGGTACAATCCTTGTCTAGGTAAGGTCGTCACTTGTCCAGATCTATTTTAGGGATCATTTGGCCCTTAAGGTCTGTTTGCTTGCTTTTTCCCCATAGATTTGGTATAATTAGACAAAATCTGAGCTCTCCAAAAAAGAGGAAGAGGAAGAAATATAAAAAAATCTTACCAGCGCAACCAGTATAGAAGGAACAAACTAGCCATATTCAGACAGACATTTTCTACTTTTCTTCAATGGGAACACTTTTGGCTGTTCTAGAAAGACCTTTAAGTTTTTTATCACTTTTCACTTTTTATCCTCTTTCATGTTATGTTCAAGTTTCTGCTTTTAAGCTTTTCTTTATTGCTGTACAAGGGACAAAAAAAAGGAAATAATCTGTTAACACTCTGGTTCTCCTTTTAGAGACCAGTGAGTCAGCTAAAGAAATAGTAGTGTTCCTTCTTCCTCCTACCTAAATGTAATTTCTCTCTTCCACCTCAGTATGACTTAGGTGCTTGGTCTAGACTGTTAGCCATTCAAACAAGATTTTGATGGAAGAACACAAAATCTCTGCAACAAAAGGGATTTAGAATATGTTACTTGCATTCAGCAACGAGCCAAAATAAAAAATTTGTGGTCTTACATGCATTCTAAATAGCCTTTCTGACCAAATAATAAATAGATAGTGAGAAAAAGAAGAAGCTAGAAAACAGGTGCATTGATCTTGTCATTAGGATGACTGAAATTACTATAAATAGTCAAAATACTCATATGAGAATTAAAAGATGAATGGGGAGCTCTTGCCCTTACTAACACTGTCTTCTCTACACATGCAGACTCACTGCACTCCAAAACTTTTATTGAATTTCTAAATGTCTAATTTATTTTTCTTTGGGACTTAGGTCCACAGTCAATGTTATAGATAATACTCAGGTACCGGAATTTATTTTTTTTTTTGAGTAAAAAGCACAAAGTAGAAGTGAATTACAAAATGTAATACCAGAACCCACATGCTATTTTCACCTGAGGAACTTAACAAGTAGGTGACCAGTCAGTCCATTTGCCTGTATGCTTATTTTTCTTATATTCCAGGCCTTCAGTGAGGAGAGAGGGAAACTGTCAGAAAGACCACATAGATGAGCAGCCACCATGTTTTTGATCAGGTGTTCATTGGGGATTTTTGTTTTTGTTTTTTTTTCTTTCTCCATGGAATGTTTAGATTATTCTATCTTTTCATGTTTCTAGGAAAAAACAAACAAACAAAAACCAGTCAGCTGAAAAAGAAGAATGAAAAAAGGTTTTGTCTGTTGTCAGTATCTCTATATAAACTAGCAATTTGCACCATGCAGGTGCACCTTTCACAGCACTAAATCATGAACCAAGTGAATAGTATTTGCTATATTCGTAGAATAGTAAGTTTTTAGTGGGGTTTTTTGGTCATTTAAATTGGCCATTGAGAAGGCTGACAGATATATTGCCCAGAAGCTATATAAAATGTTTGTGTAAAAGCAAACTCTCTTTGGTTTTAATTGACTCATTTCAACTGTAAAATTCCAATGTTCACTAAGTAAAGCTGTAAAAAAAAGGAGATTGCTAATATTATGGATAGAGAAACCTTTAACTTCATTGTGCACATTTCCACTGATTTCAATTGCTTCATTTCACAAGACCAAAGAACGAGTCCCTGCTGCATTTCCAGCAGGAAAATACCCTCTGGTACTGTCTTTAGCTGAACCTGGAGAACAAGCTAGGGCAACACACCTGAAGTGTGGACAGGGGTGCACAGCCATGGACACCCTCCTTGGAGTTCCCCTCAGGTGTCCCATGCAGCCTTGAGGTTGCGGAAAGGTTGGCCAGGACCCTTCCTTGAAGAGGTCAGCCCATGTTCAGAAAGGTAATTTGAAGGCAAGATCTCCCATCTGTCGTTGACTAAGCTTAGTCAATGACAGATGGGAGATCTTGCCTTCACCCTCTCCCTCACATATGTTCCTATGAAAAGAACAACTGTAACTTGTAGCATCAAATGAGGTTGTTTTTTTTCTTCCTTCTCCAGTCAGATCCCTCCTTCCAAGCAGCCTCGCTGAACTTAATGGGACCCACTCATCTTGCGTGTCACTATGCAGTGTAAGGGAATGAGAACGTTGTAAACAGGAATAACCAAATCATCTTGCTGTTTTCAATTAGCAAATACATAAAACAGTGTTGTGGGTTGAATTAACTGGCCCCCAGGTGCCCACCAAACTACTCTATCCCTCACCCTCTCAAGAAAATAGTGGGAGAAAATATAATTAAAAGCTCATGGGTCAAGATAAGGGCAGGGAGATCCCTTATCAGTCACGGGCAAAATAGGCTTAGCTTGGGGAAATTAATTTAATTTATTGTCAATTTAAACAGAGTAGGCCAGTGAGGAAGGAACAAGAAAAAATTTTTAAGTGCCTTCCCCTTACCCCACTCTTCTTCCCAGGCTCAACTTCACCTCTCTCTCCTCTACCTCTTGCTTCTGAGCAGTTCATGGGCCTGAGAAATGGGGTTTTGTAACACTTAATGTCTCTGTTCCTTCCTTCTCACACTGTTCCTCTGCTCCAGCATGGGGTCTCTTCTGCAGAGAACAGTATTTCAAGAACTGCCATAGCATGAGTCACTTACACATGGTGCAGTCCTTCAGGAACAGACTACTCCAGTGTGGGTTCTGCCAGAAGCCTGCTCCAGCACAGGCTTCCCATGAAATCACAATTTCCTTTGGGGGCACCTCCACCTTCTCTAATGTGGAGTCCTCCTCCAGGGGCTGCAGGTGGATCTCTGCTCCACCATGGACCTCCATGGGATGCAGGGAGATAGCCTGTCCCACCATAGTCTTCACCATGGGCTGCAGGGAAATCTCTGGTACCTGGAACACCTCCTGCCCTTCCTTCTGTACTGACCTTGGTGTCTGCAAAGCTATTTCTCGCACACATTCTCACTCCTCTTTCCCAGCTGTTGCAAAACACTTTTTCCACTTTAATAAATATGTTAACATAGAGGTGGTACCAATATTGATTGGCTCAGCTTTGGGCAGAACCAGGTCCATCTTGGAGATGTCTGGAACTGTCTCTGTCCAGCACTGGAGCAACTTCTGGTGTCTTATCACAGAAGTCACACCTACAGCATTCCTGCTACCAAAATCTTACTGCATAAACCCAGTTCAAATGGTCATGGATGACATCTGGCTGAGTGTTGTACACCACAGCAGGATGTTTATCAAGGCACTGTGGTTTAGCATATATGCAGTTTCATCTCTTGCTGTGCTGTCCCCCCAGCTTTGCCTACTCTGCTCTTTGCAGTGCCTCATGAGTCCTATTGGAGCATCACTGACTTGTTCCTTTCCAGCCTGCACCTTTCCATATCACCCTTTGCAAAATGCATCCCTTCTGTAATGCTGTCTGCATTTCCCTGCTTTTTATTAGTGTAATACCTGAAGTTTGATTATTCCTTGAATGGATGAAATTTGTCAGTTGAGACCTTTTCTTTAGGCAAAATACTCATTTGGGTTAATTTAAGTATTTCATCTGGAAAAAATGTTTTCGTGCAGAGGGACCTGGACAGGCTGGAGAGTTGGGCTGATTCCAACGGGATGAGGTTCAACAAGGCCAAGGGCTGGGTCCTCCACTTTGGCCACAACAACCCCCTGCAGTGCTACAGGCTGGGCACAGAGTGGCTGGAGAGCAGCCAGGCAGAAAGGGACCTGGGAGTTTGGATTGACAGGAAGCTGAACATGAGCCAGCAGTGTGCCCAGGTGACCAAGAAGGCCAATGGCATCCTGGCCTGGATCAGGAACAGTGTGGCCAACAGGACCAGGGAAATGATTCTTCCCCTGTACTCAGCGCTGGTGAGGCCACACCTGGAGTGCTGTGTCCAGTTCTGGGTCCCTCAGTTCAGGAAGGATATTGAGGTGCTGGAGCAGGTCCAGAGAAGAGCAACGAGGCTGGTGAAGGGACTTGAGCACAAGTCCTATGTGGAGAGGCTGAGGGAGCTGGGGCTGTTCAGCCTGGAGAAGAGGAGACTCAGGGAAGACCTCATCACTCTCTACAATTCCCTGAAAGGAGGTTGTAGCCAGGTGGGGGTTGGTCTCTTCTCCCAGGCAACCAGCAGTAGGACAAGAGGGCATAGTCTTAAGCTGTGCCAGGGGAGGTTTAGGTTGGATATTAGGAAGAAATTTTTTACTGAGAGAGTAATCAGACATTGGAATGTTCTGCCCAGGGAAGTGGTGGATTCTCCATCCCTGGAGGTTTTTAAGATGAGACTGGATGTGGCACTCAGTGCCATGGTCTAGTAACCACAGTGGTAGTGGACCAAGGGTTGGACTTGATGATCTCAGAGGTCCCTTCCAACCCAGCTGATTCTATGATTCTATGTCAAAACATGTTAGTGAGAAAACATAGTTTTAAAGATATCTCAATAGTTATTTACATGAATTTGATGTTTAATAAAGGCTAAAAATTAATAACTCACATTTCTTTGATAAAAACTATTCTGCAAAAGAAATTTCAATAATCTTTTCTTTCCAGTATCTAGACCAAATAAAAACTCCTTTTGAATCAGTCTGAATATTTTTTATTCTGTGGTGTGACCATTAAAAAAAATTACTGGTTTCTAATTGCAACTTCAATGGGCCAAGTGTCCTGTTTTCAGTAGCAAAGAAAATGCTTCCTATAGTATTGCACTTTAAAAGTTGTAATAGCTGCAAGAGGTCTGATTTGAGAAAGGAAGACTTTCATTGCTTAGTAGTAATAAAAACATCCCTATATTATCAAAACTGCTTCCAGCACATAGCCAAAACTTAGTCCCATACTAACCACTGTGAAGAGAATTAACTCTTCAGCCAAATCCAGCACACACAGAGAGGCACACTCTCTACAAGATGGTTTCCTGATATACCTTAAGAGCCAACGTTAGCAAAGTCTACAATATCCTGTTGGAAGACAGAAGGTAAGGTAAATACCCTTCAATGAGTTCTGTTCTCCTGTTTGCAAATCAGTCCAGTTCCTTGAACTTTTAAAAAGCCATAACAGGTATGTATAATCAAGGTCCCTATAGGTAAATAAAAACAGCCTTGGAGGTGTGTTTGACTGTTTAATGACTTTATATAGTAAAAACATTCACCAAAATGATGTATTAGCTCCTTTGCATAAGTATTTTTGTCCATTATATCCATCTTCTTCACTTTGTGTTGTTTGTCTGCAGTGCCTTCACCCACATGGATTTAGGTGATATCACCACACTATGGTAAAGATGTGGTTACTTTTACCATTATTATTCTATTTGTATTTATAGATATCCTTGTACATTTTTTATGCATTCCAAGACATCATTTGAAGTTTTTAACAAAGAAAAGCTATTATTGTGTCTTCACTAAACCAGTTTGTTGATAAAAAACAGATTTTAACTAACATTTGGACTATCCATGATTTCAAACACACAGATGGAATCAATAACTGTTACCCAGCACACATAGCTGTTTGCTGTGTAACAGAATATGTCTAACATAACAAATATGCCCAGAGTGTAAAACAAGAAGAGAAAGTAAAGAATGAAGAAAATGAACTTGAATGAATCAGATAATAATGTTTACATAGCACTATGTGGTTATCTTAGTCCTTGCAATCAATAAAAACGTTTCCATGAGAAAAGAATTCCACATAAATGAGGCAAACTAATTCTCAAAGTCAACTAAAGAAAAGTCATGATAACATATGCATGATACCTTATAAGTAAGCATCTGTGGATCCCTGTTTGTCCAACCTAAAACAAACAAACAAACCGATAAAACCCCAAGCCACAAAACTCCTTAGTTTTGTACAAATTTTATAAATATAAATAAATATAAAGGCCTGCCAACAAGTTTACCACATCAAAATTCTTCAACATTGAAACTTTGTGCAGGTTTCTTATATTTTGGCACACTTGTTGGTAAGGAGATAGTATCCTCTAGACCCAAGACTAGTCTACATATTTGGAATAGCTGAAGCCTCTGGAGTTCGATTTCAGTATTGAAAGAACTCTTGACTTTGGCCTTTCACTACAAGTGAGCAAAATTCAATTGCATGGATATGAACTTGTCTCAGCACTTGAAGGCTCTTGGATTGAAGTGTTCTGATTTCAGCAACATGTACCAACAGATCTAGTTCTTACAGGGACTTGAGGATTTTTCTTTGTGGTTATTAATATAAATTAATATTTCACAAGAAGGATGTATTCAAGAATTTGATTTTTGTTTGTTGAGGAATTCATATTAACAGTATAAAGATGGTAATTAAGTTTTTATAAAAGTTCCTTTTCCACAGGTGGACTTAGCATCTTTACAGTTTAATATAACCCTTCTGCAGCTCAATATACTCTGAGACAAACAGTGACAATACGGAATGAAACACATTCTTCAATGTCCAGTCTTTCAGGGATAATAAATCATATTTGTCTTATGCTGGTTATGGTAAGCAGAAAGAAACTCTGAAAGTGAACTGTTAAAGGCATTGAAAATGCATTTTAATGGTTTGATTTTGAAGGAATGTTCACATTTAATATAGAGAAAGAAGGAAGCTGGGTTTGTATGATCGTCTCCACTACAAGTAGTCTCTATTGGCATAATTTTCTAGAGAAAAAAAGTATGTAAAATAAGGATACATAACATTTGTAAAGTTGTGGAAATGCATACATTTAAAATTTAAAGTAGCCTTCACATTTTGGAGACAGGCTATAGCTGAATTAAGTTTTTACTTTCAGATGTAAATATCTACTAGGCCTAAGCATCTAAGTTTGCACTCACTTTCTAGCAGATAGTCAAACAGGAAAATTCCAGGAGCCTGTTTCTTTCGCTTCTCTAGCTTCTCTCACTAATTTCAAATATAAATAATTAATATATATATGAAGGATAAAAATAACTTAAGAAAGCAATACAGGACTGAATCCATTCATATAATAATCCTGTACAATAATTTGTGGTACTACTTGATTTGTAGAACTACTCATGATATAAAAATTTAGTCAGATTTGTCATAGAGTGATTTTCTTTGTTCCCACAGTAATTTTAAAACTTCTCCATCTTCTTGGTCTAGGGGAAAAAAAAATCATATTTACTCTGTCTTTGAAAGAGCAACATCCTTTGTCAGTTTCACAGTTAAATACAGTACATATCAAAATATGTAGAATTAAAATATTAAAAACTATCTTATGAAACTTGGTTTTTTTAGAGCATATTTTGTACAGCATATTACTGAAGGGTTGCATCCCTCCTTTCTTTCTAGGCACAAGAATTCCTTTTCTTGCTGTTTTCTGCTCAGGGAAAGAGGAACATATGTTTTCTATTTCAGCACTTCAGCAGTTACTGAAGTTTGGAAAAAAAATTTCCAAAATCTAATTATTTCCCTTGGATACTGGGCTCATCAGTGTTACAGTCAGTGTCTGGACTAAAGGCAAGAGGTGAGCTTTAAAACCGCACAGCTGAAACACGGACCTGGATCTAGCTCAGTCCAACAGGAACTGAACCCTCACCTGAACACCATCTACAGTGTCAGATAAACCTTACAATCTCCAGAGAACCCCAGGTATTCTTGGGTCACTGTTTCTGCAGCACCAAACAAGTGACTACATGTTTAACCAAGACAGGCCATAAGAATCTGCTTCATTTTTGAGAGCTCAGCTTTGCTTTCTAAGAGTCAGAGATTTAAACTGAACAGTGTGATAAGGTAGACCAAGGGAATGGCACATTTTTTGGTTTTGAACTGAGAATATGCTTGAATATACTGACAGACTGAAGGCAAATGAGAGATGATCTTTTCCCATTGCAAATTGCTTGGAATTGCTTCTTATTCTTTCTTCTTCAATATCTCCAAAACTATATTAGTGGTCTGTTTAAAGAGTTTAAGGATTTAGAAGGGTAAAAGAGTCTACATGAAAGAATACTGTAGGGGTTTGTTTGTTTGTTTATTGATTTTGTCTTGTTTTTAATTTGTCCTTAACAGAGACCAAAAAAACCACTGATTTTTATTAAGTGCCGTTCAACTACAATAACCATGTCTGGGCTTCATGAACGAAGATTTGGGAAGGGCTCTGCCCATGTTTGTTGCAAGTGTGTTAGTGGCTGAAAAGGCCAACACGAGACAGGCATGTCCAGTTGCAAAAGGCACAACAGAAAGACTCCTTAGGTGGTATATTCTGCAAGGCACGATTCTTTCTTCATTGCCTTTTCTCCTCAAGGGTGATCCTGCGTGCTTTCTCAAAAGCATCAACAGCATTATAGATGGTGTGTCTCCAGGTCTCCCGATTTGGGGCCAGAGTAGACCAGTTATGTTGATCAATATGGCCAAGGCTGAGATGTTGGTTCAGGGAGTCCTTGTATCTTTTCTTCAGGGCTCCTCTCATGTGGCAACCAGTGGCAAGTTCACCATAAAGCAAGATCTTAGAGAGGCGGTGGTCTTTCATCCTGGAGATGTGTCCTGCCCAACGCAGCTGTGTTCTCAGCAACATGGCCTCAATACTTGTGACTGCTGCTTGTTCTAGAACAGATGTATTGGTCACATAATCTGACCAGTGGATATTTAGGGTTGTACGGAGACAGCGTTGATGGAAGTGTTCTAGGAGACGCAGGTGGTGGCAGTAGATGACCCATGATTCAGATCCATATAAGAGAGTAGACAGCACAATGGCTCTGTAAACACTGGTCTTTGTACTTTTCTTCAGGTGTTTGTTTCGCCAAACTCTTTTATGAAGCTTTCTGAAGGCACTGTATGCCTTTGCTAACCTGTTGTCTATCTCCCCGTCAATCTTACCATCCGAGGAGATGAGGCTACCTAGGTAATTAAGACTTTTTTAAACTTACATTTGAAATTGTTAAAAATGATCTTTCATTTTTTTAATACTAATTTTATGATTAGTTTTATGGTATTAAAAATCCATACAAAAGACTGTAAGGTTATACTAATTTAGCAGGTACCTCTCCTGATAGTCTTAATTATGTTATTTTCCTATTCCAATGTAATATTTTAAGCTTTCAAAAACATTTAAAAATGCTAAGGGACTATTTTCAGATGTCACTATGACCTTTAAAAATACCTAATCTAGCTATTTAGAAGCTTCATAACTCATGGGCTTATTTTAAAAGGAGTGTGGGAGGATAATCAAATAAAGTATTTTCGTACTGAGCAAAAAGAGAAGTGCACTAATTCTACATTAGTAAGTATGCTTCTTTTAGAAGGTTGTCCTTCAGTACAATTGAATACCTCTGAATATTGTAGTACCACAATACCACTTGAGTGTACTTCAAGGTATCTTTGTTTGCGGTTAGACATCCACTTAAAGTTCCTTCCATCAGATTATTATTTTTGAGTTATTTTTATGATCAACATATGCATTTCCATCTCCAACCTTATTTTCCTGATTATGTGAAATATATGGTTGGTTTTAATAGCCTTTTCTGCATGTATACAGTAAAAGATCCCCATTAGTCAGTGTACATTGCCTGGACACTGGTTTGTGCGTTATATCCATGCAACCTACATAACTGCATGACTGACAGACATACACACAGATGTCATATGTAAAAAACGTTTGTCTCGTGGCCTTGAGATCAGACCAGAATCAGCAATGTGTTGATTTAATAATAACATAATTAACTGGCAATTAGTGAACCATACATTCAGGAACTGTTTGATCTTAAACCAGATAAACCACAACATGAGACACAAGACTTGGACAAGCAGAAGCAGATTTTGAAATACCTGCTGTAACTGACCACCCAACATCTCAATCACACACACATCCCCTCACAGACTGTATGGGTTTCAGGCACACATGCTTCTCTGGGCAGCCCCTACTTGTACCCTCCTCCCATGGTAGACATGGGTGCTCCAGTGCTGTGTGTTCCTTTAAATATTGGAAGCTCTTAGGTTTTACCTTATTACTGCCTTTATACTTCAATAACCTCAGTTTGAAAAAAAAAACTTCTCTCCCCAGCAAGGAGATCACTGTAGGTCTGGGAAAGTGGGGCAGACTGCCATACATCTGTTCAGAGTTAGCTGTTTGAGGGGTTATTGGCTAAAGCCATGGGCATCCCCAGCCTTTGGCTCCATACATCTCCATGACTCTTCCTCCAGCTGACATCTTTACCTTCTTCTTTCATGGCTTTCTGAGACCACCTCTTCAGGAACCTCTTTGGTACGTTTCCAGTCCTGCCTCTTCCTTTCAGACTCCAAGTCCCCAGTTTCCTCAGTTTAGACAGAAAAAACTTTGCAGAGGGAAGTGTCTGATCAGTCTCATAACTAATCAGTAGCACTATCCCATGTCTCTTCATTAGATAGTCCAAAAGTTCAGATTTGGACATTCACCCAGTCACACACACATACCCATCTATATGCTGTCTGATAGCATTCACCATATCAGCCTTTTTTATAACTATGAAAGAAAGCAGTGCCTATATTGATTGTGCAATATGTATGGCTGGTGTTTCTATCAGGTATCTAAATTTGCTATTGGTTGCCTTTAAATTTCATTTTGTTTAATTGAGTTTCCCAAAGCAATTCAATTCAATGTATGTGATCTATCTCACCTAGTTGCAGCCTTTTAAAAAAGATAATGGAAGTTCAGTTTGAGATGGTACTTTCTTGTTCCCTCATATGTGTTCATAGGTAAACCATATGTTTTAAGTCTCTATTATAATTTATAAAGATCTAATTAATAAAGTTATTGGAAACCAGACAAATATTCAGTCACACCACTGTTGACACCTTCACTTGGGCAGCTGAATCCGGTCTAGACCATCATGTCTCTGTTGATTATATCTTCATTGACTGTAATGAGAGCCTAGACAGCTTTTATGCTTTTGGACAAGCTAAATTTAGTCTGGTAAGTTAATTTATGTGGACATCTAAATTTAAATGTCTTGAATCGAAGCCTGTCCAACCAGCATAATCTATGTTTATTATATCTTGTCCTTCTCTACTCTGGGTAGGAAAAGGTACCTCCAGAGAGTGATTCATTCCACTTATTTGAGGATGAAGACACCATTCCCTCTCCCTTTCTTCTAATTGCAGACAATCCAAAATAATTATCTGAAGCTATACAGTAAATTTATAGATAATTAAAATTAAGTGAGATGGGTTCCACTCTGTTCTGAAAGCACTGCCCCCACAATTATTTACTGATTTCTTATTTTTTGAATTATTATCAAACTAATTTCCCATAATTTGCATACGTATGTGTCCAGGAACTTCGTTTATTGTAGATTGACAGTAGCTTAATATACACGTATGTGTATGTATATTTCTGTATTTTTAAATTATATATTTACAGTATGGGTTTTTTCTTATTCAGGTTCTAGCTGCTAGTAAAAAATTGTAATTGTAGGCAAACAGATAGGTTACATCAGCCTGGAAGACTTCCTAATGAAAACACACTCATCCTGCAGATTATTTATATTCTTCAAAAGCATAGCTTGCCCAAAGGGATTTTATCAGGAAATTTGCAAATGGTTACAGTACAAATTCATAGCAATTCTAATTTTCCATCTTGTATGATATTTTGATACTAGAAGCCATGTGGATTTTAATTCGTAGGACTGGTGGAATATATACTTGAAAAAGTCCCTCCTGTAAATCCTACATTACATGGAAAAAAAGTATATTAATTATGCCAATTTTTGTTTGTTCTGGTTGTAGTTTGGTTTTAAGGCTGATAAATAAGGTTATTAATTTTGACACTTTACTATATCTCTGTCCTTATTAGACTTCCCAGTGGACAAGTTTGTTATTTAGAGCAACTGTCATAATAAAGCTGTCATAGATAAGAAAGAAAACCAAATTAAATGGTCAAAGAATCTGAACAATAGTCCTTAAATAGGCACTTCTAAAATGTAAGAGTCTGTGTCTTTAAATTCAGGCTGAAATTTAGTTTGACTGCTGCTCTTACAGAAGTAAGCAATGTCATCTTAGTTTCTGCTTCAGCTTTGTCTAGGACTCCAAGTTGACATATTTCATTTTAATTAGGTATTCTATATCTGCTCTCCTTACTTAAAGAAACATAAGTGCTCTACGTACCCAGACAACCTCTTCAGGTTATCTTGAGGTCAGCACCATAAATATAACAAGGGAAGAGCCACGACCTACATACAGAGCGGGTTCACTGCTGACAGCACTGCAAGCAAAACTGGGTGCTGCAAAACTGAGTCATGCTGCTCCAGGGGTGAGGGTCCGGGATGAGCTGAGCCTTCCTCCCACATGGGATAAAAAGGAGGAGTGATACAGAACCGGGGCAGAAATAGGGCTGTGGCGGGAAGGAAGGTACTGCAGAGGCTTAGTTCTTTCTTTTGGTGGGTAATTAGAGACAGCGACTATATACTGTGGGATGCCAGTAGCTCTTACCCCTGCTCTAAACAGCAACAATTAGCTTCACATTAGTCATGCTGCAACTCTATTTTTCTGGTGTACACCATAACCTGCTGATCAAGGTTAACTCCACATACATCTGGAACTGTCAGTACCTGCATAGTGAGTAGCTGTCGCGAGGGCTAACCATCTTACATGTCACAAACAAAATGAAATCTTCTTCATTCTAACTTCATTTATGCAATACCGCATTGTATTGTAGAATGGAAAGTTAAAGAAAAATAGTGTCTGAGGAGATGATTATTTTATTTTGGTAGCATGTTCTAGTTAGGATGAAATAAGCATTTTTGGTTTTCCATGCTTATAAGTTTCAAAGTGACCATAACTGGATTTGAAATCCAAAATTAAAAAATCAGTTTGCTGTTTTGTGAAATAATTTCTAGAATTAAAAAAATTAATAAAGCTATTAAAGTTTTTCCAGAAAGTAAATATTCAAAAATACAGAATTGTGATGGGTCTGTTGTAGCAAACAAACTCTTGAATAACATTGAATAGTGAAGAAAAAAAAAGATTATGCTGTGAATCTAAATCATATAATATAATTTTAGGAGTAGACACCAAATGGAGATCAAGAAACGATGGACATAATTTGAACCAGAAGGGGTTCATGCTTTTAAAATAAAGTAAAAAAATGAAAACTTTTTGCCCTAGTGAAATGTTAAGCAGTGAAGCAGGTTACCCAAAGAGATTATGGCATCAGCACATTTGGAGTGGGGATGAAACCTTGAACAAACTGGTCTGACCCCATAGCTGACTCTGCTTTGAGCAGAGTTATTTGGAGTGTCATCTTCCCAAGGTCCTTGCCCACCTGAGTTATCTCATGACCCTATTTACTCATATCTGTGTTTTCTGTGGCCATAGTTGTGACTACCCTGATAATTTGTTTACCTTAATTTATGTCTATGGTGCAAAGTATCTACATCTCCAATAAACACAGAGTTGGAAGCGGAAGGTGAAATTCTTTGCTTATTTTGCATGATAGTTTTCAATGTTTCCACCCAAAGGATCTGAGATATGGATAAAATGTAGCCCAGATTTTCCAAATATAAGTAAGGATAGGGATCCCAACAGTATTCTTGTGTTCTAGAGGAGGATGAGTAATTTCCTGGAGGAAAAAATCCATTGTATACACTAAATGCATAGAAACCACCTCCATTTTGTAAAAATCCCTGTACTATAAAAGCAGAGACTGGGAAAATGTTAGGGAAAAGTACCCGGTGTTCTTGCTTTGTGTTTATACTTAGCATAAATCTGTCTTAGTCAACTTTTGGAATCAGGATAGACCTTTAGTCTGAATAAGGCCATTCTAATAATCATGTTCTAAATAATGAGTCATGATCCTGAAGGAATCTCAGGTTTTGCAACATACAGGTTGAAAAATACCAGCAGAAAGGGTATTGTGACTCAAGATCAATTGTCTTTGAGCTTGCTTACTTTCATTCTGAACATAGTATGGACAGAATTCACATCAGAGTATTCAAGTGTTCCTAGCTTGATTATCTGAAAACCCAAAGTGAATACATACTTACCCAAACTCTAATATGTTTGGACTCAACTCACTGTAGTAAATTAAAACTAAGCAAGCCCTATGGTGTGCAAGAGTACCAAAGTTAAACTCTATTTGCAGAAAAATGACTGTGAGATATGGAAAGCAGGAAAATTAAAAAGTCAGGCCTCTAAAACAAAAGGTATTAAAAGTCAGTTCTTTTGGTTTTAGCTTGGCAATTGCCAAGAAAACAAACATCCAAAGAGAAAAGGTTGTTACATTTGCCGGCACTAATACTCTAAGTATAAACTGTAGAGTGTTTGGATCCCATTGGATTATTGGGATTGTGATAGTTCACAAATTGGTCATTATGACAGGAGAATAAAGGGAAAAGAGATTTTTAGCACAGCATGTACAAATGGTAAAGAGAACTTCAGAATTAATATTATGTGGTAATGAGGCAAGTTGTCCAAAGCTAACAGGACTGTTGAAGCTGGGTTTATATTAGATATGTCAACTAAATTTCATCTGTGAAAATGCTATAGGGCATAAACAAAGCTTTCTTTTCATGAGATACTGCTTTCACTTCTGTCTTTCTAATATGCACTGATTTTCTCAAAGATTTTCATTCAAAAAGTCATTATTTGCAAAATATTTTACATAATTACTTGAGAACAGTGTTAATGAGGCTCACGGACCTATTTTAAGGTATCAGCATGCAGCTAACTTTTCAGTTCTGCAGTGCAGAAATCCAGCCAGCAATAGACTGATAGTCTCTGACTAATTAGTAACAATTTAAAAAGAACATATCAGCAAGATATGTACAGTACAGCCCTTCAAGAGAAGGGCTTTTTTGTTTGTTTGATTGGTTTTGTTTGGTTTTTTGTTTTTTTCCCCCTTCCAGACTATTCCTCTGAAGTATATACAAAATAATAAATGTTAGGAATTGGTTTGTTGGTTGATATATGTCCCTTTTGGCTCTTTACACTTCACCATGATGACGTAAATTATTCAGGCTGGAAATTTAGATCAGATTTTTGCTCTGACACTTGCATCCCAAACATGGACTGTATGGAGTTTTCTATTCAGGTATTTTACCCAAATACCTCTATTTTTCAGTTGCGGCTTTAAGCGTGTGTTGAATATACTTCCTTTATAGGTGTAGTTTCATTGAATTCTGCTGGTTGCCTTAAACTTTGGATTGCTAGATATTTTTCTTTCAGGAATTGACTACTTTCCCAGAAGGAAAAGATGCTATGGACTAAAATGGAAATCATTTGATTATGCCACACACCTGAATAATTTTCAAAATAATACTAACAATAGATGGGGTTTTGGATATCACATTTTGTACTTGTCTTTGAGAAAGACCTTAGGGCTAGTTTGTGCTTTGTGGATTTGCAGCTCATGTTTGTTGTGGTTGATATTATCAAATATGCCAATAAGGTTAAGAGCTTCTTCAAATGGAACTGAATGTGAGTTACAACTTGGTTAACTTTTTCTGTCTTGAAATGACATGTCTAGACTAAGGTTGTTATCTGTGTTTCATAGATAACTATGAGCTCATGAAGCTCTGAGCACGTCTAGTGAAAGGTCTAGTGAAAGGTGTCCCTGTCAACGGCAGGGAAGTTGGAACTAGATGGTCATTAAGGTCGCTTCCAACCCAGTCCATTCTATGATTCTATGATCTGTTGTCTTTGAAAGCATAAGGGGACTTCCAAAGCACAACCCAGGGTTTCTTAAGAGAGGTAGGATGAATTGTTATGTAGAGGTTCTTGTATCTTCCAAAGCACCCAGATGAAACATATCTTAAAACAGACATCTAATTTCTTAGGTGGTTTCAGCTAAATGAAGTGAACCTGACTGTAAGGTTTCTTATTCTCTGAGGAATTTCTGACAATTTCTGCTGAAAATATGAAAAGTTTTAATGTATTCCATTGTATTTTTTAGTATGTCTAAAGAGGACACTTGTTTGAGGTTAAAATAAAAATTTTCATACTGTTTGGGAAGATGGAAGTATACTTTAATGTTTTAGGTGTACCTGGGAACTAAGAGTCATGAGGCTTCTCACATCAGCTTTTCCATATCGAGAAAGTCATTTTACACATAAGTGTATTTGAAGTGGAGCTGTTGGATTTTTTTAATACATGTAAGATTTCTTAGAGAAGAGGGACTAAAAAATGCTATGCAAATAATCTCTTAGTTGAGAAGCTAAACCCACCTCCAGAGCCTTATTCTGTCTAAGGAGCTGATTCCAGTTAGAGACCAATTTTGTTGTTAATCTCATGGTATTACTGCCCACAAAACTGTGTAGCAAGGCTCAAAGTACCATGCTCTATGTCTTCACAAACCTGAATGTCAATTTGCAATTTATGTATATAAATTCTACACCAGCTGACAAATACATACTATGCTTGTAATATGTTTGGTTAATCAAAGGGAGGAAAGGATCACCATGGGGTGTAACCGTCTTTGAACTTGGAAGTTCAGACGTATTTTTTTTAATATTTACAGTGCCAAAGAAACGTGGTGGGTGGGGCTCAAGGCATATGGTCTTTTTGGACATCTATTGGTAATTAGTCATGTCTTTCTCAACACAGAGAGTGGACAGCTAAGAACCTCTTCTGCAGCTCTCACAGGAGATGATTCACTGTATGCAGAGATGATTCACTTGAGCTAAAGACCTACACAGTACCAGTAGGAGTTGTAGAATCAGGCCTGGAAAAGCTCATTTTATTCAGCAGGCAAAAGAATAGCAAGTCTTGTGTCTGCAACTCTTTGGACACCTGTATTTCTATGGCATAAATACTTTAATTAAGATTAATCATGTCTTGTAGCAAAACTGCTGGTCTCTGGCTCTTATCACAGGAGATTTTCCCAGTGGCTTTAAAGGAAATTGTGCTGCAAATGTATGCATAATCTTTAAGAGATATTTTTCAAGTATTTTCAGTTATTTTACATCTTGAAATTTTCAGCCTAAAGCTGTTTTTTACCTTTTATGTAGAAACTTTCTTATGCCTTTAAAGTTCTGGAAACAAGTAAAGTAATTTAGTATAAAGCAACTTAATAAGAAAGAGAGTCTATACACACTGCAAATTATTTAACTGTACCTATACTCTTTTATTTACAATCATTATTTAGATTGTCTCTGAGCCTGGTGAGGTCAGAGCAATGAATGTTGTTGCCTCCGGCAGACTGTGACTAAACAAATGCAGCGTAACACAGAAGAAAGTACTGCTAAACATACTCCAATCCTTTAAATCATGTAAAAGGACTTCTCAGTAAAGAACTCCACAAAATGCAAAATCTCTAAAT